>NW_026914072.1:5117500-5806879 GCF_034315485.1 Pezoporus occidentalis | reverse complement strand
CCTGACCAACTTGGTGGCCCTCTATGATGGGGCTATAGAACTGATGGACAGAGGTAGAGCAGTTGATGTCACCTACCTGGACTTGTGCAAAGCGTTTGACACTGCCCCACACAACATCCTTGTCTCTAAATTGGAGAGGTATCAATTTGATGGATGGACCACTCGGTGGATAAAGAACTGGCTGGATGGCCGCACACAGAGTTGTGATCAGTGGCTCAATGTCCAGCTGGAGACCAGTAATGAGTCGTGTCCCTCAGGGATCGGTGTTGGGACCGGTCTTGTTCAACATCTTTGTCACTGACATGGGCAGTGGGATTGAGTGCGCCCTCAGCAAGTTTGCCGATGACACCAAGCTGTGTGGTTCAGTTGATACCCTGGAGGGAAGGAATGCCATCCAGAGGGACCTTGACACACTTGTGAGGTGGGCTGATGCCAACTTCATGAAGTTTAATCATGACAAGTGCAAGGTCCTACACCTGGGTCAGAGCAATCCCAGGCACAGCTACAGGTTGGGCAAAGAAGAGATTCAGAGCAGCCCCGTAGAGAAGGACTTGGGGGTGCTGGTCAATGGGAAAATGAACATGAGCCGGCTTCAGTGTGTGCTCCCAGCTCAGAAAGCCAACCGTATCCTGGCCTGCATCAAGAGAAGCGTGACCAGCAGGTCGAAGGAGGTGATCCTGCCCCTCTACTCTGCTCTCGTGAGACCTCACCTGGAGTATTGTGTGCAGTTCTGGTGTCCTCAACATAAAAAGGACATGGAACTGTTGGAAAAAGTCCAGAGGAGGGCCACAAGGATGATCAGGGGACTGGAGCACCTCCCATATGAAGATAGGCTGAGAAAGTTGGGGCTGTTCATCCTGGAGAAGGCTGCGTGGAGGCCTCATAGCAGCCTTCCAGTATCTGAAGGGGACCTATGGGGATGCTGGAGAGGGACTCTTCATTAGGGACTGTAGTGACAGGACAAGGGGTAATGGGTTCAAACTTAAACAGGGGAAGTTTAGATAGGATATAAGGAGGAAATTCTTTCCTGTTAGGGTGGTGAGGCACTGGAATGGGTTACCCAGGGAGGTTGTGAATGCTCCATCCCTGGCAGTGTTCAAGGCTAGGCTGGACAAAGCCTTGGGTGAGATGGTTTAGTGTGAGGTGTCCCTGGCCATGGCAGGGGGTTTGGAACTTGATGATCTTAAGGTCCTTGCCAACCCTAACTGTTCTATGATTCTATGATTCTAAGGTCTCTACTAAATCTTGTGGGTAACTTTGCTCCAGCAACCAGCCTTTGTTGGGGTCACCCATTCAACCTGGGCTCTGCCTTCACATTGAGGTTGGTGGGTCCTGCATCGCTGCTCCTAAGTCACTACTTGGACCATTTCCACTGTTTTGGTCCCACCCCCAGCCCCTCCACACCCTCCCTTTGTGCCTTGGTCATAGTTTGAGGCTTGCAAGGGGCAATGGGTTTGCAGTTGGGGTTACATCTGCAGTTGGGGTTAGATCCCGGAGCTGGGACTACATCCTGCAGTCTTTGCTTTTGCTTCTAGGTCCCATCCAGGATCTGCCTGGCCTTTTCAAATGCTTAGACACTGGTGCTGTGGGGCAACCAGTGGCCTGGAGAGGTGCTCAGAAGGAGCTGACTTTACCCAAAACAAGAGACTAAAAAAGTTTAAGAAACTGGTATTAATACACAGATAGACTCCACAACTCGTTAAAGTTGTAAAGTAGGTATGCTTTTATTCAGTGCTGAGACACATGGGGGATAGCTCCTCCAAAGGCATGTGTGCTTCAGTGTAGTTTCCCTCTTATATTTATTCTCTAAAGTTATACATATTCATAAGGTTGCACAATCCTATCCCTGCTTCGTATTATAATGAGCTAGAAGGTCCTTTGCGCCTGCACAGTGCCCCCCTGGTCGTGAGTGAAGGTCTCAAGATGAAGTAAATGAGTCTTCCTCTTGTGAGTAGGGGTCTTCGAGATGAAGTAAATGAGCCTTCCTCAAGCCTGAACTTTTACCAGTCTGTTTCTCCCCCGTATCAATAGTCTATTGTCCTGGTACTGCATGGCAAGTTTGACAGGTATTTGCAAACAATGCTTTCTGTTACACAGGCAAAATTCCTTTATCCCCCCCTGCACATTGGTCAAGCCTCTGCATCAATATCACTGGCAAAAGGACAGTGAAGACTTCTGCTGCAGTGAGCTTTCTCCTCACACGTCCATCTCATCTTCAGGATCACAAGGTGCAAACCCTGGATTCATTTATAAAACAAGAGTCTCTGCTGAGTGCTACACGTAGATGTAAAGCAGACTCAATGCTGGGCAGAGGGTAAAACGCATGATTATAAAGTCACAAAAATTCTTTTATTTCCTTGTTATTTATGTCAACAATCACAGGCATGTTTGAATTGGAGAAAACTCCAGGAACAAACTTGCCAGCAAAGTTTTCAAGTTGACAAGCAGGTATTCTTTATTGCGGTGCCAGGAGACACAAGGGGATAGCTCCTCCTAATGTGTATCACCTTATTGCTATGCAGGCGATCCTTACATAGTCACTGGGCATACATACATATTCATGAGGCTACACATGGATTACATAATTTTCCAGAAAGTTTCCCGAATGCATACAAAAATGTTATGGTGGTCTTTGAGAGTCGTTTACTTCTTCCAACAACCTTCATAACTTCTGGCAGTCTTTGAAGCACCAACTTAATTAACATTACAGACATAGCAATACATCTGTCCTTCTACTTATCAGTTAGTTTACCTACTTCCATCCTGGACATCTGTTAGTCCCAGATACTCCCCAGTAGATGTTTACACCAGCTTAATGGATTCATTAACACCACAAACATAGCAATCATCCTGTCCTTCCACATATCAGTTAGTTTAACTGCCCCCATCCTGGACATCTGCTAGTCCCAGATACTCCCCATCCTCAGGTCCTGCTTTTCTATTCTGTTTTTCTTATGCTTTTTGTACTAAGGTCCTGAGGACCTAAAACTATGTCAACTACCTTCAAGCACCTCAGTTATTTTTCATTACAAAGCCATCAAACTTAATGTTACTTAGAACTGATTACATTTTGTGCTTTTGTGCCTCCTTGTCTCATATTCACTCTTGCCCAAGCTGCTTCCATCCAGGACTTGTATTAGGCCTTCCCTTGGCCCAATGCTGTTTTAACACTCCATATGTATCTCCAACTGCTTTGTGAGGTGAAAGCAAATGCCTGGCATTTTCTTCAAATACTGAGAATGAGGGCAGAAAAAGCAGATAGGAATTAGTACTAATGACCTTATGAAGGATGCTTTTCCCCAAACATCTAACTACTGAACCATGTTCTGTTTAACCAACTAGCACTTTCTAGACTTTGTGGTCTGCTATGCATGTAAGAACCCAAATACTCATAGATGTTTTTATTCTAAACAGGGGAAATCATGGTAGGCATTTGCAGTCTGTGTAATACTTCACACACACAGGTCCTGAAAAAATCAATTTAAAATGCACTTTCAACAGTGTAGGAACCTACACAAAGCCAACAGAACATCAGGAATGTTACAGACTATGGATAATTCCTCTTGACTACAACACTCCCCATATGTAAGTAACCAAGTTGTGTTGAAGTGGCAGCTGCTGTCACAGCTCACAGACACACACCGCGGTGCCAGATCTTCTCTGTAGTACAGAATCCAAACCAGATTTTCACCCACAGAAAGAAAACAAAACCCTGCTGTGCCAAGATCTCCTTGTCTTCAGCTGGATTCAGCAGGTACAGTCTGGACATGACTCCACTGTGGTGAAGCCGTGTGGCAGCGCTGAGATGCAGAACAAGCAGAAGTCCTCTCCTACTGCCTCAAGGCAGTGATGGCTGCAGCACTGAGGATAAAGGTCTGCCTGGAAGGATAAAATCATTCCGTCAGTTCAGAAACCTATTTTTTCCAGGAACCTAAAACTCAGAAGCCGGGGAGCAAAAATACTTTATTTGCTTTTAATCAGCCCAAACATGCTGAGACTGGCTTGGTGTGTTAAAGCAATGAGTAAGCTGTCAATACTGAGTCAGCTCAGTCCTGCAACCCAGACACCAGGTCTTATTCTTTCCACTTCTGTTAGCCACAGCATGTTCATTAGTGAAGTAATGCAGTGATTTACATAACATTTCAAAACACAGTTTCAAAACACCTCTGGTCATAGCAGTCAGATTGTTACCACAGAAGTCAGTCAGAGGAACTCAATTTAAAGTTTTAGACTCAATTTAAAGTTTTAGAAATCAGGCATTTTTTATTGCAGCAGTGGGCACACACATGAATAGCTTTGCAAAGGTGAGTGCACCTGTTACTTGCCGACAGCAGGTGTATATTTGGCATACTCATGCATATTCACAGGTTTTCCAGGAAGTAATTATAATATTTGCATCCTAATTAAGTATGCACTTTCTTGCTGAGTGGGGGTCTCTGGTGTTCTTCAACAGTCTTTCTCACTGTGTTTACTGAATTACCTCAGTGCTTGAGGATGCTTGCAACATCCCAGTGCTGAGTTAGCAGTTGGTATGTCTGCTTCTGTTCTGTTCCAGTCTTGCCCCACGCTGGGTGCCACTCTGCTATCTTGAAGGCTAGCATCCTTGGTCTTATTTACTGTTTCCTTAGCTGTTATCAGTCCCCCGATGTTCCTTCCCCCATCAGCCAAACATTCCTTTCTCTCTACATATTAGTAAGCTAGAACAGTTTGGTCTATTCTACTATGTTAAAGGCACACACACTATTGTTAGTTTAAAATTTAAGCCTACAAGATCAGTGTGTGCACAGATTCAGTGGGTTTGGGTTTGAGATCTGCTGGCATCCACGGTCACTGGTAGAATTTGACTACTTAGATGATGATTTTCTACTTGCCCCTGCCATCCCCTTAGATGAAACTTTTCTGCACAACAGCAAAGCCTGACACCCCAATTAGAATGCAACAAATAACTCCTACCTGCTGATTGCCCCACTATTTCACCCACAGCTTCCTCCTTACTGTACTCTTTTCTCTCTGCAATTCCAGCTCCTCCACCTCCCTTCCATTCTGGGCTGGTGCATGTGCTGTGGTGGGACCAGGACCGTGCACTGAGCCTGCACTGGAGCACACCAGCTCTGCAGCCTCCTAAGACATGAAGAAAACAGCCCCCCAAAGGAGGGAGCCATCCCCTGGTGCTGGGCTAATGAAGGGCCCAGCTGGTGTCATCAAAATGCTTAAATTAGAGCAGGAAAGGTGCAACCATGTGCCTAAGGGAACAGAGCTGCTTTAGAGAAGTAGAGTAAGGGAAGAGATGAATAGGTGAGACAGGCTCTCACTACCAGGCATGACTTCACCTACAGGCCTTCCTCTTGCCTCCCAGCAATGACACTGCCTTTCTTTCACAGCAGTTCATGCACTTCAAAGGGCGAACAGCATAAAAGGAATCTAAATATAGGTTAAAGCCTGAAACCAAAGAGCAGCTGTTTCATTAGCAACAAGAGAAGCAGGAGAAAGAATTGTAGGACAGAGCTTTCCAAATGTGCCAAATTACTTGTATTTTTTGTATTTTAGGTATTTTTTGCTATCTTACAGATATTATTCTAGTATCTGGACACATTTCGGATGTGCAGTAACTGATGTAGTTGGGACCTGCCACGTGTGTGTTGTTCTCTCCTTATGCTGAGGAAGATCACTGGGAATCAGCTTCCTGGGTCATATCAGACATCCTACTGGACCACCTTGCACTGGAACAAGAGGCTTGCAGAAGCTCAAGTGACAGCAGGAGATAACTGTGGTGGTGTGTCCCCCCACTCTCTCCTGGACCCATCTGCTTCCCAAAGAATTCCTGTTAGCCTTTGCATAAATGCATGAAGTTGGATAGCTGGGCACTCCTTGACCATTGACTCCAATCCCTCAACGAAGGAAAGAAGGACCATGCAGGTAACAGGAATGCCTGGATACTTCCTTAGCACATCAGGAGCTCTTTTGAAATGGCAAATCATTCCTGACAAATACCAGATACCAGGATGAAAATTTACATGACTCAGGCCAATCATCTTAACACCCTATGAACAATGATCCCAATAGAGAGCCCCTTTGAGCTCTCCTGGACCACAGCAGGCTGCGACCCAGTTGTCTCCCTCTGACTGGGACCCTCCCAGAACCTGTAAACCCTCAAAGTTTATGAAATAGAGGGATTATCTGCCTGTTGCTCATTGGTACTCAAACCTTTGCCCCTTAAGGAGTGCTCAGAAAGCTGACGTGAGTCTATTATTAGTGATACTGCTTTTCACTGCACTTGAGGGAAATTTTTAACATACATATGTATATACATCTATATATCCATATATTTCCATCTTAGTGTGTTGTGTTAGTTTAGACACTTAACTTTAAGTGCATGTATATTAGCTTCAATAATCAAGTGTTTAATCAATAATTAAGTACTTTAATGGACTTATAATACTTGGCATAATTGGGAAGCTGTAAAAATAAAACAAAAAACAACTAATAGTGGCCAGAGGCCACAAAAAGAATAGGAAAGGAAAAGGAATTATTTCTAAATGTTAGGCTCCTGTCTAGAAGGTGCTTATCAGCACAGGACAGATGACATCAAAAAGATACAGGACCTAACTGAAGGACTGAAAAAAGAAAGAAAACAGAATATGGACTCCGCTCAGTATAAACACACTCAGTTTTGCAACATAAGCTTCTTCTTAGTCCAGTCTGCATAAACTAGTTGTATCAGCCTGATCCAAGCACTTGCACGTGTGACGTAACATTTTCAATAGGACACTCCTAGGAAAAGCTAAGAGCTTTTGATTGAAGGACTTTTCCAAGGACTTCCTAATATTTCAAAATCCACAGAAACCATTAGAAAGCAAACAAGTGCATGTTTAGCATTTGGAGCAAGAGCCACAGAGGCTTCCGTTCATTACGCTACAGCACCGTCAAGTGGCTGTATAAACATAATATGCATAAACTGCCAATGAAAGGAAAAGAAAGCAGTATAAATCCCCATAAACAAGCAGATTATAGAAAAGGAAATTACACAGAATACACTCCACTAAATAACGAAATATCCCGGTGGGAGGAGCTGCCCTACGGACTCACGTAACTGCTACGTCGCTCCCTCGTGACTACCGTAATGACCGCCCCGCAGCGACAGATAGTCGCCCTTCCTGTCTTCTCGGAGCCGCCGCTCGGGTTCTCCACTTCGTAGGGCGGGCACAGGGCCGGTCGTGCCTGCTCCGGGAACGCAGGAGGCGGGTGCCGGCGTCCCGGCCCGCGGCCAGGTACCGGGGCAGAGGAAGGGGCAGACTGAGGACACGGGCCGCGCCGGGGTAGGGTGGGGTCCAGCCGCGGCGAGGTACCGGGCCAGGTCCCGCGAAGCGGCTGGGCCGCGTGTGGAAGGAGCCGCCCGCGGACCGGGGGTGCCCGTAGGCTGCAGAGAGCGCTTCAGGGACGCCCAGCTCTTCTTGCCCCCCGGTCTGCGGCTGCCCAGGCGGGTCCTGGGGCCAGCGCTCTCCGGCGGCTTCCCGCTGCAGTGCGGCTCGGACCTGGCCACAGCACCGGCCAGGGGCTGTCACCGCTCGGAGGAGCAGCTGCCGTACCGTGCTTAAGCGTGGGGCCTCGTTGGCAGGGAAATAACGAGGGAAGAGAATACAAAACTGAAAGGGGAAAGGCAAAAGAAACAGCAAGCACAAGTGATGCACAGTGCAATTGCTCACCACGTGCCGGTTGATATGCAGCCCGACGCGAGCAGCTATTTGGGCCTTCCGGTTAGCTCCTCCCCCAGTTTCTATGCTGAGTATGACGTGCTGTGGTATGGAATACCCCTTTGGCTAGTTTGGGTCAGGCGACCTGTGTCATGCAGAGCATGAGAGACTGAAACGTCTTTGATCAGGGTATTTGTCCTGAGTTCAACAGTAGCATTTTTCTCCTTAGTAGCTGGTGCAGTGCTGTGTTTTTTGACTTTCAGGCTGGGAACAGTGCTGATAACACCGATGTTTTTAGTTGTTGCTAAATAATGTTTACTCCAGCCAAGGACTTTCTGGGTTTAGCTATGTATTGGTCAGCAGGTGGTGAGTGGTTGTATTCTCTTTCCTTGTTATTTCCCTTATCATTGATTTCCCTTATCACTGTTATTATTGGTGGCAGCAGTAGTGGTTTGTGTTATACCTTAGTCACTGGACTGTTCTTATCTCAACCCATGGGAGCTACATTCTTTGGATTCTTCTCTCTATGGGGGGGGGGGGGGGGGGGGGGGAGTAGGGGGAGGAGAATGAAAGGGGGGAGTGAGCAAGTGGCTGCATGATTCTGAGTTACCAGTTTAAACCACAGCAGTGTTACTGATCAACAGCTAATGACATCAGTGTTATCAGCATTGTTCTCAGGCTGAAGCCAAAACACAGCACTGCACCAGCTACTATGAAGAAAATTAACTCTATCCCAGCTGCAACCAGGCAATCTGAAGCTTTTTCCAGGAATACTTACAAAACAAGTGAATGGGATAATCTCTGTTACCAGTACACTGTCATGTGGACAAACTGTGGTGATAGACTTGATGTGCTTTGCCTGTGTTTCCCATAGTGGTATTTCAGGTAGGGCAGTCAACTGCCAAAACAGGGGCATGCCAAGGGTAGAACTGTAGTGAGTATTTTTTGTTTTACAGAAGACAAATTGTTAGGGGCTTTTTGTTGGTTTGTTTTTAAATAGAGTGTTTCCCAAGAGCTCTGACTTCTAATACACATGCAAATTCTGAAAATTCATGTTGCCACTTTCATACTGACCTAGCGTGATTCCTCATCCACACACACAGGCCCTACCTACCACAGTGGGAATTTGCCAAGAGCATCAAGCTTGGTGCATAGCCTGTAACAGATAACTTTGAATAATTTGGTGTTAGCTAAATTGCTGATCAAATGTTAACTCTGCTGCGGTGAGCTTTGATCATACGCAGTTCCAGTTACTAGGTTGGAAAGACACAATTTATGAGCCTAAGGAAGAACAAAAGATTAGTTCTGAGTATAGCTGCTTGATCACCAAGGTAAACTTGGACACATGGTCTTTTAAAAGAGATTAAAAAAGAAAGTACCATTCCAAGTTAGTGCTTCAGTAAAAGTACATAAATAGGCAAAAAAAAAGAGAAGGAAAATAAACTGCAAGAAGCAGCAGCAATACAAGTGAAAACAATTGCTCATTACCAACCAACCCCCAGCCATTCCCTGAGCACCATGCTCCCAACCTCCTCCCTCGGGTTTATTGATGAGCGTGATGCCAGCTGGCCTTTGGGTCAGTTGGCGTAAACTGTCCTGCCCGAGTCACCTCCCAGCTCCTTGTGCATGTGAAGGAGGTATAGGGGGAGGCGGGGCCTGAGGAGTAGAGGAGGCTTTAGCACTGTAGAAGCACTGCTCAAGATTGGCTAAATCATGAGGGTGCTATCAACACCATTTTCAGTGCTAATTCAGGACATTGCCTTGTACCAGCTGCTGTGAAGAAACTGAACTCTCATCTTAGCCAAAACAGTACACAGCTTTTTGTCTGAATTCTGGTTTTGCATAGTGTGTAGGTAAACGTTAACATTCCAGTTAGGCTGTATTCATTGTAGTGAAGGTTCTCAAGTATTTTAAAGCAGATGAGTTCCTTTCTTTTGTTAGAAATTTGTTCTTTATGTTGCAGTAGAAAATAAGGCGAGAAGACTTCAGGCTCTGATGTGTCAGGGCCAGCACTGGATTTGCAGTAAACTTTAGCATGGTGTGAAACCACTCTACAGTAGCAAGCTTTTTATTTGGTAATGGAATTAGTGTTTAAATAACTGCCCAATATTTACATCAAACAGTTGGAGGGCAGTACAAAAGCCACATGACCATAGCAACTGAAGACATCTAGAACCACCAGCTTTTGTGTATACCCCAGGCTGCTTATTGTAAAGGCTCAGGTTGATTCTGCTCATGTCAACTTGCCCCTGGTCTACATGGGAAGAATACCTAGGGAAGAACTGTTGGATGTGAATTACTGACATAAGGCGTCCCATGCAGCCTACCTTCAGCACTTTTTTTTCCTAGAAACTACTTGGAAACAGGATGGATGAATTGTTTAGCCATCAGCAGTCTCTTCCTGGGGACCACCTTTGCAACTGGTCTTGACAAGCAAGGTTTGTGCTGAGAGAGGAGGCCCCCAGGAAACTAATGACTGGTACCTGAAGAGTTCATCCACCTCATATGTGGCTCCCAGATGGCTTTTGAGAAAGTAATCCTACTAAGCATTTTGAATTGATGCTTATAGTAGTGGGGAAAAAAAAATCCCAAAAGCCTCCAAAATGAATAAGGTGTTTGGTTTAATTCCAGAATTAAAGTTAGTGTATTTTTAGTCTTCTCTAGGGTAGAAAGCTATAAGTTCTTTACATGTCTTTTAAATTACTTAGACCTAGTCTGTCGAGCTTGTAGGTAAATGTTTGCAGCACAAATCTCATTGATTTTTTTAATACTTTTTTTAGGGTGATCTTCATGAAAATACTAAAGACTTCAAAGGATTCACTTTAGGCAAAATAAACAAATTAAATTGTTCTGAAAATAAACAAATTAAATTGTTCTGAAAAAGTAAAATGGATGCTTGTTCAGTCGGAGTTCAGCTTCAAACTACCAATGAATGCCATAAGACCTATTATACCCGTCACACTGGTTTCAAATCTAAGCAAGATCTATCTTCATCTGATCTACTGTTACTTCAGCTTAGGACTGGAATAACCCTTTCAGAGAACAATACAATCTGCTTCCACCATGCAAAAATTTACATTGAAAGATTTGAAGACTTGCAGAAGTCATGTTGCGATCCCTTCAATATACACAGGAAACTATCAAAGAAAAACTTGCGAGCAATTGACTTGGATGATGCAACTTTTCTAAGCGCCAAGTTTGGAAGGCAGTTTGTACCTGGTTGGAAACTTTGTCCCAAATGCATGCAGATAATAAACGGAAGCGTGGATGTTGAATCTGAAGATCGCCAAAGACGAAAACTTGATTCAGACGTATGTATATGGATCAGTTTTCCCAGTCCCTCTTAAGTTCTGCAAGCTGTTGGAACTTTGCTTCATACAAGCCTTAGCTAAAGAAATAAAGTTTCTTAATAGAAATTTGAAAGGTTAGTCTGCTAGTTGTGTAGGAGTTTACTATGCTCCAACCTTTACTTAGAGTACCTTAAAAATTCCACTTCCCTAATTATCTACTATGGTCTTTTAGATGTGAATGGTTGTGTCTACTGTGGTGGTTTACAACTTATAAGTCTGTGTATATACCAGACTGCTGCTGGTATTTTAAGCTGTTACTCAAGCCTTGCAAATAACAAGCTCATGTGCTTAAAACTGAACACTGCAAAGGTTTCTTCCAAAGGATTTGAGATAAACTTTGGGTTTAGTAACTTCAGTTTGAAAATAAAATTATCCACCATCTCAGACAGTTCATTACCAAGTGGCTCTACATTGAGGCAAAATTAAGTGTACTAGTTGTGGCATCTGAGCTGTGAAGGCCATGGTGTTTGTTCAGGAGCATTAGTGGACTGTGGGCAGTGGGAGGATAATGCTTTAAGTGCCAAGTTTGGAATACAGCTTGTACGTTGTTGAATGCAGTGTTCTAGCTGTATGCAGGCAATCAGTAGAAGTGCTGGCAACCAAATTGGCAAGAGCTCATCCATATATGCCCTGTAGCAAAGCAGAATTGCATTCCAAGAGCTGTTGCCCAGCTGTATTTTTCAGTTGCTTGTCAGTGTGACACTGATAGAGTGAAATTTGAAAGCATTGATTAAAACTGCTACTGTAAAACTGGTATTGTTGTGTTTTGAGACTGGAAGAATTTTAAGACTGAAGTTGTTTCTCCAGGGAAATCCAGTGCTTAGAATTGAGGTCAGCAATTTACCCAAATTATTACAATATCCTGGCTTGAATGAACATTTTCTTACGAATTCAGGTTTGTATTTGTAAATAAATGAAATTTTCTGTCTTTGTTCAGGGGCGTACAGCTAAGGCTTTGAAGTCTCTACAGTTTGCTAATCCAGGCCGACAGACTGAATTCACTCCTGAGACCAGCAAGAGGGAAAAAAGAAGGCTGCAAACAAAAAATGCGGCATTTAATTCAGACAGGTGAGCTGTTTCCTATACTTACACTGTCTTTTACTTCCACTTCAAAATAAAATAGCCTGTGACATTCTCCATGTAGATGTTCGCACCTTTACAGATAGCTTTTTTGGTTTTGAGGATGTTAAAGCTCACTCATTACTGAGATAATGAAAGATCAGGTATTACATACAGTCCATATTTCAGGCAATTGGAATATAAACAAGTATTTGGTAAGGTGTGACAATACTACACAGGTCATAGATGAAGTGATTAATTTATACATAAACTAAATTTCTAATAGGCTGAATTTGAATACAGTAAGATCAAGTAGACTACAATGTAAAATATTGGAGTTGTCATCTCCCATTAAAACCAGTAGTTACACTTTGGAAACAAAAAGGTGCAAGGTAGGACCATACCTTCCCCCCCCCCAAAAAAAAAAAGTGTCCAAGTTGGACAACACTAGGTAATAAATAGCAGTGTTTTAATGTACCTGATTATCATGCTTTCTACAAGGGAAAGGTATATGCAACTGAATTTTGTCTGGCATTTTCCACTAGAAAGTTTGAACCAGCTCAGTCTTGTGCTGATAGAGAGTGAGGAAAATCCCAGTTTAACTAGTCATACAATGTTTGTTAAAACTTGCAAGAAAGATCTCATTCATGCTTTTCCCCTGCTCTCCATCCAAGTTTAACCTTAAAAGACAAAAGCAGGTGCTAGATGTGCTACTCACAAACTACACATCCTTTCCCCCCTCCATTTACTTCCTCTACTCAGTTTGGATAGAAGTTGCAGCCAGGGAAATTTTGTTGAGGTGTTATGAAAACTTTTTCTATGTATGTGGTAGTCATGGTTTAAACCCTAGCCAGACAGCTTGTTCACTCACTCCCAGTGAGTGGTGCCGGGCTGAGAGCAATCGAGGGCCCCCCCCACCCCGGGGCTCTCCCCTTCCCCACTCCCGGAGGAACGGGGAGGAGGATCGAAAGGGTGCAACTCCCATGAGTTGAGACAAGAACAGTCCAGCAACCAATGTACGACACAAATCACCACCGCTACCACCAATGACAGCAATGATAAGAGAAAATAACAAGGGAAGAGAATACAATACCACTGGCCAAGAAACGAGTCCCACCCAGAAGTCCGTGTCCTTCCGGGTAACTCCCAGTTACCCCCCACCCCGGGCATGACGTGCTGTGGTATGGAATACCTCCTTGGCTAGCCTGGGTCAGGCACCCTGTCTCTGCTTCCTCACGGCTTCCCCTCCTCCCTGGCAGAGCATGAGGCTCACAAAGTCCTTGGTCAGGGTAAACATCAGCAACAACCAAAAACATCGGTATCACCAACACTGTTCCCAGGCTGGAAGTCAAAACACTGCACTGCACCAGCTACCACAAAGGAGAAACATGACTGCTACTGCTGAACCCAGGGCAGGTAAAATGCTGGATCACAAGTATTGTGGCATCTCTGACATTAGAGCTGTTCATAACTCAACTAGATGTAGCCCTAAGTAGCTTAATTTGAGTTGACCTGCCTTTGAAAAGAGGGTCAGACAAGGTGACTTCCAAAGGTCTCTTCTGAACAGAGTTTTTCTGAGATTCTGGAGTTTAACAGAACTGTTAGAGAGTTGGGTAATGATAAAATATAAAAATACTTTAAAATTAGGATATGTGCATCCTAAATGATTCTACTTGAACTCCTTGAATTACAGCTGCACATTATTAAAGAAAAGTAAATTAAGGGAGCATTTCACAACGTGGAGGATAATCTGAAGTTTACGTCATATAAATAAGAATATTCGTAAGTGCCTGAATAAGTGTGCTATTGAAGAAATAAAGCCTTCCCATTCTTGAAATTATTTCCAAAGCACTATAGTGGAGATACAATAAGGACTGAGAAATGTTGTCAAATACATGAATATACATCTTTTAAATTAACAGTGTTCACATGAACACCTGAAGAAAGCAAACTTCTGTCCACAACTGCTAGCAGCTTGGCATCAAAATAGGTGGAAATAACCATTGTTTTTCATTATACAGGCAAGTTTTACCAGCCAAGAGTAAAGTCTATGACAGCCAGGGACTACTGCTTTACAGTGGGATGGACCTCTGTGATTGCCTGGATGAAGACTGCCTTGGATGCTTCTATGCTTGCCCCAAGTGTGGCTCCAACAAGTGTGGAGCTGAATGTCGCTGTGACCGCAAGTGGCTGTATGAGCAAATCGAGATAGAAGGCGGAGAAATAATTAAAAATAAGCATGCTGGTTAGAGTATATGCACATTAATTATCCCGAGTATATATTCCATGTGTTGATTAAACACAGCACATTTGTCAGTGGTTTACTGAAAGCCACTGGAATTTATCACAATCCATATGATTAATATGCTCATGTCCACATTTTTTTTCAGTATGATTATGAAGATAATTGTACTACTGTCTTTTTACACTTCATTCTACCTTGTACTCAAGTCTTGTTAGTCATCCAAGTAATCTCTCATCAAACAGTCTTTCACTGTATGTAGGTATAAGGGGCTAAATTTTCATGTGGTATATCCTGAGCCGCTCATTTGTCTGATACACTTGTTTTGTAGAATGCACCATCTTTCACATACTGCTCTTTTTTCATTCTCTAGTTCAGGATCTCATGGTTTCAAACCTGTTCTATGTGAAGCACTCTAAAATTTCTCAATTTACATTTACAGGTATTATTAAAAGTCTCTCCAGTATTAATAGTGAATGCTTCTATAGAGTATCTATGATTCTATCCCAGCTATAGCTGATAAATCCAATCCTGTTCACTTAAACGTGAAAGGCATTTAGACATTCAAATCCCATCCAAATTACAGGGATTTGAGATAAAGTTATCCCTATAATTCAAGCCTCATTGTTGAAGTGTTTAAATTAACATATTTTCAATGCCTTGACAGTTTAAAGTATTTAACTGTGGTACTGATTTGTTGGTTTCTAACACAATTGAAATAATTTTTCTGTATTTGTTATCAGTCTGTATTTAGACTGGACTAACTGGTACTTCAACAGCCCTCTCCCCTCTTTTACTTTGTACTTGTTTTTAAGGTAAAGGTTTATACGCAGCTGAAACGCATTCAAGTGTCTGTTCCCAAACTAAGAATACCCAGATTGCTACAAAAAAACACCCAAATGTTCAAATTTAAATTTTGTTTGGTTGATGCATTATCTATCTGCAGAACTGAAAATTTTACAGTATAACATGATTTATGTAGATCACTTTCTAATTGAAATCTAAGTAAGTATTATTCTCTGGAATTTTTTGTTGTGTTTTGCATAAATTCTGTATTTTTATGATAGACTTGGAAGATATGCATGTTTATTAGGTCACATTTATTCAAGAATACCATTAACTATTGATTTCTGAAGACTTAGTAAGTCTTAGTAGGTACTGCAGTGGGTAAAGCTGTATAATCTTGCTGTTTTTTTAGAGTGGATTTTTTTCTGATAAGTGTCATGAAGCTTATAGCACTAAAATCTGAAGTGATGCTTTGAGTTACACTGACATCTGCTGGTCCTCGTACAGTATAAGCATCTATTTATACTACATTTTTATTAAATCTGCTGCAAAAATAAACAGACTTTTTTTGGGGGGGTGGGGGGGGAGAGGCAGAACATTGGCTGTTCTTTCAGTGATTGTTTCTCTCATTGGCCTTAGATTCCAGCCACATTCATCACAAGAACCATCTTGAGTTTATTCAGGGAGAGCAGCATGCTTTTTATACTTTTCCAGATAGCAACCCCACAACTGAGTAATAGTCACAGCTTCCCTTACGTGGAAATGGCATTTAATACATTTTAATTTAGTAACTACAGATTGTACTTATCCTGACGCAGCAATTAATCTTGTGTGTTTGATACATGTTTGGAGCTGTTTCACCTCTGAAGCAACCTTTAGAATGAAGCCAAAACACAAATGGATACCTCCATGAAAGTGACGGGAAAAGGTGGTCCAGTCTTATAATTCCTATGTATTTACGTTTTAAATTAGACCAGCAAGCAATACCTATTGTTAATCAACTTAACAGGCTTCCAGCTGTTTGATGAATATAATTTACTTAAGCCCACAGACTTTGTATTCTTACCTGTTAAAGCATTTCTTTGAAGTGAAATGCAAGTCTGCCAGTAGCTTAAACTGCCTCAAGCATACCATTATTAGAACTGTATTTATCCATCTCCATTAAGTCTCTAAGAAGTTAGTATATTCAATCCCTCATTTTACAGATTCACTAGCAATGAATACTTTCCCAAATAAATCACTCATTGTTTCCTAACTAAATGTATAGGATTGCTGTTTGACTGAAAACCTGGCTAAGTACTGGGTACAGGTGATCACTATAGAAGCTAGTGGAGATTTAGGGTTTCCTGCAGTGAAACGGGACTTTTTGGTGTTGGTTGTTCACTTGTCCTACTTACATATTTAGGTCATTATATTTACCAGGTCTCCTTACCATGGCTAGGTTGTAGTGGGTTAAGTCCAATAGCATTTTTATATACTTCCATGTCCCTGTCATCTGTTTTTCTGTTCAAAGACATTGCTGCAACAACTTTACCATCTTACTAGATCTAAAATGCTTACAACTATGGCTCATTTTTTTTTCCTGTATAAACACCACGAGCTTATCCCATCAGCATTTAACAACGAGCTATTTTGTCGTCTAAAAGTGATTGCAAACTGTTCCAAATAGCACATGTAGTTCCTCATCATTCAGAATTGCTCTACAACTAAGCCTGTTAAACAGTATGTTCTTCTAATATAGCCAAAGGCAACAACTACTTCCCAGAAAAGCCAAAGTGCATAAACCCTGTGTAATAACCACTTCAAAATCTGCATGCATTAAAGAGAAAAAACAACAGTTACCATGTTAAAACTTGCCCTTTGATATTAAGTGCAAAATTAATGCCTAGACAAAATTATATATTCAAAATACAGAAATCAATGACAATAAACCGGTTTATGAATAATACATACCCCATGGATCAATTTGAGCTGACTGAGCAGAAGCTCCTGATTTTTTAACGCTTAAATACTATGTTAAGTACTGTTTTGATTTCTTTCTCACACAGAGAAAAATTCATACCAAGCTTAGAATGTGGCCAGATTTAACATCTGAACTCAGTGAGTTGTTCCCTGGGTCTTGTGAGAGACCGCACACCACCTTGTGGTAATGTCTGAGACAGAACGGGCCCTTTCCCATCCCCAGTTAAGTGGAGCTGAAAGTTTCAAACTGATGATGACACGTGCCCTATTAAGTAAGTAGTGTGCATACTCAAATAATATAGTACAGTTAGGTAGTTAAGTCAGAAAAGGTGTTACATTAGCATTTTCAGAATCTATGCTGCTAAAAGGCATTTGGGAGATACATTATAACTTTATCCTTAGACACAGCATGAATTTGGGTTTGGTTTTTTTTTTCAGTGAAGTTCATAACTGTTAGAAATTACCATAAGGAGATGCTAACTTTGGAATCTCTTGGCTGACCATTCAAGAGATCAGCAGGAAGTGGACAGACCTACACAAAAAGCATGATTTTATATTCTAGAAGTCAGAATTAAAGCCTATAAGATGCCTTTTTTCTTCCTGATTTTAATGTTCTTTTTAGCCTCTTTGTATAGGTGTTGAACATAGTAGCCAGAATGGACGAAAAGACATCTGCACAAGAGCTCACACTGAAATCCCATAGTGCCATAGCTACACAGAGGGTAGGTGTTCAGGTAGACATCTGTCACTTATTATGTGACAAAGAGCTACAGCTTGCTGGAATCAGCATTAAAGTCTTCAAGTTCTCCTAGTCTGATGAAAAAGCGTAAATACACCATTTCCAGTTTCAGTTTGTTTTCCTCTAAAATGAGAGTCACATTTTTGGGTCATATTTGTGTCTCAGTGGAAACTGGGATGTACAGATATTCTGTAGCTTGCCCCTCATGATCCAGATAATTTTCCCCACTAATTCTTTAACAAACATTCTTGCCAAGTTTTATTCACCTCTATACTGACTTTGAACCAGTCAATATCATACTAGTGACAACTTTAAATAAAGAGGCTAAACAGTTCTAAGTTAAACATGCTTTCAAAAGCTACTAATAGTAGAGGGCTAGCTCATTGAAAAGATCATATTTGTATTTAAAGTTGCAACTAATATTTACCAAGGAGAAAGCCATAGTCAAAACTATCATATTCATTCACGGCAATTAGATTGCAAATTAACAGCTCTCTTCTAAGCACATATTAAAAAAATATGGTAAGGAGGTGTGAATGGTTGCAATTAAACCGCCCAGGCACTCGATAACCTGCTCTCAAGTAGGGGATTTTACATTTTAATACCCAGCAGAGGGCATCAGCTTACTGCAAACCCGACCATGAACATCTGGTGCACCTCTTAGTTGCTGCACCCGCACCGTCTGGGCAGAGGGGGATTCATTATTAGGCAGGTTCAGGATAAGACATTACCCACATCTGTGAGGTTGAAATACAGCAGACTCAGGTACAAGATTAGCACTTAAAATGAGAGAAAGGGGTTTGTTTTTCACCCAGCCCCTCAAAAACCTTGCTGATTGTTAGTTATTTAATTAGAGATCAACACTATTTTTATACATACCTTTACAATTTATGGTGTTGACCATGAAACCCTGATTTAGAGCTTCTGCCTGCACGCTCCCATAGAAATTCAGTATTTGGTAGCCAAGAAACACCCTCACAGCAGCGTCCTGCACTCATTAGCAGAACAGGGAACTTTCTGACATCCACAGTGGTGCTACAGCTAAGTAACCACGTGTCCCAGAGAATCAAGTGAAATACTTCGATACTATTTTACCAGGCTGCAACAATAGTAACTAGAAGAAGCCTAGTGTAAGCTGTGGTAGGCCCTGGTAGGGTATGACAAGAGAGGCAGCCAGGGATGGGAAAAGGTTCCCTGGATCTCCTACTCTTACATTACTAAGCCGTGAAAAAGCTGCCCTTAATTCTTCACTTTTCCCCCCACCTTCCTTTGGCATATGTACTCATCCGCAAATTATATCTCTAGAGCATACTAAATGACTTGCTCTTCTAGGCTCTAGTTAGGGCAATATTAACAATTAGAGTGCAATAAACTCAGCTCTCCATCTCACCCACAGGTGACAGCACTGTCTACTAAAACCCCTGAAAGAGTCATTTAGTGTCCACACAGAGACCCAGACTGCAACTAGAAGTAAAAGCAATTCTTTTCTTGTTATTCTTCCCTTTGTTCTTGCATTTTCACTGGTAACTCTACCTACTTTAAAGCATTCATTCTGGCCACTGAATTAATACCATTAATTTTCATACTAAAAAAAAGGAATAAAGTACCAGCAATAACCAACTACCCATCCCAGGTGAGCTGCTTACCAGAACCATCAGCACTTAAGATCTTCTCAAAGACAAATCACTGGGAATTCAAAGATCCTACTCCATTCAAAGCTCTTAAGGCCTCATAAGTCGTTTAAGAAACTAGAACTAAGGATTCCATTAGCACAATTACTTTGCTTAAAGGTAGAAAATCAGATTTTACAGAATTTCAGTAGCATAATGTCTCCTAAATTTCTTGTTCTATATCATCCTTCCTGAGAGTACCAGGTAATCCAGATGTATTGAAGAGAACAAGGTTTTACCGCTCTTCATCTATCTTCTATTGCAAGTTTAATGCACAAAAAGCCACTGACCAGCCAAAGATAAATCCCCATCCACAAAACCCCCAGCTGCTCCTTTCCTCCTGTTTTATAACCTGGTAGTTCTCTCACAGGGTGGCTCCATTGACAGTTTCCAGTCAGATGGGCTGGATCCTGCCAGCTGACTTCAGTGTTCCTGAAACCTTTCTCCTGACAACCAGTTCTCCTTCATAGTTAGAGTGATTATATTTCAGCTTAGTTTTCAGTTATTATTTTAGTGTTGCTTCCTGGCAGTTGCAGCTCAATCTCTAAGAAAAGAATAAAATCAGTTACTACTGTGTTAAATGTGCTTGTGTAGTATGCCTAAAGCCTCAGCGAGACTCCCCAAACTGTACAGGCTCTTCCTCTCATCACTGAGGGAAACCCAAATGTTGGGATCCCAAAATACAGTATTTGGGAAACATTCCCATCTTATTGGCTCCCTATAAAGACAAGACTCTGAGAAGCCTAAAATTCCTAAAAAATGTTAAGTGCCAAATGTCTGTATCTGAATTTAAATATTTGGGCTTCCTGTTGGAGTTCAGAATCAGGCTTGGAGATGGGGACAAGGCAGGTGAACATGCAGAGGATTTTCCTTTGCTTTCTATTGGATGTGGTCTTGATAACCTAGCAGGGTAGAAAGCAGAGGGTAATTAATTTACAGTAATGAGAGTGGGTTATACCTCTAGGCAAACCAGAGTTTTATTTTTCTCAAGAGGAGGTATTCTTCCTGTTGTGTTGGGGGTTTGGTTTTGCTTCTATTAAAAAAAAAAAAACAAACAAAAAACAACAACAAAAAACAAACCAGAAAGGCACAATTTATTCAGCCTGGTCTGTGCCAACCACCTCCTCTTATGAGTCCCCTGTGTTGATTTCTTGCCTGTGAACTGCTGAGTCATTGAAGTAAAACACTGGGCTAGATCAGGTTTTGAGCAAATGAGAAACCAGGGCCACTGACAAAGGACATCCTAGAATAGCTGCAGAAGATGTCTGTGGTTTCTCCTCATCCAGTGTGAGGGAACTGCAGCACCCAGCTCTACATGCACAGCACGCCAACTGTGTACTCCCATCCCAAACTGGGGTAACAAGCTGAACCGTGGTTTTCCTCACGTGATGCCTTAGCACATACTGATTCCTGAGTTTTGAGTGATATTTTTCCTCCAGGATGGCAGAACCTAACCCAGTAACTTTGTACCTGTAACTTATTTAACTTTAATCTACACAGTGCTCCAAATGATCTAAGGATGGTTCAGATCCTGAACCATGTTGGGTAGTTTTTACTTCTTACAAGCCTCAGTAAATCTCCATGCATGTGTAAGTGCCTGTAGCATTGTATAAGCAGTTAAGCCAAGCAAATGAGTAGGAGTTGACCTCTCAGAAATACAAGTGCAAATGACATGGTATAAGTTGCCACTCATCAGAGTGCTTTTGATTGAATCTGCCTGAGAAGGAAGTTGTAGAACCACTTTTCTGCTCACATGCATGTTCTGTCCTGGAGGGTATGATGAGTAAAGGGGACCTACTTTTCATTGACTTTTATTGGCCTTAACTATTAACTACTTATTCAGTAGTTAACTGGAAGGTTGGAAATTATCCTTCTGCATCTTCTGCTTCCATGTAATCTGAAAGACCCATTCATCACTCAGTTACAGCTGGTAGCTTATTTTGGTACTACCACATGCAATGGAGATAGCTCCTGTAGCTCTTTCTCCCTTTACACCTCTCCCTTCTTCTGGCTCTGGCAGTTCCACAATTTTATTCTTTTTTAATGAGTTGAAACCCCTTGCCTACTACCCAGCACTAGCTGATGATGCTTCTCAGAAATGTCAGAAATTGCTACTGACATTTCAATTTTGCTTTTGTTTCCCCCTTTCTTAGTATTCTAGAGATTTGTATTTGAATAAAAAGCAAATAACACATCAGAATACGCATCAGGAAACATAAAATTGTTGGGTTTTTTATGATTACAACTTTATTTCAAATAGGGTAATGCAATTAAAGGATAATTACTAGAAGTGCAAAGCCGAGGTTATGATCAGAAATGGTTACCTTTTCACTTCCACATCTTGTCTTACTAAATAAAACATTCCTGTTGCACCAGTTACTCTGCATATCTGCAGGTATCCAGAAGCAACTGAATGTCTGGCTCTACAGTTGGCTTTTTGTGTATAAACCACCACATTAGGAAAGGAGACAAGTATAGGTGGCTTTATCACTGATTAATGATGGTATAGACTCACTTCAGAATGAGATATTAATGAACAATATATTAGTAGTGTTTAACAAGCAGTATCATAACATGCTTTTACATAGGAGTCATGGGGATTTTCCTCCACAGTTCTGCTCTATCATACAAGGAGTGTTGTGGTGAGCCAGAAGTTGTTAAAAGCTTAGGATTCCTTTTTCAGAGCTGCTTTTGCCTCTGTGGGTAGAAATTCGGCGTTGCTGTTCTCTGGCTCATCACAGGGTCCATTCGATGGACAGAAGTCAAGCTGTGAGAACTACAGGGAGCTAAAAATGATTTTCTTATGATGTGAGCATACACCACTAACTAGCATGAAGCATTAATTAGCACTGCCCTTTTGTCATCCCCTGTGTCACTGCTGGTGCCACAGGGAATGGGGCTTTTTTATTCTTTGGGAGAGTATCAGAGGATACTAAAGGGGGGATCTAAAAGCCGCTGATAACTGTGGGAGGGTTAGTTATAAAGGTGAGGGTGCTTCAGACTTTATTCAAATAGTCATGGGCTTCCACCCTTTAAAAGTCTGAATCTGGTGGAAAATCCTGCCTTATTGCAGGAGCTGGCTGGTATAAGGCTTGAGTGTCACAAACCATTAGTGAGGTTTTGCCAATCTGTTTTATCTAAGTGCATGAAATAAAACAGCAATCCTTTATTATTAGCTGCTTTATTTGACTGGTAATAGTGCCTAAAAGGGGCCAGGACTCCAATTTTCTCCACTTGGAACTGCTATTTGATGTGAGAGCGCATATTCTCATTTTCCCCATGAGTTCCAGTGCCACAGTGACTGAGTCATGATGGAGCAAGACTTATTTTAGTGAACGTCCAAAAACAGTGACACCACTTGGGTGACAAATGCTATGTTTGTAACTGAGCACGTCAGGTTTCTACTGCCGGACCCTGCAGCTCAGGGCTTCTCAGCAACTTGCTGCTGAGCCCTGGCCAGCTGCACACCTGAGGTAACCCTGCGGGGTTTTGACGACTGCCAGCCTGCTGTCACAGAGGATTAAATCAGCAGCTGCATGTTCTCTGGACAAAAAGAGAAACTCAGTAAGACGGCCAGGCAGGGACTGCTCTTGTGGAAGCTGGAGCTGGTCAAGTGAAGGAGCAGCTCAAGAGGCGGCTGCCTGGAGGAGGAAGATGGTCCTCAGCAGGGCACAGCTCCGAATCCCCTTGTGCTCTTCTAATGAGAAACCAGGAGGTGAAGCTGAACACACAGAGAATTTGTTTCACAACATTAATATTTAAAACACTCCTATAAGCATAAATAAAAATAATATTTATAAATATTTGTTAATATTTATTAAATAATCAATCAGCTTACTTCTAATGTCAGCCTTGCTTCCAGGACATTTATTGTGCCTGCATCCCACTGTACCTGAGGAAGACAAAGATGCTCCTCTGTGTACAAACCAGGTGAATGGGGCAGAATAGCAGATCAGGAAATAATGATCCCTATGGAACAAACAGCATAAAAGCAGCTGAGTTGTTAAAGCGTTGCCCTTGTTCCCTCGAGATATGTCCTTTTCTCAATAATTGGAGGAATAGTAAATAAATAAATAATATGTCTTATTTGGCTGTGGCGATGGTGGAGGTCTTTGTCTGTAGCATAGTCAGGATAAAGTTTTGGATTGATCCAGAGTGCACAGGCCTATTTTCTATTAAAGTGTATTAATGCCAGATTCTGTGCAATTAGTGAAAAGTCAATTCCCATTACTAGTTAACACTATTGAGTATCTGCTTTCTTTAATAAAAAGCTATGTCCAGCATAAAGACTATAAGTCGATAAACAGCCACTTTCTAAATCCATTCTGCCTCCTCCAAAAATGCAGGAAGAGCACGGCCATTTGGAAGGCAGAATGGGTTTAGATGAAGAGATCCCTGCCCTCTGAGAGCTGACTTGCTTGCTGCAACCCCTGCCTTTGAACAGCCCTCCCAACGCTTCCTGCTGCTACTCAGCTTCTCTTTGGAAAAGCCTTTCCTGATTTCTAACTGTTGGAAAACAGTTTCTGGGTTGGCAGAAAGAAGTCATCTTGCATGTCTGACTCACATATATATGTGTGCTGATCCAGCAGCTGCTCTAAGTGCCCAGCCAAACTTGGGACAGACCTTGGAGGTATCTAACAGCCACATCTGGTAGCTGGTGTCTGTTCTGGACAAGCCCTTTTGAACACTGCCAGGGATGGGGCAGCCTCAGCTTCTCTGGGCAACCTGTGCCAGGGCCTCACCACCCTCACAGGGAACAGCTTCTTCCTGATGCCTTATCTCAGTCTCCCCTCTGTCAGGTTAAAGCCATTGCCCCTTTTCCTGTCGCTACAGGCCCTTGTAAAAATCCCTCTCCAGGTTTCTTGCAGCTCCTTCAGGCACTGGAAGCTGCTCTAAGGTCTCCCAGGAGCCTTCTCTTCTCCAGGCTGAACAAGCCCAGCTCTCTCAGCTTGTCTCCAGAGTAGAGCTGCTCCAGCCCTCACAGCATCTCCGTAGCCTCCTCTGGACTCACTCCAAGAGCTCTGCATCCTTCTTGTGTTCTTGCCCCAGAGCTGGATGCAGGACTGCAGGAGGGGGGGGTGTCTCACCAGAGCAGAGTAGAACTCTCATAATGAAGAGCAGCCATTTATGCTCTAGCAGTGGAAGATCTGCAGTTCCTGTACAGCTGTCACCTGGTATTGCACAGTCACTGCGTTAAGTCCATAAATAATAATTACTTTTTGGTAGAACTCCATCTCCCATCGTAGGCTGTGCAGTGCTGGTGCTGGAAATGCTGCCCATGTGGCATGCATGTTTAATCCTCACGCTGTCTAGCAGAGCAGTCTGCAGGTTTCACACACAATTTGATCATGTTCAGTAGTTGCTTGGCAGACAGCTGAAAGTTAGCATATCATTATAGAGGAGCAGCAGAGAGAAACCTCTCCTAAGTGTGCTTTAGTAATGCTGTCTCCTAGCACAGATATTTGCCATCTTTGTGTATATATATCGGTTCTTATTTGAAGGTACATGTATTCAGTTCAGTAACAAAGAACCACCGGGGCAGCTCACCTCACAGAAACCACACAGCTTGACGAAATAATACTGTACACACAAGTGGATTGTGTCTGATCTAATTTGGTCTTGGACTTGGGGCTAGTGGGCCACTGTCTTTCCATGGGTAACAGGAAGAAATTGCATCCTAATGCCATGACAGAGATTCCTGAGTGCAAGGAGCACCTGAATGCTTAGCTGAAAATCAGGAGAGAAGCAGCAAAGGTTTGTTTGGCACCTGGTAAGCTTCTATGTGCAGGTTTCGTGTCTAGTTACCTCCCCCCCCCCATAAATGAGGAATATGATTAGAAATTAACAATAACTAAAAAGTGACGGAAAAAAATGTCCTGGATAAGAAACAAAGCAAGAAATGGAGAAAGAGTGAAAGAAGATTTATTGTTCTGCTTCTGATACCTGAGGTTTTACTTAGAACTGGTTTTCACTTGTGGCTCATGGATCTGCAGAAACCCAAAGGCTGCTTCTAAGAAGTGAATAAAAGCTGGCAAAAAGACTTCTGCTCTCAGTAGCCTTTTATTTGTTAATGACACCTACAGAACAAGAGAAAAGGGGAAGAACTGGGTAGCAGAAGTTAAAGATTGCTAAAGGAATGGAAATGCACTTTCTTTCTTTACAGAGAAGCAAGGAAATAAAGCTTCTTTGCCACTTTTAATGATGACTTGCTAAACATCTGAGCTGTTGAATTGTTAGAATGAATGTAGATGGAATTCAGACATAGCCAAGGCTATTTGCAGAAATTTGATTTTTATAGACACATCGACAGTACTTTTCCCCAGAAGTAATACATTTTGACTTAGCTGAGGAAAAGAAATTATATGATGGGATTTAATTACACGTTTGTGACTAGCACACACACATAGTTACAAACACTGAGTAGTGGAAATGGAAGCAAAATGCAAGCTATCTGGTAGGTAAACATTTTCTTTTAAATCGTTGACTGAATTTGAAACATGAATAAATTGGAGGAAATTGCAATCTGCTTGTGGAAGTTCCAGAAAAAGGAGCTGAGCTCATGAGGTAAATTATTAATGCTGGTATATTCGCTTTGCTCCAGTTATTTGTAACGAAGGAAATGTGATTTGTGTGTGTATGGTGTTTTAATATTAATTCAGTTGCTGATCTAAAATAATGAGATGGATCCAAGTCTTTCATTGCCAGAGAAGAATTTTTTATGCAAGTGAAATCAAAATGGCAAAAGATTCTGCCCCAAAAAGGCTAAAAGCTGAGTTTAGCTGGACTGCCTGAGGACAAGAGGTTTTAGACCCTCCATTTTCTTCCCCTGTGGTGTGACAGACACATGCACACATGGAAATTGCTCAGCAAGAGGATAAAGATGCGTGCTTTCACCTTGGCATTTGAATGCACGCTGAGATCGTATCATCTGTAGCAAGTTTCATTAGGAGCAACTATAACAGCATAAACAAGAGTAATAAAATAAATCATATACTTAGACACAGCTGAGCCAGAGTCAACAGCAGGTAAGAGTTAACATCCATGATGGAACGTTGCTGGGAAGCCTGTATTTCAGCAAGGATGTTGCACAACCTCTCTTCTTTCCATTTACAGCTCTTCTTTGTTATTCATAAATACAAATTTCCAGTCCCCTTTTTTACACTACCTATAAATAACTTCAATTACAACAAGGGCAGGAATAAAATCCTATGAAAGGGAATTGTAAATTACAACTGCAGTTTTAGACTTGAGCTTTTTGTGAATTTGGATTCAGTGTTTCCAGAAACACTGTGATTTTAGTATTTGCAGCTGGTAACAGTGGCTTTGATCTGAGCCCCAAAGCCTCAGATTTATATCCCAGCATACACACAGACCCACTACTGCTTTTCAGGCTTGCTTTGCCCATGTGTCTCAGTCTGAGAAGGACCATCTTGGTCTAAGAAAGTTGTCTGGAGCTTCACAGACCCATCCAAATCCAGGCAAAGGAAAAACTGCTTTGTGTGTTGTTGAAGAATCATTGGCATCCTACTGGTTGTTCCATGTAATCACTGAAATCATCTTAGGGAGCAAATGGGAATGGCAGACTGGCTCATCTAGCTCTGAAGCTGCATAAAACAAGGAAAGAACACTATCATTGTAAACCATGCACCTTGCTGTAGCTGATTGGGTTTTATTTTGAACTGGTGGCATTCTGCTAGTCTCCTTCTGGCATTGTTTAAACATTAATCGCCATGTGGTCTCTTTCTAACAAAATCTGAACATTCACATTTGACAGGTCTGCTGCTCCCAACAGGGATGGCAGAAAACAGTAGGGTCTGGAGGCTTCAGGTACCTTTTTCAAAGGTCGTTTTTCAAAGTGCAAAGCTTACTGTGTTAAGCATTTCCATCAGCTGCAATGCATTTGCTCCTCAGCATAAGCCCCACGCCTGATGATGGTGAGAACATGCAGGGCTAAGCCACACTGGTACAGTCTCATGATGACTAATAGTAGCATGAGAATGAGCTAATACTTGTCTAGTCCAAAATATGGTCTCCCTGGGACATGTATGGCAGAAACAAGAGCGGGAGTTGGCTCTTTTTTTTGGTGACTTGTTCAAAGCTTGTGCCAAGCCCCCTGGCAAGATCATCTCCATGCTTAAAAGTGCGAAATCCAGGTCTAATTTTCATACCACAGAAAGAGAGCAACTCTTGTGGGGTTATATCCAGATAAAAATGCCTCTTTATTGAATTCAAAGGGTTCTGGACCTGAGGTGAAATCACCATGAAGTCTGGTCCAGCATCTTTCTCTTCTACAAGCCTGGCAGGGATGTACAGCTTGTATTGTCTTGGGGTGGATCCAGCTTTCAAACCAAGCTGATGTTGCCGAGTTGCCCTGAACAGAGGCCAGGAGTATGCTGGTTTCTTAAAGGCTCAGAAGTTTCCACTCTCCTTATTTTCCACTGACTGTATTCCCCAGAGGCTCCTTTTTGACAGCACAGACCACTGTCAAAAATTAAAAATAGGAAAGGACTGGAGGGAGGAGAGGAGGGAAGGGTATAACAACACATACCTGCAGCAGCCTTGGCAGTATATTCCCTCTGTGTCCCACCGACAGTGTCACGTGGAAGGGAAATTGTTCTATCAGTGACTATGTTAGATTCATGACCCCGCCACAACCTTGAATTGGCCTTTAGTTGTCGCTGGTGGGAACTGAAGAACAGCTCCTGTCGACATGATTGCTGCTCTCCAATGAATCAGAACACGCAGGGCACAGAGCAGCACATTAAACTAGCAACAGAAATACATCACTGTACTTTTATATAGATGTATTGCTTTTGCCCAGGCATATAAATGATTGGGCTATCCACTTACTTTTTTTCCAAGGATTATAAATTAAAAATAAGCTAAGGGTTTGGAAATTATGTTCTCTCTCTTCCCTCCTCCCTTCTGTCTCCTTTTCTTTTAAAGCTGGGTAGCTATTTTAGATCTACAGTAAAATATTTTAAAGGTAATCTTACTGCCTATGCCTACTTGACCATCTTTTTTCTAAAAGAAATCTACCACTGCAGTTCTGTCTTCAGTGTGATCACAGTAACCATATGCATCCCTGTGCTTCTTTTGCTGCTAATGAACATTTAAAAGGCTGTATCTTTTAATTTAGTAAGACAAGTATTTGAAATGGCAAAATCTATGCATGTCACGTGCTGTTCTTTTTCCCTAAAAAGTATTTCATAAAATAAGATTATTTCAATTACCCTAACCAAAGGTCACTTTGATTTGAAAGTCAGTTTGACATACAGCTGCATAATTTAACATAGTGCCTCAAAAAGGAAAATGTTACCATGAAACTACATTTAATTTTTGCAACTTTGCTCACTGATTGAATCATCTTTAAAAACTGAATTTTAATTTTATTTCAGATTTAATTCAGAGATGGCATCACCACACTTGCAGAGATTGCAACAGGTTTTGGCCATTGCACGTTTCCAGCCCTTTGTAAACAATTTATCACTTACCAGCTTTGCAGCCAGATGTATAAGGAATAAGCAAGCTGCCTCCTTTACATTCTTCCTCCATCTCAGCTTTTTCTGGGACGAAATGCAGGACAAGAGCCTAGGAGTCCATTTGTTATGGCGTGAGGCCGAGGCAGGCAGGTATCGCAGCACTTATTGCAGTGCAAAGCAACCAGCCCCACAGCTGATCTTTGGAAACCCTTGCACAGGCGAGTGGAACAACTGACCTTCATGAGGCAAGCTTTTCCTACTCGAATCTGCAGGACTGAGCCTCCCAGATTGCCTTCTGCTGGGTTTCCGAATGGGTTACAATGAGACCTGAGCTTTCTAAACTTTACTTTTCTTGGACCAGCTCCTGAAGAAGTTTGGTATTAACCACGTGTCTTTGCATCTGGTAAAATGAGTTTGCCGTCCACCAACATGTGACCTGGTCAAGGAAAATAAATGAGCTGGTTACAGCTATTTCCCCTCAACAGAGTCATAAACACCACAACAACAATTCCTACACATCTTTTCACCAAGTTTTGGATTATCAAACCTTACTGTATACCACTTGTTATCAAAACTAGCAAGCTATAGATAAAAACCTGGCTGCAGTATCATCTTTTTAAAAGACCAGTGATTTCTAGATCTGATGATAATACGGTCACTCAACATTTTGAAGCTTTTAGCCAAACACTATCCAGAATAGGAATGCTTCACCACACAACAGTGTTGACAATATTTAAAAATCACATCCTTTCTGGTCCTCTGAACAACAAGTGCCATACCAAGAAACAGAGATTAAAGGCCTGTTAGTGTGGGGAGGGTGGTAAAGTGCAACAAACCCCTAAACATTTAACTGCTTAGCAAGGAACAAGACCTCTGTCCTCCTGCTGTTGCCACCCAGACACTGCGATTTAGGTCCTTAGGTGTTTAAGCGCCTCTTAAATCTTTCTAAATGCTCTTGGCATAGCCAGAGTTTGCCGACATCTTCCAAGTGCTGTGCACTTCCGTACCTAGTAGCTTGTGTTGAAACCCTACCAAGGCCCACAGTTAACTCGGAGATTCCTGGCTAATGGGGGGATGGGAGCAGCTCCTCTTCACTGTGTTTTCTCAAGGAAGGGAGCCACAGTTTTAGGAGAAAGGATTTAGAGGGATCATTCATGGAGACAAACGCCTGGCTTGCTTTGGAAGAAAGCATGGAGGTGGGGCCTCAGCCATCCTTTGTTGGCCAGTTCAGGACTTCAGGCAGCTCCAAGCAGTTCTCCACTGAGCGTGCTGTCTTCCAAAACATGGGATCAGTGAAGTCTGGAGAGGCCAACTCTCAGGCTTGGACTCTGCTCTCAAGGTACTACCAACTAGACAGACCAGTCTCCCCGTGGATTTAGCCCCTTTCAAAGCCCATTGGTGGGGTGTGGAGGGGGCAAAGCCAAGACCTGGCTTTTTGCTTTGGCTTTTCCCTCTGGAGGAGGAAACACTAAGACCAAGACTAAGGCTGTGAGGCCAGCGAGCCTCTGCCAGCTCCAGGGGAAAACATGCCCCAACTTTGTTTTCTTTGTTAAAACACTAGGAAATTCTCCAATCTGTTCTTAAACAGCTCTCATGAGCAGCCACAGAAAAGAAAGAAAATGAGAAACTATCAGAAACTGCCTCAAAGTGGGGCAGCAGTAGCCAGTGAGCGGCAGGGCTCTTCTGTGCCCAGAATCATTTACATCAGCTTTAACTCAAATCTTGCCCCCCATCTTAAGTGAGGTGAAGTTATCACTTACTGTCTTGTAACCGCCAGTCCCCAAACTCAGATAAACTTCAAATACTTCCACCCTACCAGTACACTTGAAGGACACACAGAAAGTCATCACTGAAAGGTGCTAACTTTTCTGAGAACGTATTAGTTTTCTGACTCTTTGACTGCTTTGTCAGCCCAGACAGAAGACTGTTTTATAGTGCAGGTCTGGCATGCTCTTTGCTTATTGATGTTATGAATGTCTGCGATTTTATTTAGAGTTTAGATAGGTTAACACCAGATGTTGAGATTATACAGGGGAAAAGAACCCTCGCCAATACCCTCACCTCATCTACTGAACTGTTCCTCCAGCAGCCCATGTGAAGGGGAAGGTTGACAAATTTCTGATATCAAACCCAGCTGTCAGAACAACACGGGGTAATGGCTGTCCTTGTCAAACACGCCAATTAATTCACCAGCTTGTCAATGTAGGTGTAATTGATAGACTCCACAATCTGGCTGAGTAATGAAAGTTGAAAGCATTACTAAGACCATTTCACCTCCTAAAAGATCCAGTAATCTAACCTGAGCAACCAGTGCTGTGATGAGGGGTGCAGAAAAAAACCCAAAACAACAGTTTTGTGCCATAGTAAGTAGAGGTTTCATACATTATAAGGGTAGAAAAGGGTGTGAAAAGAATATGAAACAATGGCATAATATCGTGGAGTGACAGTGTTACCCAAATACTCTTTTAAGTAGAATAGAAAACATAATTAGAGGAATTGTTTCTCTGTGAGAATCGGTGTGTTCTGGAAGCCTTTATTTTAATGAAGGAGCTGTTTTTAGAAAAAAATGTGGCCACTGTCACCAAAGCTGCTGCTGTGGGAAAGCAGTGACAACTCAGCAAGGTCATTAGCATAATCCTGTGTCTGATTCAGAAATGTTTGTTAAGAACTTCTGAAACAACAACCAAAAAATTGCTATTGGAGTTCCCCGGCTGCTGTGCTAACTTAACCACTACCAGTATAGATTTTGGTTTAGTAAACGGTTTGAGGTCTTCTGGCCTTAGAAGGTGGGTTTTATGTTAGTTACTCATTTTATTAAAAACACCAAAAAAAAAAAAAAAAATAAAGGCTTCCTTCTTTATCACCATAGCATAGGGATAAGGTCTTTGTACCTACAACCAGACCTACTTTGGTGGCGTGTTCAAGCCAGAACAGCTCTGTTAAGTCAGCTCTGGCAGCAGACGAGTATTCGTAGCTGTGGACTCAACAACAATGTAATAAAATAGGTAATAAAATCTCCAGGGATAAATCCAAAAGCCATACACACCAGGTACATTTCTATACTGACCAATGAAATTTGTCTCACCCTCTTTCAGCAGACTGCATTGGCTCAGCTGAGCTACCATGACGGCCAATACCGCAAACCTCTCGACTCATTGCTATCATTTAAACATGCTTGAGAAATACCCGCTTGCTGCAAAGAGCAGGAGGCAAAGTCAAGGGGTCTCCTCTGAGCTCAGGGATGGCACAAACCATGCCCAGGAGCCCTGGAGAGGGAACTAAGCCATCTAGGATTTTAATGCATACTCTGAGAGTCTGAAATAAGAAAACACAGCTTCTAATGGAGTTTAGGACAGCATTTTATGGGGAGGGACTGGAGGATTGGTTCTTTATGCCGTTCAGGAGATGATTCAAAGACATTACACCCACTGGTAGTGATGAGAAAAGCAAGTGAAAAAGGAGTGGCAGTGCTGGGTAGCTCTAGCTTCCTGCTTCCTAGGATTTATGTACTTAAGGATGATTTGAATACTTGGTGATCAGAAGAGTGCAAATAGCGGTTGTAGTAATGATTTCAACATAACCTCTAAATCCCAGGATGGCAGTAGAAATCTTAAGCTTGGTCTTAATCTTATGACACTTTTTATTAAGAACCAAACTAAGTGCTACTGCCTTATGACACAGCAGCTTACAGGAGTGTGAACTGTGGCATCATCCCTTCAGTGTATGTACACTCTGAGCTCAGGTCCTAGTCAGACCAGCTAGAGCTTTCCCAAAAATGAATTGCTGGACAGACAATCTCCTGTCCGATATTCTTCTGGCTTTTTTGTTGATACTTGTCTCATACTTGCACCAGTCTTTTTGTCTCTGGCTTTGAGTTGCTGAGCAATGCACATCATTGCCCACATTCAATAGGGTGATCACTGTTGCAGATATCCCCTAACAGGAGAAGAGCCCAAGTCCTTCTGTCCACTCAGAATGTTTTAGTCCAAAGTTGCGACTCTTTTTCCGATATATGTTTGGTATCTGTTAAAAACACTTGAAGGGCTCCCAGCTCATACAAGTATTATGCATCCTGCAGCAAAGACCTGCCTTATTCTGGAGATCAGGACATCTGTGATCTATGTTTTGTATCACAGTATCACAGTATGCTAGAGATTGGAAGGGACCTCGAAAGATCATCTAGTCCAATCCCCCTGCCGGAGCAGGAACACCTAGATAATGTTACACAGGAACGTGTCCAGGTGAGTTTTGAATGTCTCCAGGGAAGGAGACTCCACAACCTCCCTGGGCAGCCTGTTCCAGTGCTCTGTCACCCTCACTGAGAAGAAGTTTCTTCTCAAGTTTAAGTGGAACCTCTTGTGTTCCAGTTTGTACCCGTTACCCCTTGTCCTATCATTGTTTGCCACTGAGTAGAGCCCGGCTCCATCCTTGTGACACTCCCCCTTTCTATATTTATAGACACTAATAAGGTCACCCCTCAGTCTCCTCTTCTCTAAACTATAGAGACCCAGCTCCCTCAGTCTTTCCTCATAAGGGAGATGCTCCACTCCCTTAATCATCTTCGTTGCCCTGCGCTGGACTCTCTCCAGCAGCTCCCTGTCCTTCTTGAACTGAGGGGCCCAGAACTGGACACAATATTCCAGATGCAGTCTCACCAGGGCAGAGTAGAGGGGAAGGAGGACCTCTCTCGACCTACTAACCACCCCCCTTCTAATACACCCCAGGATGCCATTGGCCTTCTTGGCCACAAGGGCACAGTGTTGGCTCATGGTCATCCTGTCGTCCACTAGGACCCCCAGCTCCCTCTCCCCTACACTGCTCTCTAACAGGTCGTTTCCCAACCTATACTGGAACCTGGGGTTGTTCCTGCCCAGATGCAGGACTCTACACTTTCCCTTGTTATATTTCATCAAGTTATTCCCTGCCCAACTCTCCAGCCTGTCCAGGTCTCGCTGGATGGCAGCACAGCCTTCTGGCGTGTCAGCCACTCCTCCCAGCTTAGTGTCATCAGCAAACTTGCTGATAGAACACTCAATTCCTTCATCTAAATCGTTGATGAATATATTAAATAATGCTGGTCCCAGTACTGACCCTTGAGGCACTCCACTAGTTACAGGCCTCCAACTAGACTCCGCCCCATAGACTACAACTCTCTGGCTTCTCTCCTTCAGCCAGTTCACAGTCCACCTCACTACCTGATCATCCAGTCCACACTTCCTCAATTTAGCTGTGAGGATGCTGTGGGAGACTGTGTCAAATGCTTTGCTGAAGTCAAGGTAGACCACATCCACCGCTCTGCCATCATCCATCCACCGTGTTATTTCCTCATAAAAGGCTAAGAGATTGGTCAAGCATGACTTCCCCTTGGTGAAGCCATGTTGACTGCCCCTCATAACCCTCTTATCCTTGATATGCCTTAAGATGGCACCAAGGACAAGGTGTTCCATCACTTTCCCAGGGATGGAGGTGAGGCTGACCGGTCTATAGTTACCCGGGTCCTCCTTCTTGCCCTTTTTGAAGACTGGAGTGACATTTGCTTTCCTCCAGTCCTCAGGCACCTCTCCCGTTTCCCAAGACTTGGTAAAGATGATGGAGAGTGGTCTAGCAATGACTTCCGCCAGTTCCCTCAGCATCCGCCGGTGCATCCCATCTGGACCCATGGATTTATGGATGTCCAGATTGCTCAACTGGTCTCTAACCCATTCCTCATCAACTAAGGCAAACCGCTCCGTTGACCTGACTTCATCTAAGGTCTCAGGGGTACAGGGCTCTTCAGGACTGCCTGCAGCACAGTAGACAGAGACAAAGAAGGCATTCAGTAACTCTGCCATCTCTGTATCTTCTGTCACCAGGGCACCCATCCCGTTCATCAGTGGGCCTACATTGCCTCTGGTGTTAGTTTTATCTGCCATGTATTTGAAAAAGCTCTTTTTGCTGTCCTTGACCCTTCTCGCCAGGTTTAATTCTAAGGAGGCCTTAGTCATCCTAGCTGCCTTCCTACATCCTCTAGCAGCAGCCTTATATTCCTCCCAAGTGGCCAGCCCCTCCTTCCATGACCTGTAACTTCTCCTCTTCCACTTGAGCATACCCAGCAATTCCCTATTTACCCACGCAGGTCTCCTGGCCCTCTTCCTTGACTTCCTACGTGTCGGGATGCTCCGATCTTGAGCTGGGAAAAAGCAATCCCTGAATGCCAACCAACTATCTTGGGCCCCTTTACCTTCAAGCAGCCTTGCCCATGGGATTTCCCCTAGCAATTGCTTGAAAAGGCCAAAGTTTGCCCTGCTAAAGCCCAGGGTTGCAATTCTACTTGCTATTCTACTGGTCCTACCACACAAGATCCTGAATTCCACCATCTCATGGTCGCTGCAACCAAGGCAGCCCTCAACCCTTACTGCTTCGACCAGATCCTCCTTGTTAGTGAGGATGAGATCCAGCAGCGCTCCTCTCCTGGTCGGCTCATCCACCATTTGCAGGAGGAAGTTATCATCCATACACTGGAGGAACCTCCTGGACTGTGGCTGGGTTGCTGAGTGGTCCTTCCAGCAAACATCAGGGAAGTTAAAATCCCCCATGACGACCACGGTCTGTGACTGTGAGGCCGCTCTCAGCTGCCTGTAGAAGGCCTCGTCAACTTCCTCACCCTGATCTGGTGGTCTGTAACAGACACCCACAACAGTATCGCCCCTGCCAGCCTGCCCCTTAATTCTCACCCACAGACTCTCAACTCACTCGTCATCTGTCCCTGGACAGAACTCGGTGCACTGTAGTTGCTCCCGTACATAAAGAGCAACCCCACCACCCCTCCTGGCTGGCCTGTCTTTCCTGAAAGGGACATAGCCCTCCATGACTGTGGCAAAAGGAAAAATTAATACGCCTCAAATAAATATGAGAATCGTCTCACCATTACTCTTCTTTTCTCCCACCTATTCCCTGAAGTATATTGATCTTTGATGTGCTTGCATTCTTGAGGCAATATGAAGACAGTATGTCTGAATCAGAGATGCAAGTAAGTGATATTTGAAGCTGTTCTCAAACCTAAAGACAGTTTATTCTAGCTTTGCCATGTCAATTCCAAAGACAACTCAGTTTCTAAGTTAGGAGTACTCTCTTGCTAATAAAAGATAATGCCATCCCCAGAGACCAAAACCTAGCCCTTGTCTTAATTTTGGAGCTGTAAGGTATCGTAAGATCTGATACCGAGTGTCCTCAATCAAGGACAGGGACTTGGGAGTGTGCATTATTTTGCACTCTGCCCATCGTGTCCTCCTATTGCAGAATGAGATGGTCACACAGAAGCATTTCATAGTTTGTTAGTCTTCCTTATCTTGGGGTGCCAGAACTGGACACAATATTACTTAATTAATGATGATTGAGGGAGTGAAGCATCTCCCTTATGAGGAAAGACTGAGGGAGCTGGGTCTCTATAGTTTAGAGAAGAGGAGACTGAGGGGTGACCTTATTAGTGTATATAAATATATAAAGGGGGAGTGTCACGAGGATGGAGCCAGGCTCTACTCAGTGGCAAACAATGATAGGACAAGGGGTAATGGGTACAAACAGGAACACAAGAGGTTCCACTTAAACTTGAGAAGAAACTTCTTCTCAGTGAGGGTGACAGAGCACTGGAACAGGCTGCCCAGGGAGGTTGTGGAGTCTCCTTCCCTGGAGACATTCAAAACTCACCTGGACACGTTCCTGTGTAACATTATCTAGGTGTTCCTGCTCCGGCAGGGGGATTGGACTAGATGATCTTTTGAGGTCCCTTCCAATCTCTAGCATACTGCGATGCTGTGATTACAGATGTGGTCTAACAAGTGCCAAGGACAGGGGTCTAACCACTTCACCTACTGTGCTCTAACACAGGCCCCCTGCTTTGGCCACCTTAGCTGCCATGGCACGCTGCTAGCTGATGTTCAGCCCATTGCCTCCAATGACCCACCATATTTTTCAGCATGGCTGCTCTCCAGTGCTGTACAATGGGGTTAGTTTCTCCGAATTGCAGAACTTTGTGTTTGTCCTTGCTGAATTTCACCAGGCTCCTGTTGGCCCAGTCCTTCAGCCTGCTTCTGTCCTTCTGAAACACTCCATGATCTTTGGACTGAAACTGAAAGGCTAATGTTGTTCTAATGTTCCCACATATGCTGTGAGGAAGGCAGGATGTCACACTGCCATATCCTACTTCATAAATTGCATCTAGGATATACCTAGAGAAGAAAAAGCAAGGGGTGCGTGTGTGTGTGACAATGACACAGAATCTCTCCATCTTCTCCTAACCGCCCTGACCTGAGGTTAGTTGAGTCCGTTTGGCACAAGATATGTGGCAATAACATCTCAATGTTGTGGCCTTCAGTGAATGTAAGGTTTAACTTGAGGAAAAGATACCCATAAATTCTCCAAGTGATGAATGGTTGGCAGGTTCATTTCAGTACTTTCTGCTACAGAAGTTTAACATTTTTTTCCAAGGTGCCATGGTTTAACCCCAGCCAGCAACTAAGCCCCACTGGGCCCCACACTTGCTCCATCCTGGTGGGATGGGGGAGAGAATCAGAAGGGCAAAAGTGAGAAAACTCTTGGGCTGAGATAAAGGCAGTTCAATAGGTAAAGCTAAAGCTGTGCACACAAGCAAAGCAATACAAGGAATTCATTCCCCACTTCCCATGGACAGGCAGGTGTTCAGTCCCCAGGAAAGCAGGGCTCCCATCACCCATAACAGTTACTTGGGAAGACAAACGTCACCACTCCCAGAATCCCCCCTCCCTTCCACCTTCCCCCAGCTCTATATGCTGAGCATGACACCGTATGGTCTGGGACATCCCTTGGGTCAGCTGTCCTGCCTGTGCCCCCTTCGCTGAACCTTGTGCACCCCCAGCCTGCTCGCTGGTGGGGTGGGTGAGAGGCAGAAAAGGCCTTGGCTCTGTGTAAGCGCTGCTCAGCAGGAACTGAAACATCCCTCAGTTAACACTGTTTCCTGCACAAATCCAAAACACAGCCCTGCAACAGCTACTATGAAGAAAATTAACTCTATCCCAGCCAAAACCAGCATAGGTACAAACACCCCTCCCTAAATGAGCCCCTTTTCCCACTGTATATATCTTGCACTGTGAGCTGCTGCTCTGCTATCTATTGCAGCTGTTGTTAGAGGGCACTAAAAAGTTGAAATAATTGGTACACTTTTTTGTTAGAGCTACTTTTATCTTTCATGATACAAAAATTACCCTCTGTCACTTTGTAGTTATTCTTTTAACTAAAGATCATATTGAAATATTCCTAAACAAAAGAACAGCTTGTGGTAAGCAGATTTTTTTTCCCCTGCTCACATTTTGATCATTGATTTTTTGATTTGTGGAAAAAAAATAGCTTAAAAAAACCCAGAAAAATTAATAAAGCCAAAGCCATTTATAAAGTAAAATACCTTTTCATTAGAAAGCTCCATGTACCTGTGCACTTTCAGGAGTGGGTATCGTGTGGACTGGGCTTTGGGGAGCCGAGTTTTCCACTAAAACCAGAATGAGTTAATGCTTGTTCTGAATTGTGCCTCAGATAACTAAATTAACTGTGTGTCAGATACTGCAAATGACACAGATGAAGATTTTGCCCACAGATTTCATTATATTTCCTCTTTGTCGATGCCGGCTGAATATTGGGAAACTTGACCTAATTCAGTGCAGCCATAACAGCCTCTACTCTTTCAAGTGGGCTTCAGTGGACAAAAGATGCCCTGCTCCTACTACTGAGAGGTAAAGCAAGCAAGCAGGCTTTCATATCGCTTTAGCCTTTCCCCTGCAGCATGTGCAGAGTGCGCACTTAAATCTGCAAAGGGAGGATGCCTGGCTTTCCCCTCCCTGCCTTTTCACAGTGAAAGAAGGAAACCTTTAGCTCACTCATACCAAGCAGCCACTCTTCTGTGCAGCAGAAGACGGCTCCTGACTGACTGACACAGCAGGTGCTGCAGAAGCCAAGACAATTCTGCATTTCAAGTGACTGTTGTCACTACCAAAGCCTATTATCTGGGGTAATAAAGTTTAAGATTAAGGGGATTCTGCATGTTTGTGCTATTCTCCACAAAGATTATCTTCTAATAGACCAGCTGCTTTATTACACTTCGCCTACCCCTTCTCATTGTATAGAGAAGCCACACATACGAATGGGAATGCACTGAGGCAGGCCTTGTCTTCCAGCTGGGAATATCATATTGCTCTCAGTCACCGGCTGGGAGTATTAAGTTACCATCAGTCGCCAGCTGGGAACATCGCGTCTTCCACCTTGCCCAGCAAAGCACATCTTGCTATTGTCAGGCTTCTGCCAAGGTCACAACCTGGTTGTGGGGGCTCCTGACTTGGGGGCTCCAAATGCAACTGCTGTGGCTCTGGCACAGCTTTAGCTTTACCTATTAAACTGCCTTTATCTCAACCCATGATGTTTCCCATTTTTACCCTTCTAATTCTCTCCCCATCTCCCCAGGATGGAGCAAGTGGGTGGCTCTGTGGGGCTTAGTTACTGGCTGGGGTTAAACCACAAGAATACAGGTCTGGGCAGTATAGCTAAAGTCTAAACGTCATGCATGTTAAAGCTCAGTTTAGTGGGCTAGATTTTGATTCTTCATTTTGCCTAGAAACCCAGGATCTTTCCCTTGTCGTGTCCAGTATATCACTACTTCCTCTGAAGAAGTGATGAGTCAAAATGATTAAAAATATAAATTGATACCAGCAGTGTGTTTTGACTTGCAGAACTATACACAGAGGGTACAGAAAGTGCACTGAAGCCTGCATCACTCCCTGCCTGTCTCTGAAGACAGAGGAAGTTAAACTGAGGCAAGGCAGCAGCACTGCCTCAGCAGCCTGGCAGCTGCACACAGCGAGCATTGAGAAGCAACCTTACAGCAAGCCACGAAAACAGGCTGAATAAGAACTGGGAAAGAAGGAAACCTAAAAGAGGAACTTAGTACCACCACAGCAGAGCTCTAGAAGAAATGCTGCTTCGAGTCAGATTTAACTCAGCTGAGTTGTCTTCAGAACTCATCATCTGGTCCAAGCAATTCAAGAGCTCCTGACAGGTTCACAAGCTTTATGGCCCTTGTGTCTCAGCAGGACCGAGACAAGCTTGTCTCCTTCAGGCTGTTCCACTTCCTCTGGTAGACACAACCAAGACACCTCAGCTTTCTTTGTGATGCTGTATTGATTTTTTGCAGTCTCTCTTTCCCTAAGGAATTGACTGCACTAGATCAAATTAAGAACAATCTGAGCATTTAATGGGGCTCCTTCAATACGATGAAGTTTGATTGCTTGAAGTTGAAGTTCATGATAATTATTTATGCTGACAGTACCCTCACAGGCAATAAAGACTGACCCTTTCCCGAAGGCCTCTGTCTCTCCATCAGGGAACCATTTCAATCCTGCTCTGCTTTCCTAGTACACATGCTTCTTGTTATTAAATATGAGAAGGATGATCAGAGAGCAAAATGTATTACCTTTCCACCACAAGCTGGTATCAGAACTCTGATTTTGTTTCTGTTCTGTTACCAAACAAGCCCTGTGCCTAACTAGTGCTTAACAGTACCAGAGCTCTCCTCCAGTTTTTGAGATTAGCATCAAACTCTTTGACTCTATTTGGTGCAGGATCAGGCTTCTACCTGCTCTTCTGCAGTTCTCCAGTACCCCATAAAATCAAATCCTGACAAAAACTGCATCATTTCAGCATTTTCTAAGAGGTCTGTCCTGAGGATTGCCTACAATCACTTATCTTTGAGTTAATGAACAGGTTCACCAGCAAGCAGGTATTTTTCATGAACAACAAGTTGAAAGTATATCTCTCTTACAACTTCTTTGGCCCTGTTATTAAAAACCCTCCTGGTTGGGTGTAATTAAAACAATCCTCAAAATCTGTGTGTACGCATAGTATCCCATAAAAGTATCTGCCTTTACCTGTGGATGCTTGTCAACGCACAAAGCATCAACAGGCTTTCATTTTTGGTGTGTATAGACACATATGCACATACAAAAGTGAAAGCATAGTGATGTTGTATGTATATACACAGATAAGAACACACACGTAAAGTAGCCCTCCAACTGCAGCTACTATAAATGAAGCAGTTTAGCTCTTCAGCCCTCAGCAAAGTGTACAAATTCACAGCAGCTGATGGTCTGCTGCAACAAATGAATAAAGAAGGCAGTTTTCTGATTTATTTTAAATCTTAAACCAACATCTACATCCGTTCTGCTTTTCTCTGGAGCATAACTGTCAAAATACAGTGTGTTTTGGGACAGCTCTGGCCCTACATGAATTCTCCTCTTTTTATAGCAGGGAGAAAACCAATACATATGGCTTTCACACAAGGAATATAGTGCTTACCTGGGGTGCTGAGTCTTCCTCCTGTGGTGAAGAGGATGGTTATAGTGCTCTGATGCAGCTTCATAAAATCCTCATCTTTCCTCTGAGCAGCCAGCCCAGGACCCCTGCTGCTTTTGTCACACTCCTCCACCCTAATGCAAGCTTCTTTCTCTGGGTAAGTTCTAACTTAGTATAAGAGCTTTCAAATGCAGGAACAGCTGCCTTGTATTACTTGGTAATTCCCCAGCCAATGGACTGAGTGGAAAAATTAGTCCATTAACTCGTCTAAAATGTAAAAAAAAACGTTACTTAAGAAAGGAGTTTGTGTAACACTTGGAAAATGTGAAAATTAAAACAAAGCTGCATGGAGGCAGCAGACCTTCACTGGGACAGCAGTAATGCATGAGATGGAGCAGCACAACTCCATACCCACCTCTCTGGCTGGACAGAAAAGGAGCGGATCAAGAGAGAGAAAGCACTTTTGAGGGGTTCCCTTAGATGGCTATGCTTGTTCTGGGTTTCATTTGCTGCAACTTTGCCTATGTCTTGGTTCATCCATTTTAGATCGTATGTCAAGAGATCTTGTCTCAGCAGGTTGCTCTGAAACCTAATGATGGCTTGTTCAGTCCTCCTGAGGGGCCTGGCAAAACAAGAATGGAGCCGTGGCCCTAGTCCAGACTGGGGTTTGCATGTAGGGAGGGAGATGGCTGCTGGGAGCAGGAGGGCAGCAGCAGCAGGGCTTGATGTGATTAAGGCTTCAAACCTGCTTCTTATTTAAAAAACTAACAAAAAGACACGAGGGAGGCAGAAGGAAGCTGCTGTTCCTTTAAGTGACAGAGCCTGTGCAGGCTGCTCTGTGGGGCCTTTCAGGCCATTCACAGCCCTGCCCTTAAGTTTTTCAGTGATACTGAACTCCGGGTGACCCTCGCAGACAATGGCTGCTTTAGCATAGGTTTGACAACAGCAAGAAACTCTCGAAAAATAAGCACAAGCTTAAAATACATTTCAACCCTGGAGACCCGCTCCCATAAGGAATCCAGTTCATCTCCCGTGTTTGCCTTGATTAGCATCGCACTTCTTGGCAGTTTGAAAAACGACAGTTTTCAAGTGATTTCCAATGCCTCCCGCTCCAGTTTCTACCCTGGCAGGGAACCAGGCAGGAAAGACAGCGGGTGGCCTTTAAAGGGAGCAGCATCCCTGCTCATTTACCCCAATATCTAGTTTATTTAAAGGTGGGCTATGGAGTAATCCCAATTTAATTGCAGTGCCTGGGACAAATGTCTTTCCTCGCCTTGTAGCTATAACATATTTCATTTAAAATGGGTACAGCACACCTTGCAATGTGGAGTACCCAAAAGCTGCCCATCAAAAACTTATTTAGTCGTCCTTGTGTTGGAAAAATGAAACAACTTTCTGGTCATCACCAGGAAAAGGGGAAATTTCAGCAAGTGCTGAAGGAGTTATTTGTTCTTGAAGAGGTACCCACAGGACATATGCAGAGCAGAGGCATTTCCACAATTCCAGAGCACTATTAAAGGATTTCCCATTATAACAAACCACCTGGAAATTAGCCCTTATCCTGCCAAGGTTTTAAGACAGCCCATACATCTTACTGCTACACTGAATCTGGGGTTCAGAAATCCCAAATGCTCAGATTTTGATGGAAAGTAGGTCTTCTTTCAGCAGGGAAGAAGTGTTTTACCTAGAGAGGATAAAGTTTGCTTTTTCTGGCCCATCCAGCGGTGGCATACAATGGAGTCCTCTCAAAGGGTGAAGACCTGGAGGTGGTGAAGGCAAAAGCTGTCAGCCATGCTGTATGGACCAAAGGATGAATACTGGTTTGATGGGTAATGGAGAAGAGACCCAAATTATTATTCTCTGGCTCTTTTTGAGGATATTTTTCTCAGTTTGCCAGGCTGACTTCTTGCAGGCAGCTGTCTCACAGCATGAACTGTTAAGGTTCTAATGTACCTGTCCACCCTTAATACCCTCTCCTCCTCCTGTAAATGTTTTAGAAGATGGTATGTTACGAAAAGGCTGTTAGGACATTGGAGAAGAACAACAGACACATGAATGGAATTGCATATGGCAGTCAGTGTGCAATCCAGGCTTCTCTGGAAGCTTCAAGTATATTCAAGTAAAGGATTTGTATGAAGTTTCAATCTTCTATAGAAAATTTATAGAAAATTAAATGTTTCAAGCTTTAAATACAAGGGGGTTCAAGGATATGGTGTGTGAAGCAGGACAAGACACACTTTCTCTGCATGCTATTGTCTGCAAACTGGGTTCTTCTTCTTTTCCTTCCCCCTCTCAGATAAAAGCTATAGTTAGATGCCAACTGTAAATGGAAATATTTACCTGAAAGCAGGTATTCAGATATTTCAGGCAATCCTAATGCAGCGCTTTCCTGTGACAAACCAGAGATCTGAATTCTGAGAAACATAAATATGAAGAAGTCTATATCCTTCTCTTGTTTTCTGATTAAATACACTTCTGCTCTATCAGCATGGGGTTCGTTAGGCCCAATGACTTTTGATGAGACAATGTGGTGAACTTGCCATTGTCTATTTTTTAAGTGCCTACATCTTAAGGGGAAAAAAAGGCTGTATCAGCTCCTTAAGGAAGAAAACTTGTGAAATTGTTTATTTTAGCCATCATTTGAATGAGTAGTAATTATGCCTTTAATAGTAAAATGAGGTTTTAATGCTGATTAATGAAACTGCTAAACTGTCAAGACTGCTAGTTACACTTACCAGTCTCTGGAGATCATCCCCTAAAATAGTTGCCATTGTATGTGTAATATGGCTTTTTTTTTTGGTAGGACCAGATGTGAAGCATATGGTGACCTATTACAGTACGGATGAGCTGTAAGTCCTAGCTGAATTATATTGCACAAACTACCCAAATGGAAAGATAACATCCAGTGATTATTATAGGATCATAACAGCTTTCTAGAGTGTAGGGGACAATAATGGTCTTGGGAAATTGCCTAACTCAGTTAATCATTCCTGCTTGATAGTGTGATACGGATACTTGTTTACATCTATTGATATCCTAGAGGAGTACCATGCAGCTATGTGTGCAAACATACTGTAAAACACACTGCTGCTGCCTTCTACTTGTTCTCTCTCCTGGCCATGTTAGTGCTGGAGGGAAGTCTGTGGGACAGTGGGTTCCAGCAAGAGGAACCTGTGGTGTTCCCCAGCACTCACCCGAATTGCCAACCAGAGCAAGCCTCAGAGCTACTGCAGCAGGAGGAACCGTGTTCTAAGACTGAATGGACACTGTACCATCCAGACCACACAGAAGGAGGCAGGAAAATAAGGATCATGTAATGACACTCACTGCTCTTTTATGCAGAGACACAAACGTAGTGTTATTTGGCACATTTTATTTCCTTATGGCCATTTAGTCATTGGTGCAGTGTCCTTGTTCACAGGGTGGTGAATGGCTACACTGAGCTCTGGAGGGCCAACACAAGAGTGCTCCGTGTCCCCTGGCAGGAGGAATGAGGGCAAGACTCTCTCCTGAATAACTATATCTCCCCATACCCATTAACTTGATCATTATCCAATACTATACTCACTCTTCAGTATGTTGGCAGATACTATCCCAAGCAGAATATAACGGACTGCTTTTCAGTTTTGCTACTGCAATACTCTGTATTACTCTTTGGTATGATTCTGTCATTTTATGAACAGTTTAACCTATTTACTCATGTGTAAATGGACAATGGTTGAAGATTAGAGGCTTCATTTGCTATGAAGAGCTACTATCTTGTCTCAAAGGAAAAAGAACCAGTTGACCTAGATGGTAGGTCATCTACAAATGATACTCTACTACTAATGTATCAAATTATCATCACAGTGTCAGCTTATCTGTATATTAACAAATAGGAAATAGCATGGCTACACACCAATTTTAGAGGCCAGAAAAGTATAGACAGTTATTTCAGTAACTAGATACACAAATTAATGAGCAGGATGATTCAGATGGCTCATAGGTACATGCACTGTGTTTCATATAAATTTCTAAAATCAGTGCTATAATTGCTGCTGGTTAAACTCACTTCAGAGAAGATGTTCTTGTCTGAATGTATATTTGAAAGAGGGAGTAAATTTAGCATTATCTCCTTCTATACACATTTCCAGTAGCATTTCTTCCTTTGCCATATTCTTGGGCTTTAAGATTGTTGCATCAGACAGAGGTGCTCTTATAACCCATCAGGTCTTGTCATTTCTTAGCACCCAGTCCTGCATCCCTAACCCACAAGAGCAATAGCACCAACTTCCTAAAATCAGATCCACAGAAATGCTGAAACTACTTCCTGCAATTCTGTAATCAGGTAAGGCTGATTCATTGCAATAAAAGTCCTCTTCAAATTGTCCTGAAACAGAAACTGATGTACGGCCAATCTTTCTATGACAAATAATGCTCCTACAGTTTAACTGGCATTGATGCAAATATTCAGGCCTGTAAATGATCCTAGTAAAAGCCACAGCCACAACTACTACGTTCCAGATAGATAATTTGTTCCTTGGAAAAGTCTGTTTTCATAGTAGTGTAGTTACAAAGCAGCCTCTGAAGCGCCACAGCGTCGGGAAAGCACATCACACACAGAAGGTAATGACTACTGACACCACACCAGCTTTCCTCTTGTTCCATATAAAAGCCAGCAAACTCTAAATCATCAGTGCAACCAAGCTGCTTACCTGCCCCCATTGTTCAAGCATGTCTTTACAGCAGGAAGTTAAATCTAGCAAATCACAGTTTAAGAAATAAATTCACTGCATAGCGTACAGCAGTCTGACTGGCTTCTCTGAAAATAACTGAACTGGGCTTAAGATTTCAACATAGAGCATTTCCTACCCACGGAACAGTGACTTGTGAACTACTTCACAACCAACACCCCCTGCCCCCAACCCTAACAAAAAGAAAGTCTGAGGTGGAATGGTCTTAAAATTGTTCCTGTCCTGGGCACTCTGGCACACACCCTTATAAGTTTTACCAGAAGAAGGAAGATGTCAGCAAACAAGTCACCAAACACTTGTTATGTCCATCATTTGCAGCAGTTACAGCCCACATACGTAAGCCTGAAAATCCAGTATGTCTTTAGAATGCCCTGTCTATTGGTTATCATTAGTTTAAATCACAGCTTTAATGTGAAATGCTTTGTGGGTTTTTTAAATTATTTTGTTTCCACAAATTAATATTACAAAGATGGTGCATTCTTATTGAAAAGTCTTGCCAAATAAAAAGCTGTGAGGAATCAAACAGCAGCATGCTGTGAGATCAGGAAATAAGGATGTAGCTCTTATTTTGGCCACAGGTCACTGTTGTGACTGTAGCCATTAGCTTAATTTTTGTCTCGTGGCTGCTCCAACAGTAAAACCAGCATAAGGTGCTCTCCCTGATCCTTGCTTGACTTAGGTTTCACAGTAAAGAGACTCTCTTCCCATGCCAGACGTTAACACCAAGTCAAGAAGGTGTTATCCTTGACTCAGGTGCAACCGTCATGCAAGGGAGAGCAGCAGCTTTTCTCAGTAGGCATTTGCATAGCTGATTGTTTATTCTACCTGCAAATATCCACTGTTCTTAAACCTAAGTGATTAAGCCTTACTCTACTAAGTAGTTCCAAAGCAATCCTGGAGTAACAGGTAAGATTTTTTGCACAGGACATGTCAAGAAACTGGATTTATTTTTTTTTTACATACCTCTAGCTACCATAAGGTGATTTCAATGCCACCAAAGCGACGCAGTGTCCAATAGGATTTTTCAAATGCCCCTGGCAACATAAAGGTATCTGAAAAATCTGGTTTCAGTTTGATAATAGAAACCCAAACCAAAGATAAAAAAAACCCACTTGAGTTGCATTTTAAGCTGATACAGCTATTGAATTTCAAAGTTTTATATCTAGTATAATTGATTATGAATAACAAGCCTATGTTTTGTAGTTTCAAGTCTACAGTAAATTCAATAGCACTTTGTACAAGAACTTGTTCTGTTGATTAGGAGACCTCAGTCAATACAATTTAGCTCCTTTTAGGAACTGCCACTCTCACATTGAGTTGGGCTTGAGCCAGATGCCTTGTAGTGTCAATACGATGCTCATATATGTTGCCTCCAGAACTCTCTAGATACCTTGTAACACAAAACCAATAACAATGTGGTGTTACTGACAGAGCTGTAGTCTGTATCTTACAGTAATGTAAAGATTTTGTACCCGTTTCAGACCTTTTAAAGAATCTATGACAGTGATCATCCTCAGAGACCTAATTCATCACTGATGATGCCTGCTGAAGAAAAAAAGATGCACTTTAATGCTTTAAGATGATTGACAAAGCTTTTGCTGTGGGTCTAATAAGAGATTGCTTGTTCTTTTATCAACAGCTTGGTTTTACCTGTTTACCTCTATTCTTGCTTGATTAAAAATAAAGGAATTGGCTTTGATTTTTGCTTTCTGTCTACCTGGAAGTCTCCCCTGTCACAAACTAGCCTGTATTCCAGGATCTTGGCATGAATTTCCTAGCAGCAGCTTTGTTCTTGGAGTAACAAAGGAACTGGTTCCTCCATCTATTTGCAAAGGAAAGTGTACAAAAATGAAAACTAATTAAAGAGCTTGAATACTGCCCAGGAGATGCAGATTCAGTTCTTAGGATTGTGAGATGTCCTGTGTGATCCTGGGCATGTCAGTCACTTTTCAATCTGTTAACCAAAGAGATCCTTTTTCTCCTACCTTTTCAGCATCCCACCTCTTCAGACTCAGCCTTACATGGCAGATGCCCTGTTATGTGCACAATGAGTTCTCAAACCAAACAGCCCCACGATAATTTTGGGCAAAACTACCTGTACTGACAATTAACAAAAAAGCAAAGTTGCACTCCTCTCCTCCATCTGCAGTGACTCTCAGCAGCCAGAAGAGAAAAAATACTTTGCTCAACTACTCACATGACAGTGAATGTTGAAAAAGCTTGTACCCAGGGTGAAAAAACTTTTGTCATCCTCTTCCTTTTCTTACAGACCACTGCTGAAAGCCCTTCGCAACAGACAGATACGCCTGAGCCACACTAGTACTAATAGTTGTATAAAAATACATTTTAATGGGATCTGAGGTAGGCTTTAAGTCTTTTATTTCGTACCTGTAAATCTATACTTTCAAGTTTGCTTCTGAATATTTGTAGTTTATCTAAACTCCTAGGACTTTTGCAGTCCTGACTCCTCAGTTCATAAAGCTGACACGTCATCTTATACCACTGAGCCATATACTTGATAAATACTACCCACTTTTTGAGGAAAAGACGAATGCAGGCCACTCATTCAGTTATCCTAAACTGAGGTACATGTTTTTGTCACTTTCGTCCATCAATGTAAACTCCAGGTACAAAGTAAGTGACTAAACTGTGTCATAAGAATTACAGAGAAACACTGCCAAGAAGAAAAGAAGGACTCCTCTGATTATTCTCTATAATCAACATAAACCAAATCCAGCCTGAGGAAAACTTCCTTAGAAAATCTTAAGAGCTAAAACAAAACGAGATGCATCCTTATAGCCACATCCTAACCGAATCGTTACAAAACTGGGTGACTCAAGCCGGAGATGGAGGTATGGAAAACAGTAACTAGATGGGGAAAAAAATGAATCAATATGGATGACTGAAAACTGATCTGATGCACTAAACACACATTTCTCTTGCATTTTCTCTTGATTAGGCTGACAGGACCTGAAAATAAAAATGTTAAAACCTGACTTTATAATCCTCCACACTGCACTTCGGCTGCACCCAGGTTGCACTCATTTATTAGAGTCCCTTCCTTTGCACAGGTGAGAAAGCGCTCTCATGGCTGGGTCTTCCTGAAGAAGTGCACAGGGTGTCCTATATGCACTGACAGCTGATGCAGCTGTCCAAGCCTGATCATAACATGATTTTACCTGAGTAGCATGTGAATGTAAACTAGTAATGATGATGGTGCATAAAACACTGGTTACTGCAAATGAGGAATCTGCAAGGAATTTAGGATCTACATCTCAAAATAGAGGAACAGCAAAATACACTGCTTTGTGCTGCAGGCTTTGTTCCATTATCTTTTACAACTTCTCTTTCCAGTAAGAAGTTATCATGTTGGGCAGGGAAAATCAGGATCCCTGCCTGTCTGTAACTGCTAGGAAATATCAAGTTTAAAAAAAAAAAAAAAGAAGAAAAAAAAGGTGGGGAGTGGAGGGGTGAGAGAAAAGGGGTGAAAATTCCAGAAATGTAATTCAATCAGGCATGGTCAAAAGCAAGGTCTCAAAGAAAGCTCTTGGGTCAATTTAACACAGAGTGGAAGGGCCACAGAGTTTGGAAGTCTCCCTGTGACTTAAATTACAGATGGTTTCCAGGAGTTTCCTTAATAAAATTTGTCTAGGGAGAAAATATTGGTGTCAGTGAGGGGAAGAAGTCTGATTTGCGGAAAATGGAAAAGAGAAAGGCAGCCTCAACCAGGAGTTAGCCATCAATCTATTTCTTAGACAGAGTCTTGGCAAAACCCATTCTCCTGGTAGAACTTGCCTGGAGTAGACCAGATTGATTTGACAGTCTCTTAGCCTAATAAATGCTTGACCTCCAGGTCTGCTGAATTCACTAAATTCACTATGCAGAGAGAACTGGGAACCAATCACCTCTGGGGAATATCCTGTTCTGCAGCCCTCCCTGATAAAGGCCTTGACTGCTTTCAGCCTTATCGAGATGACTAGATGAAAGCTGCTCTCAGAAGAAGAAAGGTTAATCGACTATGCTGCTGTTAATCAATCACTTGGAAAGATTCAGCATTTACAATAGGTAGGTCCCTCTTCCTGCCAAGAGGTTCTTGCATGTTAACCAGGGACCATCTCCTCCAGTTTGAAGGATGAGTAATAGACAGAAACACAATCCAGACAGATGCCAGGTGTCTGATCCAAAGCCAGATGGAGTCAATAGAATGACTCCCAGTGAGTTCAATGGGCTTGGATCAGACCCCAGAGAAAGACTTATTATCCAAGGTTTATTCTGCATACAGATACTGAGCTACTTTTAGTAGTAAAAGATCCTTGGAAATCAGCAGATTCATCCGCTTTTGCCTCCTTGTGAAATCAAACTTCTTCTAATCATACTGTGTCCCATTTATTCTGATTGTCAGATATGGCTGACATCCAGCGAAGGCAAATTACCTGCCTGTGACAGCACAGGCAGACGTATACATTTCAAAATCTCTAAAGAGTTCCGAAAGAAAAAACGCCAAACTGCCAATGTTTTCTTGGCCTTTTTGTAATTGGTGCTAGCCAAAACGATGGCTTTCTCAGAAGAGGAAAAGCCAGATCAATTTCTGAAAGGATGAAGGAAAACTGAAGGAATAAAATTAAAAAGATCCTGCCATGGAGAAGAATAAGATCAGTGCTGAACAAACAGTGGTATGCAAGGTGAAGCTGACAGAGCCAGACAGAACAAAACACAGGAGAAAACACATGCTTAGAAAGCACTGGTGAAGATTAGGTATTTCTCTAAATTGAGAGCTGTATTCAGCACCAGCATCAACTGCTGACAAAACAGTGACTATCATTGATGCTCATCTAACTGGAAGTAGAGAGACTCAGCCCACTGTTCCAAGGCCTCATATCCCAGTGCAGAACAACCTGCTAGCACACCTACAGCTATGTGTACCAGTTTATGGCTTACTGCAGAGTCTGGTACAAACTTCTGCTTCTTCAAAGCATTGCTTGTGGTTATTTTCTCACTACCAGTCTTACCCAAGGCAGACTCCTGGCTGAACTCAGGATAGCCTTTACTCATTTTGCTGTCTGCTGCCAGAAGGCTTCAGGCTGCTCAGATCCTGCAACAAAGCTGCTGGCTTAAAATTTTTGCTTTAGGAGCAACCCAGTTCTCACTACAGGCAGACACCTGAAGTAGAGACTAACAGGCTGGTGCCATAGACTGTACCTGCCCTAGCTAATGAAGAAACACCAGGTCCTTCAGAAGGCTGAAGAGCAATCCAGATGCAGTGGCTGTTCTCTGCTTGTCCTGGCATTACAAAGCGTCCCAGGCAATGGATAATTCCTGCTTATGCAGTGACAACAAACAACAGATAAGTGGAAGATAATGATCTATGGTGAGCTATATACATGATTTCTACGTGCTCTAAGAAAATGCTTTATCTGTGGAAGGACAGACACCTTAAATGTACCCATGTTCTTTGCCAGTAAACAGCTGTTGTTGCCAAAACCAATTCCCTAGTCTTCCCACTGTAGGCCGAAAAATTCAAAAAGACAGATCCTGGCAATTACATCTAAAATGAAGGCCTAGTATTTGGTGACTTTTTTTCCCTTCAGCTCAACTGATAAAATAACCAGCACTGCGAGCAAAGCAGCGACTACTCCATATGACAAGTCCACCTACAAATCAAGAACTAGATTTAAGAGGTACAGGAGCTTCTTTCTCAGAAAAGACTTTTGGTATAGGAGGCTTATCCATCTGAAAATTTCAGCTTAACTCCATAGTTAAGTTTAATGCACACTGCATCAAAATACACAAGCAGCAGTCCTCTATGCAGCACTCTGATGCCAAAGCCTAGAATTTCTTTACAACCTTTGTATCATAATAATGTCAAAAGTTAATAACCTGCTAAGATAAATGGGAACACACTGTGGCTCTCCAGGTCTTGTTTCAGGTTACTACAGATCAAAACAGCACCTCATCTTCTCATGTTTGAATCTGGACTTTCACAGCCATAACTTTTACTTGAGAACAAGATGCAGTACTGTTAAGTACATACCAACAGCATCAATAACAGCAGGTCCTGTTGTGTTTGTCATTCTGCTGGCATAGACTGCTCCTCTGCCATTCAATCACTGGTGGTGGATCCTGCTGTAGCCACAAAACTGACAACAGATCCAGATAAAATGTGATAGATTTAATCTATGACTATTCATTTCTTAATCCACAGCGGATGACCACAAGGCACCTGCAGCTCGGTACTAATGATCAAGTGAGGAAGTACAAAGGTTACTGCCTAATCAATTTTTCCTCATGTCATCTGGAATAGCATCCTACAAGGCTTAACTGCGCAAACTTGGTTGCACTGAATTACAACACCTGAAGACAAAAATCTCTTCTGTCTAAAAGGAATGGAAAGATGGATGGCAGAGAAACAGAAGGGAAAGCCTGAGTGTTTTATCGACCCAACCGACATCCTATGAATGGTAAGCAATAAAAATTTATTGAGAAATAGAAAAGTTCTTACTTACCCTTATTACTGCCCCCCCCAGCTGTTAATGCCACAGAAAAATGCAGAATTCCCTTAACCCACATATTTAAAAATCTTGCAATTTTATTTGCATATAAAGGCCGCTAGATATAATGTCACAATAAATTTAAAGAAACAACTGCTTTTCTAAATTCCATTAACAAGGTAACATAAAACAGAACAAAGCTCAATAGCATTTACAGTGGTAGAACAGAAATACCTATCTGCAACAATATTTTGTGCTAGCGAGATTGCATTTACACACAGTGCAAAATAAGAAAAAGGAAATAAAAAGACAAGAATAATATTTAAATATAAAGGACAACTAAGCCTTATTTTAGTTAGGCTTGATTGTATCCATTTGACTCTATACATGCCTGAACTACGACAAAGATTTAACTTGGGCTCTTGAAGGCCTTGAGCACTTGGAAAATGTGTCACATCCTTCATAATTTAGATGTGCTGTACAGCATAATTTTGTAGATGCTGTACCGGCAATATTAAATCCTAGCTTAGTTATAATGCACAAAAAATACATATATATATAAATTCATATTTAAAAGGAGTCCGCATTTACATTATTTTTTTTTTTACTGCATGAAATACCTGCTCTTTGCAGCTTTCACCCCCAGTCTTTTAAAGCTAAAATAATTTAAAAATAAACAATAAAAGATAGCTATCACATACAGGCTGTGGCTATCTGTCAGTCTTTAATGTATAAAGCAGGTAGAAACAAACAACTGAGAAGTCTATTTACCCCTTGCTGCATTCTACTGTTAACAGAAACAAGTTTCAGTACATGTAAACGTATCAAGAGGCAAATGGACCCCAAAATACTGTTTGTGCCACTAAAAAAAATGATATAAATGGAGATGAAAAACTAACATTTAGACCTAGGGAAAAAAAGAAGACACTTAAAAAAACCCCGACAATAACATAAGTTGTGCAAATTTGGGTGTTTTTAAATGCTGCCTATCTTTTAGCTTATAATATAATAGTAAAATAAGGTCTCTCACTTCTTAAAAGAAAGCTTGGCTGTCCTTTTGAGAACACTATAACAATTTACAATGGCAAATTTAGTGAAAAAAAACAACAAAATTGATTTTACAAATTCACAATGCCTCATAAATTCAAAATGAATGCTGCATTTCCAAAAAGCACAACCTCTAACTTTTCTCGTTTTTTTTTTAGTACCAGCAATTTACAAAAAACAGAGATAAAACCAAAACCCCCAAACCCACCCCAAAACAAAAACCCCACCATTCCCCCAAATTCTCCTCCCCCAATTTTGAAGTAAGCATGTAACAGAATGTAAGTTTTATAATTAGAAAATGGCAGTTTATAGACCTTCCCAGTTCCAAATGTGCAGTAGTGCTTCATGATCCTTGAGGGGTTGGAAGGTCAAATATAATTGGGGGGTTGGTTGGTTGAAAGCTGACTGTACACGTTGAAGCATTGATGTACGTTGTGTAACCATCTGTCATAATGCCATAACCTGTAGGAAGAATGTGTCACACTTACTGCAATATAAACAAGTGATACTGCCCGTCGGCAGCTGCACTGAGAGCTTGTTGTGGGATCAATGCTCTGGAATAAAATTAAATTAATCCCTTCAAAATGAAAGCTGCCACAAAGGCTTGATTGAAAAAAAATAAGAGCCACAATGTACTGTATTTGAAATAAGAGCTGATGCTTTTGGTTTACGTTCAAACTTCTTTCCCCAGTGGAAAATCCTCTGCTGCAACTGGATCAGAAACAAAGACAAAACCACACATGTACTTTTTCTAATTAGTTAATTAGCGAGCTGGAGTCTGTATGCCTATAATGCATGTGTAAGAAAAAGACCCATCAGGAGCAAAAGCTTTAGGAGGAACTCTGGTTTTGCCTCCAAAAACCCCTCCCTATGCAATGAACCCCATGCTAGTGCTTATCATGCAGCTCCTCATCGCAGGACTGCCAAGCTGGTGATCATGTTGGCTTGTGAAATCTCAGAAATTCATTAGCAGGTAAAAAATATACACACATACATATTTACTATACATATACTACGCATATATATGGTTCTTTATACACACCCACATGTATATATGTGTTACCTACCACTGAAATTCATGACTAAGGAGTCTGCTGCTATAAATACAATAGAGCACATGAGGTCAATGGACAACCCCTAGTTTAAGCAGAAAATTGAGGTGAAGGTTAAACAGATGACTGCTTTTTATTAGGAAGGGATCTTGGTAATTCATTCCCAAACAAAAAAAAAAAGCAAGAAGTAAATATTAATCACAGGTTTTTCAGCATGCCAAGGACTTGACTCCTCAGTAACACCATGGCATCAGTTTTAGGAAGGTAAAGACTGCTCTCAACCTTCTAAATATCTGGCCAGCAATGCCCTTGTTGCATGTGTCTAACGAACCAGCAGCAATGCTGGTTCTCTGCTGGCCTCTATCTTGTCTCCCACTTGCTGCACAGGAATAGGGTGTAACAGAGGGTTGTGCAGCCTAGTAATTTTGGGCAAGTAGAGAAAACTATAGTGAACCATAAACTGAGTTACACCTGAGCCTTAATTCAGCAAATGTGATGTGAGAAAACGAATTAACAGAAGTACAAAGATACTGAGATGGCCGAAGCAATCCTTACAGAGATTCTCTCATGGATAAGGAGATAGGGACTCCCATTCCACCAGTGTAAAAGGTGAGCAAAGCTTTGCCATTATTTTCAACTGACATCCACAAAAAGCCAATAAAGATAGGAAAAACTCTAGGAAGATTTGGCACCAAATGTACTTAAAAATATAAATAAATGTAAATAATAAAAACAGCTTTATGTAGGAAGAGAACTTCCCATCACAAACCCATGGGGGAAAATGTTCTTCTTTTAAACCATAATGATACAGTACAGATCACTGCTGCCTGAAAGCTAAGATAAATGCAGCTACCCACAGTGTCTATCAGAAAGAATAATCACTTCAGAATTTCTGCACTATCTGCCTATATTACTTTATTTATTTAGACAGGCAATTTTGATTTAGATCATCTCATGGTGGGAAAAATCTTGCTCATGGTTGTTCCTGCTTATCAACCAAGAAAAAAGCCTGCATCACCAAAATGTGTGGATAGTCTCTTGTTGATCTAATGGAATGTGGCGCATGTTCATCTCAGCTGGAGTTGGAGGAGAATTAACTGCACTGTAAGATAATGCTTTTATCACTTGCCTTTGTCTTTCTGTACTGAAACAAGCCATTCTTATGTCTTCTGTGTAAGCACCAAGTGGAATTTTAACTTTTTTGTTAGTATTCTCGTAAGAATTTATATGAATGTTCACTTTTAATATGTACTGCCACCTTTACTATGAAATTTAAATTACAGTGCTACCTGGTTCCTCGGTGCTTCCTCATGACAATGATCTTGTACATTAAAATACCTTACTGTGCCCTTACTCAACACTATTACAAGTTTCATTGTCCAATTTGCCTATGAAAGCTGTAGACAATTTGCATGTTTCAGTTGCAAGTCTTGATGCATTCATTTATTCTTATATGCAAGGAATAATATTTATACAAAGTATCTGGTCTTTTTCTGGGTGCATTAAAAGACTGCTACTCGCCACTATACTTAAGGTCATTACAAACTATTTATTTACATTAACCAGTTATGAAATTCATTGTATCAAGTCACATGGGCTTCAGAAAAACCAACACCATTAGTTGAGAAACTGTCCTTTTTTATTTTTAAGTCCTCCCAGTCTTTAAGCCTATGGAGAACCTAGTTAGAGTCAATGGAGACACCTCCAAGGGGGACAATATAAAGCACTTAATGTGTAATTTTGAATTCTAGGGTCACAAAGTCTTGCATGCTCTCCCAGGCAGAATTCCTAGTATTTGTCTCTCAGCCATATGAAAGCTACAAAATTGTATTAAGTATTTAAGTATCTCCTAAATGTATTTAATATCTTAGTCTCTTCCAATGCCACAAACAGATCATTGTTTCAAAGCTTCACACTCTCCCTGATCTGCTACTGACAGTGGGGAAATACCTCTTCTAAAATGAGACTGTCGGATGTATTATAGGATGCTTTTAGAAATGTATGCAAAGCGAGTTCTGGCAATGTCCCCTCCTGATGTCTGACTCAAGGTGACTGCCTTTTTGCTTTTCTTTAAACATAGGAGGTGAGCTGAGACACTAAGTTATTTCAATTTTCTTTTTTTAACCCAGCATCTTTCTTGGCTCCTGTACTTGGAATAATGGAGATAATTTTCATCTTGGCTTGCAAGTGTGGGGAATTTCATCTGTTTCCCCAACCAAGTTTGTCAAAATTTGAATTGCTTTCAAGTAACCTGCAGAGAACAACCTTTGCACAGTAAAAGATGTAGGTGGCTAAATGCAGCACAAGTTCCTGAAACAGTCTGCTTTAATTTTGGCATACATTTACAAAGTGCTGTGGTTGCTATCATGTCCCTCTATTCCCTCTCTACTTTAGCCCAGTATGCCATTATCATAGAACCACAGAACCATAGAACAGGGTTGGAAAGAACCTTAAGATCACCTAGTTCCAGCCCACTTGCCATGGGGCAGGGATGCCTCACACTAAATCATGTCACTCAAAGCTCCATCCTTCGCAGTACACCATCAAAATATGCTGCTTTGAACTCAGCCTGAGAAGGAAGAGGGGAGTAGAGCTGCTCCTTACCTTCATGAATCCCACCAAAGACGTGGAGTTTGGGCCTCACTCGCCTCTGCACCGTGTTCAGCAGCTCCACACAACCCACTCTCTGCAGCTCCTTTGGAACCCAGTCTCGAAAACCTGATGGCAAATGCAATCAATACTATTAATTTTATCTATTCAGGTGAGGTTTCATGTAGTCTTTCAGGAAGTAGTAATTCACAGAAGGTTTATTACATTATCTGTAGTCATAACCTCTCCATTAAAGCACACAATGGCTTTTAAGAAATGTTTCACTGTCACTTCGTCTTCCTTAAGATTTCCTCTCTCCATCTGCATGAATATTTTTCTGGATGTGAAATTTTTTTTAAAACTATGGGTTTAAAATCATCTTTCACCTTGAAATCCTGGAACATTTATTCCCGGCACTGCTTTCCTTGAAACCCTGGAACATTTATTCCCTTTCCCCTTACAGCAGGCAGCTTTTCAAGCCAGCTACATGGTTACTCCAGAAATGAAACACCTCAGGAAGATCTACATCCCCATACCTCTGACACACCAACGATTTAGAATACACTCTCCCACAACTTCCAGAGGACCCCAGTCTGCAAGTTGTCAGGTTACTTATGAGCCCCAGTCACCAACAAGGAGCAATGTAGCAAAATAGCTTCCAACAAGCTAATAAGTGGCTATGCTGTCGCTTAGTCCTACCGGTAATAAAGAAAAATGCACAAAACTTGACATCAGTTATTACATAAGTCTGCTGCCTAGGCTAGCACTGGTAAGGATCAACAGGACAAGATGAATGAGGGAGTAAAAGGGAAATCAGGAGCCACATCCAACTACAGCACCATTCTACTGACTTTAGAGTAATTACACCCTGTGCCAATTTTAAAACAGGCAGTAAAAACGTGTTGTGGCATCAAGTTGACTGAGTTATGGAATGAGCAGGAAGTCCAGTTACAGCTCTACCTCCCTTAACATTTATACTTAAATAGAAATAATAAATATTTCAGTTGGTTTTGCAACAACTGAGCTTCTGCCTTTTATAAATACGGCTTATCAGGATAAGAAATGTTAGTAAAGTTTCATGGGTGCTATTTTAAATGGGTTGCTCATCTATCTGTTCTGAATTGAAATGCATACAGAAATGCTGTGATGCTGCAGACACTAATGAGTGCTTTAACTGAACAAATGTACTTAAATTTTGGTTTGGGTGGAGATTATGAACTTCAATTTGAAAAAGTTGGCCACTGTACTTTACCTACAGACACAAATTAGGCATTAGTACAGTGCGTAAAAGGACGGGGTCAAGGTCTCAGCCAGCATGATAATATTGGCAAGATATTATTATTAAATAAAATGTCAAACTAACGGACATGGAGTCAGATTTTTGATCTTCCCTAGCTTGAGGGTAACAAAAAAATTAGTTTTTATTAAGAAAACAGCTGGAAGCTCAACAGATCTGCTAAACCTTATCAAAACTTTACTCTTCCACACCAGAAAGGCTTTTTAATTCAAGAGTTTTGAGGCAGGAGTGACTGTAGTACAGCTTACAGCATTATTAATTTTGCTTATTTTGAAAGTAAAAATCCTATGCAAAGAAATCACACACAGCCTTTGTTTCACTTACCAAGGGGAGGTCCATGTGTCATTAGTAGATCAATTCCCTCAGGAATAAGGTTCCACTTGTCTAGCAAAGACTGACCTCTGGGTAGGTTAAAGCCCCATCCATTAAACCATGGTGTCCTTTGGGGGGAAATAAGATGAACTGCATCAGTATAAAATCAAAAATTCTTCCCTTCTCCCATTTTTCTGCATTAAAACAATTCTGAGATTACTTGCAGACAGCCTTTTCAAAGGGGATGCCTTTAATACAAACTGGCTTAAATACATATGTACACTAATCTGTATGTTTGAATTTAGATTAATATTCTACACTGTTTTTATATGTCAGGAGTATTCAGCCCTGGGGGTGTTTACTCACTAGGTAGAAAGGGAAAAATAGTTAAAATGACAGTCTAAAAAATCTAAAGCCTTTCTTCAAAGTTTGGGGATGTTCATACGTAAGAATTCTTTCCTTACATTACCTACCAAAAAAAAAAAGGAAAAAAAACCTCAGTTTTTGGAGACAAGACTCAGTTTTTCTCACTTCACAGGGTTGGGCAGCATTTCCACAGGAAGCCTGTATGATGCAGTGGGTACAAGCCTCATTTGTACTGCGGTGTTCCACTAAACTAAAACTTGCTCCTTTTAGCACTTTTTATGTTAGAACACTGTCACATAAATTGGCTTTGCACTCCTGTGCTTCCTAAAGGTCTTCAACCACACCATGTTTAGCCTCACAACAACCTTTTTAAGAGATCTCATCATTTAAAACTAATTTAGTATTTCTTAAGGAAAACTGAGATCATCAGTCTCCTCCACTATAGCACAGCATTGTTCTGAGACATATCACAGAATCACAGACTGGTTTGGGTTGGAAGGGACCTTAATGCTCTAGTTGCAAACCCCCTGCCATGGGCAGGGACACCTTCCGCTAGACCATATGATTTAGCTATCACCTAATATCCATCAACCTAACCATGTAGTGATGACAAGCAAACCCGCTACGAGTACCTTTTCAAGGTGTAACAGCCAAATTGAATAATTTTGATGCAGCTGAGTTATAATAAAGCCTTTCCTTATCAGGTAGCTACACAGAACAACGGTTCTGAAGAGACAGTGTAATATTTATATACATGACTAACAACTTTCTATAGCCTATTAGTATTGTACTAATTTAAAGAGTTTTTATCCGTGACTATGTTTTCCTAGAGCTCAGGCAACAGATTTAAACTTATGTTTCTAGGCAGAACACTCCTGTCCTAGCCCTACTCATCTGCCGGCAACAAAATTTGCAGGGAAAACCCAACCAGAAACCAACCTTAAAAAAAAAAGCACACCTGTTAAGAAGAGAGTCTTACATCATTTCATTACACATAATCTGCCTCCAGTACCCTCTTAATGATGCATTTTTTTTCCCAGCATCAAATATGCATTTAAATGGAAAATTCCTGCTGAGATTACATCTCTAATATTTTTTTTTGTAATTATTTTGTTTTCCAGAGACAACAGTTTGACCAATGAAGATTATACCCAGTTATATGCACAGTCTGAATCCCTGACAATCAGCAGGATGGGAAAACAGCAGGTCCTGCTGATATGAGCAGGAAGGTCACAACTAATAGACATATCCCATATAGTCCTACTGAACTAATAACTACACCCACATAGGAACTTGTTTAAGCTAGCAGACTCCCTGGATAAATGCTAAGAAAAGATGGGAAATTTAGATGTCAGTTAAACATTTCATGTGTGCTATGAGTTCCTCATGTGGATAGCAATGAAACTTCACCTATAAAAGCTCCTATGCTGTAAATAAGGCCAGTGTACCTCACAGGACCTTTGCATGCAACTTAATTGAAACTGAAACATGTGTCTTATCTTTAACTAAATCACAAGTGTTTCTGCTTTTCTATGATTGACCTTTCTGAACATGCATCTGAATGTCTTTTCCTGTAATGTTCCTAGGTTTTACCATATTGAGATTATGATAACCTTCAGTGCTGCAGTTTAAAGTTAAAATATGGTTTGGCTAAACTTTTAGCTGCTTAAAAAAACAAACACACAGCACATAGGTTGAACTTTTCACTGTCAATGATTCTTTCCCTACTTGCATTTCTCCTGCAGATAACACTGTAGTCACTACACCACAGTTAAAACCTGAAACGTGAAACCACACCTGTGATCTCCCTGGAGCTCTTTGGAGACTACAACCACAGAAAAACCTGGTTTTGTCTGCAGGTTTTTTTAGTTTATTTCTCCTGAAGCACTAGCAGAGGAGGAGGAAGGGAATCTGAGCTCCAATATTCTTCATTCACCAGCCTCTGTAATTAGCTGTGACTAACAGGCACCGCATGGGAATCCACTTGTAAGAAAACTTTCAAGAAACCTTCTCCATTATGCAGCATGTGCATAGAAAAAGATGATCAAGTACTTCTTTAATATACTAAACATTTTCATACAAAATCAATAAATTAAGGAGAAGAACAGGCATGACTGGAAGAACACCTGGATTACAGATTAGGTTTCAGACACTTAACACATGACTCTGCATTGCACAAGCCAGAAAACCAAAAGGAGAGAGGACATGTTCAGAACATTACCAAGATGAAGAACACCTTTATAGCATGGATTCAGACTTAGGTGACATAATAAAGAAGGTCACCTGATGTTTGCACCATGCCATACTGCAGTGCAGACGAAACGGAGCTGATGTACTGTGAATCCCATGAGTGTGCAACAGAATAGCTGTTCACCAGCTACAAACGTGGACAGGCAGGTAGCATCCTATCAAGGGGTATCAGGTGCATTTCAGTCCTTAGTGCCCCTTTTTTGTGTAAGTAGGAGTTAAGAGTCACTCTCAACTTCTAAATGATTTAGGGGGGGAAGAATTGCGCATACAGTTCTAAGCCTTCCGCAACATATTCTCATGCTGATTACTTACTAAGAGAAACTAATTCCTACCTAGGAAGAAATATCTATAATGAACTTTGGCTACACCCACATATGGTAAGCTGCAATCAGGTGCAAATAATTGGTAAAGGCTATTAGTCATTAGCAACCATATTTATGATCTGACCTATTCTTTCCTATGAAGCTCTCAGGAAGACTTAACTCCTAAAACAATTCATTTTTACATGAACAGTTCATTTTTAAGTAGCTGGTAAGAAAAAAAAAGCTATCAGCTGATAAGTAATGTCACAAAGGAGATGTAGATGTAAAAATCACAGGGATTAGTAATGCAACATTACATATGATTTTGTCATTGTATGTTTGATGGACCAGAACACATCCTCATACCTGATGTTTGGCACGACGTCACAACATCCCTCATGCACTATCAAACCCTCACAGTAACACTTGATCCCTAGCTCACCTGACAGTTCAGCCCTCCCTTGACTGCAAAGCTTCCTTATCACTTAGGGATAGCAGTTATGCTGGCACCAGATGTCATACACGGAATATCCTTATGAAAGGCAGACACCTGGCCCATTCTTAAGTCTCTTCTGTTCTTCATTTCTAGGCAGGAATTCCCACAGATCCCCCTCCACCTGGTGTTTTGGAAGGCACATTTTCTGCAATTAAAAGAATGTTTATGCTATAAGCTGTGTGCTACCTTCACACCTTGTGCTGCAAGAGACGTAGACATCACCTGACAGAATACCAAGAAGGAGGGGATCTCCAGCTTCACAACAAAACTCACTCTCCTTTTGCAGATGCTTTGGGAGAACACACAAATCCATCTGCTTTTTAGCAGCAACAGATGCTTCTTCAGCAGGTGATCGGATTTCCCTTCTCCCAGGTAACTCTGTATGGGCTTACTATTTTACTATTACATTAAGGGGAAAAAAAAGCGCATTATTCTATGACACAAAATCACTACCACTCCTTGCTGTGTACACATCAGAAGCAACACCAACACGTGGGCAAACAGGAGATGCAAAGGCCTGGCAAAGTTCATCCAGTAATACAGAAATTACAACTCCTTCTGAACCTTAACATTTTTAAAGGATGGCACCTCCTACTACCTACTTTCATCTCTGCTCTGGCTCATGAATTTAATTACCTGATCCTCAGAGTTCAGCAACTCAAAAGGTAAATGTACAATGAGACCTCTTAGGTTCAGGTTTTCCTTTTACCTGCACCAGTAAATCCATTTACACTTCTAAACAGGATTAGAAGAAATAAATTATCTCACGGGTTTCTAATCCCATGAATTCATTCGTTTTTAAGGCTATCCAGTCTTGTAGGAAAGCTTTAATTTTATCCTTAATCCAATGAGTAAAGTGGGCAGGAAGCAAAAACCTGTCTGTTTCCTTCCGAGGGAGGGAGTGTCCCAGAGGCATCGCAGCAGGAAGCACTTCTACACAACTAATAACAATAATGAAATGCTCTTTATTTTCCTCAGCATTCAAACTGAACACATAGACCTGGCTCAGGAAGGAGAGTTCCATTAGCAGAACAAAAAATGGGGGACTCCTAGACTTGCTCATTTACAGGATGAGCTCACAAACATATCCCCAAAGTATCTGCTCCAGTCCCAGAGGAAAGCTGCAGCGGGACTAGCAGAGAACAAACCACAAAGGGAGGGGGGAAAACAAAGAAGTGACCTTTGCGCCCAGAAAAGCAAAGCCTTTCAATCCTCCTCTCTCTGGCCGGCACCGGTGTTTGCCCGGGCATAGCACCACACACGTGCCTGTCACTGTGCAGTCAATGGACAGAGTGTGCCTCTTGGGAATACACAACAAGGGGCTGCGGCATGAGGCCAGGGGAAGGGGGAGAGCGTGTGTAAGCCTGGAAACAAAAGGCTGAATAGGGCAAGTGTACCACGTACTAGGGAAGAACATTTTAGAAGGTAAGAGCTTCTATAAAGTCTCTGAAACTTGGCTTCAGTGCTACAAAAAAGCTTTTTTGTTTTTCTTTTAAGCTCTTTCTTACAGTAAATATTCAAATGCTGTTTCATAATGTAGCAATCAGGACATTTTAAAGGCTAAGTGATTTCCTAACTAATCATTATATATCATGTTGTGGTATCAGTAAAAGGCAGAGAGAGTCTGGTGGCTTGAGCTGTCTTTCATTCCCACTAGCATTTACCCGCTGTGCTTCAGTGTCCCATTTAGAAAGTGAGGACAATAATACACAGCCAAAAGAAGCATCAGGGTCTGGTTCCTTGGGATTTTGCTTCCCCTGCATCTTTAAACAGCTGAAGCTCTCACAAAAGTGGGTTACCAGTACTGTCATTATTTTAGCAGTGTTACTGCATGTATCTCCTTATTACTGACCTGCAAAGAAGTCAGCAAGTCTCTAAAACATATTTCTGCTACTTTTACAATGTTAACAAAACCTGAAGACTCAGCAGCTGCTAGATTTGGTTTGGTTTTGGTGTTTTCTTGTTTTTGTTTTGCTTTCTTTTTTTTGGGGGGTGGGGGGAGTGTTGGGGGTTTTTTGGGTTGTTTCTCCCCTTCCCCCAGGTTTTCTCCCTCTCTTTCAACTTACATACTACGACCTCTAAACACTTGCTGGTTGTCTAAATGAAGAACTTTGTTGAGAAACACAATTCCCTCCCATCTATGGTGTTTGGAGGCAGAGCCCACACTGTGGGTTTTCACTATGAAGCAGTCCTCCACAATGAAAACCTGCAGCAACCACCTCACCACCACGAGTCACCCGTGAGCTGGTATGCTCCTTGCACCAAGCTGTTCTCAATTTCTACCTCAGACTGTACAAACTCATCAGTGGAGGTTTTATTTAAGCTCCCGTAAGATAGACATCCATGCTTGGATCCGTGAGAGGTACAAAAGAAAAAGCTGCCATTCAGCACGTACCATGGATGTGCTGATCTGGACCAGATGGTCACCTAAACCAGGGAGAGATACAGAAGTAAGCAGAGCTTTAGCCAACCATATGGCTAGAAAATGGTATGTGGTAAGAACTGCCTGCTCCATCTTGAAGTTCTCTCAGCCTCTGCACATCTCTGCTTTGCTGCCTCCATGCTGCCCCAGCTGTTATTGACAAGTTACTGAGCTCTGGTCTAAAGCCTACTACCCTGACAGATACGTTTCAGTACTTGGTTTCTCTGATGGCCTGTACAAACCACTGGCATCTTCTATCCTGTGCCTTGAAGGCTTAGTGATGTGTTTTGGCAGAGGAATGTCCATTCAGTTCACATGTTTTGTGCTAACAATAACACCAGAAACACCAAAGACACTCTTTAAGACCACCAATCTTCTCTGTGGAGGACATTTTGTTTTGTTTTGTTTTGGGTTTTTTTTTAAGAAAACAGAAGAAGTTGAGTGAAGAAACACCTAAAAATACATTAGGGATGAAAAAACATGCGTGCAGCGGAGCAGACAGGCAGAAGATTATAAAATGCTGGTAACATCATGGAAGATAACAAGAAACGGAGGACAGCAGGATGCAGAGCATAGGGCTCCCTGAGAACAGGGCTAAAGAATACTCAGCAAAGCAGAGGAGAGAACAGTACCATCAAGCTACTGGATGTTGGGAAGGAGAGGAAGGGAGTCGAAGTTCCCAGGTTTATGACTATGGCAACCTTTGCCTGAGTATATGAACTGCTCGTCAAAGAGGAAATTTCCTCCAAACCTTCTGAGGTTTTCCAATCCCTAACTGTATTGCAATTATTTTATTTAGGGCTTTACTTAATGAGATCTGGGAGATATTTTAATATCCAAAAAATACAAAAATAATTCAAATTTGACTCAAGGGCTAATTTCATTCTACTTTTATAAAAGGAGAGAATTATAAAAGCCTACTACTAGAACCAAGTATCAGCCCTTATATATTTCTGTGCTGTGTATAGTTAAGGATGGTTTGAAGGACAGACCTGGTCTAAGTTAGCACCAGCTTCAGCAGGGTCCATACACTACATGAGTTTCCCTGCATGGTGATGGGAGCACTGTGACAGCAACTCAGGCCTGCAAAGTACCATGCTGGACTGATTTGCAGAGCCACTTCTCATTCCAGAGGGGGCACATTCTCCCCTTCATGCCCATATTGCATCCCTGTGTAAGGTATATTCACCCTTGAAGTGTCAAAGGATGCTGCAGTACTGAAAAGAGAATGAATGCCTCAATTTGTTATGGTAGAGTTTTGTGGCCTTTGTAGAAGCACAGAGAATCACAGAGTATCTACCTAGAGGAAGAGTTCTCTGGTTCGGAAGCTCACCACAACATAAACAGAATGTCCATTCTGAGGGACAGGCTGGGGGGGGGGAAGGAAACAAAAGGATAAAAAAGATTAAAAAAAAAAAAAAAAGACTGGTTGAAATCTTGATTCAGTTTTGCTCAACATCTGTGCATGCCAAATGACGCTTGAATGCTTGGCTTCTTCTAGTAAACATGATCATAACAGCCTAGTTGTGTTACATCTTAAACTGATTTCCTACATGCCTCTCGAGGAAATGTAAATTGACAAAGCTTCCACCCCAGGTAGATCTGTAAGAGGATTTGACTAGTAACCTGTTTCTGCAACGACAACACAAATTAAAGTAGAGCAAAAGCAAAAGGGACGTGAAGGCCTCTCCCCCAGCACATACTGATTTGTATGTATTTTCATTCCACTGGAGAGGTGTGTGTGTTTTACATGTAAAGAAGCAAATTCTGTACTGGTGTAATTACATCCAGTAGCTTTTGTTGAATATTTCATATACGTATAAAAACAGCATTGGAAAATAACCTGTAAAATTCAGTATAACAAATAAAGCACTTGGCAGAAGTTATGCCTGCCTACTCTGTTGGTGAATTTGGTTCCTGCTCCTAAGGAACAGCCTCTAGAAACTCCATTTTTGAATGCTACTTTAAACAGAGTTCTTTAGCATCGCCAGGGAGTCTCTGTAGTTCCTCCAAAAGCCTAAGCTGGTCAGAGAAACAACATGATGCTTATTCATTGACAGATGCTGAAGCTACAAACCAGAGGAATTCCAGATGTATTTTTATGTAGTGTTTCAGCACCTTTACATAACTTTACATCTGCACCCTGTACTGCTCTTGAAGACAAGATTTCAGTCTTTGTGCACTTATGTTCTGGATGTCTGGGTTGCCCTCGCTGGTCCTGATCTAATTTGCAGAGTAACAAGCCAGTTTGTTGTTTATGAGAAATAAAGCACAAACCTAAATCACAATTTCAAAATGTCTTTTCAAGTACTTTACAGGTAATAATTAATTCATCTTAGAACAGCCTACATAGAGCACTGTTTATAGAAGTGCTGTGTAGAACTAGGTTGACTACACCAAGAATAAATTTGTTAGAATATATGCCTAAACAACTTGCTTAAAGTGAACCAGAGGGCAGACACTGAACGTGCCCTCCATGATTTTCACTTGCAACAATTAGTCGATTATTCTTACCTACTGCAATGATTTAAAAGCGGACACTGCTTATTGCCACTGCTGTTTACCTATAAACACCCTCACTATTTTTATTTATGTTTTGCTCAAAATGCTGCTTGGCATTCTTCAAGAAGAAACTGAAACTTGCCAGAATGCCTGGAAGGAAAACTATGCAAGGCTTACATGTATTCGTCTTCCACGCACACACAGCCCACAGTATTTAATTGTAGGAACTTGTAACATAATCTTTTGAAAATTTACAGGAAAGAATGGAAGCAGTTAGCTATAAACAAGCCACAGGATACTCCCAGCATTTCTTGTTTGAAGCCTGTGCTACCTTCAGTTTCAGCTTATTCTTGAAGCTGGATATAAAGTTGCTTACCCTCGCTAACCAGATGAAAGAGCCAAAGCAATCAGAGAGCTTCCAGTGTTACAATATATACTTATTTGGAGTTAAGGTACAGTATAAAATATCACATCTGGACTTTAAGAAATAATACTGGTTTACAATTGAATTAAAAGTTTTACAAAATGTCATTTATTTAAAGTGACATGCAGATTTATTCAATTTTCTTCATTTATTACAGTCTCTGCTTTGTGCAGAAATATAACATCTGACCTACTCAAAATGTTACCTTCACTGAAAACCGTGATCCTACTTTGGAGTCTGCAGGAAGCGAAAGTTACTAAGTCCTGTTCAATCTCCATCAAAAAGTGTTGCTAGTTATTTGTCAAATTCTGCCAACAAAGAAACTAAAAAGAACAAGTCATCTGGGGGAAGGAGTGATTATGGATCATCAAATGCATGTCACACCTCTTTCCCAGCTCAGGAAACCTCAGGAGACATGTATGCAAGCAAAATTCACATCTATAAAAACCCTAAACCTGATATTACATGCATACAACATGCACATGTATATATATGCATTATACTGTAGCAAGGAGTCCAACAGGTAAATTGAAGAAATGGTGCAATCCACATCAAAGCCAATGAAAACTCTCAACTGCTGTAGTGCTCAAGCATGACCCCAGTAAGATAAGCATAACATTTTCAGATTATTACCTGGAGGAGCTGTCTTATGTATGAGCCAATTTAGCAAATCAATTAAAGTAATGCAGATACTTGATCAACAGATGAACACAAAGGGGAAAAAATGACAGAAGAGACTGAGAGAAGAAGAAACATATTGGGGTCATAAGAGAATCAAAAGCATTTGGCAACACAGAGGTAAAAGGAGCATTATTGTAATTGAAAAGGATCTGTTTAAGCATGGATCACTTGCTTTCAAGATCATTAAACAATGAGCTCAGATTACATGCGGGTCAATTTACACAACATTTAATTTTAGGCTCACCCACCTTCATGTTGCTCTTTCAAAGAGGTCTGTGGGAGACACAGATTGCCACAAACTGAATGAAAGTTAATTTGACTCTTCTGGTGAAAAAAAAAAAAAAAACAAAACCCTAATCTGAAAACTTTAGTTACAAACCAGCATAGCAGAATTTTTACCTCAGCTCCAGTGATTCCAACTGATCAACAAAACACTACTTAGGCCCTTTCCTGTTCTCACCTTGATGGAGAGTGGATTTTGACATCCCCTCCCCCCCCATCTCTCCAAAACCTAATTCCTCTCAAGAGAGTGTTAATGGCACATAATTAAGTGCAAGCAAGCAGCAGGAAAAAAAGAAGCAGGAAAGATGTCTTTCTCACTGACCACCAGTCAAAACTCCAAGTTTTATGATAAGCCCGAGCTGCCTCCTAGTAGGACTGTAACTGACCAAACTACTCCTGGAACCAAAAAGCACCAGCTCCAGTCAGAGGCACCATCCAGTGGGTAAAACGACAGAATGATCTGACGTTTCTGGCACTACAAATGCCATGCTATAGGTTCATAATTGCATATTCATGCCTTGGGATCATACACATGCATATTTTAAAAAATTACACATTCAAAGGAAAGTTGTGAGTTTGTATTACAAGTTCTCACCTGAAGAAGATTTTTTACTGATGAGTTACAAAGCCCTGAACTGGGCATTTATAATAGAAAGGCAGACTGACATTTAAATAGAGTGGCACCAGAATAATAGCTTTACATTAGTATTTTATGGGAGGCTGAATAACCACAGAGTTAACATACTGTATTTTCTGGCAATAAAAAATCCTTTGAAAACAAAAGGTCATTTTATTTGATAATATAAATGAATTAGATTTGTATTGTATGGTCAAGAGAATAAAGAAAAGATTAATTCTTCCAGAAGAAGTCAATATATCAGAATGGTGGTTTGGTTTTAATTCTTTAACTATGTTGTAAAGCCTGTGGTTGATAAGCCACAGCCGTATATTGCTCCACACTGTAGGTTTTAACACAGGCTCTGGACTTCAGTCTGATCTGATGAAAATCTGAAACTTGCAGTATGCCATTATGTGGGCAAACTATTTATTTTATATTCACCTCCTTGTCGTGTCAGTGCAGAGGTCATCTGAAGAGGGGGCCTAATTAATCAAACTGTCAGAGCCAATGAGGAGCAGCATGTTAATAGGACTTTTATTTCACCCAGGAAAGCAGTGGTCTGACAGGAACCAGAAAATATGGCCTTGATGTTGCTGTTTATTAGCAATGCTGAGATCAGTGGTAATAGGTGCCAAGCAGCCTATGCTCGATAAAGCGCCGCATGTCAAGAACCTGCACTAACTAGAAATTAGAATGACAAGACACAGGAATCTCAGTGTATCGATAGCTCCCGGAGAAGAGGTATGGTTTGGATGTGATCACAAAACTGGAACCTGCACAGGATCCTTCTTGTTTCTTCAATAGTCAAGAAAGAAAAAAAAAACCAAAACCAAACCAAAAACAAACCATCCCCCAACTGCAAACACCCAAACGCTCCAGCTATTTTCTCCACACTTAAAAGTGAGGCTTTGCAGTACTTTACTCCTATTTGACATATACAGGCAAACACAGTGGGATTAAACACAAAAAAGCTCTGAATCTGGTACAACACTGCTGAAATTGAAGGAGTGCCTTGATGAGATCCCATGGTGGTATAAGGCCAGCACATTGGTGTGACCCTACATCTCTGTTACCCTATGAGAGAAGTGGCAGGACTGTAAATGGTCTAAGCCTAGTTTACCAGCTGGCACTAACTGATGCAAACCAACACAAAAGCCACACCAGATGAAGGAAGGATGGCACAGGTAGCAGTTAGGTCTGGGCACCTCTTACCTGTATTAGACTGGGCCCTCAGTGACTTAAACCCCAGCCCCACAAAACACCATGATAATGCTAAAATAAATGCAGTGAAGATTTCATTTCTTACCCAAAGCCCTTCCATAAAATTGATGTTAACACAAAGTGCATACCCATAGTAAAAAATAAAACAAGCATATCTAAAAGGGAGTGAGTGGGAGAAATGAGATGCTCACAGTTTCTGAAGGGCACTGGACTCATTTTAGCAGCAGCCACGGCATTTGCTGCGTGGGTGATATATGTAAAATTTTAAATTAATTATTTTAGTAATGCACCCCTACGTGATTCCTCAGTCTGCAATGTATTTTATACTTCAGGCCATGGTAGACTTTATAATTAACTACTTTCTGACGCCATTTTAATTATTTTTTTTCCCTCAACACCATTATTTCTGAATGAATAGAGAGCTAACATTAAATAGCCTTCTAAATAGAGAGCTGCAGGACTCTACTCTTGCAGGATGAAGCACTCAGAATCATGCCCCTAGCAGTGCCCCTGGAAAGGTTTAAGCAAATAATGTAGCAGCTGAAAGGAAATGTTGCCAAAAGGGAACCTCGGACACTGATGGGGCATGCAAGCCGCCTCCTAAATCGGAATTTTTCTTGGTGGAAGAGGAAAGCTGCTGTGTTTATGACTGCTGCCATGGCTCCAAATATCCCCATCCTGAATGATCCTTTTTTTTTTTTTTTTAATTCCTTGAGAATATTCCATTGTCTGGATCTTCCTCTTAAAGCCAGCAATATTACCAAGAGTGGCTATTCAGGGCAGGAACTGCTACTCCGATGGCAAAACTCACTTAAAGCTTTACCATCAAACTACAGCTTTAAAGATAACAATGCACCCATACCATAAAAGAAACACGAAGAATAATTAAGACACTCTTCCCTTCCTAATCTTCTGCTATTGCCAGTGTCCTTTTGAGTAGTTAAAATTGCATTTACTTTCCCCTACAGTTTCATATATTCTAATTTAAACATAAGGCTCTCCCATTATACCTCACTGGAAATACATCAGATTGAAATCAGAAAGTTAAAATGTGGTCCAAATGACTACTTTTTGGAGCTTTAGATGGCTGTTTTCACAGCTAAAAGAAAAATGTTGGTGGGTTAAATCCTAATGGTTATGAGCCGCATTTCCACATTTCTCAGCGGCAGCAGTGATGAAAACATGTATTAAAGTCAGTCCACCATTAGCATGTGAAGTAGCACAAAAATTTGTAACAATGTTAAGTATCTTTCATAAAGTACTGAAGAGGGGTTTTCTGCCATTGATGGATTACTTAGCCATTAACATAATATTTTATTAGTGTTAGGATTTTATTACCTAAATTGTACTATTAGTTTATTAAGGAGGGGGACGTTTGAATTTTTTATAATGTCACACCTTCATTTACTATCACTGTGTAATCAGAGTATGAGCAAGCAACTATTTCTTCAAAGGCTTTGCCGAAGTGTATTCTTTAAATTGCTTGGTTAACCTCATAGAGACACCGCTTTCACTTTGAAACAGAAGAAAATCTGCACATTAATCGCAATGACATCGCTATTGGAACCTTATTTACCATACGATTAAAAAACTTGGTACTTTCTTACAGCATCATTAAATCTAAGCCTCATTTAACTACTGGGACATTTTTACAATGGGTTTACTGACATACTGTGACAAATGTCTGTGTAACATTCTTCAGCAATAGCCCTGACTATAGCCATAACCACAGTGTGTATAAACACTACATAAGTATTAACAATGGGCTGTCCTGAATAGTAGGAAGTGAAGTAACACTAAACACATTTTTACTAATCCCCACATCTCCAAACCTGTGGTCTGCTTCAGGTTTTTTTCACTGGTTTCTGTTTTGTTTTGGGGGGCTGCTTTGCTTTGTTTAGTCTTGGTGGGCAAAGAAACCATTCCCCTTAAAATTATGAGAATCAAGATGCTAAACTTTTTAAATATTACAGGACTCCCTTTGAAATTCTGACCTAGGCAGAAAGGTTTCCTGAAATTTAATTCTTTTGAGATAAAAGGCTTGGCAGCAGGATGAAAGCAGCCCTACCCTTTTTTCCATGTCAGAGAAATGAATGGAATGGCTTATGAATACATGTAACTCACCCCATTCAGGAACCACACTGGTGCCTGTTTGTCCTGAAATAGTTAGGTTACTGTGCAAAGCAAAGTAACTGTTAGGCAGCATGAACTTGATCCACAAGAACAATGAGGGCCAGAACAACATTTTTAAGGACTTAAACTTTTCAAACTTCAAGGTAATGCAAGGAATTAAAAGACATTTCTGTCTGAATCATGCTTTCGAAACATCTTCATAAACACTTAGCCACTGTAAATTACTCTTGCAAGAAACAGAGAGCAGGAGTACTAAACTGTATGACAAACTAAAAATGAGCAGGCGCAACTGCTTTCCTGTTGTTCATGGCCAGCTTCTGATTTAATTTCAGATCAAATGGTATCACAAAGCTGGACATGGTAAACCTACAGTATATTCACCAGAGACTAGGGCCTGACATTCTGTCTAAATGAAATTTCTCAGTTGTCCCAAACACTTTTAATCTTATTTCCATGCTAGCAGTTTGAAATGTCACCATGTATTGCCACGACGACAGATGAGCAAGGGCACAAGAAAGCAATGGATCTGGTTTCTCCAAGGAACCATGCCTGGCAAATGCAAAAATTTACTTTTGCCCCTGGCTGCTGGTACACTCCCAGGTATTAATGGTAACAGGGGCAAACTCTGCAATGTGACTTGGTGCAGGCTGAAATACAGAGCACAGGTTAAGAAAACTTATGTGCATATATACGTATGTATGTATGTAGGTATACGCATACACAAATTATTAAAACACCACCACTAAGGGTGAGATCTTGCAAATAATTTTTAGTTTCCCACCACAGTGGGAGACTGACAGCAGGAAGAAAAACATGCAATACAGAAGATGGAGCCATGTGGCAATAATACATATTTTGTGTAGATTAACAGATGGAGGTTTGGACAGTATTGATAAAATAAAGGCAACATCCTTCAGAAAACTTTTGCTTAAGAGATGATGCCTCTTGTTCACCAGGATTTCAGTATCTGCAATGACTTCCTTCCAGTTAGAGCGTGAAAAGACCACAGTACCATTTATCACTACCCTAACAGATGTATTTCTATGCACTGCAACAAATTGTTCTAAGGAGAAGTTCAAGATCAAACTCTGAACTTGGATTTTTCTTTTATAATTCCCTTCTTCTTGCTGTAATGAAATAATAATCTGTCTTTAAAAGGCAACTTCATTATATAGGCTTGCTCATGTCACAGAGCTAGTAACTACTAGAAGAAAAACAGATGGGTTTGTATTACCAATTAACCCCTAAATATTGCTTACGCTCTTCCCTTTGAGTAACTGCTCACTCTGAGTAACACTACAGTTCACCTCATTGAGACAGCAAGACTCACCACTCAGATCAGTAACTTTTTCTGAGCAATGCTGAAGACTGAGTAGTGAGGATTTGTATGCAGCAACCTCCATCTAGAAACATCCAGCTCCTATACCACTGTGGGTGAAATGCTGGCCTCATTGAAGTCAATGTTCAAAATTTCACCCAGTTTATTTTTCAGTAAGTCATCTCTCATTGCTCTGCTCTTTCCTATTGCTTTGCTTCTGAGAGCGCAGAAGAAATGAAAAGGTGCATTTCTGTTAGTAACATTCACTTTAAAACTTCACATTTTACTCTCTTTATAAGGTCTGCTGCCATTCATTCCCTCACACAAGCTAATACTCAGCCTTCACCTGACTTTATCCTCCTAAGAAATCATTCTATCACAATACCTTCTGTGTAAAAAAAGCCAGAGGTCATCATAGCCTCTCTTACTAGCATTAGAAACTAACTTTTGAGTAGTAGAGGTAGGGTAAAAATAGGGTTCTGCACCACATTTTGGCTAGTTTCCCATAAAGATGTTAATCAATACAACTACTTTCTCCAACAGTACAGAACTGACACCCCAAATGATCAGAATCTTCCATGACTGAGATATACCACATATTTGGGATATATTTTCAGTGCTCAGTAGGGGGGTACATCTGAAACCTTCCTCTTTCAGGGATGCAGGAGATTACCTGCCCCCAGGAGACCAGTATCTCACTTCCTCAGAAAGTCCTCCTCATTCAGGAGACACAAATTAAATAGTCTTTCAAAACCAAACAAAAAACTAGAGGAACAGCCTCACCATCCCCTACAGGCAAGGCCAGTAATTCTGTTCATGCACACACAAACATACATATGTGTAGTATATTCCATATGTATTTTCTCTCTCTCTCACACACACACACATACATACGAACAAGATACGCTGCATCACATCCTACACATTTATAATCAAGTAAATAAGTACATAGGAAATTAACATGATTTGGCATGTTAAGGTACTTTGACAGAGTTGCATATCAAAACACACAAGTCTGCATCAAACTTGGTCCAGCAAATGTTACAGCAGCTCAACTTCTACCTGTAAATATGATTTTTTTTTAAAAGGGAGAGCAGTATTTGACTTTGTTTCAGTATCTAATTGCTTAACTTCAACTTGTCTTCAGATAGATGAATTAACAAAGTATTCAAAATACAAGCTATTGCTGGCTGTCATCAGAAGTGAGTTCTCCACAGTGATGAACACTTCTCAGTGCTTAAATCACTGTCACACTATCCATAGGGAAGTAAGTTTACCCATGTTGTAGCTTTATTTCTTGCAATGCATCAGGAACAAATATGACCTGTTATTATCAGGTACAATGAATGCAAGTCTATTAGTACTAGAATCCTTGTCAGTTTAATTTAGCTGTTCAAAACTCAAATTTTTGTACAAGCTCATTTGCTGGGCTCCTTTATAGGCAGTGGGGAGACACATGTCCTTGCAAGGGGTACAACTTGTCTCAGACTGATGTTTAAAGCAGCTGGGATGCACTGCAGGGGCTGCTTTCTACCCCCTTTAACAAAGAAAAGGAGCTGAAGAACTCTTGCTTAGCTTCAACTCTCATCTTTTAAATAAAAAAAAAAAACAACAACCAACCCCACCAAACCTCCAAAGCCAAAAAACAACAACAAATATATTTTACCTTAAGGAACATCGTGCATTATATAAAATAAAGCTTCTCCAAAAACGTGGTGAGAAAAGTGTTTGTTCACATGAGCAAGCATGTATATATACAGTACATAAAATCTGACACCTAAAAAATATATATACCAACTTCTGGCAATACTGAAAACCCTTCAGCATGTTTCTTCTTTGAAAGTGTGCAATGCTTATATGAAGGCAGCAACTGTGATACTGCTTTTAAGCTATTTTAGTAAGGGCCCTTGACAAGCTTCACATAAAATATTCAGCATTGATGCTTTCAAGTCCACACAATTTAACTTAAAAAGCTCTTCATGTTCAGCCCACATTATAAGTAGGGTTATTATAAAGGTGGTGTGTGGATTAGATGCTTTCCTTTATCTTTTCCATCTGCCTTTCTAAAGCGTGAAAATATTGGACTGCATTACAAACAAAAACTGAAAACCATTTCTTTTTAGAATCAAGATTATTTCGAGAAACTTTCAATAGCTTTCAAAGAATTTAATTTACTGTTTCAAATAAATTATGTTTACATCTCCAGCAAGTAACAGTACATCTGAGAAGTTGCTGGAATTATAAGGGTCCTCTATTTATTTAGTCCTCTAGTATGAAACTATTTTGACTATGCTTTTCATTGGGAAGGCTTATGCCTCCTGAATTAACTTCCAAAATTAAATCCAGAACTGAGGAGCCAAGGCTACTGATATCAGGTGGAGCTGGCCTTCATCCCATACCTTTTATCTGCATAATGACATGATACCTGCTTAACGTAAGGAAGTTCTTAAAATAATACACTGAAATACTGGAAAACTTCTATGCTGTGGAAAACAGCACCCACATAACTTTTCAGACTACAGGTGCAACAAAGGACTCTTTGCAGAAAAACATAAAGCAAAAACCATTTTCAAATTCTTACAGGCCTGGAGATTTCAGTGTATTTTTCTAAGCTATTTAAATGACAAAGTTGGCATCAAGATGGAGATGCAGTTGAGCTTGTATGCTGTGTTTCATAATGCAAATTTGCAGTCCTTAATCAGGCAGAATTCCAAGTGCATTATTTAAATTTTTCTCATCTGTTGTCTGAGAACTCCAGGATCAAGCATGTAATTTAAAGCCTACTGAGATCAGTGGAAAAAGTCTTACTGGCTTCAATACACTTTGGATCAAACTCAGAGGATCACAGTCAGAAAGCTTTAGCTAGGGACTAAAAATGCAGCTAGTGAAGTTTTCCAAAGAACCTGATGCAGCCTTTCTGCAGATGCTGAAGCCACTATTATGGAAGACTGTTGTCCGCATGGATTTTTAAAGCAGATTCTCAGTTGAACTATGCCAATTTTGCTAGCTTAGCATCAAGACTTAGTTTTTCTCTCAACTTCTCTACATTCCTATCCCGAACTGTACTTATCAGAGATTTTCTTTGTTCTTTCCTTCTTTGGAAATCGGGTGTCTTTTTTTTTTGCTCTCCTTTCCCCCCCTCATTCTGTCCCCTCTCTGTTTGGTACCCTTGGGAATTTTATCCTTGACAATAGAACTCCATGATAAAACAGAGACTAATAACACTTTTAACTTCTACTTGTATTATGCAAAGATATTTTAACTTCTGTTGAACTCAAGCTATAGGAAATGGTGATTTCAAACTGGACTTGATACATTATATGGACACTGAGACATTTCCTATAAATATTTTAGATGGTAATTCTATTCTTCCCAAATAGAAAATTACTTAATTATCAGGGCCTTTTGCTCAGTCTATTCATGGAAACAGATACTTTTTTAGCATATTTCAAGATATTAAATTATGAAAAAACAGTTCACAGAGGGTAACTATCAGAGATAATTATCTGATAGATCATTAAAATGACCACAGTATATATTTACTTATAGTAAGTGCCATGTTTTATAACATGGTACCAAAATCAGATAGCACTTCATAGCCAAAAAGCCTCCTTCAGCACCAACACATTGAAAATCACTGCAACCTGTTACTCCAGTGCTGTTAAAATCCAGACACACTTCTCTTCACTGTATCAGTATTGCCCAGCAACTGCAATAAATTTCCTTGCCTAAAGGCACCCAGGTCAGTCTGCGGTCTCACAAGAGCTATGTATGCACATAGGTAAATAGGATTTGCCATTTTAATGTTTCATAATCTACCATTTAACCTTTAAACATATGTTTACCAAAGCCTCTACAAGCACAACATCTTCTTTTAGCTGGAGAATATTAAGCATACAATGCAAGGTTTATACAGTAACTTCTGCTTGACTGCAAAAATATACCAAAACAGAGTGAGTCCCTGTCTGTACTGGGGTGAAAAACAGTCTCCTGTGTTTACATGCCAGATTTGACAGTCAGGAAAATTCATCTCCCACTGAAACAAGACACTTGCACATTGATTTAACTATAACAAGATTTAATTCCAGGTGACTATTGACAAGACATTTCCTGCACGGATATTGCAAAACATATTTCATTAATAATGATACTAAACATTGGAAATCCTTGAAGAGGGAATCAGAAGGACCAGAGCAAATGCTCATTGAAGTTAATGGACAGATGAAGTGAGCTCGGGATCACACCTTGCTTACAAAGCACCATCTTTTTTAGACCTAGCAAATACAGAAGCCTCTGGGGAGACCTTATTGTGGCCTTTCAGTACTTCAAAGTGGTCTATAAGAAAGATGGGGAGAGACTTTTTAGCAGGGCCTGTTCTGAGAGGATATGGGGTGATGGTTTTAAACTGAAAGAGGGGAGATTCAGGCTGGAGGTGAGGAAAGAATTCTTTACAACGAGGGTGGTAAAACACTGGCTCAGGTTGCCCAGAGAGGTTGGTGGATGCACCATCCCTGGAGACATTCAAGGCCAGGCTGGATGTGGTTTTGGGCAACTTGATCTAGTTGAAGATGTCCCTGCTCATTGCTGGGGGGTTGGACTGGATGAGCTTTGAAGGTCCCTTCCAACCCAAACTATTCTATGACTTTATAACCATCAGACTAGGGTGAGAGGAATGTGGATATAATTATAATCAGAAGTGTGAAAAGTTGTGCTATGAAAGTCACAACCCCCTCCACCCCCAGTATTTATTCCAAGTAGAATAACGTCTTTTGCTCACACCAATATCTATCTCACAGTCATCTGAAGAGCAAATAAACACACTCAAGACCAACTTTTAAATTAACTTACATATCACACCTCAAAAAAATGATTAATTATTCCTGAAAGGACAGTTAAGAACAGCAAAAAAAGAAAGACCTAGATTACTGCAACTGTGCACATCAGGTATGCAGCAGAAAGCATTACACAACTCCAGAAGTAGGGAAATACTGAAGTTTAGCCTACTAATTAGTTTACTAGATATACAGTTTTAGTTTGAAGTGAGTGGATGGCTTATTACCTGTTTGTACATAATAGTTTTCACTATTCACGATGGAAGAATGCTGAGAGCTTCACTCTTTTATTACTTGCAAAAGGCATTCAGTCTCCAAAAATAGTTTTGGCTTTACTGATTGGTTGCCTTCTTGTGCAATTTATTTTTTATTTTATACTAAGTTTCCATGGGAAAGGATATTTTGGAATACTCATTTAGAATAATTAACAACAAAAATTATTAAAATAAAAACATGGTGGAATGCCATTCAAAAATCTGCAGGACATTGTTAGCATAACCTTCTCATATTGTGTAACTAAACGTAAAACTAAGTGTCAGAAGCAACTGCAACCCCTAGCACAACTGAGGAGGAGGAAAAGACTACCAGTAGAAAAGTAGCTTAACATGTGGCTTCTGTGTTCTCTTCAGGAAGGTTAGCATAGACTTACAGCAGAAATTACTGAAATTCAAATCACAAATGGTGGTGGGGAGACAAACTTGTATGTCTCATTTAATTAACAGATTTTTGTGTTTTTACATAATAAATTCTAGTTTATATCAAGAAAATTATTACTGTTTTGGACACCCCATTAATTTTAACATTTACCCTCAATCTGTAACTACCCACCAAAATCTACACTTTCAATAATAAATGAAAATTATTACTATCCTAAAAAATAAGCAATGTTTAATTGCTCCTAAAATTAAAGTTCAAGCCACTGAACTGGCAGAAGTACCCAGATAAGCTCTGAGAATCACAATCTGCTGAAAAAGATTTTTATAGGATTAATTTCTGCTTCTGGAGAAGATAACGTATTTTCAATTTTAGCCCACAGAAGTAGTTCATTTTAATGTTTGATTAAAATAAGTAAAAAAGAAATAAGCTGAGAATCAGAAAATCAAATATACCACCCGCAATTTATGAATAAAAGCTAAGTTTGAAAGACTAGGTCTATTATCTCTGCAATCTTGAAAGACTGGCTTGACCACGAATAACTGATCAGTTGAAAAACTGAGACAAAGATAATGCTTTGTTGCTTTGTCTCATATGAAAAAATTTGCTTAACACACTCATTTTTTCTTTATGTATTTGGAAGTTCTATGGTAGAGAACAAATCTTAAACAGTACTCTGTGTTCATTCAGAAATTAATTCTAACAATTTGCATCCAAATGAAGTAATGACAAAAAAAGCATAAAAAGCACAATTTATTACTTTATAATCAGAAAAAATGTATATACAGAAATATAAACTATAAAAATGTAAAATTAAAATGTAATTACTCTGACGCATACTAAGCTGTGCTGTTATTAAATAGGAGACAGTAGCATAACTTCCAAAGATAACAAGAACATTGCCAGTCACAATCAACTTCCTTCAAATAAGTAATTACTTGTAGCTTCTGTAGCTTTTTAAGCAGTATAATATCAAAACCAAGAGTAAAGCTAATTATAAAAATCACTTAAGACATGAACCAACCCAACCTGGAAAAAAACAAACCACTTTCTTTTAAAAATGGGTAAGCTGGCAAATGGGCAACATTTAGTTTCCATCTGCTCCTGAGGTTTTTCCATAAGTAATACTGTCTACCTCATCTTTCTGCATCTCCTTTATGTTGCCATCCAATGCTCTCCTTCCCACAGCATGCCCTCGCCCTGCACCTTGCCCCTGTTTATCTACCTTATCAGCTCAGGAAGAAATTTGGGCAAAAGTCTTCCTCTGGTCACCGATATCTCTGGGAACTGAACCCATTAAGATATTTCTGACCCCTACTCCTGCTATTTTAACTGTCTGTTGTACAGGAAGGAACTGATAAAAATAGGATTACAATGCCCTTACAGATGAACTAGCAGGAGGCTTGATTGTGATTGATGCCTAAATAAATATACAATAACAGGACCTACATTTCAACACCGCTTTTGATAGAAGGCAAGAAGTAGTGTTGGTTTTCACCGCCTGGACTGCAAGACTCTTTTCTCAAATACCTGGGAAGTGCCTTTGATTGAAGATTGTATCTTCTACTTGTAGTCTTTTTAAGTAAAGCACAGGAGGTGGTTAATAACAGGTAAGAATGAATATTAGTATTATTTTAAGAGGTACAAAGGTGCATTTCTTCCTACAGGTGCTTATGTATTGCCCACCCCAATCTCAAACGAGGGTCTGAAGTCCTCTGAAGTCCAAATATTTTCCCCACAGATACTCAGCACCAAGGTGGGTCTGTTGGAAAAATAAAATAGCATCCTAACAGCTCTGCGGAAAACAAAGGGGCTAAACTTGGAGTTTGGGGTGGGGAGAGGAGGGCTGGGATTGCCCGGGTCTTTGACAGCTCATCGCTTCCTTAGGAGAACTTGTTCTCAACTGGCATTTGGGTACAGACTTAGTCTATGGAGTGGTTTCAAGAGTAAAGGCACATTAGCCAGCTCATTGCTGGGTTTGGATAGCAGCAAGAGAACATGGTATTTGCAGCAAATCATTTCAGATGGTTTTCCATAACTCCATTGACTGCAGGACAGACTGAAGCCTGACTGCATTCTTTTAATCCTTCTCAATAAAGTAATTATTAATGAGTGATGCATTTACTATCCCAGATGGGAATTTCAGGAAGAATTTCAGGAAGTAAACTCAGTGCAGTTTTTATTAACCTTCCTCTTTTTGGAGAAGAGGGATTCAAGTGTCCTGAAATCACACATTGTCAGCTCCCACTTCAAGTAACACAGCTATCTATTTCACTTCAACAGTATCTCAAATACGCCCCTTCTTATCCTGCAGAAAATAAGACACCTACTTAGCTTTCCAGTGCAGTGATCCAGCAAAGTACTTAAGCACACAAACTTCCAAGCAGGCAAACAGTCCCGCTGGCTCCTTTGAAATCACTCAGGAAAGTAAGTCTGCATCTGCTCACTACCTTGTGCTGGATCATCTTGCTAAAAATAAATTCACAGTAATACTTGACACTTCCACAGTGCTTCACAGGCTGAAACTACTGTCCACATGGCAAGCAATGAAGAAAGCATACTACCAGCCTCATTTTACAGGTGAAGGAATTAAGGCAAAGAAACCAGTTACTTCCTGCTCCCTGTATATTGAGACAGTGTCAGAGCCGGAACTCCCCTTCCCTGTTCCCTCACCCATATGCTCCATCCTTCTGGCATCCAGGTGGCTCTCTAACTGGAAGCACAGTCAGCATATGCAGCAGCTGCCTAGCAGTCTGCAGGTCTGCAGACTTTAAAAGCTCAGTTCTACAGTCTGCAGCAATTAATGCAGATCAAATACTATAATTAAAAAGTCCTATAATTCAACTGTGATACATTCCAGCATTGCAACATTCAGGAAGCAGAAGGAACAGATCTTTTTAAAGATACATATACTTTTACTTGCATAGTAACTTTCTCTTAATTTTGAGGGCATTTCTGACATACGTATGCAACCAGCTGTCATGAACTAGACACCTTTCTAGAGCACTCATTCTCCTCTACACCAAGAACCCACGAGCAGAAAGTTCACCTCCTGAAGAAACCAATGCATGTACTGTATCTCCCTCTTGCACACTTCTCTTTCCGAAATACAGCTGAATTAAGATTATTACACAGCAGTCACTTACGTGCAACTGCCCTTTACGTACATGAGTAAGCTCAAATAACATAGCTTTGTAATGAGAGGGTGCAGCAACTTAATGGAGTTCTCCTCGAGAGCTCGGCACACTAAGAATACACCACCAACTTAGTAACACTGTTTGAAACTTTCCATTACTTGCTTTATAGAGAGAGCACCCTAGTTCAAAAGGGACATCCTTATGTTTACACAAGCACAAAGATGCATACCAAGCCTGTCGCTTCATCTCTCACTATTTATTACTAGCAGATCGTACTAATTCTGTTCTGAGTCGTCACTCAACAAGGCAGTAAATCCCACTTTAGTGTACCTAGCACTAGAACAAAACTCGATCCAACCCCCAAACCAAAGTATGGCAGCAAGAAAATACAAAGCATCTACCCACTATCAATTTGGTCAGTTCAAAATCTGGAGCACAAGTGCAGGAGTAACCCAGACCCTCCTGCAGGCAGCACACGCTCCCTGTTTTATGCTCCAGGGAATGAATCATAAAGCCAGCTGACTTGGAGAAAGTCTGTGTGAACAGGCAACACTGCAGAGCTCAGACCCTGTGTTGTGGAACTGAGACTAAGCTATCTCTCAGCTGCCTTGCTCTTCCCCAGTTTTAGTGGGATTTAAATGCTTGCAAGGTGACATCCAAATCACTGTGTTTAAAGTCATTTAATACAGCATCTCAGTGCTTAATGTCACTAGGGAAGTTGCCCTGTTCAGCAGGTAAAAGCAAGAAATCCCAGCTCAGAGCAGCCAACGACACATGAGCACCACACACAAGCGATTTCTTCATTCAGACCTCAGCGCTCCCCAGCCCTAACCAACCAAAAGACAGTAACACGTCCTTTGGTTTTATGGTACTATAGTTCTGGATCAGCACAGGTGTAAATCAGGGCTGTGACCCATATTTTAATACTTTTCTTCCCACTGTTATAATGATTCAGTTGTGATTTGAACAGCATGCCATTCCAACCAAGCTATGAGAAATAAACTCTCCACATTATGTTTTACAATGTAAAAATTGATTTTTGCATAGAGCTTGTAAAATCAAGTCACATGCACCTAAAAGAAACTGAAATTTCCCAAGATTGTCTTTATTCAACTGCTGACACACAGCTTGTTATTCCAGTTCACACAGATGCACATAGTTTCTTTCCCCTTGCAATTTAAAGTATCTTTGAATTTGAATGAAATATAAATTCAGCAGGCTACTAACCAAATGATGCATACCCCCAAGCTACACAGCAAGAAAGCACTTAAACCCAGGCTGAATTTAAGCAGATGCATAAATCTTACAAATTTCACAAGGGTGAAAGTGTGCATTTAAAATTGAGGCAAAAGTTTACTGTTGCTTTTGCAAACAGGTGAATGACATTTCAAATAAACACACTTATATACAAATATAAAATTACAAAATAACAAAGCTCTGCCCATGATAACTGCTGATAAACAAGCAACACACAATTCAAAGCTTGACATATTAAGAAAGGAATTCTATTTGGAGTGATTTTGTTTTTAAAACCAGATCCTGGAGAACAGTAAGAAACATGGTGCTGATCTGCACACCCTGAATTAAGGAATGATACTGAGAATTATCTCCTAGTAAGTCTAAATTCAGCACAGAATAAAATTACAGTGTAATTGGGGTGGGGGTGGAGGAGGTGTAATTGCTCTAAGAAAGGAGAATTACAGCTACCCAGCTGCTAAGATTTCAAAGTGCTCAAAAATCACAGCTCTATTTCATCACATTTAATTTTTGTAAATATATTAAACTCAGTCATGTCAGTAGATTAAAATAATATAGTAGACTGTATCAGACCAGACTTCAGCAAAATGTGATACAATCTCTTTCCAAAAACTTAAAATTGGCTTGCCTGTGAGGAATATTGCATAGATGAATAGTGGTTAAAGGGCTATAAACAGAGTGCAGCAGCACAAGGGAGGTGCTAGTGGATTGCCACAGGGATTGGTATTAGGATCAGTTTTGTTTAACATCTTTATTAATGATCTGGAAGAACGGGTAAACAGTAGTTTAATTAAATTCACAGATTTCAATATAGTGAGAGGTGTTATAAACATGACAGTGGGGAAAGAAATTATGCAAAAGGAGGTTAGAAACACTGAGAGAATAAAACAGCATTCCTTCTGAAAAAATACAGGCATATAATATATCTGAGGAGAATTAAAACACGTAAATAATCAGTGAGAGGAAGAAATCCAAAGCCCGTTAGGCTAATACAAAAGACCCAGGGGAAGCAGCTGACCGCAAATTATGTATGAGCTTGCAACATGAATGGGAAAAAGAAGGAAACGATATAAGCTCCACACATGGATGTACTGCAAGACATCAAAACACAGCACGACACATGACTAGACTTTCTGGAGAAGCCATGAAATACATGGTTACCAAAATACATCGGTATTTCAACTAGCCAATATCCACTCAACATACAGGATGTTAGTGACATCCATGCAGGATAGATAGTGCGGTTTGGTTTCAGCCTCTAGAAAAAATAAAACAACCAAACCCAAACCAAACTAAACAAAACCCAAACTAGGCAACTAACCAGCCAAACCTCAATACCCAGGAACATAGAAAAACCTCACCGGAAATAAGAAATAGCAAAGAAAAATCTGAGGGGATTACAAACACCGAATATATACTGTAATTGACACAGGGCCTGAAAAGTAAAAGAAAAAAAATGTCACAAAAGGTACGAGAAACCTTCAGGCCCATCTCATCAAACATGATGCAATTTGGATTTTTAAAAAATTGAACATAGGAAAATTAGTTACCATTACTAATACCTACTACACCAACGAACCATCTTGAAAGGAATTAACTAAAACTCATTCATTCATTAAAACTGGGTAAAACAGACAAAAATACAACACAGGAGACAATCCTACAATAGCAGAATGACTTAATAGGTCTTTTCCGTCTCTAACTTCAATGTGTCCATAAGAGACAATAAGCAGAGAGACAACCGTCTGCAAAATTAAATCACCAGGAATCAACTGGAGATTGAAAATTAAATCACAGTAAAGTATTTTCTTCTTTGTCAGCATTAGCATTAATCACATGCAAAAATAAAATATTAGTTAATTTGATTCTCTGTGCCTTCCAGACTCTGGTTGAAATGAATCAATGCAGGACGAGTGATTTCTCTGATAACTGGGGAAATGATAAGGAAGGATGAAACAATACAAAAGAAGAAGAAAAAAAACCAAAAAAAAACAGTAGAACTAGCTCGTGAAAATAAAATTACCAAAAGAGGACTAGAGAAAACCACCTGAGGGCCTAATTCTTCTGAATTCCTAACATGAAGATTATATGTAAAACTTCAGCGTGGTGGCTTTGAAACAGCACTATCTGAAGATGGCTAGAATTGGAAAGAAAATCACGCTGGACAGCGCAAAACTACTACTAATTTAAGTGGCTGTTATTACTAGTCTGCAAACACCTCTGAAAAATGGCTTTACTATACTGCACCTTCATATGGTTAGCCCTCTGGAACGGCTCAGGTTTGCTGCAGGAAATAGGTAGTAACTCAGCATCCCATCTTCTCCTCAAGCCACACAACAAAGTGAAGGCACAATGAGTTTGGGAAGCGCTCTTCCTTAAGCACAAAGCCTTTCATATAAGCGGCTAAATGATGGCAGAAAGGGATCAGTTCTCAGGGTAGCCAACAAGAACTCAGGTGAGGACTTCACTAGAAGTCAAGACTAGGCCAGTTTTGCCAAGGCTGGGAATTTAAGCTTGTGCACTGAAGAAACTCAAGCGTGTGCTGTGGGAATACAGAAAAAACAAGGCATGAATACAGTAAGAGGCAAGCACAGCAGCTGAGACCAACCCTGCTGCCTCAGGACCAGGTTTTTTTCCCAGACAGAAACCTAAGTTCTTCAGTTCAGTGACAGGCTTTAGTGAGCTGGCAAAGAAATACATAATCAACATAACAAAAACTTAAAAAAAAAGAAATAAAACCAAAGGAACTGTACAGAAAAAATAACTAGGGATCTGGTGTGTGTCTTCTGATACATTTTAAATAGATACTTTCCTCCTACAGGGAGGAAATTCCGTATTTAATTAGAAGCATAAATCATTACACTTTTATAGTAAGTAATATCTTCTACAGTGAAGCTACATTAGATTCTCACTACATATGCTGTTTATTGTTCAAATTTTATGGTAAGTTCTAATAATAGAAGTGTTACAGTTTGAGTTTTTTTGTCTATATTCCACCAACTCTTAGATTATTTTTTTACACATACATCAGCAGAAATCTGCCTGGCTTTCTATCTACTGCAGAAAAATATACTCTATCTTAACTGACCCTTTAAAAATTATGGGGATAGATTTAACTTTAGAACTCTATATAAAATAGTTTAAAACAGCCCCCTGTGATCAAATCTCAAGTTTTAATGCTTGCCTTTAAAGGTAGGGCAGGTTCTTCTCATCCAAGACACACCTAGCAAGTGGTTCTGCTGTGACAGGATCCATCCTGCAGCTCTGGTTTGCTCTCTATCAATGTTCAGCCACAAATGTCACTAACTTAAGCCATTTTCTATCGGACTGCAATTATTTTCCTTTCTACTTTCCCTATCTTACAGGAACACAATCAAGACGTAAACACAACGAAAGTGCAGCAGACACATCACTGATTTCATTGCCATTTAAGACAACCCTAGCAAGCTCTGTGCCATGGACTGATGAGGAAAGCACATTAAGCACTTGCAACAGAACATCCAAGTAGACCTGTTTTGCAGCCTGATTAATAGAAACAACCTCCAAGGACTAATCACAAGTCGAGCCCTGTTTTGTAGATTAATAGAACAAAGACACAAGAGAATAGGGAAGGTTACAGGACTGGAATATAAATAAGAAAAGGTGTACACTCTAGGTAGTTTGACTGCTAGTAATTATCAGCTACAGGCACATCCTTACAGCGAGGCCTCACTGCTCTGCGCTAAAGCAGCTCACACTTCCAGATGGACAATCAGCCTTTGTGGCTCTGAATATTTTATTTGTATTTTACCTCCAAGATTTACGAAACAAACCCAAAATCCTTCTCTCAAACAAAGCACACTTTCACACTTTAAGTATACAACTTAAATTTCTGCTGATATTAAAGAATTGCAAAATTTGCAGTAAACAGACTTTTCAGCTATATATACATGGATCAACAAAAACAGTACTGACATACAATGAATGACTGTAACTCAAAACATTCTTGCCACTGTGTCATGGTTTAAACCCAGTCAGACAGCTCGTTCACTCACTCCCCCCCTTCTTTCTATCCCCCTATTCCTGGAGGGACGGAAAGGAGAATTGAAAAGAATGCAAATCCCACGGGTTGAGATAAGAACAGTTTAGTAACTAAGGTATAACAGAAATCACTACTTCTACCACCAATAATAACAATGATAAAGGAAATAACAAGGGCAGAGAATACAATACCTCACCACCAGCTGAACGACAACTTGTCCCCCCAGCCTGATCAAGCACTGACTGATACCTCCTCCAATTCTGTAGTCCCCAGCTCTTCCGGCTAGCTCTCCATTACCTCATGGGCATGACGTGCTGTGGTATGGAATACCTCTTTGGTCAGTTTGGGTCAGGTGTCCTGTCTCTGCTTCCTCCCAGCTTCCCCTCCTCCCTGGCAGAGCATGAGGCTCACTGGTGCAGTGCAGTGTTTTTGACTTTCGGCTCAGGAACAGAAATGATAGCGATGTTTTGGTTTGGCCAAGGACTTTGTGAGCCTCATACTCTGCCAGGGAGGAGGGGAAGCTGGGAGGAAGCAGAGACAGGACACCTGACCCAAGCTAGCCAAAGAGGTATTCCATACCACAGCACGTCATGCCCAGGAGGTAATGGAGAGTTAGCCAGAAGGGTTGGGGACTGCAGGGTTGGAGGAGGTATGGGTCAGTGCTTGGTCGGGCTGGGGGGGCAAGTTATCGTTTGGCTGCTGGTGAGGTGTCGTATTCTCTTCCCTTGTTATTTCCTTTATCATTATTATTATTGGTGGTAGCAGTAGTGATTTGTGTTATACCTTAGTTACTAAACTGTTCTTATCTCAACCCGTCGGAGTTGCATTCTTTTCGATTCTCCTCTCTGTCCCTCTGGGAGTAGGGGGACAGAAAGAAGGGGGAGAGTGAGTGAACGAGTTGCCTGACTGGGTTTAAACCACGACAAGTGGTTACAACAAAATGTAGTGAAGATAATGGCAACATGGAATGATTCATCTGCGCCTGCTTCAGAGTTCAAGAACAACTGCAGGTACCACTTGTAGCCAGTGCTCCCTTAAAACACATGCTATCTGCTATCCAAAATCCTGAATGAACTAAAAAAGTTCTTCTAACTTCCGGAAGGGTCAATTTTGTTACCTCCTCAGCTACAGAGAGAGTAAACAGTATTTTCAGAGTGATTTCTACTTGACTTATTTTCACATTTTCTAAGCTTCCCCAAAAGCTGTTTCTCTTCCACTGCCATACACACATGATCATAAGCAATGTCATTCTTGAACTTTATAAATCTAGGAATATACGAACAAGGATCTTCAGATTAGGCAATGGATGACATTCTTCCTTAAAATGGTACTTCCTATGTTTCTCAACAAATAACAAACCTGATTTGTATTCACAAAGAGAAGAGGGAGAGAAACTTACTAAGAACTGAAAAACAAGTTCAGGTACTCATAACCCTGGAGGTGAAAGTGTATTGGGGTATCCCATATTAAAAACAGGAACACTTTAGGACTACCGCTTTCAGACTAGCACTCAGTTTGCTTTTCTTCTCCCATTTTCCTGCAATGCAGGGCATGGAAATGTCCCAAGCAGCCCAGATGGAACACCAAGAGAGGTGTTAAAGAGAACACCTTTCTAACAGTTTCTTTTTATTCCATTCCCAGTTTTGGAAACTAGATACGTTAAAATCTGTGCCAGGAAGGGGAGACCCTTTCTTCTTACATAAAACTTTCTTATATAAAGATTGAGGCAATACACAATCCCTAAGCCTATTTCCAGGGTACAAACCCATTAACCTCAATCAAAAAAGCAATGCAGTCAGCAGCTGCAAACATCAGCTTTTGTCATAATGCACAACAATTCACATTTGTACACAAATAAACTAGTTGTTTGAAGAACCAGGCCACACAACTTCGTCAGTCCTACCCATCCAGCAAATGCTGCTGAAGCATGAAAACGGAAGGCAAGAGATCTCCAGAAGCAGAGGACAGACAGGTTGGCAGATCTGTGGGTACAAAACTCCAGTACTTACTAAATTACTTGTAAAATAAACACAACAACATGTTTATTAGATTATTTCAAATCATCATGAGCTCATTTTCTAGGAAGCATAATTTATTTTGTCAAAGTGGCCATAGGCACAGGGTTTCCAACCATGCCATGCACGTCAGTAGGTAAGGCAAACAGCTAAGCACATATATTTAAGGATACTGTGTTTAGTGTTTATCTAAAACACCAATGAGGAGAAACACAGAACAGTTACTAGGTAATAACTCTCATTATCTACTCTCAGGTACACTGCACATGCAGGCTACAAAATGATGACCATGTCTGTGCAAAATTAGCTGAGGAGGTAGCAAGGCATTGCAGTTTGTGAGGCCTTCTGTACTTAACTCAAAGGTTTATGCAACTCAGACACATCTACGAAGGCACAATGATAAGTTGTTGGTATCTTTCTGCTTGTAAACCACTGCTTAAGCCGTCTCTCTGCGTGCACATATACACACATAGCTGCCAGCCATATTAAAATTTTGATATTTAACTAGTAGAGCGAGCATTCTATGTCAGCAACTTATACTTCAGATGCACACAAACCATAACATAGATTAGCACCTAAACATTTTAGAGGTGGTTATAAACACCCAGAGGTGTCATTGATTTTCCAACTGAATCTGTAAGCATTGACCACTTCTGAAATAAGGTGCCAGATCTATTCTACTGAACGCATTCTCATGAAAACCTGATGAATGTAGCTGTCACTCCTGACCTTTATGTCTATGCTGAGATTCACGATCAGTGTTCTCTTATTTGAAGTGCTTGTGCAATTTCTGCTTTATTTCGTAGCCTCTGTGAATTACTTTAAGTATTTTACACACGTCAGGGTAAAGTTAGCACTCTGATCAATAAGTATTAGATAAATATGACCCAAATCATCTTGAAGACAGTAATGAGAAATTGTATCCTTCACAGGGAGCTAACAAAATCTAGCCACTTGCTAACCGACTTTTTGTATTAAAAATAAATAGTTTTTCAACCATAATTTCTCTTCCACTTCTATCTCTATCACCACCACATCATATGAGCTTTATCATCAGCTCTACCTGAAGCAATGTAAATTCTTCCAATTTCTGTCCTGTTTGTCCTGAATAGATGCATTATGAAGCAAGCCACCTACAGACTACACCTATTCTACGCACCTGACACTACACAGAATGAGACCTACCTTCTCCCAGCTTCCCCCTGAATCTCTCATTTGTTCCACCAATTCTTGTAAAGAAACTTTAAAGTATCCCTATTTTTCTAACTACAACTTAACGGGATGTAGCTGGTAATTATGTATTTAATTAAAGCTTATTACGAATCTCACTGAGTCATTGAAACTACCATGTCTCAAACATGACATTTAGGTACCTTGTTGAAGTGGGCGGTTGGTAAGTGCACTGTGAAGGTATCAGCCCACATAGTTTCTTCTCATTCAGGGTCACAACTCCTGACTTAAGACATTATCCACACATCCAGTGCTTTTAAACCAGCAGCACAGCTGATGACTCCCCAGCAAATGCACTGATGTGTTGTTTAGATCTAGATATCACACTAAAACATACACACATTCATACATATTGGGCTGGATGGGCCTTGTTATTCTAGTGATACACGTAGTCCATCTACCCCTACAGCAAAGTCTTGGCCTCCCACTTAATTCCTTGCTGGGGTCCTAAGGGAGCACCCAGCTGCTCCCTAATTCTTGCTTAGGATATATAGGCAACACAGGAAAGAAAGTAATGGGGCTTGAAGAGCATCAATACAAAATCTCTTCTGGTATCAGCTTGTCAAAGCTCAAGCCCCTCTCTTACTGCTCCATTCCCCTATTGTGAAGGTGGTTGTCCTCAAATGAAGTAATTTTCAGCTAATCTTAACAGTATGGTATTTTCAGTTTTGTGCTTTCTTCCCTTCTGCACTAGATGACCACAAAGAGGTATGGTGCACATACAGATGATAGAAGAAAATGGAAAAGTAGGAGTCCTGAACTGTGGAAGCTGCACAGAAGGATTTAATCAAGCAAGCATCAACACACAGCGCTGAGCCAAATCCTGTGAGGAACAGCATTATCTCCACATTTGCGTTAACTCTCACCATCCCTCCTCTTTCCTCAGCTCCCATTTTTCCAGGGGGTTCAGACCTTATCCCAAGATGAAGTCTGCAGCAGCAGAGCTAAAAATTCCAGGAGTTTTGTAGTATTCTAGCTAATCCCCACTCTTCCTAATTCTAAGCACTCTGTTATTCCAGGGCTCTGCGCAAGGAAATCAAACTTCTTGTTTCTGGACAGCTAGCAAGTGAAAAACACAAAAGCAAAACACAACTACCAACACAAGCACAACTGGCGGGTTTATTAATGCACAACTTGTGTATCAAAATGACCTTGCTGCTGAGCAAATCACACTTCAACAAGCGACCACCATAAATAGTTAGCCCCTTAACAGCACAGCTCATGATTATTCTGCCTACTGGAGTTTTTGCTGAATTCTAGGAAAATGGAGCAGAATTACGATGCCAAGCAGATTCCTACTATCATCCATTTGGTACTGCTCTGAAGGAATTCAAATCCCTGTTTCCACACTAGGAGAGATTTAAAAGAGTTAGGAGAGCCACTGTTTTATGTCTGTTTTAATTGGCTAGACTTCCACCCACAAACAGACAAACACAATCTGTGTGTTACACTAGTAATGAATACTCTGAAGGTTAAGAGGCTTCATGATCTGCTTCAGTGCCTGGATGCAGAGCTTTCCAAAGAATTAGCTAGAACTGGTTAGCATCACAGTATTAAAAATTATGTATGAGATATTACATTTAAAATTACAGCATTCCACTACTGATAGTATAAAAAAAAAAAAAAAAAAGGAGAGAAAAAGAAAGCTTTTAAACGTTAACAGGATTTTTTTTTTTTTTAACTTAGAATTGAATCTGATATCAAGGAGACTGAAAAAGAAATCAGTGACATTCCCAACAAGGCAAAAACGTAAATAAACCACTGCAATTCTAGACGAGGGGGAATACATTCTTCGATCCTAAAATGAGAGACCTCAAGGAATAGTGCCAAGAAAAATGAAACAGAAGCCTACACCTTTAAACACAATCATGCTACAGTGGTGGTGTGCTTGTTTAACACACAGACAGAAGACTTCAGCCTTTGCCAATTCCTTTCTCAGTTGCCGACATCAACTGCATAAATGCCAGAACTGCTGAAAAACTGGTACAACACCAACAATCTTGTCCAGCCTCCCCCTGGCTTCCTCACTACTAAATAGCAATGAAGAACTTTATTGCTGAGTAGTCCAATTTCTATTCCTCCCTTTCTCAGGCACAAGTTAATTGCCAACTAAGACTATGAAAACAAAAGAAATTAGATCCATTCCAACCCATCAGTATATCTGAATCCCATCGTGTGAGTTGCCAATTGGTTTTCCAGTCCTCACACTCAATATCTGTTGTTAATTTGCTTGCTATTTCAAGAACTTGAAGACTGTCAGCAAAATCCATGATGCATTACAAAACTTATAATTGAAAAGCAAAAAAATCAAGATCTGACACTTTTCTGACAGGATAAACACAAAGTCTGAAAACACTGATTGGTTCAAGGGAGAGCTACTAACTTGGAGCTACTTGTATTAAAATATCATTGCAAATGAAGCAGAGAAGGAAAGAGTGTTAGAAATAATTTCAAACTGATGCAAACCCCCAGAATTTACATGGGGCCAAAAAGTGAATAACAAAAACTGCACCAAACAGTGTCCTTAAAGGAGATGGCTGAACCTGTCCTTACTTTCTTAAGGCTGCATTATCTATGCCAATTAAAATTTTGCTTCTGAAAAAGAGTTGGGGCACTTCCTCTGGAGTTACTAAAAACAGCAAATGAAAGCCTTGGCTTTGCAGAGGTGAGAAACAGTGAGCCGTTTGTTCTTGACCTCTGTATCACCCTACAGATCAAATTCCTGGACATAGGAAAAACCCGCTAGTATTCATTAAAAGCAACTGGGAGGCCAGCTTTGTGCTTCTGTTCTTGAGCCTGAACAAGCTACAACTTGACAAACGTGCAGGATATTGCTCAACAATGCTGCTGTTCCTGTCCGAAGGGAAGAGTTTTATTCCCGGCCTTATTCAGGATGAATTGATTTTCATCACAATGATGCAAATCACAGATTTCAGTCATTATTTAAATAGTTAATTTTAATCTTTTACATTTGTGCTTTTCAGTTTTTTCCATAATGTTGATTCCATTCACCATTAAAATGTATTGATTTATACTGAATTAGCTTTTATATTAAACATTTTCTTCCCTCAAAAAGATTCTTCTCTCTATAGTCATCAAAACAAATATATATGCTGAAAGCTTGGATCTTCAGTTTTACTTTTCATTCTGCTTGCTATGGGCGGAATTTGCCCATTTATTAATACCTAAAAATAATGTAAATGATTGCTTTATTGGATTATTTTTTGCGTCTGGCTTGCGTCTTTCTGTGGCATTTTTATGGAGAACAGGATTTAAATTCCATAAATAAGCCTAGTGCCTCAATATTCATGAAATTAACCACCATTAATTTCTACAAAAACAAAATAAAGTTTATCAGAATACTTTTTCATTTTAACTATTTCTGTCTTTCAAACCATCCAAAAATAGTTAACTGTAGAGCTGAACAGCAGAACAAAACAAACCAGGAAAAAATTATTCTCCCTGAACAATTGTTTCTGTCAAAACGTGGTTTAAACGAATTCTGGCTCCATTTAACTGCAGTTCTCTGGTGGTTTGAACAGTTTTAAGGCTTCATTAGAAAACAGGCATTGCCAGAATATTTGTATTCAAACGGCTGTAGCATACTTGAGTAAATTCAGTCCTCAGCATGGATCACCAATTCCAAATATAATTTAAAATAACACACGTATTTTAAAATAACATTTGAATTTAAATAAAACTTATACATATTCAGCAACTGAAGCTGCAGTAAAAACAGACTGTCTCTCCTTACTCTTTTACAGACACATCAGTGTGAGTTATGCTTATGTATACTTCACAAAGGGAGTACTGAGATTTAAAAATTCATATATCCATTACTGTCTGTATTTTTTGTCCTGTTCAGTAAGTAGCCTCAATCTCAAATTTCCAAAGTAGAAAATGTTTCCATTGGAATCTAAAAGAGATTTAACTGCATAAACTATCAATAATTTCCCCACCAAACAAGCCAGATTCGGAGGACAAAGTCAGAAGGAAAGAGGGAAATGTTTTTGTGGATTGTTATCTAGAGACCAAATGGAAAACCTTCAGCCATTTTGCTCCTTAGAGGTACATCAAAAATCTCATATTTAAGGTGTAAAAATGTCAAGTTACATTCTCCAGCTCTGAAAATGAGCTGAGCTCTCAATGTGATTCATGTCCCACCTTTGCTCCTTTCTGGTTTAGGGGCTGATACTCTCGTTTTCAACTTCCCTCCAGCTAATGCCATTTAATACTCTCAGAACCATCAGGCTAAATTCAAATTTTCTGCTCCTCAGAGGCTGTTGATATGCACCACCACACATTCCAATTGCAAATACACATGAATGCTGCCATGTATTGTAAGTTATTTTCCACATACGAATTCTACCAAATTGTAAGTTAGGAGACACTACTTGAATTCTCTTAGGTCTTTAGAAAGCTTTCATATGTACCATGAGTAATAACACGTAATGAATATGGACTGGTATTTCTTTTCTGTAGTTATGCTGAGTTGGAAATTTACATTTTCTAAATAGATGACTTACAGCCAGTTTTCCCACTATTCTGGCAATTACTTCTTAGAAACCCCTGACAGGCTGAAACCTCCAGAATCACAGCTGTTATTCTTGGTTTGATCCCTCTTTTTAAATTAAAACCAGTAGCTTTATCAGCAAATGAGATTTTTTTCCCCCTGGAAATACTTACAAAAATGCACATAAATTGAATATGCCGCGTTATCTCATTTTTAGAGTTGGTGCATCTTCTGGGTTAATGACCAGGGTTCTACTTCTGTGACAGAACTAATTGGGGTAAGGAGGCCATCAATACATACACCCCCCCCCCCCCCCCAACTTCTCTTCCTCTGGGGTAATCTGAAGATTTATAGTAGTAGAGTGAGACGTGATGGGAGGGGAAGGAGAAAAAAAAAATCTAAGAAGTGCTAACAGGCTTCTCTGATCATTCTGTCTCAGTTTCCAGACACAGAACAGATTTGAAACAGATTTTTCTAGTATCTGATGCGACTTCTTCTTCCTCTCTCTAAGACAAACTAAAATGCAGAAACTGTGAATTTTCATATTTTACAGGAAATTACATTGCTTGGGGGGAGAAAGAGAGACAAGAGACTGCATCTCTATGCTCCAAACACAGACTAGCTGATCTAAGAAGCTATATTCAAAATGATAGCCTCAAATCTGTATCAACAGTTGCTCAAGACATGCTTTGGTAACAGTTTCACAGGTAAACATAAACAAAACATCCTTGAGGAGGGAGAAGCCTGCACCTGGTTGGAGCTCAGCATGCCTTTCTAGCAATCAAGCTTCATTTCCCATTGATTGCTACTTGGAAAAATCCAGTTATTAATGGATTATAGAGACAAAATTAAGATTTGTCTCCTATGACTAGGTCAGAACACACATGCCATCCACTTGATATGGTTAAAACAACTCAGTCCCTTGACATGGCACCCCATAATGTTTCAGAACAAACATTCTAAATCCACACATATAGCTGCAAAATGAAACTTCCAAATGCAGCAGAGACAAAGGGATAATAGACTGCCTATAGGCTATTACTAAAAAAAAAAATCATTTTAAATGTCTTTTAAGAGATGATTCCTAATCTGAATTAAGATAATCTTTCCCAGTTAGCTGATACTGCAGGTTTTAGAAGTCGGTTTGAGGTTTTGGGGGGATCTTTTTAACTAAGCAATGTCAGGCTGATTTAAACTACTAGCTGAAGGCTACGACTTAAATTTAAAGAATTAGTAGCTTAAGTCACACATGTGAGATAGAAAGCTAGATCACAGTTTTCTAGCCAGTACTAATGTACAAAATACCCAAAAAAGCACTGTCAGAAGCATCAGTGTGTGTGGTGTATGCATCACCAAGGCCTGCAGGACAAGAAAACAGTCAATAAAGATGAGATGTAGGGGAAAATCTCTAGTATCTTTATAGGTTTCCTCCATTCTTTGGTTAAACCCCTGCCATTCTCACTTCCTTTCCTACTTTCACCTTTAAAGCAAGCCTGATGTCAAAAATGTAAGTTATAAGCTTACAACAAACCCTTCTTATAGACGTGCATAAATTAGCACCTAAGTACTTCAGCTGACAATTGAGAATGCTGAGTAGCGTAATGATTATCACCACCAATGAAGTTCAGGTTTCTGGTAGAGTCTGAAAGGACTGTAGCTGGTTTTAGTGTGAGAATTTAAAAAAAGTGTTACCCAAAACTCCACACAGAGATATCAGGCACCACAACTGAAAAACACGTAGAAAAAATAAGGAAGAGTCTCCTTAGTACAAAACTGGTCAGCGCATGCTTGGCACAGGGGTGGAATGAGATCAAAACTGGGTTGAATTTTCCTTATCACAACCTTACAAGCAAAAGAAAACAATGCCTAGAACTGATCAGACATAATGCTTAACTCACCTGCTGCCTTGTACCTTGTGCTGTGTGGGTGTTAAATGCTGCCATACTGATCTATTAGCACAGCGGACATAAATACCTAAACAGTGCACAATAAACATAATGCAGCTTCCCTAATATATACTAAGATGCAGTTAACCCACAAGCACAGTGTGGATACTGAGTCCACAATTTTTTAAGGATATTCAGCAGGCAGAATAGAAATAATTGCAATTCCTTTCACCTTATTTCACACACATGGCTAAATAGAGCCTATTTATACACCAAAAAAAAAAAGGGGGGGGGGGGGAATTGTTTTAGGGTAGTTTACAGCTTAAGTTTGATACTGATCTGCAGGGCAATGCAACAAAGCAGCTTCATGCATTTTCAACAGGAATGATTCCTGCTGTGGGTCAAGTAATAAACAGCAAAGAAAGTTTAAACTGAGACTTACCACGGGGCACCGTATATTCGGAATCCTTTAACTGTTACTTCGGAATCTTGTAAGTAAATACTATTTGTCAGGAGTGACTGAACATTGTCAAAGTCCTCTGGTTTCAATTTGGACACAGAGGGAAAGCGGTAGTAATCTTGTTTAACAAGGTCTGCCATGAATTCCTTATCAAATGTCAGTTCATGATTCCCAGCAATCACTATTTTATATTCATATGGTAGGTTTCCTGAAATAACAAAAAAGAGGACTTAATTAGCACATTTTCCTCCCACTTCAGCATTGCTGGCACAATAAGTAGACAGCTAGCAGTGACAGAATGAAATATCCCAGGTCTATGTGCATCTCCATGCTGAGCAGAAGTTATTAATGCTGCTCCTCTTCAGCTGAATGAAACTGTGATAAATGTAAAGTAATATCACACAAAGCAATGCCATAATAAAAAGCATGTACTGCTAAACAAATCAAGCTGGTAGGCACCACACCAGCTCCAAAGGTGGCACAAACCACCACTGCTCCCTTTCTTTCAGCTGAGGACATGCCGATTTAGGTTAGCCTAAGATTAGGCAACTGGTGCTGCTGTTTTTTAAATTTTGCCTTTATTTTGATTCGTGTTCAGACGGCATTTATTCCAAACCTAGCCTGTTTTCCAAAGCTTCAATTCCCTTGCAATGCAGTTTACAGTAGTATCTCATTTCTGTAAGAAGCACACATGTAGAAGAAACCATGAAACCCAGATGTCTAAGTGAGACATAAGGTGAGAAAAAGGAAATGTGGCTAATTAATCTACCGTGATGGTCAGAGAATAGGAATGCAGGCTTGACCACCCCAATTCGGAGCAACTATTCCTGTTGTTTGGAAGGAAAAAGGCACGGATCAAGCTCATGGAGCCACATTTTTGGAATTCAGAGACAGATTTTCAAGCACTCATTACCAACAGTAGGTGCCAAATCTTCCAAATAAACACACTGGGTGCTGAACTCCCTTAAAAACATGGTCACATACTGTGGTGTCTTCAGAAGTTTGGTTCTTTTACAAAACCTGGCCCACTGTGACTTGCCAAAAAAATGACACCTAAGTTTGCTTCAAAGCTAATTTCTACTGCCTTCACCAACAGCCTGATTTCCTAGTCTTACAGTAAATCATTTATTTTGGTATTTAATCTTAATTATCATTTAGAAAAGGATGGTTTTGTTTTTTTGCTTGGTTTGGTTTTTTTCTTTTTTTTCATAAAGGCAGCAAAATATATGTGGAAATGTCTGTGGACCACCCTTCTAGTTCTGGTACTCCCAACAGGTACCCTGAGGAACAGAGATGCTACATATTTCTCATGAACACAGTTCTCCTAAATAGATGTGGCTTTGCTAATTTAAATCTTGTCTTTCAACTTTCAAAACTGCTTGGGTTTGTGCTGCTTTTTTGTTGTTTTTTTTTAAAGTAAGTTTCAAAGCAAAGATGCAAGTATTTACGATAAGATTAACTCACCCCTAAATAAGACTTACAGGGAACCAGTTAAAACCCTCTGGTTTTCAATATTTACAGAAATGAAACAGGAATTAAAACAAGTTATGTACACAAAAACCATCTCTGCAATATTAGGTAATTCCAGATAGAAAAAACAAAAACCTACAAATTCTCTGGGAAAAAAACAAAACAAACAAAAACCCAAACAAACAAAAAAAAACAAACAACAAACTTCCAAGCAGAAATCTTCACAGGCACGTCACATATGAACAAAATAGAGATCATACATATTCATAACTCTGCAGCGCTGCATTAGAATAATAGGTGGGGGAGATGCAACAAATGCTCCTCTGCAGTTTATGCTTCACTCCTTTCTCTCTTCCTTTCCCTTCCACTCTGCTACAGGCTGTTCTGAAATTCATTTTTATTTAAAAACTCGATGTGGCAGGTACCTACAATCCCTTCTCTCTGTGACTCCTGGGCACAAGGTAAAACTGCTATTTTCTTCTCTCTCAGGAACCATAAAAGATACCACCAGCATGAAATTTGATATACTTGTCATAACTATCAATCCCCCAAAACAAGCTAGATGTGATAAAATTCTCAGAGAAGTAGGATGGAAAAGTTAAATTCAGGCTTCTGCCAAGCTGTCAGCATTTGCCAGTCTTAGCAGAGAAAACGTCTCATCTCACTGGATAAACGTCCAAGTTTTACACTTTCTCCCATTTATTTTCATAAATTAAGTCTGGAACATTTTTGCTTGAAGTTAATGTTTTTTTTAATCTTGACACCTTGAAAAAGAGAGCTCGCCTTGAAGAGACACAGGACATGAACAGATAAAACAATGGTGGCATTAGCGATTATTAGAACGTATATACATATGATATTACACATCTTAACTAAGCACCTGAAATCCATAGGGAAAACCAAATAGTATTTACTGCAATTACAGGTTCCACTTGGTCACCTCTTGAGAGCCAGGATGGGGAGACCTGTGAGAGAAGAGGGGACATGGCCCTACCAATGAAACTTCAGCATTCATCAACACTGAGGAATAAGGCAAAACATGCCCAGGAAAAACCCCACAGGGACCAAAGCTCATCAACACCTACATGCAAGCTCTAGCTCAGCACACCCATTGCCTGTGAGGTGGAGAGTAACCAGAGATGGCTGCAGATGCAATGGCTACAGACCCAGTTCCCCCATCCAGCAACGAGATGAGACATGCTTCACTGGATGGGCACCAAGGTCTGACCCAGGTCCCTACCTAGCTCCCTGACTCCATAACCACACTTTGCTGGCAACGAGCAACACCGCTCATCAAAACACAAATGCAGCAAAAGGCAGGCCCAAGCAAAGGGAGCAGCAAGAGGAAGTCAAATCCATTCCTTTCCCCTTCCCTGAGGAAGGGTTATATAGCACTAATCACAGTAATAAATTACCTGCAATCACATGAGCTATTTATTCATCGCATTTAGGTTTTCCTTTCCTGAAAGGCCCTGTGGCAGTGCACAACATTTATTGTCTCTGATACAATTTATGAAATATTTTTGAGTGTTTTCTTTTGGCAGCCCTGCCCTTTGTCTATAATCTGCTGACCCTCTGTGTTTAATATGGAAGCATGAACAGTCACACACAGAAATCTCTTACTCCATGGTATTTTAGTTTCATTTTGACCAGATTAATCTCTGCACATATAACTCTGCTGTCTGTACAAAGAGATGCAGTTGCACAGTACCCAGGCTGAAAGACATTTCCTCACTTTCTTTCACTAAACTTTTGTGAGCTACATTTGGTCTTTCTTAGTCTGATTTCCTAACTTTTAAATTTTCCATCATACACCAGTAATATTATTAATTCTAATTTCTACTGTGAATCTAGAGAACAGATAGAACGGCAGGAAAAGAGTTTGGACTGTTCGGTAGCACAGGTACTTCGCAACCCCAATTACGAACTCCCAGGGTTATAACCAAGCTCAAATTCAAAATAGTTAAATGTTTAACAGGTGAGATCAAGAGGCTAAAATTAAAGCTACTAAAAATGATTAGGACACCAAGTCTGTGGAGTCACTTACACTGGACTTATTTGAAATCCTAAATATTTATGTATGTGAATACATGGGGGTGTGCAGGTGTGTATCTTCAATATATATTTGTATTTTGGCTAAGATGTTTTACAACACCTGTCCTCAACAGTAGAAGCAAGATGCAGGCATTGATCAAGAAAATATTCTAGAAGATGGTGGGGTGCAAGGGTTGTTGTTTTTTTTTTTTAACCTACATATGTAGGTGTTCCAATGGGATTCTCAAAATTCCTAGAAATCCTTAATCTGTTGAACAACCACTCCCATTTTAATAGCATGCTACATATGTACTTCATGAGCACAATTTAGTCACACAGCCCAAGTTCTGTAGAGCTGCCAGACATGAAAAGGAGCCTGGCTTGCAATGAATGTTAACTGCCGAGTCCCTGTAAAAATAGAAAATCACATTATTTTTTAAATACTGTCACCTAAAAAACCCACAAGGAAATAAAAGAAATAATGGGATATAGCTGTCTATGTCGTGGTAGAAACCTGTATTTACACACAAATGCTATGCAAGTACTTTTGATGTGAAGCTGTGACTACTCATAAGCATGCATCAACTATTCAAACCCCACAACACTTCCATGAAATCTAAAGCATTTCCATGCCCATTTCAGAGCCTCACAGACCCTTTGGCCATATGTTGAGAAAAAGGTTGAGAAACCTTGAAGTACAAATCTTAATCCCTTCAGAAAGAGGGAGAGATGCCTATGCAAGTGAATCACCTCATATTTATGGTGTATCATATATGCTTCAGAAGTGCAAAACTGGTCGTGGAGCATTCACCTATAACCAACCACATACACATCCAGAGATGAACACTGAAGGAGCAGACCTTGTGTCATTCCTTCCAGTCCTGGGCAGCAGGCAAGGGCAACCAGCACAACCAGAGAATGCTCAGCAGCTCTGTAACTCTTCATGCAGGTTTGTCATGGAAAGCCCACTTCATCTCATGGGCATGGTTACTCTCTCTTCCCAGCATTTACAAGCACAACTGCAACAAACATAGGCCCCTTCCAGCTTTTTAAAAGAAAGAGTGTCTCAAAGACTCTGATTTCTCCTTTGTCAGCAGCAAGTCAGTTATACTGTAAGAAGTACAGCTCTATAGACTCAAGCTTTTGGCGAGACTTCTCTCACCAACAATCAGCTGCAGGTACTGAGATCCAAAACTGGGTAGGAAAAACAAACATCTTTTCCACAATGAGACTGACCCATTGACTGTGAAAATATTTTGACTATTGTAATCAAACAGCCTTCACAAAAAGTCCTCACTGGAATAGCTAAAATGGATGCCAACCAACATACTGGCTGAAATATAACCCATGAATTTCTATGCATTTTACCTCAGCTTCTGTAGAAATCTACCGAACAAAACAGTTAAAACCAAAAAAGCAGGCAAATAAAAGACAGAACATGCACAAAACCCAGAACATGCTTCTAAAGAAATATGAAGAACTGAAGTACAAGATCTCTCAAGATTTTCTTAATGGAAAGTATTCCACCAGCTTTTTAAACTATCAGTTCAGATGCCTCTTCGTAATTTTTTTTTTCTCTCCAAAAGACAATTTTGGAAAGAAAAAATAAAGGCAAAACACACACAGGCAATACAGCAAGAGGAGCAGATGAATGGAAGTTTAACTGGTTTGCCTTTATGCAAAGAAAACATCAGGCCACAGCACAGGGAGAAGCAGAGGCTGAGACCCTTGAATTCCTGTGATAAATCTAAAGCTTGTACATTAAAGCTCCCCTTTGTTGAAAACGCTGTTAGACACAACAAAACAGAAATGTTAGGTAAGTGCAAGCTCTGCCTCTGACCTTTCACTCTGTAACCGTCAGGCTTCATTAATTTCCACAAGGCCTGACAGCTCTAGCGTTAATACTCACACTTGCGGATCGAGCCACACAGCAGGTTCAGACTGCTACCTTCTCCTCTGAAACTCATGCATTAGGATTTCTTCCATGCTGGCAATGGAAAACCAAGTCTAAGAAACATTAAACACAAAAAACTACGTTACAATAATGCCACGGTTGAGTCATAAACCCATGAAAGCAAGGGAGTACTGAGTGAATCTTGCATCAGTGCCTCTAACTTGGATACGCAGTGCCAACCTCCTGCAGCAAATATGGTCCTCTCTGAGCCACTGCAGAACCAGCATACTCAAAACCAAGTGCTTCCACTCATTCTCACTCCCACAGGTAAATACTGGGAATTTTGCACAACACTGGGCTGTAACATAGCCAAATGCAGCATGAACCCTGAAGCAGGGCTGTACACCCTGCACAACCTAATGCTCTGTGGGTCTGGTTTAACGATGCTCTGACACTGGTGACAGTTCCTTGCTTTTACGTATTTATGTCTCAACCACAACATTATTCTAATGTAACTGTTTGTGATTAATACCCTTCTCCTCTCTGTTAAAAGAAAAAATGCAGCACAACATAACTAACAATCTTCTGCTTCACCTCAGTGTTCCACAGCTTCCTTAGCATTATTCTGTCGTGAGCTGGATTTTGATCTCAAATTTGTTTTGAATTTCACGGGGCTACTATTACTGAAATGTTTTTCTTGAAAAAGGGAAAGCTTCACCGAAGTCTTATCAGTTAATACATGACAGTTATTTGTTTTGAAACAAACAGAATCAAAAGTTTTTTGTTTAGTCTAACCTCAAAACCAAAAAAAGCATACAGATTTTGCAGCCCACAACACTGCCAACTTTAGGTGTAAAAAGTCTCCCAAACTGACTTTAAAATGATGAAATCTGAAACAGAAGCAGCACAGATTGCTTGCTAGTCCCTGGAAAGGCTTTTCTTGTCAGGCTTGTAATTCTGTAACCTAAGAAATGAGGCTTTTAAGAGAAAAAAACAAACACCCAAACACCTAAAAGAAAAAAACAAATCGCCTAAAAAAAGAAAAAAAAATCATCAAAAAAGATGACAGCTATGAAGTTTCCCTTTAAATTTAGCACATTCTGAACACACCACCCTCTCTGAACACTGCAATAGACTGATTTTCCCCCTTCATTCTTAAAAATGCTTCTTGCAGAAATAATAGTTCCTGCTACTCTTCCCTTTCCCATAGCCAAAGCAGTATCTGAAGGATCACCACAACTGCATTGATGCCAAGTGCACACTTCCAAAGAGATCTGTTAAGTGAAATAGTGTTCACTTAAGAAAACAGATAAGGTTTTCAGGCAGAAATACCTTTTATCTGGCAGAGCTGAAGGGTGTTCCTCTAAACAGGATTAGCCATATTTACACTTAATAACGAGATCTGCGTCTAACCCCCTACAGTTTAAGGTGTATAAGGCTCATGTACTGCCATATACATAGAAATATATTTTGTCCAACATAATTTTACATTTTGTCTTGTGATCAAGATCTTAATGTACCAGGGCTGACAAGTTTTAGACCAATTTCAGCCTGGTACAGTTTCAGCTGGCTTGGATAGGGAACATAAACTCTGCTAGTGGGGCTAACTATAAATGTTCTCCTTGAACCTGATTAAGACTAAATTGAAAAGGAACATTTTTGGTTACTATTACATTAAGCTAAAATACAGAAATGAACCCTAATACTATCTAAATCTAATAAGAAAAGCCATCTCTAGTTCAAAATTTTCAAAGCATTCTCTATAAATGCATCACAGATCAATTTACATGGTACTTTTGCCAATAAGCAAAACGAAATCACAGGTTCCAATTGGCTTAACTCATATTGGAAAGTGCGAAAGCAAATGCTAGAAAATGCAATTACTGCAAACAAACTCCATTTCCTCCACTCAGGAGGGAATTTCAGGGAACATTTTATTGCTCTCAAATAGTATTTCTAAAGGCATCAATACACAATTCTATTTTCTTTTTGGAGTCCCCCTACACTATATAACCTAATCCTCTAGAAAGAAACTCACCAGATTTTGAAATAATATATAGGCTGTTGATATTACCTTGTGCACACACTTACTGTATCAATTTAAATGATTTTTCTCCATGAATCTTAAGAACATAAAACCCAACAGTCGCTGTCTGACACAAACAGATCTGGACCTATTTCCCATAACATACCCTTTGTCTCTGCTACTTAACAATTCCAATTAAGTCTTTTTTTTTTTTTCTAAAACAAATGAATAAAAGCCATCAAAAAGGAGGTCATCTTGAGAAACAATTATACAGAAAGTAATTAAGCCGATCATAATTATCACAGACAATGTCTTGGTATTTTCATGTACATGTATTTTCACACTGCAAAAAGACAGTAAATGCTCAGGACCTATCTTAATTCAAAACAAATATTTAAAACAATCAGGAAGCACATATAGTCACCAAAAACATTCCCCTGGCTTTTTCCACTCTGAACCAGTTCCCATTATTTGTTTCCTAATTTTTACATGAAAGTCTTGAGGCTTACAATGCACAAAGCAGTAGGCACACACCTCCCTCTCCACCTTGTCGCCTGGTAAAGACTAGTCATTACTTCCAAAAAAATCCCTCCAAATGCCTCCCAGGAAGGTGGTCAGAGCACTTCTTATGAGAAGAAAAATCTCAAATACATAATTTATTTCTGTCATACTGTATATTTTATGCAACTTCTCCATTTTTATACATGGAACTGAAATCCTTCCTTTCAAAACCATTATGTTTGAGTACACTGTTGCTAAACTAATTCACATAGTCGTAAGAGAAAAAACAGTAAGTGGGGACAGCAAAAATAATCACAAGAAAAATAAATTGAAAGGAAAAAGAAGAAATGAGGCAAAATATTTTTTAAATATCCCACAGGTTTTGAAAGCATGGACTGCTGTCTAAAGCAGGACAACAGCTTTTTAATAACTGAGAATGTAACATTCTCCAGTGTGCTGAAGCAATTAGCTGCTTTGGAAATTTTACCTTGCGATCATGTTTTGTGTCTATAGGAATATATGAAACAAGTTTGATTTTCAAAGGCATTTTTAATTTTTCCACTTGTCATTTTGGATGGCAATGTTGATGTTTGTTGGGAATCATTTCTTCCTTTTCCTAGACAGAAGAGGAGAAATCTAAAACCTGAACTAAACTCAGCTCAATATCCATATGACAGCACTATGTGCAGTATTTCAGTCCATAGTCCTTTCCTGCAAGTTTTACAGAGGATAAAAACCAAAGAGAAAATAAACAGCAAATGCAAAGAGAAATTATAATTAATTAAAAATATTCAGGCAGGTCCTTATGAACCTCCAGCATTTTTTCTGAATCCCATGTTTTAATTTTTTATTCTAAATAAACCTAAACATTCCATTATATGGTCTTTCAAGATGAGCTTGGATACCAGGAATCTCCTGAGCCCTGTAAGGAAATTCCTTTTAATAACCCAGTCCTCAGAGACATCTCTTAGCTACCAAGAGACAACCAAATCACCCCAGCTGTATCATGTTATTACAAGGAACTGAATTCCTGTTATGAAGGGTTGTTGTTTTTTTTTTTCTCCCTAGCCACCTAGAATTGCTTGAACAGAATGTCACATAGCCTCAAATACCTTCCTTGTCAGTTTAAGCACATATAGTAACCCCAAACACTAAAACAAAAGAGCAAGAGAAGGAAACCTTAAGCCTGATAAAGTCTAGAGCGATAACTATGGAGTTCCAAATCTCACCCCTGCTACTATTTCTTGACACCTCCTCTCTCCTCCTGGCTTTGCAGAATTTCATTTACTATATTATTTATGTTACAGCATCCCAAGACCTCAAGATAGACAGTTCAGACTGAAGTTTCCTAAACATCCAAGGCACTGCACCTGCTTCAGCTTTCAATACAAAATACCTCCTAATTGTCCTTCCAAAGAAGAAAGGACAAAAGAGATGAATGAAGAATAGTGTATGTAACGTAAATTCCAGTCTGCAACATAGAGTGCATGTGATTTATTTGTGAGAGTATTCAGGTGAAACTCCCATCTTTTCCATCCCTGTACAAGTACATAGGCCCTTTGCGCAGATGTCTCGTCTCCTTAATAAGGCACCTTAATACGGCATATCTCCTTAATAGTAAGCACCTAACCTACTAAGGTAGTAAAATGTTTTTAAATCAAGTTAAATGGATATGTGAGACTTAAAATCCATCTACCTGTGCATTTGAATTTACAGTAATGTTTTCACAAGGTGATGCAAAATCTGCATGATACAGCATCTGTACTTTCGTTTTGTGTTCAGAAGCACACCAAAGATTGCGGTACATGAATAAATACCTCTCTGTAATTAAAAGCTAGCATTAGCTGTTGGGGCATGCAGCATTTGCAGTGCTTTGCATCTACCGTGCTTTCTGCAGAATGGGGTCTCTCCTGACTTGCCCGTTTTAGCCATTATTTCTAGACTTAAAAAAAAAAAAAAAGAGGAATTAAAAGCCTGCTGCAAAAAGACATGCTCTGCAGACCTCACGATTTGCTGAATAAAGCAACAACTATAGTTAATCAGATCTGGTGATTAAGATAAAGCACTAAAAGAACAGCTATCTCAGTCACTTACACAAAGGTAACAATTTATTTCTTATTTCTGCTCCTTTCAGCTAAGGTTTCACCCTTTCACCTCGAAGGCAAGCATCAGTGTTTTTCCAGCTGGCTTCCCGGAAGCATTTGTTTCGGAATGGCTATATTGCTTCCACTAGAACACTCCCTAGTAACTCACTCAAATGCCAAAACCCATTTTAACACAGGTACCCAGAGCTGCCCAGCACAAGATCCATGATCGGATCCATCTCTCCCCTCCTTCCAGGGCCACAGTAACTGCCGCAGCAGGACATCCCCTTGGCCATTTTTGTTTAGGCAATCCCTCCCCACCTTTCATGCTCCAGCTAATGGCTTGGTATTATAATTTATAGCCATGAGACTGCAAATGGTGCATGGCTTTCCCTACTGTGCTAGTCTGAGAATTACTCTGCATAGGGTTTTATGAGAGGACATTAGTCTGGGACCTCTACTCACAGGACCACAAGTATGGCTACAGCTACATCATTTTACTCCCAGCAACCACCAGATCTCACAGCAGCGACAGAGGAGAGCAAAAGCAACAACCTCCTTCCCCACAATGCTTAGAAGACATCTCCTGCGCAAAAATACAGGAAACTTCATGGCTGCCTTGAAGCTTTCTGCTCATTTCTCAGTAGTGAAGGCAAATGTCAAATGCTGCTTAGGGAGCGGAAAGCTTTAGAAGTAACATCTGAGGGAGAGCAGCTCAGGTAAAATTCAAGAAGTATGGGTAATTTTATCATCTGCAGCTTTGTTTTAAACTAAAACTCTCTGCATTTGCTGGTTACACAAAGAAAAAAAAATCAATGGCAACATTCAGGAGAAAAGGAGTTATTGCACTCTGATACCCAGCGCAGTCTGTAATAGTGAAGCTTCTGACTCATTAGAAAAGATGTATATAATTCTGAGGTCTTAAAGGTTCACTTATCAACAGTTACAGGAAATTCAAAGTACAGAGTGTTCCTGAGCGTTCATTTCTTAATTTTATTAACTTGGGAAGAGATAAAGCTCTGGGAAAACCAGGTGAATCTCCACTACTTTGCATCTTTGTGCTCATCCTTGTGAGAGCCTCCATCTCTCCTCTGGATTGATGTTATTTATGCTTTGGCTTTGCATCTTCTTGCTTCTCTCCTTACACTGCTGTCCCCTGTTGTGCTGCTGTGTTCCTCTACTAAACGTACCATCAATAACAAGTGAAGGTTTGGTAACCCTCATCTCATAGCCAACGTGCAGGATGAGACAAGAGACCAGAAGAGCTCAGTGAAGTGAGGTGCTGAAGGGACCTGAGCCTCAAGGCAATCTCAAGTCCTGAGAAGCTCAGTGCTGTGGAAGGGTCACCATGAACCAGCCCACACACGCTAAGACCTGCACGGCACCACAGGACATGGAGCAGGCCCTCCCGGCCCTGCACTGGGGCTGACCATGAGAAGATGCTGCCTGTGGGTCCTGTAACCATTGCATGGAGCAAGCATCATTATTCACACTATCATGCAGGACACAAAGCAGGACAAAGAAAACACAAATTCCTGTAGCTCTGGGAGAAGGGGTTATCTTTTCCTTTTCCCACCCAACCAGTGGTACCAGTATGCCCATGAATATAACACCCAGCCTCTGAAATCAATATATGCCCCTAAATATAGTCTATAAAGATTTCAAGCTCTTATAACATTCACAACAGCATGGATGGGAGAGGTGGAGGTGCACAGGTCTTTCTTTTGCAGCCCTTTTGTGCCAAGACACATCATTCCCAATGCAGAAAATTCATGCAGAATTTGTCCAAGCTGAAACACTCAGCTTCAGCTCAGTGCAACAAGAGGGTCAGTTAACAAGCCACACAGGCTGGTTACAGCCAGCAAGAAGCAGCAATCTACTCTTCTTTAACAAAAAAAAAAAAAAAAGTCAATAATTCGTGGAACATTTATTAACCCCCTAGTATAGGCAATTACTGTAAGATAAAGGTCTGTCAGTCTTGCATTAACATAAACTGCTGCATATTGCTTTTCTACAGCACAGTAATGTCCACAACAGTGTGAATAAATGCTAACATTTCAGTTTTAAGCTTGATTCAAGTCTCCCCAGTCTAGCATTTTTAGCAGATTCCACCCTCGGTGGCTGTTTGGCCACAAAAAAATCATTTTATACAAGCCAAAAAAATGCAGGCTGGCATTTCACTGATACACTGTTTTGTAGCTCTGTTTAAGGTAATCTCACACATTTCCTAACATGCAGGACTGAAAAGAGGAAAGGGTGTGGGAAGCACAAAACCCAAACATCATTCCTGCTGTCTGTTAGGTTCTGTAGTCACATACAACATAAAAAAAAACAATGGCGATTAAAACAAATAAAAAAAGGCTTTGCAACAGACAGGACACTGCCAACCAGCTTTAAATTAAATTACACAGCCTGCTAATCTTTACAATGAAATCAAATTTCTTTCAACACTACACATTACACTAAAATCTGCAGTGCTTTCTTCCCCCAGCCCCAACCTTTCTCTGCTCAAAGCAACTCCTCCACCCCGACCCCATTGTTCTGTCTAAGCAGCAATGGGATGCTCTATAAACAGAAAGACTTCTTATTTTAATTAGATATTGTTAATAATGGTGTGCATGATGGGAACATTTAGGACAGAGGTATTTCTGCACTTCATATTTTTCATGCAACATTAAATTTGTAAGTGACAGAATAAATTGATGGCGTACAAAGAATACATACTTTGTCTGCTTTCCTTTGAAATCATTCGCATATTATGATATGTGGCTGCAGTAGCAATGCTGGAGGAAGAACCTGACGACAGTGCCTATAAAACTTCCTCTTTGGGTGGCACTGCTTGGTTCATGCCTGGTCAGTACAACCATAGATCTCTGTCCTGCTCTAAAGTGGTTTTATGGGAAAACGGGAACTGAAAGGAAGAATTATTTCGGTTATTTTATAAATTTGTTTTGGTTATGGCTTGTTATTTGAAACCTGAACCCTTCCCCCCCCCCCCCGTTAAGACAACAGCAGTCCAGGGAAACAGATCCAAGAAAACAACTGAGCAATTACTGTGATTGAAAGTCCATCCAAGAATTGTGCAGTACTTCCCACCAGCTTCTTTCATTGAAATTACCAAATGAATACGCTAAGTTCAAACATACACAGAGGCACTCAATGAAAACATTATTCTCTTTGAAAGTACATTTCACCTAGCCAAGTTTTCTAATAGCTGTCAAGTAACACCTTAATATTTGGTCTGACTGACTCACCATGGCAGGTAGTACACAACTTTTAGTATAGAGGTTTTTACACTATCTCTAGTAAGTTAGTGACTGCAGGTTAAAAAAAATCAAATTTTCTCTGTATGCCACTAACAGTAAAACAGTTTCTAGTGAAATGCCTTTATAGAAAGTTGCCAGGCATAACAAAAGCAAAACAAAACAACTGGTCAGATGTGAATAAACTTACAATATTCCTCATGCACAAATTCCACTTTAGTCAGTGGGAAATTCACTATCTTGTCTCACTTCAATACAACCTCTTCTATTTTACCTTGTAAGTTATACTTCTAGGGTTTTGTTTTCCACAAAGCGTCTAGTATCTGTCTCAGAGCAGAGGACAAATATGAAAGAGCAGCTACTACCACCAGAGCACAAAAGGTGTAATTTTGCACATTTTACCACTTTTGCTTTCACATTTCACTGTAGATTGCTACATCAGGAAAACATTAATCAGCTGATGACCAAAAATCCACACGGCTGTATTTCCCCACTATTTCTTAAATACAATAAAAAGTATCATTCAAATTATTTCTGTATTCCTCTGAAAAGAAAAAAAAAAAAATTATTAATATATCTAAAACCAGTTTATGCAAATAAAAGCCAAGCAATAATGATAATTTAGTTGAGCCACAGGGGAATTTAAACTAAGTACAAATTCGAATTTAACCATTAAATGTGATGTTAAACACAGTTCAAGTTAGAACAAAACCAAAGCCGTGATACTGCAGTAAAACCTAAATAAACTTGGAAGAAACTTTTAAGAACTACCGTAAAGACAGAGTGATATATAGAAGCCAGAGACCTAATTAAGTAAAAAACACCCACCACATTACAAAAACTTGAAGGTTCTAGATTTCATCTCATAAATCTGTTTGAGGTTTTTTTTAAATGAAATTGCATTCCAAACTTATAATTTTCAGCATCTAGAATTAATAAGCAAGTAGACACAATAAAACTGTCTGTACAGGCTTGCAAGGGCACCTCCAAGTCTCCGTAATTCTCCAGTTGAGAGCATCTCTGAGATAGGCAGTCAGCGGTGTCCGGATGCTGCAAATCACACGGAACTCCCAATGGGATCAGAGGGACAGCAGAATGCCAAATGCCAGCAGAAGGGTCAACTGTCTTCACCAGCCAGCAAACTTATTAAAATACGCGTATCCCATTCCAGTGTCTGAAGCCTAAAGAAGCTCCTCTCCAGAGCCACTCACAGAAGACATAGCTGGTTTCAAAATTAGACTAATAGATTTTCCAGGGAGTTGCTTCCCTCTCTCCCAGAACAGCTGTGCAAAACTCATACATACTTAAAGGATTAAAGCTACCTCAGCATTTTCTTTCACTTGCAATGAATGCAATTTTTTTTTTCAAGTGCTAAGAGGTTTTTTGTTCATCAAATGGTATTTTATGTTTAGTCAATTATTCATTCTGGCTATAACAAGTACAGCAATACAGGGTTCAAAATATGCTCCAGATGGTAAAAAACACAAATCAGAAATAAATCCATTTATAAAAATAGGAAGATGACTTTTTTCCTTAAAAAAAAATCATAAAAGCCATGATTTTACTTTAAATTATTCATAAGCTTTCTTCTGGTTCTAAATTAGTTCAGAATACTTTGAGCTAATATCCCTCTGAATATGGAGAAATTTAGAGCTTACTGGTTTATTTCATAAGAAATTGTCATGTCAGATGCTAAAATAATTCACATCAGAAATACACTTTTACAGAGCGAAAGTCCCCAAGAGTAAATATTTCGTCACAATCAAACGTTTTTCAGTGTACATTAGCAAGAGGAATACACTCATACAAAACCCTAAATGAAATATGCATGGAGGGGAGACAAAGCATAGATAAATTGAGGGAATAACTGAGCCAGACCAGAGAGACTGAGAAAGGATACAAAAGGAATGTGACCCTGAATTTTTAAACGGTGATAAGACAAGGGCTTGATCTTAACATTACACATTTTTGTTACAGCTCATTTTTTTCCAGATTAAATTATACTATCTTTAACATCAAACACTATTTTGGCAGCTGTCTGGCTTACAGTTTTGAATAGCATTTCAAGTTTCCACAGCACTAATGCAAAAATCTAAGCATAGACTGGAACCAAGTGTCTGTCCACACCTCCGAAAGCACCACCACATCTCCAGTGCTCTTCCCATTTTGTCAATCTAGTCCATGTAGCAGCCAGCATTTCCAAGCTGGAGCTGCTATTTTCAATAACTAAACATTCACATAAAAATGAACTTTAAAACAACTGACAAAATGTTGCTGAGGCCCACATCCATATATGCAGAGTGTAACAAGAAATCACCCACATTAAAACAGTATAATCACTCTTCTCACTTTAGCAGGATGGATGAACCACCATAGGAAAAAGAAAATTAAAAAAAAAAAGAAAGCTGGTCAATTTTTACTTTACCTCTATCAATAATGCTTATACTAAAGGCAAACACATCTTATAGGTAAAGAAGTATTTGTTCCAGTACAAACTCACTAAATCTTTCACAAAGCTCCTCAAGTCACTATCCCATAGAAATGAAAAGAAACATTCATTCCAAACAAAAGCAAGACATGAAAGGGAAAACCTGAAACAGACAAAGTGCTAAATCCCACACCAGGCAAACTCAGGGGAAAAAAAAAAAAAGCCAAATTCTACTCTCAGTTCCACAGACATAAACCGGCAGCAATTTCACCTACTGGATTTATTTGCATCTTCCACTGCAGAATTCTGCCTTTCTCATGCAGCAATATGCCTTATATTAGAAATTTTGCATGAGAAGGGGAAAAAAATGAACACAGTAAGAGATAACCGCTAGAGGAAAAAAAGAACAAAACCGGCTATTTGAGAAAAATGACTAAACCAGATGCACATTATTCACACAAGTAAGGATATGCACAATCAGTCCCATGCTAATTGAGCACAATAAACATATTGTCACTCATTAAAGGTCTATCTGCCTGAATTTATCTTGCTTTATCTTCAGTTCTCATGAGTTATTCAATCACTTCCCATCACAGGGAAATATCGCACTATGAAGACAGAGCTATAATTAGATATTCCTGTATTTCATTTCACATGTATGACTGAATGAGAATGGATGGGGAAAATAAGAACAGTCATAATAACAGTATTTTGAAACATTCAATAAGAAATATATTGGGCACAGAATAACATCTTAAGTCTTCCTCAGCCCGTAATGCTGTGTTTACTGCTAGGTCAGTTAAGTTACTGTAAGAGATTTTTAATGAAAACAATTATAATTTTAGAATAACTGCGTTTAAAGCATTTAACAGTCACTAAGGTCAAGTGATCACAGCAGTTACAAGACCCAAGGGACATGTTCACACCAAAACAAAGTGAATAAATTACCTCAGCTAGTGTGTGTAATCACTAAGTGACCACAGAGGTTATTCAGTGTAGAAGCCCAGATGACTTTCATGCAAAACCAATAATGAAAATTTATCAGCCAAAGGGAAAAGGCAAAAGAACCAGTAGAAGTTGCAGGAAGAGCTAAGAGCTAAAAGTGTGAAAGAGGGCATGGAAAGCATGTTCCATGATTCAGTGGTGGAGACAAGGAAGAAGGATGAATACTAATGAAACAGGTGGACAAGATGCTCAACATCTTGCTCAGGTGAGACACCCAGAGAGTTGCAAAGGGATGCAAGACCCATGACGCATTGTTTCAGGGTTGACAAGTGCTCTCAGTCCTGTGTAACTCTGGCATTTGTAACACCCAGTGAAGTACAAGCAAGGCAGGGGTGCAGAGTAATCATCTTTTAACTTTTCCTTTGACTTTCCTGCCAAGAAAATGATGGGCAGGTTTTGTGTCTTAGTTATCCTATTCTATAATCCTAATGGACATGAGGCCCTGTTTTTTTGCCACGGAGTAGGTAAAATAAGCTGCAGAATGAAGCCTAACTTTAATCTGACTTCTTTCCCTCATGGTATAAATTATACAAATGCCTTGTCTTCATTACCGCTTTCCAACAAGACTGCCAGTGGAGAAAACTATGCAAATAGAAGATACGAAAACCTCTTTCTATAATGACAATGTTACATTTTATGGGAGCTCTCAGTGCACTGCTTTGGAATAAGGTTCCTACCAAACATGATGAAAAATCACGCCTCCCATTACAGAACAGAAGAAAAATGAATCCTGCCTGTTTCTGCCTGCCACTGGCATGTATCTTTTTAACTATTACATGTCATGACCTCACAACCTTGAAGGTATCAATCTTCACAATATACGTAGTAAACAGAAAAAGACGATTACTCCCATTTTGCAGGTATGAGCCTGAAATAAACTCCTGAAAGGCAAATGTACATGCCTGCCTTCATAGCAGTTTGATTCCAGATGGCAGAGGACAGCACTGGAGCAAGTATTGACCAACGCGACACAGTTTCACAGGAGAATCAATTTGCTGCCTCACCTTATGCCAGAAACCTAATAACTGCTATTGTCACACATACAAAAATGCAAGTGGACACTGCGCATGTAAAAAGACAAAAGTTGAGGAAGATGATTCCTACTCTTCCCTCGGCTCATGTACGTACTCACCTGCTTCTCCTACCACTTCTTACTTCCCAGTCCTGCTATTACATTCCTAGAGAAAGAATAGTTTTGGGCTTGTAACATCTAGTTCTGCCTTCCAGAAATAAGAATGATAGAACTAAATTACACTAAGGTGGCAGTATCTGGAAGCCCCAGTCCCAATAGCAATAAAAAGAAGGAAAAACGATTGGGCTGTGGAACTAAGAGGAGGTCAGGATAATAAAAGAAATAGTACGGAGAAAACGCAAAGAAGGGTGAAAAGACAGAGAATATGGAAGCTCTTCTATTTAAAAATTCCTTTTGTAAATCCAAATGCTCTTATTTGTTGAAGGGTCAGCCAACGAACTCCAGTGGAATAAAATGATGCTATTAAAGGAATGTAGAGATGTGGCCGTCACAGAGTAGGCAAGACAAACTGTGCTGATGGAGGTAAAGTCTGATGACAAAGCTATGCTTTCAGAAGTTTTTCTATAATGCTGTAAATTCATTCAAAAATTTCTTTAAGATCAGCTGATCAAGTCACCTTCACCTCTGCGTATTTCTAGTGCAAGTAGTGACATGGCAGTACGCAGCCAGCCTAGCAGCAGCATTTGTAACAGGAGCATCCTTGCACAAGTTCCCCTCCTTTATTTTGTTTTTTGGCTGTTGCAACTTAATTGGCCTCAACTGCAGTAACATAGTATCAAGGCACTGCTATCAAATACAGCAGAATATGAAAGGCATTCTACCAGAGGCATTGAGCACCTGCATTCAAAGATCCCATGCCAGTATTCTAACTCAAAGGGGCAACCATGTGTATACCACCCCAAAAAATTATCTTCTTCCAAACAGTATTACTGATTTTGCCATCTTATATTGTGGGAAGAAGGACTTCATGCTTTCCAAATACGTTGCAGCTTTCAGCACTCCTCTAAATTACAGTAAACCCAAAACACAATGAGCAATAGTTTCGGCTGTGGCTATAAAACCCCACAGCATCAACTCATGGGACACTGTATGCATTCATCTACAATGCCACCACCCCCTCAGCAACATAAGGCTACACAATCCTGGCTGTTGAATGACAATCTTTTCCCTCAAGATAATGCAGAAATACAGTAAAGTCTCTAAATTTGTCTTAATTAACAGAATCATACTGAGCCTAGAAACAGCACATCACAGGAGGACAAGTGGAGCAAAGGTGGGTGGGGGGATATAGAAGTGCTCTAATTCAATTAGGAGGCAGTGACTGACACTTGGACAGGAGAGGTTAATTGGGGTCACCAAAAGGCAGTAATTCCTTACCTAACCAGTCATTAAACTTCTTAACCTCTGAGGGCAGTCCCAGCTCGGTGAAATCGCCCGTGTGGAGAAGGATGTCCCCATAAGGCATCTGGATGCCATCTGTTCTGGAGTGTGTGTCTGAGACGCAGACAAATCGCGTGTGGCCCGCTGGTTTTGGAGTGTCATATGGGATAGGGTCGACCCTAAAGCAGACACATAAAGATCTCGTAACAGTTACAAGGTTAAAACCCTAGCATCTATTATTTCATCTCTACATAAGTGTGCATGCACACAGACACACACCCATTTACACACACCATGCTGAAGGAAATGACTGTAATGCAACACTGCCAAAAATCCAGAAGAACCACAGTGCTCCTTAAATACTCACCTGGTAAAACAGGGAGATTAAAAAAAAACACAAGATGTGGCCAGTTTCTGATACTAAAGTTAACTTAAGCACTGGAATAAAGACAGGTTCAAGAGACTTCTAATTCAGCTATATTTTTTCCATCACTTGCCTTACGGACAAGCATGGGCCATGAAATAACAGGTCTCACAGGTGAGCCAGCAATGTGATCACCTCTCACAATGATCACCTCTCATTTGAGGTGATCAGCTTATCACCTGATTTTGTCCAACAGCACAGGCACTCCTGCCGATTCCAGCAGGAATACTGATTTACACAAAATCAGGTATATTCAGGAGTGCTTTGATGAAGACCAGAAATTGCAGAACTGAGTCTAACAATAACTTCTTACACTTGTACAAAATTCTGAGCTCGTATTTCCAAAATCTGTAAAGTCAGGAACTGATGTGGTAGAGATTAAGCAGCCACAGATTAAACATTTGTTGTTTTTTTTCCTAAACCAAGTGATGTTAAAAATTTATTTCTACTGGTAATTTCCAAGCTACAGCAGTTAATTTGATCTTATCAACTATACATGACCCATCACAGAAGTTTTCTTTTAAGGTGTTCTGGTTCTGTGTTTTTTTTAAATATAAGGAGTATAGGGAACAATAAAAGAGAAGAGCTTTATGCATACTTTGTGGTTAGACATTGCAATTTTTAACAGAATAACTTAAAATACACAAGCCAACACACTGCCTACTTTAGAATAGCAATTATTTCTCTGCAGAGTTACTGTCATCTGAATAGCACAGCATCTAGATTGCCACAGAAAACCTCATCCCAGCTCCACAAAACTTCAACCCATTCCGTTGATGTGCCACTTTGATCATGGTTAGAGCTTAGCTTCAGCTAGAAATTTTGAGGTATTTAGGGTCAGAATAATAGTCCACCAATAATAGTCTCAAATCATGACAGCAGTGAAACCAATCTCTAAGTGCTTTAAAACACCTAAAATAATGCTCTTCTAAGAGTTATTGGGACAAACTGGCATAACAGATATTAAAAAATTGGTGCTTGAAAGTGAAAAGATGAAATACGTTTTATTAGTTTTACTCTCCACACTGAGTGAGTAGCACACATCAATGCAAATGTTTTTGTTAAATCCCTGTATTTGTAATGAGATGTTGAAGTATTCCATTATTTACTTGAACAGTATTTACTATTTTTAGTAAAGTAAATTAGTATTTAGTGTTTCACACCGAACCGTGTGAAAACTTCCAACAGCGTCTTTAACTTAATCTCCCCCCCCTTAGGTGAGAAAAACCAAAACATTCTCCAAGGAGCAATTCAGCATATATACTCAGCAGTGTTTTAGTGGTTCAAAAAGTCAAACTCCATATGGATGTGTACTGGTCTCCAGTGGAAAAAAAAAAACACCCCACATGAATGCACTGAATAAGATTTTACTGAGCCTTTTGTATTTGGTAGAATGATTACTAACAGCTAAAATTTTAGCACTGGGGGGGGGGGGGGGGAGATGTTATTTGTTAGACTGCATTCTTCTAGGTACCATAATTAGTATTTCCAATCAAAGTGTATTTACCATAAATGTACCACATTTGGTTGCCATGATCCAATGAATTAATTTACAAAATTAAGGCTCTACAAGATCATTTTACTGCAGGCTGGAGCGGATGAGAAGGGGGAGTTTGGTGGGTAGTTTGTTTTGGCATTGCACCTCCTATTCCACCCAAAGCACCAGGTACAATTACTTGAGCCATACAACTGTTTGCCACTACAACTCTGACAATCAATGGATTCTTTTCTGCAAGGGTCAGAAATTACTAAGTTATTACTACAGAGGAAAATTCATTCAACCATTGAAATCATGCTGGCAAGCTGAACAGAACTGTAATTATAGGCCACAGTGCTTTTCTATTTGGTGTCTTCCTCCCAGACACTGACGGTAAGCCGAAACAGAGTAAACATGTGGGTCTCTCCCAATCACTTCTACACTTCCAAGTACCTTTACTCCAGACAATACAAAAAATGAACACCAGCGCTCCTCACATGCCTTGTTCAGCTCGTCTCTGCCTCAGCACTGCTTGCCTCTGGGGAGCCCAAGTTTGTACCCAGCAGCTATGCTTTTGCTAGTCTCTGCAGTTTGTTTCCAGACAAACCCTGTTTTGCTTTAGGCAATCCCTACTACAGTGTAACACCAAAATCTGGTTTAGGAGTTTTCTATTCATCCAATGACTGCCTTACAGAAAATTCTATCATCAAAATTCATTAAGTTCCTGACCCTTCTTTCTCCTCTTTACAAACCCTATGATGTTGCCAAGTAACCTTTTTCCTACCTCTTAGCTCAATTTCTTCTCTTATTCAGTAGCACTTGCACACTATGTATTTGAAAGTGAGATACTGAATGCTATTGTGCTCAGCCCATCAATTTATCTTACTGAAAATAGTCCTTCAATAGAAACTTAATAAAAGTGGTGTTATTGCTGGTCCTAAAGGCTCAAGTTTTCTTTTTATCCACAGCTACAGTATGGCAAACAGTAATGCAAGATTTTCTGTTTCACTACATCACGAGAGGACTGGACTCTGAACTGCAGCAAGCACAGCTTTTTTCCCCACAGTTTTTGTCAGGTTTTGGTGACAAATGAGATAAAATAATTATTTCAGCCTTGCCCTCCACCAGTGTGCTGAATCAGAGCACATACCCAAGAAATCCAACATACTCTTTCCCATTTGCTCAAACACAGTGCATCCAGCTAATTCTGACACTCTCCAGCACCACAAATACTTCATTTTTCAGTCTTCTTAAGTCATCAGACCAAAACACTTTACAGATGACTTGATGACTGCATTTGGGAAAGCATGCTCATGAAAAGATGCAATAAATGTTACTCCTGAATAATTTAAATGTTCATACATTGGGATTATCACAGAAAATCAGGAAATGAAAAACAACCTGAGAAAACAGCCACGTATCAAAATGAATGAAGATTTTTTTTTTTGCCTTAAGTTAGTAATGATTTTGGGCACCTAACTTCCTGTACAGACAGCTGCTAATAGGTAGTTACTTATCCTAAGATCTCTTGCAACGTAGAAAACCAGGCACTTGGGCATTTTTTCAGAAGTTTATATAAGGCCCAGAATGAAAATCCATAAGGCAGTTGATCAACGACTGCTTTATAAGATCATGGCAGCAACGAAGATCTGCCACATTTAATGCATTTATGGTAAGGGTTTAGGTATCAGAAGGGACTATATAATCATCATACACTTCCATAAGGGCTTTGTTTATCAGGTAATTAATTACTTGGCTTTACTAAACTGCCCTTACCACCAGTTGTTCTCATTAAGAGGGAGAGTCCCTCAGGCACAAACCTCACATTTACAGTTTACAGCTGCTCCCAGGGAATACTGCTTCCAGGGAACACATGGCTTTGGAGCTGTACACTGTCCTCATCCAACAGACAGCAAATTTTGTCATGGCTTTATGCTTTAAAAGCAGAGATGAAGTAAAATAAGCAACAATGAACAACACAGAAGGATGTCACACTATGCAACAGAAAAATTAGGTAAGACACAAACAGCATTTTCCCGAAAGGATTAGAAAGTTTTGGTTTCAAAGGATAATTCTGCATGGATGAGTCTGAATGCTGAAAATACAGAGCTCTGGCTTGGTTAGCCAGTCCTCGGGAATGCCTGTGCTTAGAGACCTGAACCCCCAGCCTTTTCACTTCCCTGCTCTCTTGGGTTTTGAGATATGCAAACCCCAAATCCCCTCTTACACAACAATTCCCAAGAAACCAATTCATCTGTGAAGATGGAATAAAAATCTTAAACATTAAGGCAGGAAGAATTTCCAGTTCCTTACGCTGAATAAATCACTTAGATGAATGCAGCCCTATGCCAGACAAAACATTTACAGATGCTGAAAAACCCTCCTCCCTACCCCAAACCCTACAACTCAAACCAGCACTGCTGCTTACAGCCCACTACTTGTAAGCTGGTTCTGTTGGCTTTGCTACAGGTGAACAAGTCACCAGTTGATGCAGAAAACCATGTAATTTAAAATCAACTGTATCCCAGCCAAACCCAGCACAGCTCATAATGCTGTATTTTTGTCTGTTTTGCAGCAGATACAACAGGAATCCTCAGAAAATTACACAGCCACAGACTAGAAGTAGCAGATGCTGACCAGCCTAGACTTGAATATCTAACATTTAGTTACTTGCCATGCCCCATCCCTCTCAGTGTTCAAGGCCAGGCTGGATGGGGCTTGAAGCAACCTGGCCTAGTGGACCGTGTCTCCCTGCCCATAACAGGGGGTTGGAACTGGATGAGCTTTAAGGTCCCTTCCAATTCAAATGGATTGGGTCAGAAGGGATTCTACGATTCTGTGATTTTAACCTTTCCCAGGCTCATCAGATGCACGAATATTCCCATGACACAGAGGCTCACATCCTCCCTTGGCTGTGCCACATCATATGCTGACTTTTCATCTCTTTTTCATTTCTCCATTGGATTGTACCTATGACTGAACTTGTGGGTTTGGATTTTTATGACATCTGAATCAGTATTCATTACAGACTCACTTAAAGCACAGACTTCAGGCCTGTGTACCACCTAAAAATCTGTGTGTGTTTTGCACTTCCTCTACTGGTTTGGGAGTCATTTGGCAACATGCTATCTAGTAACTATTCCATATTAAAACCCAATCTATCTAGCTTTTCTGTATTAAAACCATATCATATTAGCTTTAAAAAACCCTCCTACTCACACTTGCTATGAATAGTCAGGTTTATTTATTTACAGTTCAGCTTCCTCTTGCAAAATCTTTTACTCTTCCTGCTACACCTATTTTCAAAATTTGTAAACCAAATACTTTTTCAAACAGCCAGTTAGATTGGTATATTTAGTTTAGGATTAAAATACAAACATTTGCTGTAAAACCACTCTTAAAAGCCTGTTTCTAAGTGCTGCTAGTTCATCCTCCTCAGCTAGGGCAACAAAAGTTAATTTTGTTGAAACTGGAAAACAAAAGCAATATATTTTCTACATCTTCAGCTTTTCTCTCTTTGAATTCATACCTCTGTCAACACATGCTCCCTCTGGCATGGGAAGTTCAGGAGAATTTCTGTGAAAACTCCTTGCAATGTACTCCCAGTAGCCACATCTCACAGCTTTGTTATATTGTGATCTTTGTTACAGTCAGTCCCAAGTCCTGAAGCCCTGGAACTGGATGACGATGCGAGACCTGTGCCTAAATTATTTTCGCTAAAATATGTCAGTAAGTCTGTCAGCTGAAGTAAAAGCATGAAATGCATCTGTATGCCCTCCAGACAGTTAAGAAACGGAATGAAAATAAAAGATGTCTAATTGTTCTTATTTGTAGAAAGATCTGAGAACTACCAGGCCAAGTTCATGATTTTAGCACCCGTTTTTAATGCCACATACCAGAAGGACTATATCAAAATCAAACTGTAATTGTGTCTACATTTTTAAACAAAAACTTTGGTATCTTAATTTAAAATCTTCAGTTCACAACATTAACATGAGTCTTCACATGATCTGGAGTGTCATTTAGCGTAAGCCGATCAAGCCGATATGAACGTGAACACATTACTAAAGGCTTTACACACTATCAGATTAAAAAACAAAAACTCCAGCATCAAGTGTGGAGCAGACACAGTGCCGTGTTCTTCATTAGAACTTAGACAAAATCTCTTGAGCTGCTTCACTCTCCCAAAGCTACAAGCAAGCAAGCCTTCCATGCCTAGGTTGCTCTGCAGTTGCACAGAATCCCAGACTGGTTTGGGTTGGAAGGGACCTTAAAGCTCATTCAGTTCCAACCTCCTGCCATGGGCAGGGACACCTTCCACTAGACCTGTCCAACCTGGCCTTGAACACTGCCAGGGATGGGGCAGCCACAGCTTCTCTGGGCAACCTGTGCTAGGGCCTCACCACCCTCACAGGGAAGAACTTCCTCCTTATATCCAACCAAAATTTCCCCTATTTAAGTTTAAACCCATTCCCTATTGTCCTACCACTACAGTCCCTAATGAAGAGTTCCTCTCCAGAAAACTTGTAGGCACCCTTCAGATACTGGTAGGCTGCTGCTCTGGATGTGGCTCCCCAAATTTGTAAGGCATCTTGGAAGATCCAGGTATTTTACTTTTTCCTTTACTGAAGCACTCTTACACTCCCCACACACACACGCTGCCCATCTTCAACACCCCATAGCCAGGCAGGCAGGAAAAGGGCAGCCCCTTGCCCAGCACAATGAAAACACCAGTGAGAGGGCCGCCGCTGGGCATACACCAGAGCCAACAGGTCAAGACCAAAGCTCTTAGATGACAAAAATCCAGAAAAAGCCAAATTGTGCTAAGGGAGGCTATTAGACTGTTGGCATGGTGACTCTGGGGAGACCTTAGTGTGGCCTTCCAATACTTAAAAGGGTCCTATAAGAAAGATGGGGAGAGACCTTTTAGCAGAGCCTGTTGCAATAGGATGAGGGGTGATGGTTTTAAACTAAAAGAGGGGAGATTCAGGCTGGAGGTGACGAAAAAATTCTTTACAGTGAGGGTGGTAAAACACTGACACAGGTTGCCCAGAGACATTGGTGAATGCAGCATCCCTGGACACATTCAAGGCCAGGCTGGATGTGGTTCTGAGTAATCTGATCTAGCTGAAGACGTCCCTGCTCATTGCAGGGGTGCTGGACTGGATGAGCTTTGAAGATCCTTTCCAACCCAAACTATTCTATGATTCATTTCCTCGAGTCATCCTACCGTGACTACCAGGGCAGACGCTGGTTTCCCAGGCATAGCTTTCAACCCCAACCTTCAATGAGACTCTGTATAATGAGGGCACAGTCACAGGAACTGATTAAAAGCAGTAAAACGTACATGCCTGGAAAACGAGATGGAGAATACCACATCCAGCTGACAATAACCACTTCAATTTTTGCGCTTAAGACCCTTGTACCCTGGGTGACAACAGCCACCACAGGTTACCGCAGCTTTCCTCAGCCAACAGGGGAGCAAACAAACTGGAGATAAAGTTCTCGCAGGAAACCCATCAGAGTGACTACTAACAGCACACCACAGAGGCAGCACTGGTTGCTTCAGCCTAACCATCAGAGGTGATACAGAAGCCAACACACCACATAAGAAAACGTCTGCAAGTCACCTCACCAGGGCCACCCTGCACCTCTGCCTCCGCTTCCAGGAGCTCCTTTCCCACAGCCACCTTGCATTAGAGAACTCACTGGTTGCCCATCCACAGCTAATGCTGGGAACCAGAAAGCTCAGCAAGCATCTGTCACTCCTGGCTGTCCCACAGGAGGCATCCATCCAGGCACACTGCATAAAGATCCCTGGTCCTGAAAATCACTGCATTCAGTCAAGAGTTACTGTCAATCCATAACTTGGATTTTAAAATTCCAAACAAAACAGGCCTTTCACAAGTATTTCTGAAGCTGTAGTGACTTTTATAAAATGGTTTGGCAAACAGATTAACTTCTCTATATTTATACCTGACCTCCTGATTTTAAAAGGGAAACTACAAAAACTGTGGTGAATGGGACAGGCATATTATCCGATCACATTGTACCGCCCAGTGAAAGGTGGACAGTACGCAAATTCTTACAGCATAAATTCAGCCCATGATAGAGATACCCAGACAGAAAATATATACATGCACAGTCACAGAGCTGATTTAGTGATACAACACATGCTGAATGACACAAAGCCAAATACTCATTACCTCTCAGTAAACACAATGAATGCCAAAATATAGCAGTGATTTAGCTGGCCACTGTCAACCATTAATTGTTCAAATCATAGATATTAGTGCTTTTGTTAACTTGACTCTTATCTTCCAGTATGGTCAAACACCAAGAAAACATCTGGTGTCTGCTCTGACTAAAAAGAAAGGGATTCAAATACCTCTCAACACTCTCACTGGTAGATCTTATTTGTACAAGCACATATATCTAAGAAAGCCACGCCTCTTCTGGAAACCTCCATGTACATGTGTCACCCATCAAAAGCTTAGAGAGAGTTCTGGAAATCATAAACCAGAGGTCTGAGATTTGTTTCAGAAATGGCATTAATTGTGCCTCGGTGCAATGTGGAAAGAAAAAAAAAATAAATTACATTTACAAACCCACAGGAGGATTCAATGCACCACTCAGCAGCTCACTGCTAGCATTTCCAACAATTATAGTTGCAGGGAAATGATGGATCTTTTTATTACAGGTTTTGGAGCTGGTTTACTTCCAGTGAGATTTATGAGATTAAACAGAAAAGACCTATATTATCCACTGTCACCATTTGGACAAACTTAAGAAAACCCTCCTTTATAAGGAATTTATAATAATACATCTTCTCAGCCCAATATATACCTCAACCAATAGGGAGTCCAAACTCTGTTAATCCCAGATGCTGGTCAGTTATAAAAACAGAAAGAGCTAAAATCCAGTTTTTCTATGGTGTTCTTTGGGGGCAAGTAGTCAGCTGGTCTTTCTTCTGAAGTACCTAACCTCCCTCGACATTAATGGGAATTGCTTGAGTGCTTTTGAAAATCCTATTAATCATACCGTTGCAGATGAAATTTCTTTTTAGTCAATGAAATACCTTCTAAAATTTCTAAGTGGCTTTTGAAAAATTAGAGAAGCAAAACAGAACTGAAACAGTATCAACACCAGTAAAAGCATCACCCTAAGGCCCAGGTAAATGTTTCCTTTAAATAAAACAGTAAATTGCAGGTTTTATGCTGGTATGGTTTCAATTAAAAGTCATTAAGAAACACTTTTCCCACATTCTTGTGTTGTGGTTGTTGGGAACTGCTATAAATTATGCCTTCCCCTTGCCCCAAAGAACTCATTTGCTGATAAGAATGCACCTACTAGGAAAGTAGGTCAGTAAGCTCTCTCTACACCAGAAACAGATTTCCATTTCCCTACTATAAGATCTACAAACACTGACTCAGCATATAAAATGTATATTAAAACATATTATATTATATATATATAACATATATATGTTATATACTCAGAAAGTATAATTTGGCGTACCAAACCCAAAGAGGAGTGCTTTTAGATCAAATTTTAATTTAAGGACAATGAGATTTGAAAATTACACACTTTTCTATCTCAGTAAGAATGATGCTACATTAATTTGTGGTCTCCCTCCAATCATTTCAATTGCACAAGTCAGAAAAATGCGGAGGACTTATTTCTAGGGTGAAAACCACAGTGAAGGCTTTAGAGCTCTTGCTTCAACAGTATAACAATCTTTCAAACTGTAATGCAAAAAAACTCCATCCCCAAAAAAATAAAAGCAGACCTCCAGGACAGATTCAATTTACTTTTAGTCTAACCTGACAGATCAAAAATACCATCTTTCTCAGCAATTAGGACAATTTTGGTCTCAGGGACAAATGCAGAAAACAGATGAGTTACACAGTTCTGTCAAAAAACAATTATATAAGCATGTATTGCAGCGTATACTCCATTTTCGATGCCCATTTTGTTAAGAAAGAAATCTGGAGTTTCCTAAACCGTACAGAATTCATAAATATAACTCAATACTGTTTTCTCGGAGATGATAAATTCAGCAAATAGGCAATAACTCTTATGTAATAAAACAACTGGACTTGAAAGAGTTTTGAGGAAAACTGATTACCATTTCAGAATTTGCTACCAAATCTAAAATCTTATCTTTATGTTTCAGAGACAAATAGTGTTTAGACACCCACAGGATTAAGCCTAGTGTTTGCACAAAACCACTTGAGGTTGCTTCTGATTTCCCCTACCCCCAGTATATATTTAGTCTTATTTCTACTTGAAATTTCATTGACTTTCAGCTCGGGAAATACAAGTGGTGGTCTTTAATCCAAGTATACAGTGCAAGCAAGAACCTCTGCACTTAGCCTTCTCAATCATTTTACGTACCTGGAGGTATCACTCTCTCCAGGGATGAGATGCAATTCCATCTCCATGCAAGCAAAGTGCTACTTCTCTCCTGAACGAGAGTGCTAATAAATATGACTCTCTCTGCTGTGCTGCCTTATGATTTGACTTCCACATGGGTGATGGAACTGGGTGCAAAATTCTGTTCAAAGGAAAGACAATTCATGCTGAGCAAACACCACCAGTTCCCATTTTTAAGTTACTAAGGGCATAGAGTGCCATCAGAATCCTATGAAATTGTTACTGATGTTAGTAGGATATTGGTGAACAAACAGAGCAGAACATGTAAGTCAAAGAAATTTCCTAGTATTCATGCAGCAGGAGATGCTATTTTAAAGAAATAATTTGGCAGACTATGTTACCTACAAAAATAATTCATGGATCTGAACTATGACAAAAATCTGTCTCTGTTAGAAAGTACATTCTCTCCTGCATTCTCTCCAAGCTCCATCAAACTTTTTAGAGATATTAGTAATAAAATGCTTCCCATCACAATGCAGGCATCTAACACTATTTTTCTACTAAATAAAACCCTTCATAATAGCCCTGCTATCTTAAAAGGCCTTTTGCTGCTCAGCCTCATGTATATGAATTATCTCAGCCCTTGTCAGAGCTTTCAGCTCTAGCTCCTCTTAAGGTTTAAGAAGCTTTCTGCAGGGAAGATGATAAAATACAGACAGCAATTTAGCTTTCCTTCAATAGTTAAGTCCTTGTTTTTAATAGAAACAGAGGAGATTACTAACTAGCTTCTACCAACACCAAAATACAGGCTCTTACTCAGCATCCAGGTTATTAAAAAGCTCAGTACTACGTTAAAACAGTTCCCTGAAATCATGTCAGCTTTCACTTCATACAGTCACACAGTTGGCCTCATATTGCCATACTCCTAGTAACTCCATGACCACAAATTTTGATACCAGTCATCTTAAACTCAGCCTGAATTCTAGATTTAGATTGGTGAGAGATCTCAATTAGTCTCAGGGTCTACAGAAAAAATATGAATTTACTTTGTATCATTTTCTGTGAAATACCAGAATCAAGTTCTGCTCTTCTATATACTCTCAGTCCTTCGCAGTAACTTCATTAGAGGCAGAGAAATGTAAATTCTAGTGGATAGAATTTTTCACATTTATCTTTCTACTCATTATCTTTCTAGTGCAATTGCCTTCATTACAACTAGTATCATTTCCCTGACATACATGTCTGACATGAAACCCAGCTGAACTGGATTCAATCAACAAAATGCTGCAAATCCTTGGTTACTTGATTGGAGAGGGCTGTAGCGTGCTGCACTGTAGATACTAAATGCAGGTTCTTTTATTTGTAAAAGATTGTGCCAAATACATTCCCAGCTAAAAAGATTACACCAGATATCTTTCTCCCTCTTTTTTCTCTCTCTCCAGCATTAAACAACTTAAGACACGGAAACTGCAGGTCAAATAGTACACATTCCACAATATTTCAAGATACAAACATTAGTTAGAGGGAGAAAAAGGTTAAAAGATAAAGCTATGGTCTGTGTGTGTGGAGAAATAAAATCTCATGTCTGCACTAGCAGAAACACTGCACAAACGTAGCTTCAGCTGGAGATACCCCTTAGAAATGCACAGTTCATTCTGACTCATTTTCTTTCCTCCTTTATGTTCTTTTACAAATCTCACTCATTATTTAGTGTTCTCATACACTTTCTCCTAAGCAATGAGTTACTTATGTGATAGAGGCTGCTGAACTCTGCACCTTCTTCTAGAAAATAAGTAAAAAATCTTATGGATAAAACCCAGCACTGAGTATTTTTGTTGCACCATAACTATAACTTATCCATGGCATTTATTTGACAGACATCACGTTAAGACAGTATTATGAGAAGCACTGCTGCATATATGATCAGGAGGTTTTATCAATAATGCAGTTAAATAGGCAGAGGGTTTGTGGGCAACCACAATGTTATAGGTTATCTAAGAACATTTTTGGTTTGCTTACATTTTGATCATAAAAATTAATGACTTAAGAGTCCTCAGTGGAAATATGTGGGGAATTCATATTTATCAGAATTGTTACTGACTTCTGCACTTAGCAATTATTCTGGATTAAACCATTTATTTCCAAAGATGGATACCGCAAAATCAAATAAATCCAAAAATGAATTAGAGTCAAGACTGAAATCTACCTGAGGGATACTTTTGGAAAACTCAATTTAAAAATGCATTTACTTTTGCTTCAATGCCAGTAACAAAGGCAGGAGAAGAGAGGGAAGAAAAACAGAATCATTTGGATTTCAGTATTATCCACAACTCAATTCCAAAGCCAAAGAAGCTGAAACCCCTCAATATGCAGCTTCTCTATGTGCACAGTAGTAAGGTATTACCATGTGTGACTCAGAGGTTGTTGCCAATTGTACAAACCTACTTAGTAATCAGTTAATATGTAACAGAAAGCAAGACCCTGAAAGCTTTGAAAACCAGATGCTTTCCCATCCATACACTGCATACTATCAACATTTTGGTTCACGTGGCAGATGTAAAACTGCACTGCCGAAAGTAATTTCTATGCCAAATACAAAAAGCAAATACTTCATAGTTTGAAATTTAGAGAAAAGAATATCACCACAAAAAGCTCCAGGAAGGAGGGAAACAAGCTGCGCCACATAACATTTTACAATACAAAATGAGATGTGGGCCATGCAATTTCACTTATGTGGTTCAGTTATAAGTGATGCAAATGCAATCCCACTGATTACACTTCCAAACAAAAAGTGGAATTCCATTACTTCAACCAATGCGTTAGACGTGTAGAAATTATGAAACATCCTAGCTGCAGCATAACAAATAGAAACCATCATTTCACATTTAGATGGGAACAACCAAGGTGGGTGAAATTCATCCTACTGTGGTGGCTGCTGGGAAGGCATAAACTGAAGGTCTCATTCACAGAGATTAATTCCAACAAACTTGCCTTAATAAGCCTAAAGGAAATCAAAATCCCAATAAAGTAAAAATAAAAACCCACCGAACAAAACACCAACCCCATGCTTTTTTTTTTTTTTAAATGCAAACGCATCTTTTTCTTTTTCTTTTTTTTTTATTTATCTGCTGGTCTCTTGAAGCTTGAGAATACAAGGAGGTTTCTCTGAAATAAGACAGGCTGTGTGAACTAGAAGTACCATAGCTTTTTCTGTATGACTCTCCAGGGAGCCTATTTATTAGGCATAGTCCTGTTTTCTGATTTAGCTTAAAGCACTTTTCCTAGACAATATGTGTGTCTACACCAAGAGGAATTTGAGAGTACCAGCTGCAAACAGCCTTTTCTGTCAGAACTATCTAGAATCAGTTTCCCTGTATGGATAATATACTTCAGTCTTGGTTTTCATCTTCATACTTGGTGCTTAAAAGGAAAAGAAACTTAAATGGGTTTAATATGTATTCAAATAATAAAAACTTAAGGAAAGCTTCAGCTACTTATAAATTCACAGTAAAACGGGCAAACTGTCAAAACCAAAATACATAAACATATGGAATTATCAGGGTGCACTCACCATCAGCTATACTAATTTGGGTGTCTTCTTTTAAACAATCAAAACCATTTTTGCTTTGCCTAAGTATATGTGTAAAATTGCACCCACCTACCCATCCACAGTAATTTTCCTCAGGATGCAAACAAAATGCCAGTTCTTTCCCTGTCATTATGGAGCAGGAAAAGATACCTTCCAGGGATAGACAATAAGAGAATTCCACAACAGTTCTGCAAGGCTGCGGGGAATTGCAAATTTTTAAAACATGTATGTTTATATGAGTTTTCAAGAAAAAAACCGAAATCATTACTAATCATTCTGTAAGATATTAACTAAAACTTCCCAGCATCTTTGACAGGCTTGTAACTATTAGGGTATTTTCTGAGCAAGGAAACAAGCTAATTCAGTAAGTTGCATAACTGTTTTGTTCGTTATTGTTTGCTGCACTATTTTGTTCACATCAATACTTTAATGGGCATCTGTATTAAACAAAATTAGCAGTTAAGACTGTTAGTTCTTTGACTGAAGTGACTAATTTCTTGCAACCTTTCTCCTTTTTCCTCCCTCCAAACTTCTTGGCAATCAAGAACAAACAAACTGTTTCATAATGAATACTGCCCTTAAGGGCAAAACTGGCAAGAGACTTCAGTCTGTTCCAGAAACCCCTTCTGGAATTGATTATTTCATCTAGTTTTACTCTACTGGTTTACTTTGGCCTATAAAATCTTGAGCTCCTTCATCTTCTGCAGACTGTGAGCACTTGAGACAAACCATACCCCTGAAAAGCAAAACCGTGTCCTTTCTGGAATTAAGAGGCTCTGGTCAATCTGCTTCTGGAAAACTGTCTGCTCCAAGCTTTTCCTCAAGACCGGCTTTGTCTGCAGCGCTGCTGTAGAAACCAAACCTTAACATGTGCAGAGGATTTCCAGCAGCAGCTACTTGTGCACTAAGAAACCACCTCCACCACTTGCTTTTTTCCACTAGTATTACCTATAGCAACAAGGATCACATCTATTTTTCTCCTTGCCAAGTAACATGTTAGATTTTTTATTTTAAATAATTATCTTTAACTGATTAAGAGTATCACGCAGTTCCAAAGAGCTATGCTTGTCTCACCCACACAAATGACATTTTCTTCTCTGAAACATCACAATCTCCCCAAAGACTATTTCTCACTGAAGAAATACCTTGCTGTTGCTATGATCCGATACCTGTATACCCTTTACAGCGTGTCACCAGGATAGCAGCAAGTACAACTAGCAAGTACAACTTAGTTCAACAAGCACAGGTGCATATTTTCTGTAGAACAGCTAATTAATGTGGTTGACATTCACGACCATGTTGATTGATGACATTCACTGTGGCACCTTCCTTATACACTGTTCTCCCTCCCGCACACGAAACACAGAATCATAGAATGGTTTGGGTTGGAAGGGACCTTTAAAGATCACCTGGTTCCAAAACCCCCCACCACGGGCAGGGACACCTCCATGATCCAGTAAGTCACTCTGCTCTTGACCTTTGCTAAAAACCCATGCCCAGAGAATAGTCTGAATTACAGACTTGCCACTGAACTATTTCTCAGGCTGAGGTGACCTGCCAAGTGTCCATACCATCAACCCCAAGACATCAATAAGCAGGGCTATGCCTAGCTGTGCTGGACTCGGACAAGCCAACTATCCGAAGGGAATCTAACCTCTCGGGAATTTAACAAGGTCTCCAACTCATGGCATGTGCTACTCACTTTTCAGCTCCCAGCCTGATGGCAAAAATGCAATTCCAGCCCAAGAGCGATGTGAACATGCTTGTATGCAGAAGGACAACTGCAGTATGGCACAAAGGGAATTCGGCCCTGGGACATTAAGCATTCCCTGCCACCAGTTTAACTAGGTTTTAGGGCTGCACACTGAGAATACAGTGTGCAACCACTTTATCAGACGAGAGGCTCACCAGGACACAGCAGTGTGCACCTGCACCACAGAAACCGTGTCCTGAGCTGCACATCAAAAGGAGCACCTCTGCAACAGAGACAGGCTGAGAGCACTGGGCTTGTTCAGCCTGGAGAAGAGAAGGCTCCAGGGACACCTTAGAGCTGCTTCCAGTGCCTAAAGGGGCAGACAGGAAATCTGGCTTTTGGCAAGGGCCTGTTGGAACAGGAAAAGGGGGAATGGCTTTAACCTGACAGAGGAGAGATTGAGATGAGATCTTAGGCAGTAGCTCTTCCCTGTGAGTGTGGTATGGCCCTCCCACAGGTTGCCCAGAGAAGCTGTGGCTGCCCCATCCCTGGCAGTGTTCAAGGCCAGGCTGGACGGGGCTTGGAGCAGCCTGGTCTAGTGGAAAGTGTCCCTGTCCATGGCAGGGGTCTGGAACTGCTTTAAGGTCCTTTGTACCCAAACTGTTCTGCAATTCTATGATTTTATGTTTTGAAGTAAGTGCAGGGAAGTGCTGTTGACTGCATAAACTATGCTGGAATTTTTCACACCAATAAGCAAAACAGAGGAAAGTGTTAACTGTGCAGACCTGTTGTCACCTGGATTTTCCCTGATGGTTCCCAGCCTCTGATTTCTTTATTTCAAGAGTGCCCCACCAACCTCTAACCTCTGACTCATGGCAGAGAACAGCCTGTAGTAGGGGCCAATTGCCTTTACTATCCAAGCCATTCAAAGATCTGGTAATGGCCACTATTTGCAAGACTAAGTAAAATACACAAGCACAGACTTATTCTTCCTTAAAAGTCAGTGTAAAAAGGTTTGTCACTGGGTACTTGACAGAAAAAAGGGAAAAAAGGCCTTCTTCTTCTTCCACTAACCCAGAACCTAATGTAGAAACAGGCTGCATCCTTCCAACCACTCCTAGTTTCCAGGCGTGTATTCAGTCAAACCTCTTCCTAATGCCATTCACAGTGCAGCTGCACTAACAACTGCCTTGAGCCAACAAGTCAAGATTTCAGGCATCACAGCATAGAAGGGATTACTCACAGGACAGCCATGAAGACCTAGACCTAGCTGTTCTCCTGTGCCCACCTTGTCACTTCTCACGGCACTACTGCTGACTTGGATGGGCAGGGGAGTATGAGCCCAAAGTGAAGCAACAAGAGCAGTGGAGCATGGCAGCAGAGGCAGTGAGCTGCTCCTTTCAGCAGAAGCTGCATGATGAATCAACAGCAATTTTCCTAAATGTTAAGTGGGTTTTTTTTCCTTCCTACCAAGACAAAAATAAGAATCTCCTTGGTCTAATGAGCTTTCTCCACATCCAGACAGTTCGATCTTGCATCATATGTTTAGCTTCTAGGTGAATCCTTTTGTTACAGACAATGAGGCTTGGACATGAAACAGACTTCCTACACAGACAAATTAAAAGCAAACAAACAAAATGAAAGAATAAAAAAAAAAAAAAAACACAAAAAAAAACAAACAAAAAAAAAAACACCACAAAAACAAACAAGAAAAAACACCAGCAAAGCAATTAACTTGAACATACTGAGATAACAAGAGCCCTGACTGGAGTTTCTTTAATGTGCCAAGGGACTGTATTTCACAACCTTCTTCACACCTTGATTTCCCAACACCTCAGTCCTAACCATCCACACGGGTGTTGCTGGTTTGAGGTTTTTCTTACTCCATCTTTTTACATTTTCCTTGAACAAAACCTTCTTTACATGGTCTTAGGCATATTATTTTGAACTGAGCATGCTGCATATGAAAAACAGAGTTATGGTCTGCTGTTTCACAGACTTTGCTTTTTTCTTTATTTATTTTTCTGCAACCATTTCATTTTTTTTTTCCTGAGGGACACACTGAAGTGCATGCCACATTAACTGCCAACTCCATGAGAAGAACATTTCAATCACTCATTACAACTAAGAATCAGACCACTGAAGTCCAATGGCCAGACACTGTTTCATGCCCTTCCAGTAACCCTGCAGCATGGCTATCACTGCCACTTCTTATCTTATCGCCATTTCAAACACTGTCTGCTATGGTCAGACAAAGAGCCAGACCTAAACAATGATGTTAAATGAAGACTTCCTCCCAGAGCAATCTTGAACTTCTAATGAAACTTACCACTCCTTAGCAAGATAACAAACTATACTGGGGGGGTTTCAGGCTTTAAAATCCAAGTCAAGAGAATGCCAAAAGAAAGCAAGCTTCCAGAGAATGGCAAAGCTATTACTATATGTGAACATTCTCTGGGCAACAGGTAAGCATCAACTACATGCACATGTACATGGAATCATAGAATGGTTTGGGTTGGAAGGGACCTTAAAGGCCACCTATTTCCAGAACACTGCCATGCGCAGGGATACCTTTCACTAGGCCTGTTTGCTCTAAGCCCTTTCCAACCTGGCCTTGAGCATACATACGCACACATAGAAACAAATATACACCATGTGGTGGGTTTTCTTTTTTAGTCTTTCTTTTAATCACAGGAAAAAAAAATAAGAAAGAAAAAAAAACCCTCAGTCAAATTCTCTATTTTCCTGCTCCTGGAGAGCAGGAAAATAAAAACTAAAGGAGGCTTTTTTTGCTCATTAGACTTTAAAACGCAGCTGAAGTGGCTGGAGTTTTCCAGAGTAAAGAACTAAGAGTTTTTTAATTTCATTAAAATTCAGACAGTTCTGCACTAGAAGGTAATGTCAGTTAGAGAAAACTATTTCTGCTGGTTTTTTATAACAGTTAAAGATCTGATCTATATGAAACAAAATAAAAAGACTAAACCCAGGAAGGAGCAAGACTTTTGCTTCCATAGCTTTTCCTCCATCTAGCTGCTTGCTGTGAAGAGTGTAAGCATAGTCTATGTCCTCATTAAGTGGATCTGTTAACACGATTAGCATTAGAACTATATCATCAAACCTCACCAAAATAGATTTGGCCTCTGCTCAGACTAACTGCCCCTTCTTCCAGGGGAGCCTCAGGTAGAAGCTCTAAATGAGGATTAAAGATTTTCAAGGAGAGAACATCCTGTCCAGGACTCCACGTGATGAAGACCATTCATTCTTTACTCATCCCATCCACACAATTTTAAGAGGGATGATGCTGACTTGCTGCAGGTCTCCAGACACAGGTGTACCAGGGAAGGTTAGAGGTGTTATCCTACTGCTCAAAACGGGGTCCTTCTTTGGAATCCTGGCACCAACCAGATGTGCCGTGCACCTTGTTCTACACAGTGAACTTTAAGCCATCCAGTACCACAAGACACATAAACCAACAGTTTCACATCTATGCCACATGAAGTACTTCTGCAAACAAACTACAAAGTCAGCCATCCACTGAACACAAGGCTCCTACTCATCCGTGCAGGTATGCAGACAGATAACCTTGCCTTTCAGCAGCAGTGCCAGCCTCTGCAGCCACCAATTCCACCTTGCTATGGCTGGTTCCTGCTTCTGCAGGCTCCTGTTGTGCCAGTACAACTGCCTGCAGAGACAGATGGTGAGCAGGACGGGGGAACTCAACTGGGCTCCCCTGACTTTCTCACCCTCTCACTCCAGGGGATTATGTTACCCTAGAGTAATCTCATCCTCTCACCCCAGTCATGTTACACATCCAACACAGACACCTGAGAGAACAGAGCAGCAGGGCAAAGGAGTGAGGGCTATTCAAGCTGGTAGTACCACCATCCCCCCCCAAAAAGCAATCACAAAACCATGGCTTCACACACTCACTGTCATCATGAATTTAACAAGCAGTGGCTTGAACCAGCTCCCAGACCACAGTGGATGTTACAAGGGATGTCAGTTTGAGCAGCTTAAAGGAGCCTCAGGTTGCAGGTCTTCGTGAAACCACAGAGCAAATCAGATTGCTGACCTGTTGAGGAGTTTAATATAGCATCTGAAGACAGTGGTGAGCCTTGACTGGGTGTGCAAATGAATGCTGTCCTAGTTTGGTTTCATCATGTATTAAGCCATATAAATAAGCCAGAAACACCACAATGGAGAAAAAAAAAATTACACATAAATTGTCCCTTTTAGCAACGTAGTTAGTTTAGGAAAACATTCCACTGCATCTTACTGTTTCTGCAAGGATAATGAAGACTTAAAAAATTTTTGATTCCACTGAAACTTGTGGCAAAACTGCCATGCACAGAGGTTGTACTTCAAACCATTTTCCCAGAAGCAATTACAAACCAGCCTTTCAAATGTATATGATGGGGTATGTATCTCAGTAAAAGCACAATTACTGAAGCTCTACCCTCTTTATTATTTTCACCAACATTTAGATCAAGTGCTGCAGATCAGCATCACAGAAAACTCCTTTAAGATCCACTCCAAGAGTCAGGAACAGCCACCTACTTACTAAGTGCAGGAAGCAGAAGAATAGCAAGTAAAGTTGTCAATACAGGGAATTGTCTATATGCTATTCCTTTGTAAAAACATTAAGCATTGTAGAACCTTAGCAGTCCTTTTCAGGTATTGTGTAACTACTAATAGCTAATATAACTGGAAATTTTAAGTCAAGTATCACATTAACCAAAACAACACCAATAAACAGAGAAGTCGTCAGGCTTAACATAAAAATGAAGCACACTAATGAAACATAGCCAGTTTGTTCATACCATGTGCAATCTAGAATCATGCATAATGCATCAGTGCAACTGCTAACAGCAGGCTCACAGAAGATAATTTACACTTGTTTTTATGGACATGAGGAACTGATCTTTGAAGTTGTCCCTAATGAGATTCTGCCTGGCCCTAACAGCATCCTGACAGACTGTGCTGGTTTTCTCCCCTGCATCCGGTGCATATTTATAATGCAGGATCCAGACCTACTGAAATTGCACATGTGGACTGGTGTCCCCCCATGCCGTCGCAAAATCAGATTCTCACAGTGGGGAAAATACCTACTAAAACGTCTCAATTTACCTTCAAGTCTTTTTTGTAACTACCTTACCATCTTTACTGATTGCCCAAAGATACATGGGGGTTAATGAATAAGGGTTCTTTTTCCTTTGTACAGATGAACTCCTAACTTCATTAAGCTGCCGGGTCACTGGCAGTTGTAATCATGCACTGCAGAAGACATGTCCAAAACACAGTCATAAGGCTCCTCAGAGCAAACTGAAGTGTAGCTGTGCAATGCATCTGAACACTTTATTTCAAGAACACAAGCAGCAGCATCGGACAAATAGAAAACACTTTTCACTATGCCCTATGTAGTCACTGCTTTAATAATATCCCCACCTGTTCTTAAATGCTTTCGGTTACAAGATCTGCAAGAACCACTGAACCATTATCACTAAAATCTCACGTTGCAACTAATGCCAATAGCCATGCCACCTCCTACAACTAGGAGACACTATGGTGCGACCACCAAAAATTGGCAGTGGGTGAAAACATGTAATGTTCACGCTCCATGCTCAAAGAACACAGTTATATATAACTATATATAGAGTAACACAGCCCTTCTACAGTATTGCACCAAAAATTACTGCAAAAGTTAGATAAACATCTAAAAACATTTGTTTAAATGCTGCCTAATGTAACTTTTCTATGAGAGTACTTGGAGCAATGCTGCTAACAAGCGTCACTGCCCTCTCAAAGCTAGCGTATTGACCCATGCTTGTCAACAAATTAAATAAGGACAGCCTAGCTTTTACTCCATCTTCCGTACTTCTCCCAGATACAGCCACTCTTATACCATGGTTCTTGATTATCACTGTTTCCAGTCAAAGTATTCAAGTAAAATAAAGCTTTCATTTACAGTAATACACTCAAGCACAAATTAAGGCTGTTCAGGAAACTTTTTCATGCTCCATCCAACTGTTCCTTCTGCGGGGTAACAGCCTTTAGGAGGGTACTAAAATCAGAATACTGGGGGGTAGCAACTCCAGCAGCCACCCATGGAGCTGATATATAATACACTTAAGTTACACCATCAGGGAAACATTTTAATTCTTAGCTTTTTGCCTTTTTCTGCTAGGAAACTAGAGAGGAAAACTAAATCCATGCACTCTTTGAACATACTTGTCAGCACTGGTGATGCCCTATGAATGCACAGTATATTGTTTAAGATTAGATGACTCAGGGGATAGATAGCAGGATACCTGATTTTTCATTTAGAGCTCGTTGTCTAATCTGACCTTAAACAAATGGAAATTCTACCCCCTGACAGCTGTTTGGTGCCCTAAAAAAAAAACCAACACAAAGGACTGTGCTTTATTTCCTATAAAGACATTAATGTAACAAAGCCCTCCACGGCAACTGGTAAGAAACTCTAGTTTGAATGGAGGCAGAGACTAATCTGCCCTCCCGGTTCCACATGAAGTCCCTACAGGTAAGAGATGATAGTCATTTGTAAGGAACTTATAAGGGAAGCTCTAACAGTAACTACAATAGCTCTGTGTGCATATGTGGAGAAAAAGAATGTGTTCCCAGTGCATTGACACTGCTCACAAGCACACCAAGACCAACAGAGGAAAAATTGTAAAGAATATATATTAAAAAAAAAAGCGTGCCTTTAAGGCTGCCAGGTTCTGGGCACAGCACTAAAAGGTTCAAATGACCTTGCCTCAGTATGTGAATGTACAACCTCTTGGTCAGCACTGCCAGATTCCCTTGTGAACAACTACAAGGCATTAAGTCTGGAAGCTCAAAATCTAAAATAGCTTTTGTTAGGAAAATAATAAAACATACAAACCTGAAAGACAGACTCTGATACTATGGCTGCAGCAGTAATGGGCTATATATTACTGCTACGTTTCATGTTAGAGCAAGATTGCCTTTAAACACATATGCAGACATTAAAATCCTAACAAATGAAATACAGCTGCATGTGCAAGGTGTGCTAAGAACTGTACTTTAGGCCAACATCTTCTCTCCGGTTATTTGAGATTATTTATCCACTTCTCATCTTCCATTTACTCTGTATTAGTCACCTCTAGTCCATTCCTCTTGCATTTTATTGGACAAGTGTCTGGACCCTAATGAAATTGCGCTGCCTCTTTATAAACAGATATCCAAAAAACTGCTACTTCTTGTACCAAATCTTTAGATCCTTATTTAATTTACTTTAACTAATTGATTAAAAAAAAACCTCCACCAACTTCTGGGCTATGTGCTTCAGATTATACCTTTTAATTCTGCACTGAATAAAATGATTCATAAAAGGTCTTTCAGTAGAATGATGTCTTTAAAACTTTCTAAGAGAAATACTGACTGAAAACAGTCACTCTTGCATATCACAGTATTAAATGATGGTATGAACAGACTATCAAGGAAGCCACATGATCCAAAGTTAATTTTCAACTTATATTAATATTCCTCTTGAGGATATAGACTGAATGCAAGGATTCTTTTCAGGAAAATGTGCTCTATATATTAATGATACCTAAGATGAATGAGCCTGAAAACAAAATCCTACTAAACACAGACCATTTAAATTCCTTGAAACCAATACCGAAGATTTCCCTTCTCCTCTTCCTCTGAGAAAATAAAGGCTCTACTCAGATGCATTTAAAAAACAGCCTGTTTTCTTGAAGGCATAGTATTTATGGTAATGGATAACTAACAACAAATTATAAAAAACTTCAAGAGTCAAAGGTCTTCATTTTGTTGCTGAGAGGATGTACCAGGTTTGAGAGAAACAGTATGTGTGATCCTCCATTAACACAGCAGCACTCTCACAAAGCAGCCATGCAAAGTAGCCAAGCAGACCACCAAAGGTCAAAATGAAATACAAAAAAGAGGTAAAGAAACCCATATACCAACTGTAGAGGATTATCATCATCATCATTTTAATTCTCAGAGAGTGCCCGAAACTTGCATTACAGTATTTGATCTGTGCAGCCTCATTATACTGACAACATTTCTACCAGAAAAACTGCCTTAAGGACTTTTGCAAACAGTCAAAATACCCTCAAAATACCCAAGAAGTTGCAATGAGTTATAACTCTCCCTCAGTAACCCAAAGAGGGTCTCCTAAGTGGAAACTTTAAAGGTACAGAATAACGTTAGCAGAAAAAATCTGTCACTTGTAAACATGCCTTCCTTGCAGATCTGCAAACATCCCTGTTTAACAAACAAGTGATGGAAAATCAAACTAATGTCAAGAGAAAGATAATCAAAATGAAAACGATTTATTTAAAAAATTTCAAGACATTTCAAAGATTACAACTGATGCTTTGATTTAATTTTTTTAAATGTATAATTATATATTTAGTTAGTTTTCATTTATTCACTCCTTTCTACCAGGAGGAAAAGTGAATGCCTGGCTGACTTGAAATTTACAAAATCAATAAACCATAAAGATGAATTTTCCCTCTTAATATATGTTAATTATCATAATCTTTATATGTACCTTGTTAACAGCCAGAGAAAAGATGTCCCTGAAAGAATCATAGCCTAAAATTAAGGGAACCACTTCAGCTGGCATCTCTGAGTGACTGGTCCTGTCCCACTGGAAGCAATAAGAGTGTCACTAATCACTGCATTTAACAAGTACAGGACATGGCTCCTTTTTATTAAATATGCTGGGCCCCATTAAATTTTCATTCTGAACAATTATTTTCCCCGAAACTACCATTTTACCATTCACAGGAAAGAAAATAACCCTTTGGTAATTCTCACTGCTGGCCAAAAGGGAATGTGCTTTAAGAAACAAAGAAGCCTGGAGTAATTAAAAAGTAATGACTTTTTTCTTCGTGTTCTCTTTATAGAAGGAGCATAGGGAAAGATATACTGGAGTAGCACCTTTTCCTTCCCATAAACTGATACAATAGCTAAACATCCAGGAGTAATGTGCTGACCCTGATGCTCCCAGTCACTACACTCAATTCCTTATACCAGAGAAATTGTAAACGTGGTAAATAGCCAGTTTCCTGGCTTACAAATACATCAGATGAAGTCCCTCTATCATACTCCTTTCTCCTTCCCTCCCCCATTCCCTCTCCATCTGCTGCCCTCCTGGGAAGGGAGTGCTACACTTAATGGCTGTGTGCTTTTAAGTCTTATGTGCTGGATATAAGTTAATGCCCAGTACAGTAAGTGAGGACTCTGCTGTGAGGAAGCATCCAGTACTGTTTTTCCCTTGTCAATGTCCAGTGGAATCTCTGCAGCCCTAATGTCAAGCAGCATGCAAGGAAGAGAGGGTCTGGGAATCTTTAATGTCACAAAAACAAATCTTGCACATAGCACAATCATTTAAATAATCTTTTGGTAAAAACAGGGGAGTTGGGATTTTCTTATTTGTATCTCCCCTCAACATCATGATTTAAATCCAGAAGATATGCCCATTATAAAACAGTGGGGAGTACGCAGGTGAACTCTTGACAGCATTGAGATCTACAAGTAATAACATGGGCTTGATCCATCAGAGTGACAAAGACGACGACTGTATTTGGGGATTACGTGTTAACTTGCTCTCCAGTCATCCTCTCTGCACCCCCCCCCCCCCCCCCGAAGGCTCAGCAGCATCTGCATGCAACAGCAATGCTCATCCACCAGCACTTTGTCTCAGCCAGCCTTTCCCGCAGCAGATCCTGCAGGACACATACAGCTGGTATGCTGGGAGAATCTCCAAGTTTATGGAGGTTAAGATCAAACTTTATGGTCAACTCTTCAGGAGATAAATAAAATGACTCAACTCCAGGTAACTAAAGGTTATTGCTTGGAATCCAGACTTTCAGTTTACTGCTCCAACCACTTGGTACTGCTCTGGACACACTACCAGCCACTGTGCATGTTACTGGGTACCAAATTATCATAAGCTGTCTTTTTATTTGAAAAAGGCATCAAAATGAAAATTGTTAAATGACAAAGAGTCACATTTACTACAGACTAGAACTGGTTTGAATTCAGTGTTTTTAAACACACACATTAGCAGTTTCGGTTTATGTCATCTTAGTCTGCAGAACTGATTTTTTTATATTACTTTTTGCAGTTCATGTATTTGCTTATGTTGTGGTGGACCTGGCAGTGCTGAGTTAACAATTGCACTCAATCTCAGATGTCTTTTGAAATTAAACAATTCTCTAATCCTATGTTTTGGCTACAGTTTTCTCATAATTAAAACCACACACAGTATCACAAAACTTGCCCTCTACAATATAACACCTAAAAATTGCAATCCTAGTGGCCTACATCAAAACTGAAAGCAAATGGGCAAGACCTGAATTCTCAAATCCCAACAAACAAGCTCTTTGCACCTTCTGAAATAACTTTATCTTCAAAGAAGTAGCTTTACAAGTTACGTCTCACTGTTAAGAGATGCATGTTTGAAAGTAATCTCCCTGCCACACTGCATTTGTTATGCATAAGCATATTTATTTTCTCAAGTTATGCCATGACATTTTACAGAATTCAGACCCAAAACTCTTTGAGTGTTCTTCTGGGAAGGAAACACACTGCCTTTCCATTTCTGAATTTTTCCATAGATACCCATGCCAGGCAACCAACTTGGTAATAAACCACCTAAGAAACGTCGACTCAAAGTCACTGTGCAACACCGAGTATCACCACCAACATTCAATCACTTCTGAAATAGTCCTGATTCAAACGTAAGTAAGCTGAATATAGTAATTTAACATACAATAGACATCTAAATCCACAGTTTATGGGGTTTTCCTTTTGCCTATTTGTCCAACAATATATTCAAACAAGGATTTGTAAAATAAAGTAACAAGATGTGTGGTAGGAAGGTGCAGCACTTTCCTTGGCCTTGGAATAGCCATGGGTCACAGGTATCACCACTAGGAGGGAAGACCAGCCTCATTCTGCCACAGGGAGAAAACCAGGAGACAAAAACTCAGTGATGTGAGAGAGGGCCTGCAAATTTTGGGGCCTGCAAATTTTGTAAAGTATTAACAAATTTTGTAAAGTATTAACTCCCTGCTTGGAAATGTATGCTCTACAAGTTGTTTCACAAGATGGACTGCACTCTCACCCTTCAAGCACTAAACAAAAGCAAGAATCTTCTGCTTCCACAGCAATATCCCTAGTGCTCTGGCATTTTAAATGAAGAAATTGCAAGCTTCCAGTGACAATACAACAACCTGATTGTAAAGTTTATTCATCTTTCTGGTCTAACTACTTCACAGCAAAGAACTAACTTGGTGAGCAATCTCGCTCCGGCACAAGGTACTGTAGTAGGGACCAGGGCTGCAAAAAGCATTCCTTTGTCAGATCCCATCACACATGTCCCATAAGGTAAGAACACACTGTATATTGTACCAAGATGTGAAACCCTAAGTCAGCTGTCACTCAGTATGACTGACCACTAAATGAACTACAAAGCAACAGTATTAATATGGCATCACAGAATGGTTTGGGATGGAAGGGACCTACCTTAAAGCTCATTCAGCTCCAGTCCCCTGCTATGGGCAGGGACACCTTCCACTAGACCAGGTTGCTCTAAGTCCCATTTGACCTGGCCTTGAACACTGCCAGGGATGGGGCATCCACAGCTTCTCTGGGCAACCTGTGCCAGCGCCTCACCACCTTCACAGGTAAGAATTCCTTCCCAGTATGTAACATAAATCTCCACTCTTTCAATTTAAAGCCATTGCCCTTTGTTTATTACTTGCTCTTATAAAAAGAATGAAACCATGTAATGAAAATTTCTGGCAGCCTCTTACCAGGAATACTAGAGATACAGGGTTTTATCACCAAGTTAAACCAGACCTGACTTCCATCTTAAGACAATGTGGAAATATAGTAACTAATAGGTTAATAGCAACAAAAAGTTGTTTTAAACCCATCCTATGTCGTTGTTGTTGTTAATAGCAATAGATAAATAATAATAGTAATAATAATAATGATAATAATAATACACTTTCCATTTTCACAGCATCAACCTCCCAGGGACATCAGAACATGTTTTTAAAGGTGGGTTGGTATTATTCTTTTTCACCATGACAAAGAGAGGTCAGAAACTTGAATTTTTCAAGCGAGTTTAGCATAGTGTGACTACACTACATAACAACAACACAAGGGGACTAAATTTGAGGTTTAATTACAAAACTCTGATTCCTAACCATTATATCCCCACCGTATGAACACTTTCAGCACTCTCCACTCCAGCATCTCAAAAGGCTTTAAATGTAAGTGTACCCTCATGAAGAAGTTTTTACTCTCATTTTACATGTAAAATTTATGTTTACACCTTATGCTTAGATTTTATTTTATTTTTGCAAAATGAGTAACTAGGTTTTACACCAGGTTGTAGACTGCTGAGCTTCAGCAGCCACCCATGCCACTGACAGACCAGTGAGGGAAATGTCAAGCAAGCCCATAATCTATGAATGCTAGTTCTTTCCCCCTCCTCCTAAATATCAAACACACCTTACATGAAACAAAAGTTGAGAGTATTACAAATCAAATGCATGACTTCCTGCTAATCTCAGTGGGAGTTTATAAAGCCCATTAAACACAGGATGGTTTCTCCCCCCAAAAAAGATATGCAAGATCCTGTTTCACAAGGTTAGTAGTCTAACAAGATCTCTGGGTTTTATCAATTTAAGGCTTCGTCACAGTTGAAGGTTTTCTCTTCTGTGATTATAAAGCTGTATTTTTATATTACCGTCAGTATTATACACATTCACACACACGTATATTTAAATACTTTATTCAACCATACACAGGTATTTCTACTAATATAAAACTCTGTTTATACTCTTTGTTTTAAAATAAGAATATTCACATGGGGAATTACTCCAGAACAGAAAAGGCAGTAAAATTATATAGTTATAGATTGTTCAGTGTATCTCCATGTATGAATAAAATCATTTAGAAGCCTTTTGCCTGGCACAGAAACCTCTATATCTTTCTTACTCCCCTGCTACTGAATTTAAACCATACCAGCATTTAAACATGTACTCCAAGTATCCTAAGAACAAACCACCAAGCCATTCTGGTGAGACCAGAGGAAAGCTAATGAACCCCCCTCCAAGGCTCAGCCTGCAGCAGCTTGGGCTACAGCTATTTCACGTCCACAAAACTCCCTCATCCTCACCAGCCGGGCATGTCCAAATAGGTATGTTCCATGACAGATACACAAAGTTCATTTCACTCTATCCCTCCTTTCCCCACCTCCCCCAAAAGTAAATGGGGTTTTGTACCGAAACAGGAAGATTTTTCCCTCTGGCTAAAACCTAAGTAAGTAATTTTCCACTTGGATTTGTCACATTTTCATCTCAGCTCTTTTCCATTGATCTGAGGACAAAAATGGGTGAGAAGGTTCCACAAAACAGAGCTTTAATAATTCATGTTAATTAAAGTGGTTTAAAGACCCATCGTGGTAGGACACTGAAGCTGCATCCTACTGCTGCTCACTGGCACTGGTGGCACCACTGACTCCATAAAGAACATCTCAAGGGTCTGAACAGGCTAAAAATATTTTCCTTTCCCTTCTTTTAATAAATAAGTAAATGAGTAAACATAATATTTGGCAGCACTACACTGAAGGGGCAAGAAGCATTTGCCTCTTGAAGTCACAAATCCTGACAAGAAATGGGAAAGCACAAGAATAATGGCATAAGAATAACGATCATCAAGAAGCAAAGGCAGGTATATTATAATTGTTATTATTTTGCAGCTGCCCTTTAAAGCAGGGAACTGAGGTGAAGCAGTTAATTAAAACTGAACGTAAACATGACTTGTACAAAGCATTCGAATACAAACATTCGGTAACATCTTCAGGAAGTAAGTGAAACCTGTGGGTGGGAGCACTGCTTCAAGATAACAAAATATTTAACACGATATCCCTTTACCTAAAGAAATTGTACAGTAAAATCTGCCTTTAGAACACCTGCTCAAACATTAATTAGTAGAGAAATAAAATACAAGATTGGGCAAACTGATATAAAAATCATACTATACCAGAGCTTAAGGAACTAACAAAATTGCTGTGCTAGAACCAGAAATGGCTCAGTATACCCCAAGAATCCCATTCTCACCCTTGCACACGAAGATGCATCTCCATAAGGAAATTACTTTTGAAAAAATTATTTCCTTCAGGAAAGAACATTGTCCTTGAGCTGCACCCAGCTACTGATTTACGGTATGCAGCAGGACCCAGTAACAACATATTGCCCTGCTAGTTACATACATGTTACCACACTCAGTTCCCGTGTTGCTCTATTCATTTCCCATCATCCTATATAAAGTAAGTTTTTTACTAAAAAAAGAATGAAACGTCCACAAACAAACTAAATAAATAAATAAATAAATAAATGCCTTACTTTAAGATAACAAAAAAGAATAGCTGACTGTAAAGCAAATCAAATTAAGCAATCCTAGGAGCTGCAGCAATGTGGTAGTAGTAAAGATACAACAGGGTAAAAAGATGATGGTTTTTGTGTTAATACTGCTTTTACTTATTTTCTGTTGAGGTTTCTGGCTTGATGGCACCCTCTTTCAGAAACATGCACAATGCTTCTCTAACAAAGTATTGAGAAGACAAATAAGGCCCTTTCTGAAGCTACCACACCATAGAATCATAGAATAGTTAGGGCTGGAAAGGACCTTAAGATCATCTAGTTCCAACACCCCTGCCATGGGCAGGGACACCTCACACTAAACCATGCCACCCAAGGCTGTGTCCAACCTGGCCTTGAACACAGCCAGGGATGGAGCATCCACAACTTCCTTGGGCAACCCATTCCAGTGCCTCACCACCCTCACAGTAAAGAACTTCTTCCTTATACCCAATCTAAACTTCCCCTGTTTAAGTTTTAACCCCTTACCCCTTGTCCTATCACTACAGTCCCTAATGAAAGAGTCCCTCCCCAGCATCCCTATACCTCCATTTAGCCGCCTTCTTCTTTGCTTCCATTGCAAATCTGAGACTAACCCCTTCACCATTTTTCTAAATTTTTATCTCCTAGTATACTGTATCATTCTGTGAAACCAAATGGCTCATTCTAAGAAAGCTGCAATATTTCAGTTAAAAATTCCTTAAAATACTGTCGCTGTACTGTACTTCATAGTTTTCAGTACTTACCAGAATTACACAGCTTCTCCAAACAAGTAAAATACCTTTTAAGACATGTCAAGTCAGTTGCATGTAAGAGGTACACAAATTCCTACAGAAGTAGCTGAGTGTTTGTGAGTTTTTGAAAACAAGCATGAGCTATTTTTACGATGTTTAGCATCACACTTGGCTGGTCCTAAAATCAGCTCCCACTCAAATCAATGTCAATAACAAGGGGTTCTTTAAAGCTGCTTTCTCCATTTCTTTTGTTTGTTCTGAATTCATTCTCTACAAAACATTTGTACTTATTGTCAGTCTGGAGTGCAAAACCTGCAACAGAGATTAGCTGACAAAAGGTCTGAAAAGTGAATCAAGAAACAGAAATTCTGAAAAGTGAATCAAGAAACCGAAATGTTTCTAGAAGGGTTACACCATCGTTTTACTAATAAATCAAACACAATTTGAAAACTTTTTCCACCTTGAAAAGCCACATGCATGGCAGCCCTCTCCAGCATCCCTCCCAAAGTTGCCTTTAGGGTGATTGCAACCACATGAAATCCTATTAGAAGGTGCTGAACTCCCACATTGTGACTCTTCCAAGGCTTCTACATAACAAGAATGCAACGAAGTACCATACTACTTTCCTCCCCTTATTGTGCAAAATCCTCATCAAATTCAATAGAATGACATCCTTCACAATTCTGACTAACAATGGCATGGAGGAGGTCAAGAGATGTCTTTGTTTTAGTTCCATGTGCTTTTCACTCTATTAACGCTAAAAGAAAAAGAACATTCACAGAAATAGCCGATAAAGATCAACTCTGACTGAACAATGGGAAGGAAATTCAGAGTTAAAACTGGTACTTAGCCCTTAACACAAACCATTGTGCCTACGACTGTGCAGCAGAGTGATCCCACAATGCCCAGGAAAAACAAGGTGAGCTAAGAAGCCCTCAGCCCCCCAGTTCCCATGCTGTTGTTGCTTAAGCTGGGGCCAGGGACCTTGTTTTAAGGAGGTTATTTGTATTTCTCGGGAGGAAAGACTGTTTTGTGCTGCGAGGTGCATTGGGTGGAATGCAGCATGGGGCACACGTTCCACTGGCAACCAGGAGGATAAAGGATTCCGTAATGGGGGAACGACGACAATTAGTCCCAATTAGGCCTATTTCACAGCTGAGTGTAAGGGCTGGGAGAAGGGAGTTTAAATTTTCAAGCAATGGGTCCCTCAGGCAAGTTGAAGTGACATCAGGTACAAGTTTCAGGGAATGTGCCCTACTAGTCACAGTTAGGTAAGTTATCTCCAGGAGATGATGGAGTGGTGCTCCTCAATCACACCACAGGAGAAATATGATAACCATTTCGCCTATTGGCCAATGTAATGATAACCAATTTTCCCAGTTCTCAGCCTGCTCCTTCAGCAGTGTGCTCGACCCAGACACACACACACAGACACACACCAAGGCAATGCCACCAACAAATACTCACATATGCACATGCGGCGGCTGGAACCTGCTCTGGTTGATGTTGTAGTGTGTGAACGCCTGCGTTGGGTTGGAGCTGTATTCATCCACCGTTATGGTAACTTTCCCTTGTGAAGGAATTCCATGAGCCATCCTTTCTCCTTATGGACATGAGCAGCTCACAACTTCCCAAGGCCAGGGGCGGGGTAGGGCATCGTGTTCCAGGCAGATCCCAACTCCCAGCAGCTCATCAACTCCACAGACCTCTGCCAGGAGAGAAAGATGGCACACACTGCTATATGAACTCCAAGGAGATGTAAATGTACACAGCCATATCACTTTATCCTTTCCCAATTTAGTTTCAAAGAACTTTTTCTGTATTTCTGATGTACCCATCACCCAACTCCCTAAGCATTACTATTCATTTTTTCCAATTACATCATTTAACTCCATCATCATTAAATGCACCCAAAAGATGAATGCTTAAAGTAAGGCTTTATCTTGGGGGAAAAGAAGTAGGAGAGGAGGGCAGCAGGGGGAGAGAGAATCTATGCTGAAAGCTCTCCACATCTACTACTCTTTATTCTAAACATCTTGTGCTAATTGCAACTATGGGCATTAACAAGTGGACCCAGTTTCCCTAAGGACAAATGGCTTTCCACAAATGCACACTTTGTTTTCGAGGCCCTGTTTCAGCTTTGCAAAGTAAGTTACATCCAAAAGACTTAAAAAAGCTGATGCAAAGCCTAAGATTTTACAGTGGCAACAGGTACACCCAAACACCTCTGAATCAAAGTATTTCTGTGGCCAGAGAAAGGCTAGCATCTAGACAATGTTAAGAAAATATCTATGGTGCACTGGCAATGAAACTGATTTGGATTCATCACCAAGCAGTAATGATTTATCTGACAGATTTAAGTGCAATTTTACACATAAATATTTCTGCAGAAGAAGAAAGAAATATGCTCTTCCCTCTCTATACAGCCCTCTTTCACTTCTTCAAAGTGCTCTTAAACACACTTTGCATTAAGACTGGAAGTGTTCTATAAACAAGCGTGAGGCCAGCAGCCAGAAAATTCCCAAAGCTGATCTCAGTTGAGTTCCTTTCACAGAACCCAAGCTTTCATTTCTTCAGTCAAACTCAGGATACCTCAGCCACCTTCCTTTCAGAGGGACTTTGTGGGAACTGATCAGCTGATGTTTGAAGAATACTTTCAAGGTTAGCAACTCTTTAAAAGCCCAGTTTAGGAGGCAGATCCTCAGCTGGGGCATGCTATCCCAGATGCAATGGCACTTTACATGAGTTGATCACACACACACCCCCACACCCCCCCCCTTCGGTTGCCACACGCAACAGTGAATTTTTCCTGTCTGTTTTTTTCCTGTCTGGTGTGTAATTTACGTAAGTAAATCACTGCTTGCAGGGAAGACAGGACAGAGAAGAGAATGACTTGAGCCCTGAGCATCAAACTAAGCAGTATTTTTCCAGCATGATTTTCCTGGACTTCTCTTAGCTCCCAGATAGAAATGTGTTTGCCATGTGTAACATTAAACATTCAGAATCTTTGATTTGTATTCAAAATATATTTTTAATGCAAAGACTAATTTCCAGTTTGGCACGAAGCAGAATAAAAATGCCCTGCAAATGGCAGATGGCCTGCTATAGGCCATTTATTTTACTATTTTACAACCTCAGGCCTACGAAGGCTTCCATATGTTAGTTGGGTTAAGACACTCTGCAACCTTCATTCCAGTAATTGGGTTCTATCCTTTATCTTCTTTAGCATTGGGGGAGAAAAAAAAAAATAAGATGAAGCCATTTAAAAACTGAGTCACTTGTGAGACAGCACATGTCCATAATTAAGGCTGTGGTCTGGTCTTTGTGCTATGATAACCCCATCTCAAAAGACTAAGCACAAATAGTTTCAGGAGTAAAATTAAGCAAGGTGAGCTTTACTAAACCAAATCTTTGCTGTCTGATGTAAAATGCGTGCAACTGCTCACGAATCATAACACAGTGGCTCTCATACCAAGTTTGCAGCTGTTTCCTTAATTTCCCTTACAATTATATTTTAGTGTTACTTTGCATAACATAAAACCCAACACCTGCTTCGAACTGCAGTCCGGTTCCAAGGATTATAATTCTTCTGAGACAGAAACTACCAAGAGTGTGCAACACAGAGCAGCATAATCACCCTGCACTGAAAAGTAAATACAAATGAAAACATCTTCCTGTTAGAGAAATTACTGTCATTAACCAGAATGCTAGCCATGGAACCTCTCAGGGAAAAAGCCCCAAGTTTTTCTTTTACACAGCAAGAACTTCAGCATTTGCATATATTAAAAAGTAGTGTGAAAATTACATTTCCAACGTTATAGCCTTTTCTCTTTTGCAATTAAAAGCCACAATATAAAATCACCCATTAAACAAACAACAAAAATACGCCTGGGCTTTTAGAAAAGCTAAACCACGTTATTTTCACTAATCTAGCATAACAAAGGTCAGAACATTAAATTCGATATTATAGTTCACTCATGGAAGAAAAATCCAATTTGTTCATGAGAGTGAATTATACATAAAGATAACAAGCATATTTTATCAGGTTTATAACAATCCATGTTTCAGAAAGAAATTACAACTGGCATAAAACAAACGATAACAGGCTACTTGAATAGCTGTATTGAGTACTTTAAAGTTGACTTTCAGTAAGATTATATTGCTATTACTTCTCATTGTTCCAATCTTTAATCTTAAAATCCCTATACTTAAATTAAGACAAAGCCCAACAAAGCATCCTTTTAAAGTGAAATTAAACAACAAATGTGGGGCGGGGGGAATAAAAAAAAGTTAAATTTAACCTGGCTTCTGTGCCAATACTCTAATTTCCCGTTTAGTGCCCACTACTTCAGCTCACCTACCAGAAGTACCTCATTATTACCTGCTTTATTGTGAACTTCGTAGTAGAAAGATATCAAGAAGGAACTGAACCCTTCAAAATTTTAAAACCAAATTTAATTTAGGCCCAAGGTTCAAAAAAGAATAAAGAAGTAAAAGACAGTTTGAATCTCTACCGTTCTTTCTCCAACTGCAACCACACTTTGAAGATTACGTACAGGAGATGAGCACAAAACAATAAAAGTTGCATTATTTTTCACATCTGTCACGACAGACACAAGAATCTTCGTATCTTCTGCGCCTTATGTGGCAATTTTAAGCCATTATATTAATAAGCTAAATGAAGATTATTTTTATTTCTGTAGCATGCTGCTGTTATCTTGGGAGCAGCGAACCTTTCCCGGCGTGGATGCGCACGGCCGGTGAGACAGGCAGGGCACATCTGTCCACATCTGCTCCGTTCCACAGGTACAACCCGTGTTCTCCACCAAAGGGCTGGCACCAACTTGGGCGCAGCCCACTTTAAAACAGCGCACCACTGCCACGAAAAAAAACCACAGCAAAACAGGCGCCGAGAAGTAATTGTACAACGTGGCATCGCATTCCACAGAGCGCTACGCACACCAGCGCTACTACACACGCGTGTGCACGGGCACACGGAACCGCGAAAAAAGCGTTTCTCCCCTCTTTCCCCCCCCCCCCCCCCCCCCCCCCCCCCCCCCCAATAATATATCGCCGTCTTCCCCTGAATTTAACACTGGCCTTCGGGCTGTGGAAGGGGATGTGGAGCTGCAGGCTGGCGGGAAGGATTAATTCCGGACACACATCCCCACTCCCAGCCCCGTCGCATCACCCTACCCCGCGGCAACCCCCCCGCATCCCGCACCCCGGTGTCTCACAGCTTGTCACCCCACTGTCCTCCATCCCTGCCGCGCTGCAGTTTGCGGGCAAACCTCGATCCCCCCAGTACCTATGCTCCGTCCGCGGCCCCGCCGGGCTCGCCCCCCCGGTGACTGATGGCGCTGGGTGGCCAATGGCTCCGCCGCGGCCCCGTCCCGGCGTGTGCCGCAGCCCCCGAACGAGCCCGGGCTTCCCCCGCCTTCGGGGGCAGAGCGGCGGGTTTGTGCCGTACGTGCCGCGGCGAACAAAGTTCATACCGCAGCCCCCCATGGCTACACAACCGATATTGTATGGCGGGGGAGGGGGGGAGCCGGGGGGTGATGCTCGGGGGAGGGAAGCAATAAACTCCGCGGCGGGGAACCGGGACACGGGTTTATGCCGGCGGTGGCAGCCGCGCCGTGCCCTGCACCTCGCCCCAACCCCCGGAAGGTCTCCAAGTCTTGAGGCCTCAGGGATCACGGTTTCAAAGCGGGTGCTCCCGCCGGCGAAAAGGAGGAGGGGGGGAACTCCGCCGCGGAACGGCACCTCCGTACTTTGGAAGCGTGTCGTCCTCACCCCCCACCCCCCCCACCCCCCCGGCCCCGCGGCCGGGACCCCGGTCCGCCGCCGGCTGCTCGGCGCAGCGCCCGCCCGCCGGCCCCAGCCAGCACAAAGCTGCCCGGCCTACCCTGCCGGCCCCGACCCCCGGCCACCGCCGCACACCGCCGCCCGCCTCCGGCACGCTTCCAGCGCCGCAACCCCCCCGCTCCACCCGGCCCAGGAGCGAGGAGACAGCGGCGGAGGGCAGCGGGGCACGGCCGGGGGGAGGAGGGCAGCGCGGGGCAAGGCTCAGTGCCGGCGACATCGCCGCCTCGGCTGCGGAGAAGCACCGCCGCACCGACCCGACCCGACCCGACCCAGCGGGCTCGGGGCGGTCCCAGAGAACGGGCGGCCGGTTTTATCCTTATTATTGTTTGCAGAAGGCTGGCCCCGCCGCCGGAGCTGCTGCCCGCCTCTCCCCTTCCCCGCTCTCGCCCATGACACGGCACCTCTAACCCGCCGCTTTGTGCGCCGCTGCCCCCGCCGATCCCCCCCGGCTCACCCACACCGACCCTCGGCCGCTCACCTTCCCTCCGCCGGCGGGCGGGTCGGGGATGCCTTCAGCGCGGGCGGCGGGGCCGCTCCATGGGGCTGCCGGGGCAGAGCCTGCGCCCGACCCCGCGGCGGTGCCCGTCGGCGGCCTGGGTGCGGGGCCGGGGCCGGGTCTGGGTGCGGGGAGGCGGTGAAGGCGGGCGCGGTGCAGTGAGCGGGGCTGCCACTGGGGTCAGGGAGCAAGCACCAGGAAACGCGGCGGCCACGGAGCGCTGCTCGCACGCACACACACACACACACACACAGAGACACACACACAGAGACACACGCACCACACAGCTCCTCCCGCCGCCTCGCACTTCACCCCCCGGGCAGGGAGGGAGGAATCGCTGCTGCATTTCCCAAGTGCGGCACAGCCTCAGTGGAGAGGCCGGCGGGAGCCCAACCCGGGTCAGGGGGGGAACCGGCTGCCACAGCCCTGAGGCCGCGGGGAGGGCCGGGCCGAGACCTCTTCTCCTTTCTTGTCTTCCTCCCTCCGTCTCCGGGCTCGCACCCGGTACCCACGGCCGGCTCCGCGCAGCGCAGCGCTGCTCAGCTCTTCCTTTCCCAAAATACACAATACACTAAATAAAAACCAACTATTTAGAAAAATAAACCCTCCAAACAGGTTTTTTCGTCTCCCGCACCTTTCACCGTTGGGTGCTCTGCTCCTTCCGTAGATAACCTCCCCTCAGCAACCAGAAAAAAAACATGAAGAAACGCTACTATCGAGGTTAGCCTTTGAGGCTGAGACTTGTCTTAGGGCAATTAGGGCTTTATATATGGAAAGGAAGAATCGGTGAGGTTGCTGGTGTATACTTCTTTTTGTCGTTTTTGTTTCACAATCCACAGCAATTGTGTCAACAGCCACAACAGTAGCAAAGTAAAGATGAGGGGCGTTTGTTCTTTACTTTAAAGACAGCAAACTGAAGGGGGGACTTCCACAGTCACACAATGGGGAGGGAAAAAAAAAGGGAAAAAAAATCCAAATAATTCATAGTAATCAGGCTGACGGAAAAGAAAAGCTCCTAACAGGCCCCTAAGAGTAAGTAGTGTCCTAGGTATTTTAAATAAGCAATTTTGACTCAGGCCAACCTTAGACTATGCATGGCAACTAGACAGGTTTTTCTTTGTTGTTGAAAACAATAAGGGTCCCCAGTATTGCCAGGGAGAAACCCACTAGGATGGATTGTCCTATTTAGAAGCATGACAAACCAAGAAAAATCAACCTGAAAAAAAAAGATTAAATGGCCTAATTTTTTCCAAATTTGCTATTAGACCTTTCCTGATCGGTTTTTGGTTGTTTATTTTTTTTTTCTTACTGTTGCCATTTTCCGTTTCAATAGAAGCAAGGACTGTGAACCACCAAAGGAAAATTCCTGTTTCAGACAAAAAGGCCCACAGATGAGTCATCCTCCACACCAAATCAAAGCAATATTTCCAGGGAAATCTTTGCCTGGAATGAAGTCTGAGGCCGTAGTTTCACAAATAGGTTTAGCTGACTTACTCCTGTAAAACAAGCAACCCAGCATTCATCCCTTGTGTGAGAACAGGGAACTCCACTGGGGAAACTGACCCAGTGAGCACTGGGGAAAAGCAGCCTGGTGTGGTCAGGAAGGACGCCTCCTGTACTCTTGTCCTGACACATCTAGAACCCCCAGCACTACAAAAATGAGCTGCTAGCACAGAGGGGGGAACAGGGTAAAAGCCTGGGTGGGTGACTGGACTGGGAATTAGAAAGCTCAAAGACCTTCTGTCCAATACCTTGTGTGGTGAGACATGAATCAGACACTACCCCAGTGTCTCAGTGCCCTGGTACTGAAATAAGCATTTACCTAATTCACTAGTCCTTATATAAAGTGGGGTACATGGGCTGGGGTACTTGGTATTTGCCTGTATGAACCCAGAGTGGGACCTGATTCTCAGATCACATCTTTGTCACAATACTAAATGTCCAGCAGCAACACCAAGCTGTAATACAGCATTTGGGAGCACTGGTTTTAGTATATTACTCAACAAACTCTGAAGCATTTTCTGTCAAGAGCAGAGAACAAAACTCTTGCTTTTTACAAACTGCTTGTTTTCCCTTTCCCCCACAACAGTATGCTTTCCAACGACGTACCCACTTTAGAAATGTGCTCGCCCTGGAGTTGCTAAAAGAAGGAAAAATATTTTCCTTAAATTGATTAAAGACTTTCCTCTGGAAGAGAGTTGCATTTTGTTACCCTTCTTCTCTAATTCACGAGAGCAGCATCAAAGTGCAAGTCTAAGTACAGGAAGAGAAAAGGTCTCTATTTTGGCTGGTACGTGTATTTATTAATACACACTTGACGAGGATCTCAGGAATAAATTTGAAAACTAAAACAAGCTGTTTATGGCGAGTGTCACAGGACTGATTTTTCTAGTTGGGTGAAATTCAAAGCAGTGAACAAGCAGCTTTTGTTTACTTTAATGCTTCCTATTCTTACTGTTAAAAACATAGGTTATACGTGAAACCTGAGTCACGTTCAGAGTTTGTGCTCAATTTTGTGGTTTTTTTATTCACTTTTACAAATCCAAAGTAAGTATCATCAAAGATACAGACACAGCAGATGCACATTAAATATTATAAAGCACTACAGTATCATGGAAAGCATACAGATTCTTCACGATCTGTTATACCATCTCTAATACACTTCCTAGCGCAAGGCAGAGCTAACAGCTTCTGAGACACATTCAAGGGAGTCCTGAATGGATCATGGACACCCATCTCCCTAAGCAATACAAGAAAGTATTATTTAAATTCTACTCTGAGAACTTATTCCTTAAATAATAAGGGGGGTCTTGAGTGACCTTTTACACAACAAGGAATTTAAAAAAAAATATTCTCTAAACTCCTTTCAAAGTGTGTATCATGACATTGGTCTGTGGTCATAGTACTGCCCTGATGCAGATCCTGTCTGGTCAGGATGTACCATGTCATGCAGTGCATGACTGTGCTCCACAATTTGCTGCATGTTGCTTGTTGAGAGTACTCTCAGAATAAGATCAAGCATATTCTATTGCCTGACCAAAGGAGGGAAGACCCGATTACAAGGCCACGTCTCACTGCGTAAGACGATCAACAATGCTACTTCAAGGGTGTTGCCACACCAGCCCCACTCCTCTGCCACTTACTTCTGCTCCCATACTTCAGGGATACAAACCACAAGAAGAACAAATTAGGTTTTTGAAAACAGTCTCCTTCCAAAAAGGCAAAAAAAGGGTTTGAAGGCATATCACTTCCCCAGTCTGCTCTGCAGCGGTCTCTTGAATGCTTATGCTGGCATAGCAGCGAGTGCCATAGCCTGCAGCATGGGACCAGGACCAGCACAGGGCATGCTGCAATTTCAGAGAAAGCGAGGCCAGTGTTTCACTCTATCTTTTAGTCTGGATGCAGCATTTCAGCCTGCAGAGACTGGGGCATGCTGGTACAGTACTAGGCAATACCTATTTTGATTTGTTAACATTTTAAGAATGTAGAGTTTGATCTAGCAGGCAGTAGCACGCCACACTGAAAGTCACCGGACCCGCCATATTTCAATATAGACCACTGTGATTCTGCCAGAAACTGTGTCTTAATGGGCTTATTCCCCTCATCCAAGCAGAAATTCTTCAGTAACTGTGGAGCAGAAGACAACAGGAGAAAACTGGTTTTGGCTTCATGCCCCACTGAGCAGATACTACATTCCAAATTTGCAGAATATAGTTGGGTAGATTAAAGGTTCTCCATTGCTCTCTTCCCCCATTTGTAGCCCATAAGTCATAGAGCATGTAGTGTGCATGCTGGCCAACAACAGCGAAACCACAGGAAAACATAGTATTAGCTATAGAGAACAAACTAAAAAAAAAACAGGATTCCAATTTTGAAAATACACACTGACTTTTTAGCTCTTGGAGCCTCTTTCCCTTAAGAAAATTACAACCAGAACTAGCAGCTAATTAAATCCTAAAAACTGAATTAAAATGATAAAATACTGCCTCTTGGCTTTTGATTTTTGTAATCTCTACCATTAGGAATTTTCATCTGACTTCTCCTCTCTCAAACCTGGGCCCATACACTAACTTGTTCAACACTCCAGCAAACACTCCATCTTCAGGTAGAATCCATGGCCTCTCCATGGAAGTGCCCCAGCTTTTGGAGAAAAATGACAGTTCTCAAAAGGAACATGAGCCTTCTGTCAGAATGTGCAGACAGAGAGGAACACCTCATTATAATGCTGATGGAGCATCAGATAGGACTACTGAAAGCAATATCACTAGTTGCCCTCTGGGCACTCTTTTTATATTCGATGGACCAGAACATGGTCACAGGATAATGGTTGTCTGCTGCCTTTCCCCTATTAAACTAAATTAAATATTTGATTGGAACTTTCCTACTTGCCCTCTGTAAGAATAGAAAAGTGATGCAAAAAAGCTGTAGGTGAATCATTTGTCCTTCTAAAACTTCCCAGTGTAACTGCTAGTCAAGATACCTAGAGAAGAAATCATTCCTAGTATTTAGTTTTGGTTTGAACATTCCATCAAACATTCTTTTTTCAAAATTGAGAAGGATGTAAGGGCTATGTTATTTCTTCATAACAGAGCACGCAGTGACTTCAGTTTTGTATGTACATAAAGATGTAAGTACTGTTTGGTGCACAGCAGTTATTGCAAAGGCATTACTGCAGGACCTCCTGCATACTGAAGGCCAGGGCACACTACAACAAAAGGTTTTTGGTGGTCACCTTCTGGTCAGTGAGCTCTGGCAGGGAATACACATCCGTGGGAGTACTGTGAGGAGCTCAAACATCCTATTTATGGCATATCAATTTACCTGTGTAGGAGAAGGTGGATGCCTTTTTTCCCTCAAGTGATCGTTGTATCACTTAAGTGGCTTACGCTGCATCAAGTCAAAGCCAGTGCATGAGAAAAACTTCAGTTTAATTCAGCTGCAGTTCAGGCACTGGAAGCTTATTGCACCAAATAAGTCCAAAGCTTGAAGTTCTGTCAGGAAACAGGCATTTACTGAAACAGTAAAGAGTATTACAAACCTCTCTTGACCTTTAACTTATTCAACAGCTCCCTTCCCTCTTCATCACTTAGATTATCTCACCCTGTGGCAGACACTGTCCACACCACAGTTCTGTTCCTAGGGTGTAAGATGAACTGTGTCCCTGTGAGTTTTGAGCAGTCACAGTGATATCAGACAGGTTCCTGTCTACCCATGTCCTTCCAACTTTAGAGAGACTTTTCAGTGAAGTGGGTTTATATCACATTGAGTGCATTCTTTCTGCAAATGGCAGACTCCATGAACTGAAATTCCTGCAGACAGAGAAAAATATTCTCTGTTCCTAAGAGAAGATCCCTATTGCACGGAAAAAAAGTCTGTATGGAAAGCAAATTGTAAAACTGAAATAGATCTTAGCTCACAGTACACGTAAAGCAGTTTGCATGGTGGTGTAGTACAGAGAATATTAGTCCTATGTTATCTTGAAGATTGTTTTATTTTAAAACTACAGATTTAATGGCATATTCATCTGATGAGGATGACTGTTTATCAACAGTTACTCAGAGTTAACCTCTTTACATCTAAACAAATAAAGCTTCACTTCATGTCTTGCTCAACTAACCTCACACTTCTGACATGGTCTCCAAGCACATGAACATCTAGTTCCAGTTTATGGACTACAAATTACCTTTGGGTCAGGAGTGTGGTCCCTTTATAGAAAATTGTTGGGAATTGTAGGATGAACAAAATGGAAAGCTTTTAAAGGGGTCAGGCATTCCAACATGGAGTTCTTTCCAATCTGACATGAAGTTAAGAATAAGACTCCATAAAGGAAGGAAAAGATTTTCACAGTCATTCTCAGGAGTGTAGTCACTTTGAATGTCCCCAGTAACACTGCTGATCTGAAGGAACAGTTAAACCTAGAGTCTGAAGCCAAAATCTTTATTACGTGCTAACTGTCATAGCTATCAGACTCTGCTGAACAGAAAATACAGTTTGGGATGCTTATGAATCCTCCCATTCTGTGATGAAAGAGCGAAGCTTGCATTCGCATTCAGTGCTGTCTGATAAAAGACAGGCTTCTGGAAAGAACTAGATACAGTGTTATGGTTTAATCTCTGGTTAATGATAATTTTTATCCCTTGACTGGATGTTTTAGAATCAATATTCCATAGCAGTTACCGTCTAGATTTTTAATGCATTCAGGCTGATAACACTTGCGAAGAACTGAGAGATTCTATACTCTTTGTCTCAGACACCCTAGGAAAGAAAATCATGTATTCTAGTTATTGCCTAGCATTTGTGTTCAGTGTTGGCAAACTGGTCCCTGCATGTCTTTGGGGCATATGGAAATTGATGATGAAAGTGTCTAGTATAACTAGAAGTATAATTTGATGAAAACTGAAGCAGTGAACTGTGAGAAACTGCTAAATCAGTGTCATCAAACTCTGCTTGAAAAATAATGAAACAGAAATACCACTAGGGCATGAGAAATGCAGGGCGAGGACTGTGAAACCAGAGAGTAAATACACAGATTAAGGAAGCACACAAGATATCCTTTTAATTGTTAGTTTTGAAACACATGCACAAAATACAGTACGACTTCCCTGTTCAAATTCACTTGACGGAGACAGTGACATCATGTCTCCTTCAAATTGTTCGAGCCAAAATCTTGGCACAAGCTCTTCCAATAGAATACCACACGTTTGGCCCTGGCACTCTTGCCTGTCTACGCGTAACCATGTGCAGAATAAGAAGAGCACTGTGGCCCATGCAAATCCTAGTTATAGCTCAAGTCCCTTGGGGCAATAGAGAAAGACCAACATAGAAAACATATTACAGTTGTAAGGCAATAATATTGCTAAGGAAAATAAATGTAACCTCCAAAGTAAAATGACATTTATTGCCTAAAAGTTAACAATTCCTGAAGCTGTAAAAGTACTCTATAAATACAACCTGAAGATGGCAGTGAAAAGATCGTGATATTGCTTTATTCTTACATTTTGAATGAAAACGAAACAAACCTACACAGAAATCTGAAAGTAAGAGGACAAAGGCAGAAGACACTGTATGTTTTGAGGGTTTGCCTACATCAGTAAACACACTCAAATTACTGAAAAGAACAATGATTCTATTCAGTTGTACCATGTTTTGAGATAGCAACGTGTGCTTGTATTCTCAAGAAAGGGATATAAGCTTGCATATTCAAAGACTTGCCAAAAAATTTGTACAGAAAGATCACAGGGAGGCAGAGACAGCTGGAAAATTGGAGCAGGGTCTCTGATTTTCATGCCAGTGTTACACCTAATGCAAAGGGAATGCAGATGATGAACTGCAAGCTATAAGTTACTCCTCCTGCCGCTTAGCAGTGGGCTTGTGGAGCTGAACAAGAACTGGGAAGTTAAAAAAAATAAAAAAAAAAACAAACAAACAACAGAGCAAAAGACCCAGAAATGACAGAAAGTGTGCTCTTGTAAATGAAAGTATTTCTGTCAGAACATTTATTGCAGTCACATCAACATTTTCCTGTACAAAAGGCAATCATCAAAATGAAGCGGTGGATACCAAACAATGGTTTCTCTAACATGTAGTCTGATTTGGAAATTTAACTAAACTGTACCCACAGCCTCACCATGACATATACATAGCAGAAAGCATGATAGGGAAAATATCTATGAACAAACATCTCTCAAAGGTCCTATATCATTCTTTAAATGGATGGTAATGAGAAGTTTCTGCAATGGATTTATCCAGTTTAATTATCAGTAAGTCTAATTAAAAAGTTGTGCTACTAAATATCTAGACGACTTCTTTTCACTAGGGAATATATATATAAAGGGCTTAATAGAAACTAAGTGGAATCTTGAAAGGATTTTCTGGTAGTACATTCAAGTTTCTAAACTAATCTAGGCGTGATTTCCATGGGTTTTGATACCATCTTTTCCCAGGAGATGATCTCAAAACCTATGTGTTAAAAAGTCATTTTCTCTGTCAGTTACTGTTAACCCAAACTATATATGTGAGGAGCCTTCTGTCAGAGTTCCCCCCCTCCTCCCCTAGACATGTTGAGCACAGTTCTGTCTTTTGTGATGTTATTACCGTGAATTCAAAACTGTGATCTTACTGTAAAAAAATGCCTTCTAAAGGAAAACCAGTTTATAACATCCGTTTATAAATCTCAGTTAAAATTTAACTAGGGTACATTTCTGTCTGCCTAGGGTGGATTCCTGCTGTGTGTTCCCATCTTCATGCAGCACAGCCTTTGACAGTAGCTGGGAGAAGCAGTCACAGTGCCTGTTTGCAGCACCCTCATTTTCGCAGTGACCCATCCACTGAGATGTTTCACCTCTAGAAAGCAGAAAGGGAAAAAAATTAAAAATATGAAAATGACAATGCAAAAGACAAAGGAAAAATTAGGGGTTCAGATCCCAACTTTCCACAAACTCTCTGCTTTATCCAGGATGGGACCAAGCCGACAAAACTCTGTAGCTTATAAAACAAACCCGTTCACAAAACTTCCCCAGATTAGGTGATGTCTCTACCTAGATGCAAGACAAACTAATAGTCTGACAATGACTCCTTCCCATTTAGAACAGGCTGTTAACCTTAAGAAGGTCGCAATCTAGAATAAAACTGAACAAATGTATATGTAAGCTTCTGCCCAAGCTTCAGACTAAAGGCTGTATTTTCTATTGGGTCAGAAAGCAGAAGTTACAGAATCACCATCATCCCACTGAAATCCTTGGCTTCACTTCTAGCTAAATTAATGAAATTGAAAAGAGCAGGTGTTCTGCCCTGCCTTGAGATCAGACCCTTGTATTTAAGATGAGACATTAGCTGTTGATATACAAGCTTTTTTTTTTTTTTTTTTTAAATATATATGCTTTTTAGCCAGCTATTTCATATACTTCATATGAAAAAAAAAAGAAACCGTAGTATTTCATCCACTGTTGTTTCTTTCTATTCTTTCAAGTTTAGCCTATGATAAAGCACTCTGTAAGCTTAAAACCAAAATTTACCACACATGGGAGTTCTACAAAAGCTGAGTTACTTCTTCATATCTGTGAGTCTCTCTTAAAATGACTAGTGTGAGCCAATGAACAGTAAAGGAAGAAATCACTGCTGTCAGTCCAGCTTTAATTTTTTCAGTTCAGAATCTGACTATGCACACTCATGTTACTTTGAAACGTTCACTTATCTCCTGATGGATTTTCATCAGTCTGTTCTTTTCCACATATTTGTGAATCAGAATGCTACAGTTACCTGCGTTCAATACTGCCAAATTAACAAAGCAAAAATCAATGATTAAAGCTTACAAGCCACACAATTGCCATAGTCTGCAAGCTGCTTAATTTCCTTTTCTTTTCCCCCCAATACTTTGTTCTTGTTGCATCGCTGTAAGAGACCCTGTGCTGTTATTCTACATTTATATTAGGATGTGTATAATTTAATAATAATAATATAATATGTGCTATTCGTACATGTACACATGTATATACAGCATGTGTATGACAGAAGAATTCTTTGGCATTGCAGCTGAATGAGCTGTGGTTTCCCAGAGATCAGTGTGACCCAAATACTGCACTCACAAGGAGCTCCACTGACTTTTGTTATCTATCTCTTGAGAGCAGGTGTTAGAGCCTCTGATGGAAGAGAACTCCATGGTTTTGGACTCTGAGCTCTGCACATGTAATCAAAAACGTTATTTTATTTGGGTGACTCACAGGAAAAAGAGATTCTCAGGATTTTAGAAGTCTGGGTTTAAAAATGGAAACAACAGGAAAATAATGCTCCTAAACTGTTCAAGAACTGATTCAATAGCCACTGTCAAAATACCTCTGGCCATACCAATACTGATTTATTACTACTGTTTTGTACTTCCCTAATAGGAACGGCAGGATGAGAGTCACCAGATGAGATATTTTATCTGACTTATCAAGTCTGTCATTACAGAGCAAGAGGAGTTGGAAGGGCTCAGAAGATACTATCTACTAGGTACACCCTCTATAAAGTTTCTCTTTTAAATACAGGGCTGAAGCACAGGCTCATCAAGGAGCCAAAGGCTCCATCCAGGCTGAGCACAAGCACACTTTTCCAGTTCTCAGCAGGATGGGAGCAGGGTTTCAAGAAAGAGGAATTTGATTAATGGCTAGTGCCTAAAAAGCATCCCTCCCAGCATCAGCATCACCCCATCACCAGATTTCTCAGATTTCTTTTAATTTCTTTTTTCAATCTCAGATTTCTTTCCTTCTACCAAATCCCACTATTTCCAGAGACAATGTGGGATTTGCAAGGAACAGAGGATCATTTTCCCTTCAGACATTTGCTATATATTTCAAAGTCAATCTTGCTCCTATTGAAAGAGATATGTGTTTTCCTGTTAAGCAGAAGGAAATTGACGTTGCAGACTTACAAACCTGCACCTATCAGCCTTTTTTTTTTTTTAGCTTGGAATTTTATATACAAATAGGTCTCTTCAAAGGAAACCCAAATGCAATTTACTTGCAGTTTAACACACAGAGAAAAGATGTCACTTTGTAAAAGAGGATGTTGATAAAGGTGGCATCTGAGCTGCACAGCTCTGCACAGATTCTCCTTCAAACAGCAGCAGGTGCTGAAGTTCTTATTTGTGAGCTAAGGGCAGACTCCACCAGCACCCTGTGATTTATGCTGCCCACTCCAGAAGCTCTGCAGGAATTAACTTTTTTAAACTCCTCTTCACACACCTGTTTGAAGGAGTCTCATCCAACAGATATGAAGGGAATCCCAGTCAGCAGTTCATCAGTGTGCAGTCTCCCTTACTGAAGCCAGGATTTGCATATTCTGTTTTGAAAACAAGACAATTGTGCAGTAGTGGACCTAGACATGTGTTATTAACTCCATGTCCAATAACCCATCTGTCACTATTCTTAATTTGTGTCTCATAGCGTTTATATGGTACAGAAGGGTGATACTTGCTATACTTTAAATATCCACACTAAAAACGAATACTAGAAAATCCTATATTGTATTTTACCTGTCAGAGGTCATCAGAAGCTGTATTTCAAGAAAACTGAAGGCATTAGATGTAGTTTGCCCAGCAGATTAATACTGAGCTGTGAACTTTCATCCTCTGCAGCAAGATTTCCATCCAACTGACATAGAACTGACATGCAGTAACACTTACAACCAGGGGGATCCAATTTAGACAGAGTTCAAATGGTTTCAAGCTACTCATAGGTCACAGAGGTAAAGTATGCATAGGAGAGCTGGCTTTAATCAGGTTTTCAGCAATGTCACACCAGAAGCGATAGGCCACATTGAACATGAACTGGATGTTAGGCTTGAGAATTAAATTACCAAATATATTTAAATATTCTGAATATATTCTTTAAGACACTTTCAGAACCCCAAAACAGTTTGTTTTTTTTTTTGTTTCCCCCCCCCCCCGAATAATAAAGACACAGAATTGCGCATAAGCATTAAAAAAATATCTTTCATCTTTCCCATGTGGCATTGTATCTGTCTATCTTCAGAAGCTCTGGGGGAAGAAACATGATCCAAGACAAAACCAAAACAGCTCCATTGTGGGTGAAAGTTTGGAAATAATCTGAAAAAAGATCCAACATTTTCTCCATAATGCATCATTAGAACACAGGAAAACTGAGAGGGACAGGAAGGATTACAGTGAGATAGAGGATTTAGGAAAGGCCAATTTTAATGCAGTTATCAAATGGTGACCTACTTATGAAACAGGCAGGTGGAATCTCCGCTTAACATTTCATACTAAAGAACAATGTGAAAACGAGAGGACTCATTGAAAGACATGTCACTGAAAGACGTGTTATTCTCTCGAGACTTTTAAAGGCTACATCCCACCCAGAAACCCCCGAATCTGCCAGGTGTTCTTATTTCCAGTTTCCCTGATACATTTGGCTGGATCCAAATCAGCCCTGTTTCCTCCTTTTCATGTAAATAGGCTGTGTGCTTTGTCTCCATGGCACTAGAAATACCAAGAAGTAAACTGGGAAACAGCTAAAGTGATACAATGGAAAGCATCACACCTTTTCTACAGTCATTCCCACTGTTTGCACTTGGTTTAAGAACTGCTTCTCAGCAGAAATAAAAAAGCGACTACTGCACAAAGCCCAGCAGACATGGTATGTGGAGTTTCTGAAGGTTTTCATTGAGTTTTGTTATGGGAAGGATTAAAAATCCTTACTGATGTGCCTGTCTTCAATATCCTCTCTGCAAAATTCAAGTTAATGCCACTAAGAGCAGGGGAAACTTGAAGTTTATCAGTAGAAATACAGTGCTGAATCTCATGTCGTATTACAGCAAGTGTGTCTCAGATCAGCAAAGCAGAAGCAAGAAGTTGGCAGAATGGGATCCAGGGGTTTCTTACTGAACACTCACCCAGAGCAGCATCACAACCAACAAAATTACACCTTAATAACCCATTAATGTCATTGCATGCTATCTGGTGATTTAAAACGTATAAGCAGGAAAGAAAAAACACAAATTCAAGCACAGTGTTTTCTTAAAGGGGATAAATTAGGGCTTGTCGGATTCCATACTATTAGAAAACAGATTGTTTCCAGTACCTGGCTTAGTCATTTACCTCTTTTTCAGGTCACTCTTTACAGAACTCTAAAATGTACAATACAGGCATAACTTTAAACACTGGACTAGCTAAAGTGCTCCCATCTACGTTAGTAAAATAAATATTTCAAAGTTTTCCCCAAACTAGGAGGCTTTAAAAGACTGAGCCATCATAGCTCTTCATTTTTCTTCCTCACACTGTATGAACAAGTGGTTTTACCCCAGTCAGAAAATCATTTGACTTATGAAGTTGTGCTGTTCATTTATTGTTCTCACTGGCCAGACTAGTATCACAAAATCAGATGCACTGTCCCTCAATTCTGCATGAATAGTCCACAGAAGCCAAATATGAAGACATCCCTTCTTTTCTTTCAGCCTACAAGGTCATAGAATTCTTGAATTATGAAAAAGACATTTTTCTTGCTTGTCATTGGCACATTATTTTAACAAAATAAGATTCTAAAATAACAAGAGCTAGCACGCTTGTCCAGTCGCTCCAAAGCCTCCACGTGACCCTGTAAGAGTGATCTTATAATCACTCTGTGTAACTCTGAAGCCTTTGATTACCCGTGTTTCCATTTCCACATGTAATTGCACAGTTCTGAGCTGGTGGATTTAAGAGCACAGGGACTGCACCTAAGTAGAGGTGCAGCATACACCTGTAATTAAAACATTTTACAGTAAGGTGAGATGCAGCTTTCCTTCTTTGTTTTTGCTGGAAAGCCATACTGTGCTGCTTTTTGCCTTTTAACACAGCCTAATGACTCACAGCATTTAGAATAGAGTTAAATATTTTTCTTAACACAGCTGTATATGTTTTATTTCATACTTTTGCCAAGATGCCTCAGACACTCTGCCAAATACTACAGTCTTCCTTTCATGTGTTTAATTTTTAGTTTCCACGGTTCCATAAAATACAAGTTCCTGAATGATCTCTAAGCTCATGGCTGGAAGTATCTCTTTATTCCACCCCAGAGCTACATAGAACCTTGGACAGACCTTAACACCCATCTTTTTGGGCTCCTTTTCAGAAGCTGTCCATTAGACTGTAGCTGCAGTTCTCCTCTTTGCTTCCCTGAAACGCTCCATCATTAAAGCACTATCCAGGGTCCACTTCTTCCACAAACATGAGTTTTATTAGCTCTCTCCATAGCAATGCAAAAATCCTACAGCAACTGGAAAATTTAGCTGATGAGTGTGTCTTCCTACCAGACAACAGCTGATGCATCTGAGCTTTTCATCCTCCTTGAAGGACTGTATTTATTTTTACATAGCAAAATAGAGGAAAACACCATATTGTTAGGGCACATCTCAGATCAGCTTGAATGTGAAATGGGACACGTTTCGTTGTAACTTTTGAGATCTTTGCTAGCAGCATGCCCTTATGTGGCAATGAACGGGGCTTCCTTCAATCTGCTACTAAGTGACTACATCCTATCCTGCTTGTTAATGATCTGGCTGCAGTTATTAATTTCTCTTATCAGTGCAACACATGTGGAACAAAGAATTTCAAGCTAAAGAAAATCCAATTAGTGCAGAATGCTTCAGTACATCCCTTTGACAATACAAACTATCATGCCTTCACCATTATATTGTCTCCTGTCTACACTGGAAAACCTGTGAATCCTAAAGCTTTGCAAGAACTACTCACTTCTCCAGCAGAACAGATTCCTAGGGCTCATCTGGAAGAGAGCAAGCACTTCCATGGAGGCTGACCTAAAACTGTGGAATGAATGAATGAACTGCCTTAGGAAAAAAGGGATTGTCTCAAATCTTCCCCACCATCTGCTCCAACTTCAAGGCATATGTTAGGAACTTGCTTTAAGTTTAACATTAAAAGGGAATCCACATGTGTATTTAAAATATCCAAACCAAACCCCAACAAACAAAAAGCCACAAACAACCCTCCCCACTAACACCCCCACCCCCAAAAAAAAAACAAACCTCAACCCCCCCCCAATCAAACAAACCAAAATACAGAGAAAATAAAACCAACCAGCCTACACAGCAGATTACTCTACTGGGGATCTTAATACATATAACACCCCACCCCCCCCGCCCCCCAGCTGCTACTGAAGAGATGCTAGAATATAGACATAAGACAAAGAGTTTCTCACCCTTCTGAAGGACTACATTGAGTCAGTAATTCTGATGTAGAAATAAAAGTAACAGAATGGTAAAAACCATGCCTTAACATCAACATTTTATCCACACCAAGCACTGCTCACACATTTCTCATTGCACTGCTTTTCATTCATCATCTTCCCATGCTCTGCTCAGAGCTTACGCTTTTCCCCAGTTTATTGACCAGCTTATTTTACATCACCTGAAAAAAAACTCATGCCAATTAAGTACAATATTCTCCTCATTGAGTTTTTAAAAATACACAATACCCATTAAATGGAACCTAGATAGCAATGCTACATAGGACCTGAGTTGTTTCATGTTTTTCAAATGATTAGCATCAAAACCTCTCTGTGAAAATAAAGCTGTGACGATTCTGAGAGTTAAGCTATCTCCTTTGTGTGGCTGTACAACAACTTTTAAATAAAAAAAAAAACAAAACCAAGCAGCAGGAGATGTTTATTTTAGACCTAAATATGATTTATTTGTTGCTTCTTTAGCTTTCCTATTTGAACAGCCTCCAAAATATTAAGCTTAACCATCTCTATTTCCAGAACAACAGATTAGGTGCATCTGAACATTCTGGTTATCTGGCTCATAGCGACCAAAGAGTTGATTGCCTGGGAAAAGACAGGAACTGTAAGGGTTAACTTGTGGGTTACCTCAGAGAACATTTGGGCTCGTTTGCAATATACCACCAAACTTAATGACCATCAAATAATGGTTGCATGTTCTGAGATTTGGAAAACCTCAACACATTCAATTGCTTTCTCTGATTAGGTCTGTACTTATTTGGCATTACCAGAGATATCTCAATCCCTAAATAATTAACCTACAACCAATATGTATGAAATTGCCTCACTAAGCTCACTATCCAGGATTGTTTGCTGTTAAATTAGTAGAATAAATAATTTACACCAAAAAAGTGTGCACAAGATAGTGCCAATAAACCTGGGGGAACTTGTTCATTATTTGCAAGAAAATTGGATGAAACACAATTCCCCAAGTACAAGCCATTCTGTAGAATAAAAGGTGTATTAGTATTATTGCAGCATGTAGGGAACAAATGAAGTCTCACAACTGTTCTCTTCAGAGTATGCTCTCTTCATTAGCCTTTTCTCTAGAGCTATAACTATATATACTGTACATATCAGACATCAGGAGACTGAACCTCTGAATATGAAGTACATTTTTAATAGGAAAAAAAAATCACAAAAGTATGGTAGATTTATCATCACTCCTTAATAAGCAAGGAGCTAAACAAATAATATTCAATACAGAAATGGCAGCTGTGTATCATTTGGAAAACCCACAAAACATCTTTTCCAGAGCCAAAGGTTACTGTTGCTAACTCTAAATGCTCCAGAAAATTGATTTGTAAATCTGTAATTCACAGGATTTTATCAGTTTAAGATCATTTCAAAAGGAACTGTTGATAAAACTTATCTCTTGCCAAGTTCTGCAGGGTTACTCACAGCACACAATGAATTGGTGTCTTTGTGTCACTGGCAGAAGAAACAGGCCCTGCCGGCAAAGAAAAACAATACTGACTCCTGTTAAAATTTCAGAAACAGTTTAAAAATAGCTATTCTAAAGGTGCATTCAGAGTTCCCAATGAAAACCTGACATTTAGAAATAAATAAATTAAATTATTTGAGAACAGTTTGGCATAGGAAATAGTGCTGAGGCCAAACCAGGGCTTATGACTTTCATGTGGGCCCATTTCTCATTAGGTTCCTGAAAACCGTAAGTTCCTGCACTCAGACTGTTTGTAGTGTTGGAAGGTAATGGCTTTCCCTGGGCAGCAAGGTACAAAGACTCCTGCCTGCTGTGGCTTAAACTCTTGCTACAGAAGCACTGCTTCTCTGCCCACTCTGGATTACGCACCACCCCACCACCCCCCCCCCCCCCCCAAAGAGACACCCAGACAGGGAATGTCCTAAAGAACCAGCTCCAAGCACTGGCTGTTCTTCAAGCTGTGCTCTTCCTATAAAGAGAGGTGGTCACCAGTTTTACATTCTTGATGCAGGTCAGGGACAGAGCCACAGACCCACTTACTGCAGCCAGGGAACGTGCAGCAGAGTCCCTGGCTGAATCCAGCCCCTTGTTTAAGTCTGAACTAAATGCTAGGTCTTAGCCTGACTTGTGGCAGTCTTTTCTTTCCTACTATTTGATAGCAAGTATCCTGGGACCTGTTTCTTGACCTTGTTTTGCATTCATGCTGAAAACACAACAATCTTTTTATAAAAAAAATAAACATTGCTCCCTAGATTATGACTCATGTAGTTTCATGACCTGGGTCCCAATGCTTCCTGCCATCTATCTTACTTAACACTGAAAGAAATGATAAGATACGTATGCCAGCTTACCTGTTCTTCTAGAAAGCAATACTGGGGATACCAATTTCACTCATTTCTCTCATTTTTATCCCAAAAGACCAATGATGACAAGAAAAAAGGTTAGCCCTGTGGAGTAAAAGGTGTCCCAATGTCATTGTTGCATGCAAGGATCAGATAAGCACTTGGTTTGTTCTGTCTGAAGACAGCTTTATACAAATAAAGCACAGTGCATTTTATCATTTGGTAATGGAAAAGACCTGTCACTCTTTGAATATCATCATATGGTCGGTGGCCGGCAGATAATGGACTGTTAAGTGTCAAGGTGACTGGCTTTGAATGTGCACAAAACTAAAAATTATAGACCTGTCATTCCAGAGGCAGGCCACAATTAGCTGTCTATGCAACTTGAAATTTCCATTTTGCCAGCTGAATAATCAATTGGCTACAGTTTCTCAATATAGATGCATTTTTAGGCTCTTTGCACTCAGGATTTTACCTTTGTTGTAAGGTTTTTCAAATAACTGCAGTGCACTTAAGCAGTTGGTTTGGGAGTAAACTGCACAGTTATCTCCTCCCCAGACACATCCACAAATACATTCACCGATATTTTACAATCAACACTTTTTACATTAATTTCCTCTAGCTATGCTCTACCCTATGAAGTTTCTGCCAGGGATGTGGTGCTAAGAAACACAAGCTACACAAAATTCACCACTTGAGACTCCACAGCTCTTTATTTCTATTAACAACACAATATTCTTTTTTGACATTTTGCTACCACTTTGCCCCTGATATGACTTAATACTACAACATGACTTAGAAATAAAATACTTTCAATGGTCAACTTCAAATAGGAAAAGCATTTTCTTTTTGGAGAACTTTCTTCTGTATTGCTTCCTAACAAAATTTTAAGGTGGCTGGAGCAGAGACCTTTTTTTATGTTACTGAAACAGCAGAGATAAATACAGTGATATATCCATAATGATTCTTACACTCCACTTTGAAACTAAACCAGCAGTGCAATCAAAAAAGTTCAGAATCCCATGACATAGATTAATGTATGTACTGTAGCCCTTTTTGTCCTGGACAAATAGCAATCATTTGCTGTTTTCTGCATTTGGGAAAGAAATTGCTTAACATTGTGCCTGAATACGAGAATAGGTTTACAAAATGGGGAGCTCAGTAAGTTCTAGGTCTATAAACAACACAATATCAGGACAAGTGCTGTCTCAATGTCTTTTTGATATGGAAAAGTCCCTTAAAGACATGGTACTGCAAATCTCTTTTTTTTTCTAGCTCAGCATGTTGAGTAACACATAATGGGACAAATTCTTCCCATCTGATGTGCAAGTGCTACACACAGGTTCTGTCCAAAGCTACTTGAAACAGTGAAAAGACATCTGGGATTGTCACTAGACTTTGAATCAGGCTGCAATATGTAGCCTTCCATTTTTATAGTATGTCATCTATTGCTAAAGCCTTTGCATGCAGTCCTAGGAGGTACACAGCAATACTCTGGTAATCTAAAGAGGGCTACTGATCATTGGAGTCATATGACTGAGTCTGTAATTATGTGACGTACGGGCTTTAGTGATGACTAGCTCAAGTGATAATGTCTTGAGGAGGTCCAGGTCTTCCCCTCATAGACTCACTCTCATTTCTCTGAAATAGCACAATTCACTCTTCCCTTGTTTGTCCTATTTAAATACTCCCTCCATCCTTTTTGCATGATGACTCTTAACAGCAGTTATTTGAACAGTCTAATTTAGACCAAGCTATAGAAGTAGCTGTATATACAAAGCTGAGAACGTGGCAAATTACAGCAAGAGAGCAGGAACAAGAGTCTGGAGGGAGCAGAGGGGAGAGTTCTTAAATTCACATTGCAGAGCTACACTGTTAGCCTGCATTTCCTCCCTGCTTTTTCTCCTCTACCCCTCTAGAAATAGAAGGTTAGGCCATTAGAGAATTCTGTTGGTTCCAGATGGACCCTTAACCCAGCTCTTCTAATAAAAACATTTTCCTGTTAAACAACCTGTGTCACATGGAATAGATGAAATTCATCTTTAGTGTACCGCCAGTGAAGCCTGGAAAGACGAACCTGAAGTATGAGTGTTTGCATCTCAAATGCAAAAGGGTAATGCAACAATGATTTATCTCACAATTAGGCAGCGGTAATTAAAAAAGTAATACTGTAGCAGACATACAATACAAGCTTTGAAGAAAAGTGAAAAGAAAATTATAGCTTGTTTGGTTTGTTTTTTTTTTTTAAAGGCAGCATTCCAGTTGTATGTTTTCTATTAAATTCTTCACAAAAATCAAAATGTAACACTTGTCAATATGACTCCTAAGTAATCTCTTTCATGGGCTACTGCCATTGTTAACAAAATTATCTTTATTTTACATCTTTTTTTTTTTTAATAAATAAATCAGAGAGCCAGTTTTGCTTGGATAGAAATCAGTGTCAAAAATTTCCAAGTTTTCTCAGTCAGACCATGGTCGGTCCTTTTTGCACGTGAGAAGAAAACTTTTTCTGTTCTAGGTTAACATTTAAGGTACTTGGCAAATAAGAACAGACTGATTTTGCATTCAGCAGCAGGTTGCTTAAGTAGCTCACATTCTCCTTCCTCCTGGCCTGTATTCCACCCCATGTGCCAACCAGTGTTTTGGCTGGCACACACATTTGTGTTGCCATGTAGTCAGCATATATTTTATCTTTTACCAGCTGGATCTATTCCTTGATCAAGTTCACTGTGCCGCTGTGCAAACAGTTGTGGCAGCAGACACAAGAGCTGGGAACAACCCACCAGGGGAGGGGATAGATGCCCGAGCTGCTTCAGCTATGACTGCTAGGGAGTAAATGCTCTCAATACCACAGGCTGTGTAGCCTGTCTATCCTAGGTCCTCAGACAGCTTCTATTTTGTTCCAATTTCTTTCAAATCTATTCACACGTCACCTTTGCAAGAAGTGCTGCGTTTACAAATTTACAGCTATGGAACTGAACTGCAGGAACATTTTCAAAAATATCTTTCAGAGACACTTAGATTCTGAGTGCCCACAATGCTTTCAAAATGAGCTTTTAATTGACCTAGACCCTTTTTAAACTACCTGCTTAAACAAGCAACAAAGAAACAGGTTCTAGGCAAGTATCCTAATGAACAAACTGTTCTAGCATTCTTGTTCTGTGCATTTCCTTCCATTTTCCCCACCAGAGATGCCTGTGATATAATTTATTGCAATCATGAAACTGATTATGCATTCTGAAGTCAGCAGATTTACCTTAAAATAACACAGTGCCTCAGTGAACACCATTACATGTTCACAGTGGAATCTGTCTGGGCAAATGAAAAAAATAAATAAATAAAACGCAATTTCCCTAGATTCCATCTGCCCTCCCCCCCCCCCCCCCCCTTTTTATCCTGTTACTACTTGACATAAGAAAAAAAATCAGTGGTTTTGTCCATTCCAGAAATTAAAACCTTTAGCAAATCAGGGTTAGTGGATTTTTCCCTCCATGTTTCTGAAGGGACCTGCTCTCAGAATGGTTTGCTGTCTATTTGATCTTTCTTTGAGAAAAGGGAAGAGCTTTTGCACTGCAGCAAAGAGCATCTGTGCAGTGTCGCAGCCCATATAAGCAGTCTGCATGCTTTCCTATATGCTAGCAGGGTTTGAAAGAAAAAGAGAAAATTCACACATCCACCTTCTCCTTTCTAACATCTCTTTATCTTGGAAGAGATGTGTTGTTAGACCATCCACAGAAATAACTCTCAAGTTAATTGGTCTTTGGTTAAGCCAGAGTCACACATGGTTATCTGCTGCTTTGTAGGAACACAACTTGCTTTCACCAAACAATGCTTCCTCAAGGAAGCTTCCCAGCCTTGAAATAAGAGAGTCCTATGTCACTGTAACTCCTGTTATAGAGCATATGAAAACATCTTGGATCCTCTGTTATGTGGCAACTTAGGAAAAGGGAAAAACAGGGCAAGTGGCAAAATGAACACAAGGCATTTGCACCAAGGGCTAGATTATATAATCAGAACGGAACAAACTCCTCACCCCCATAAGGACATCCCTCCCCCCCCCCCTTCTGTGCTTTTGCTTCTCTGAGCAGTGCCGCTCCTGCAGCACTGGTTGTGATCCTTTTCCCTGTTTGTACTGACAGGCCTTTCAAATTGGAAGGGGAAATACCGTGATGCAAGGCATTCACCAGGGTAGCTGCTTCATTTCTCAGTGGAACTGCAAGGAAAAGACTCACATCTGCATCTGCCCTCTGCTGAGGTGCTATGAGACGCATTGCCTCCTGCAGCACTGGATTTCTATGTACAGCTGTACAGATAGTTGGAGAAGTTACCATGACATCAAATCACCCTCTCCCTCCATTTCACTCCATGGCATTTACATCTCCCTTCAAGGTGAAAACAGATAAAGCTATTATCCAGCATGAAAATAAGCCTGGACCTGCCCCTGCTCCACCTGCAACTCAGCCATTGGATTCACTGGAGCAGGGACAAGCCCTTTACCTGCACCAAGATCAATAAAACTTTGAACAAAACCAAAAGGGTATCTGCTGCCTCTTGGCTGCTACACGCACCTTATGGCTGAAATCTGGCCAGTTAAAGCCGTAACGCTGTCAAGACATCCAGCTGCTAAATGAGGTGTGGGCAAAAGATTTTGCTTAATTTCTGAGAATGAGAAAATATTTGCTAAAACCCATCGCACCCTAAATTCTGCATTAGTTCTCCAAAATTGACTGCGAAGGGAATAGAATCATAGAATCATTTATGTTGGAAATACAGTTTTCTTTCTTAAAGCCAAGGGTACATTTAGACTTTATGTTAGAACTGCAATAAATAATATAGTGACTGCACGTGTCAAGCTAATATTAAAAACAGGGGCTGTGTGATGCATACCAAGTAGTGACGCTCTCCATCTACATAACAAAACACTGGTCAGTGTCACCACAAGAAATTCACCCCTGACTCGTTTCGGAAGGAAGACTCTCTCCTGAAGATGACTTGTTCACGCTGAGGCCAGCTGAACCAACCCCCACCGTGGGCCTGGGCACCAGGGCCCTTGTGCCTGCGCAACTGCCAGGCCGGGGCCCGGCGTGCTGACAGGCTCCATTAGCGTGAGCGCTGCTCTCTTATCTCCCGGTGGCCGGGCGCTGACGGCTGCTGCCACCGCCGCCACGGCCGACACCGCCAATGGGCTCCAGCTCGGCAAGGTCACCGCGCCGGCCGCGCTCGGGATTGGCTCCGGCGCCGCGGCGTGTTATTACTGTCTGATTTGATCGGAGGCAGGGGGTGGTCTCCAATCAAACAGAGAAAAGGTCCTGGAGAAGGTAATTAAATCCTGTCAGAGGCAATTATCGGTTCCAGGGCCATGACTCTGGCACTGAATGCAGATGATCTGAAGCTCTATTCTTGTAGAAATTCAAGAGGGCTTCTGGCAAGGATCAGTTAGACATAAAGGAACAGCAGGCTTTTTGCAAACAATGCGGTGCTGTATTTTGAAGCTTTTTGCCCATCTTTCTTCCTCCCCTTTCGCAGAGTTTGGTTACCACTGATCAAAAATATTTCCTTCTCCCCACATTCTCATTAATTTAATAGATAAGATTGACTTACGTGTTATACACATAATGACAAGCTACATAAGAGAAATTTTGCTCTGAAACACTGCCCACATGAAAATGTCTTTCATTAAGACAAAAACCGCTGTAGACAATAGAAACATATCAAATTATTGATGTTTTACTGGAAAAAACCTAAACCATCGGAATTGGATTATGTATCCAGAGGGCAATGTCTCATCTCTAAATCCTATGGATGCCAAAAGGGAATAAATAAATGACTTCCCCCTACCACAGTGTAAGGATGCCAACACAAGAGTATCAGAAGTGCCCTGACATGTAAAAAGGCAGGCATTTCACTGAGACAAACAACACACTGTTTATATTTAGTTCCACAAAGCCCAAAAGATTATTTACTATACAACCTCTTTATTTTAATCTGATGTGACAGAGCTGAGAAAAAAAAAAAATAATTTTTTTTTTTACCAGAGATTAAAAAAATGAAACAAGAAAGTAAAAAATCTTACAGTCCTTCTTTAACAAAAGCATTTTCCTGATTCTACATAAGACCTCTTTCTCCTCAAGTGTGCATCAATTTATATCAATTTATTGTTTTAGAGCCAGATTACAAGCTCAGCTGTACCACAGTAAATCAGGATTGACGACATTAAAGTATGTGGAACTACTTTAGCTTTTAGGAGAAGAAGCAGGGCCTCTGCCTGCCACAGCCTGGGCTGCAATCAATTCTTGCATCCAGGCACAGGGAAGAGAGAGCTGGGCAGTATGACAGGCCATGTGGGGAAGTACCCCCACAGACTAACTCCAACTTGCACAAGCCTCATTCACTGACAACATGTTCTGTTCTGAATTCATTTGCATTGTCTCAAAATATCATGTATTAACAAAAAATAATACAGTTTTGATTTCCTAAACTGACTTAGTAAACTGCTGTTTAAACATAAATATTGCTGCTGCTGAAGCATTTCGTACAGGATTAGTACAAGTTCTCTGTTATTTCTGAGTGCCCTGGGTTGTCTGTCTAGTTGGTTTCCTGCATTTCCCCTGTGGAGGCCATGCACTTGCATAGCATCATTTCATTTCATATGAATGCACATCTGGAGAGAGGGGATTACAGCCACAGTTTCACATTTTCTCACACAGATAAGGCACAGGGATGGTTGAAAGAAATGAGTTGAAGCTTTTCCTCAACATTTCAGGCACCTAAAAGTATGGGAAGAAGGTGTGTGTGTCATGGGTCCTGTAATTACTAAGGAGGCAGCAGATTATTTTCCCTCATGAGGGAAAGAAAGACCTTTCTCCTTTGGACCTTCTGTCAGCCTGACCCATAGCTCACTTGGGTGCTGCTCCTGCAACTACACGGAGTCTCAGGGAGCATCTATCTCCTTTTGGCCAGAAAGCCCATGTTAAGAAAACGCTAGAAAGAAAATTGCAGAAAGAAGCATAAAATGAGAGACTCTGCCATAAGTGTAATAGAGCTAAGGATCAAATTCCATGCATCTGTATAAATCCATATGGATAATTTCACTTGTAAAGAGTTGCAGCTACAACTTTAGTAGCAAAGAAACTTCTAAATCTCTAATTCATTCATTCTTGAATTTCAGTGCAAAATTACTGAAGAAGGCGCTGCAGTTGGTGACAACCACACTAGTTTCTGAAATTCGAGGTATATGTCAGCTACGAGTTGAATGAAGCATGAACTTGGTTTACACAGCTACCAAACAGCTGTCAAAGAATGACTACTTCAGGTGCCACCAGCTTCCAGCAGTTTCTAACCAGTGACACATTGCTTATCACCAACTAGTCAGCTCTTCCCCCCCAGTATTGATCAGTGGCTATAAGTAAATTTCTCCTCTGAACCCTTTTGGAGAAGGAAAATTGTACTTCAGACTAGTGTCTGTGAAGGGAAGTACTGCTATTCCTAGTTTTCAAGAGTAATTTTTGAGCACAAAATGGCAAAACCTCAAGCATCAGCTAATATTGTCTTAGGCTTTACAGTGCCATCTTTGTCACTGTGCTGTGATAACATAGATCCTCACCACCTCACTTCAGATTCTTAACCTTGTCAACATAAACATATATGCATATTCCTGCACCATTTTATAAAGACCTCAGATAATTCAAAGGAAACTTAAAAATCTACTGATGGTTTACACAGAATTGAACAATATTATTGAGAGAACAAGTTCTCAGAGAGAACTTACAGAACTCATTTGCACTATCATTATCACATACTCTAGTATGCACTATAAATGCACATCAAACCCCAAAGACTGAGGTAGATACCTGTGCTATAGCTGTCAAAGCTGATGTCAGGATTCCATATGTTGCTTATGATGTTGATATGAACATGATTAATTTCTTGTGAAGTTGATGTGATCTTGATGATGAAAATGCTTAAAGAAGGTAAGCACAATGTCTTAAATTTGTATTTATATTTTAAAATGTGCTCAATCACCATTTGACTCTTCTCATATAAAAATCTGTCTATGTGAGAGTATATATTTCTGTATGTTCCTTTACACTTGAACATTGCATACTGAGCCTTTTGGTGTTTATTAGGCAGTAATTAGGATAAATAGTATTAGTCTTTCTTACAGCAAAACATTTGATATTTGTTTCACAGGCAGTGCTTGTGACTAGTTCTTATTTGTGTAAAAGAGAATTTTAAACATGCAAGTAAACCAGATATTTTGTTTATGATGCAAGAAGTGTTTCATTTCATGGGAGCTCCACAACATGCAGTTCAAATCTACTATTTCACTTACTAGGTTTGAGCAAACATGGTAAAAATACTTGAACAAAGCAGAACCAGGGAATATCAAGTTGATTACAAATCAAAACTTCTTGAGTTTCTCTGCAGTATTTGTTTATGTGTAAATAATATTAATCCTCCTTAAAATGTAACAGAAAGGTCAATAAAATAGTTGATTCTACCAACAATGAAGTGCTAGATTCCTTTAGACAATCCACAGTCATCACATTACATACATAAATTTCAAGGAGCCAGTATCCAATTTTCTGTGGTTTCTTTCTTCCCACACGTCACACTTCAAATTTGTTTTGACAACTAAACAATGTTTCCTTTATTTCATTACAATTCTCTTATCTAGAGACAAAGCTTCATGACAATTTTAGAGAAAGAAACATTAAAAGACTTTCTGGTGGATAGGTTCCTTATTTGAGAAATTTCTTACAAAGATATGCTGGTACACAATCTAGCTGCATGGGGTTTTGCAGGCAGGATTTCTTACCCTACCATACAGCATAGATCCAGTTCTCATGATTAATATTTGACCTCCTAAAAAACCCCCAAATACCCAAACCTTCATAACTCATTTCTGCATGGGTATTTTGTATTTGAGGCTGAAGCATCTGTGTTAATACCCTACCAACAGTATACAGATTGTTAATTTACTAAATGCAATGAAAAAGTTGTCACTTGTGTAAGATATATTCACTCATACTTTTTTCAGTTTATGTGTAAATGTAATTTCATTCATTAAGGCATATATATTTCAGGAAAGGGATGCAGCCACTGCTTACTAATGTACAACAACAAAGTGAATTAATGCTTATCCAGGGTCCTACCACCCGATGATTGCAGAAAAATGGAAGGCTTACCAGAGGAAAACTGTGAAGAGAAATTGGCAACACAATAGCTTTTTGATCCTGGGACCAGGCTTGAGTCTGAGCATGTCTCAGATGGAGCCACAGAACTGCCCATCTGTGGTTGCCAAAAGGGATGCCCACTTCAGGTTGACCGATGAAGCTCAAGAGCACTGTAGTCATCGCTCTCTGACTCCCACATCCATTCCTGCAGTGCCAGAAGTGGAGTTGTAGGATGCAACCCCAGAACCTGAATAGAGTCAGGGAATTCAAAACTGCTCCTTGGCTGAGGAAGTCTGTTTTCTGCCTTGCCTTTCAGTGCTCTAGAAGGAAGGCTAGAATTGGCAAAATATTCTGACCCATAGTGACACAGCAAAACTGCAAGAGCCAGAAGGTATGCATAAAACCACCAAGCTAACAGTCATATGCAGTATGAAAGAACTCAAGAAATAGTCACAGGATCTTTAACAAACTCAACTGGTATGGCCCCCTATGTTATGACATGGTTGAAAATGAAATCACTGGTGTTACCTCAGTGGCATGCTATCACAGTCAACATGCACTCCGAGGCAGGTGGGAAGACCATTTAATGAATCCCAAACACAGGGCAGGAGGGAACCTTCTAAATCAAAATTAATTGCCTGCTATCATAAGCCACATTATCATACAATCGGGTTTATAAATTAGTCATACTTCATCTTAACAGTACCTTGGCATCTCTCTCCTATTTCTACTGTCAGACAGCATTTCTGGCATCTCCCCTCTCCAATCCTTAGAGATCTCCTCATTTCCAGCCCAAATATATGCATCTAAGACCAGGTGATGTACAATTTGTTCTTGTGCCAATATTTTCCCTCTTCTTAAACAGCTGCTTTATCTGATATTTGCTTTTTTAACTTGTAAAGAGCAAGCAATCAATCTTTTTGCAGCTCTACTTTGCTAGGCTAAACAAACCAAGCTATTTGGGTCTTCTCTCAGCAGAGAGATTCTCCATTCCATTGATAACCCTTGTGGCCTTTTCCTAGACCTCTTTCAATTAGAACTATGTTACTGAAACAAGGGCAAGAACAGCATGCAATAATTTAAATGACATGTAACACTGTCACATATATGACTGTAGCAGTTTGCTGTCCCTTTTGGGAATACTTCTCCAGGGGCATCAAACTATTGCTTTTTTCAACAAACCCACATGACAGTGGTAGCTCACCCTCATGCTGTAATTTGCTAATCTAGTCTTCTTTTGTTGTCATTTCCAACTGATTAGCTCAGATCTTGCAGAAAAAAAAATCCTTCTGACTAGTTTTTAAAAGCACCGCATCATCCTTTGTACTATTAAATGCCTTCCCATTTCAATTATCCTCAGTCACCAAATGCTTCCTTTATGAAGTGCATTTCTTAATAACAATGACTTCATGATTTGGGCTTTGCAGTGATTTCATTATGCTGTACCTGCTTTTCGTTCCAGTGTTATTGTATGACAATTATTCAAAGGTGGCCTTTAAAAAACCGTCTGTTTAATCTACTTCAAATCAAAGTTTTCAACTTTTACACCAGATTTTTGTTGAATTCTTCAGCTTCTTTACATATTTTCTCTTATTTCCCTGTACCCCATCCATGTGTTTTTTCCCACATGACCCATACAGAACGGTTTACTGAAGTCAGGATTAAACAAAATAATCATTTACATGGAGAATTTAATTTATCAAAAAGAGATGTGGTATAATCCATCTTTGGTAAATGAAGTTTAAATCAGTCTCTAGAACTTTTTGTTTATTTATTCTGAATATCTTCTTTTAACTTCTCTAAAGTTCTGAATACTATTAAAGCTAGCACAACAGACAGTTACCTAGGACCATCCTCAATTCCATGCATACAACTTTTATTCTCCTGGGTTTTGGCACCATATACAATTTACTAATCTTTTAAAAAGTAAAAGGAACTACAGGAACCATAGCCTCACATACTTTTTTTTTTTTTAAGAGTTATTCAGTTATTGGTTTTTATTCTCTCCTTCTTTCTTCCTCCCAAATTTGAGGTTATGCTTTCCAAGTTTTCATTTTATTTTGGCTTTACTAAGATTGTATTTTCATACTATCTATCCTCATTAGGAAGTGTCTTGCTTTTTACGACACCACCCCCCCCCCCCCATTCCAACTGGTTTGGCCAAAACAAGGTTATCCTCAGTCTACATTTCATTTACATGAAATGCAAGTCCCGTGTTCTCTCACCACCTTCTTTTCTTTAAAAATATAGATAATGAACTACTTATAATTGATTGACATTCAATTTCTTTCCCAAGTCTAAGACATCTTGACTTTGGCACTTGTCATAATTAGTAGATGGTTTTCTTACCCATGAGAGATCTCTTCCTCTGTTCACTGGCTTCTTTCCTACCTTCTAGCAAGATTTTTACTCTTAAAAATCTTTTAGAAGGTTACCCACCTTAATGTCACAAAAAAATGGACTTCAAAACCTTCTGTACAAGTTTATTCCCTCTTGCTTCAGGTGCAAATTTCAAACATTTTTTTAAAACAGAAGTAGAAAGGAATTCCAGATCCTTAGTTCTACAGTCCAAGTGACTCCACTGAATAGCTATTTTCGATTTCAAGACATTTTTTCAAAACCAACCTGAGATATATTTCTATTCAATTTGAAATTAATCAAAGGATGAACCAAGCAAAGGCCTTTCTCTGTGAACAGCTTCTTATATGTACTCACTGCTTACCATAGCAAGTATCATCTGTTATTTCTTCTGCAACAAATTGATTAAAAAACCTCATCATTCTCATGCAACTAAAACTGGGCCCTACCACCTGTTTCTCAGTTTTTCACCCATTTTTATGTGGAACGTTAAACCTTCTCACCACAACACAACTCTCACAGTGCTCTGTCAAGCCACGTAACAAAGTTCTTTCCTTACAAACAAAACTTAGCGTGCTGAAACTTTTCCTTTAGGTTACTGTTCAACCAACAACTGAAGCATTTTAGTTCCAAACCCCTTGGTTTAGCCTTTCTATTCTTTTGTATCACTTTAAAGATTCATTAGCACAGAAAATCACCTATCAATCACTTTAACTTCTGTCTTTTCTAAATGAAGCATACCCTCCGACAGACAATGTTTCAGACACCACTGCTTACTTACCTTGCTTTTAGACTCTGTAGTGTCTGGTGTCCAGTCTGCACCAAGTCTGTCAATCCATCTTACTGTCAAGGTCGTTGGCATTCCTTAGCCCATAAACATTTCAGATGTTCAGCATGGTATCTGCCAGTTTTCTAATTAGATTAGACAATTCTCTCAATTACCCTGCCACATATCTGACTATTGTTATCGCCACCATTATGCCTGTCCTGATTAATGTTCGTAACAAGTGCCACAAGGCTACAGTGAGTTAGGAGAATTGTCATAAATTCTTCTGAATGTTCATTTTCTTGTAATGATAGATTAGTATACTTTTCATCTCCTGAGTTTTCATTTAAAGGATAAAGTTATTTTACACAATTATCAATAGTTCTTTTTATTAACGCACTCAGGTAAGCTGCCATAGTTGTCACAGAGATTTTCTTGATATAATTTCTATAATTGTCACTCTCATGCGTGAAAAGCAAGCAGACAATATGGCCGATAATGATTAGCTCAGAGTCTGCGCATTGACAGCAGTGCAACTCATGGCATAGGATCAAGATTTCACTCCTACCAGTCATAGAGTTAAACATTAGACCTACTGCAAGGTTTGATGTTTCACATCAAACACTTTATTATTAGTTTAGTTGGCATCTGATGGATCATAATAATTGTACTATTAAGTTCACCCTTGCAAATTTTCTTGATGTTACGGGTATTACTTAAATAGAAGTCCCAAGTAGTATCTCACAACATTGATTTGGGAAGAAGAGACCACACCAAAGAATGGGATACAGAAAAATAAAGCAAATTATGTTTGTTATGGACCTTATACTCATCCTCTTTCCCAGTGCAGGGTTTAAAAAAAGAACAGAATTGACAAGCAATTTTGTATCATCTCTTCTGTATTTGACACTGGTTTATTACTATATGATAGAAATATTTCATTTTGAAGCACCATGTTTCTTCTTGGGAAGTAAAAGTGTAGTTATAGTGAAGGTTAAGGTCTAGGGTTTTTGAAGAAGTCTTCTTTTTCTGTGATGTTTCATGACCCTTTTACCTTGAAGGCCCCCATCAAATGACTTAGGCTGTCAAGAATATGTTAGAAAGTTTGCTTCTTCCACAAAAAAATAAAAGAAAATAATTAATTGCAGGCTACGTGCCTTTCAGGAAGCTGTTCTACATCTGGATTTAAAAAAAGTCTACTCCTTTGGGTCTAGTGTTTCTGGAGATGAGTAAAGGTGTTAAAAGGAAGTCTCATTAGAAAGACATAGTCCTCTTAGCATCAAACTTCTCGAATATAATAATAGATTCGAAACCTCCACGTTTAAGAGAGAATATTCTGCAGTGTTTACAGTTTTGCCCTGTGATGGGTGTTCTTCCTCATCCACAAAGCCTACACCCGTGAGAAGGATAGGAAGAGACATAGCCAGCTTCCTGCTTTGTTCTGTTTTGACACCTCTATATTTCTGCCTGACCCAAACCTATATAAAAAAAACTATCTATCTGACAAAAATTAAGGTAACATTTGACAAGTAGTTAAAATGATAATTAATTTAAGAGCAATTAAAAATTCTGCACTGTTTCAAAGGTTGATTTTAAATACTAATTTCTGTTTTTATGCAGAGCCTGCTGTCTGGATTACTATATACACGTTCAAAAACATATAATTTCACCCATTTCTCATACCTACAGCAGCTTAGAAGAGGAATTGTTTTATAAAGAATTCTTTGAAACTGCAGAGAGAAATGAAAAATTATTTAGTTGCCCAAAAATGAAACTAAGTAATACAGAAAGAATATAGCTCTGGATAATAAAGCTCTGCTCAACTTTAAGCCTTATTCATAAGGCAATACCCTGAGTGTAAAACCATTCCCTCTGCGCTACGATGAAAAATCTGCTCAATCCTGACCATTAATAGAGGCTGCCTGGTAGGTCATATAGGAACACAGGACATGTAGATACAACTGGAGAGCAGAAACCACCTGACAATAGCAAAAAAAATCCAAACACCAAAGGGTCTGAAATACTAGCCAAAGCCCTGGTAATACTAACTTAGTGTGATTATACATGCAGACATATCTCATCTGTAAGCCACTGCAAGTCTTCCAAACTACGTTTGATGTCATGTCTCAGATGGCACCAAGATCCTGTAGAGTGAAACTGCCAACTGACAGTCTGTAGCAGATAACATATGCGGAAGAAATAAAGTTGCTGCCTCCCCAAAGTACTGTATTAAAATGTTTTGCTGCCCTCTCCCTTCTCAGGCAGCATAAGGGATTATTTTTCCATCAGGAAGAAGCAGGTTCTGGATTACATCCCTAAAATTCATTGCATCATGCTAACTGGCCAGAAGATCACTTATACTACCATGTTTAGCCCATATTGGTTTTGTTATAGTTCAGAAAAATTTCACTTTAATCTGATCTTCAGTGCCTATCACTGTCATTTTTAGGGTACTGACACATTTTATGACAATGGTATTCCAACGGAGCAGCATCATATTGCAAACACCAAAGTACGACTGGTAAAGCAGAGATGTTCAATTTGCTTATAAGAGGTCACAGATGCAAAGGAACTGGGTGTCTCACACATTCTTCTTTGTGAGTCCTCTTTGAGAATCCTAAGCCTTGGACAACAAACTGCATTCCAGAGAAATAACCTGTCACATATATGTTTGGTTTCTATACTCCATGGCCGTTTTACTTAAGGATATCAAACTTTTTTCCTTCTCAACAGAAAAACTATGAATTTCTGAAAAAAAATAGTGTATATATAAAATAAACCCCACAGCTTGAAATAAGATATTTTTCAAATGATTTCAATGAAATAATATTAAAATATTTAAGTATAATAGTCTCCCTTTTTAATGGCTATATTTGCAAATATAAAAATTCAGCACAAAGAAACCTAAACTGACTGAGGACAGCCAACTTTTTTTAATGAACATAGGATCACAGAATAGTTAGGGTTGGAAAGGACCTTAAGATCATCTAGTTCCAACCCCCCTGCCATACACTGATGTTGGCTTTTTTCTACTATTCATCTGAGAACTGTTTGAAAGTTTAAGAAGCTTGACTCCAAGAGAGTTACTGCAATTTATACAAGGATAATATCAGCATAGATTTAAGTAACAATTTTTTAAGGAAAATGGGAAGACATTTGTCTGTTAATAGCCATTTCCCAAAAGTTGACATCTTGTCAGAATGAGAGAGAGCACTGAGAAGAGAAGGTTTTAGCAAAAATCTGCTTTTCATTTAGAAGAATACCTGTACTAGGCAAACAAATGCAATGCAAACATTCCACCCTGGGAGCTGGGGTGGGGGGGGAACCTGTAGACAGAGAGAAAAGGATATGTTCTTCAATATGTGCGTGAAAGCTCCCAGAGTGTGTTCTCCAGATGAAATATTGCTTCCACTCTACAATATTGTATCAAATGTCATTTGTTATGCTACTCCCTGTGAGTAACCAAAATACGAAAGAATTTGAGATACCTAAATCATAGACTCATGAATGGTTTTGAGTTGGAAAGGACCTTAAAGACCATTTAGTTTCAACCCCTGCCACGGGCAGGAACACCTTCCACTAGCCCAGGTTGCTCCAAGCTCCCTCCAACCTGGCCTTGAACACTGCCAGGGATGGGGCAGCCACAGCTTCTCTGGGCAACCTGTGGTGGTACCTCACCGCCCTCACAGGGAAGAATTTCTGCCCAAGATCTCACCTCAATCTCCCCTCTGTCAGCTTAAAGCCATTCCCCCTTGTCCTGTCACTACAGGCCCTTGTCAAAAGGCCCTCTTCTGCTTTCTTGTTGGCCCCTTTAGGTGCTTGAAGCTGCGCCAAGCTCTCCCTGGAGCCTTCTCTTCTCCAGGCTCAGTCACCTCAGCTCTCTTAGCCTGTATTCACAGGTGAGGTGCTCCATCCCTTGCAGCATCTTTGTGGCCTCCTCTGGACTTGCTCTAAAATATCATATTGAAGACTTTGGTTTCATATGTTCATGCAATCCAAAACAGCATTGCTATCCATCTGCATGAACTGAGTGTTAGCTGCTAACACAGCTTTGATCAAAAACTTTATATAATATGAAACAAGTATATAATGAAAAGAATTCCACATAGTTTGTGTGATTTTAGGTACTTTCTCTGGCAGTACAGTTCCCAGTAAAATGCAGCTAAACATGTACCATCAGCAAATGCATCAAAGTTGCATCAGAATCCCAACTAGGACTGTTGCAGACAGTGCTGTTGCAGCAAGTTGTTGAACCATGATGTAAAATAAATCAGAGTTTCTTTTATATAGTTTTCTTTTCATACTTGTGGTATTACAAAGCCATTAAATACTTGCAATAGCAGCAGCAGCACCCCCGTGGATGATAGCTCACACACAGTTTAGGCAATTAGAAGCTGTTTTATTTGGAATGAATACATTAATATTGGCCAGGACAGCATAAGGATAATTCATGATGTCACTTGTGTGAGACTGGCTGTGATAAGGAGGTTATATGAGCTTGGCAATGTGATAAACCTCTGTGGAATGAATACTTTCAGAAGCTTGGGAAGACTGGAAGTGTTTATGCTATACTGAGTAGTACACAATACACAGATCCCCGAGCCAGGGCTGAGCATGCTACCTGCAGGACTAGGAGCAGAATAGTCACATCAGTGTAACACTGTACCATGGTTAATAACCCATTTTTGCAGTTCACTGCAAATCATTCAGAAGGGGTGTGTGCATGTGGAATAAGAAACACAAACAACAAGCAAGAGAAAATAGATAAGAAGAACAAAATGTGCTGAAAAAAAAACCCTAAACAAACCCAGAACACCCATCTTGATCATTCAGTAATAATTTATCTGAAAATTCCTCCTGCACACTTGTAACTTTACCTGATGTATTCAACTTTATGAACAGAATAGAAGACTGGTAAGGCAGACACCCCAGGATATTATTTTAGAAAGCCACTTACGAATGCAGAATCAGCATCAGTGATTTGCGACTGCTACTGAAGAAATTAGCAATAATTGCAACCTTTCATTACAAAACCTGTCATTTGGTATCTTCAAGCAATTTGGTGTAAAACTAAACTTGACGACTGAGTCATTGCCAAACCTAATAATTTACTGCATAAACTTTAAACCGTAGGATTGCTCAAGGTGAATGTAAGAATCTATAACATTAACTGTTACTATATCAAGACTCAGTCATACATTTCTTGATCCAAATAAACTGAGACTGTTGGACTAGGCTCTTCATCAGTTTTTCTCTTTGAACATACTGTGTGTTAATATGAACCTAAAATTAATGAAAAAAAAAATAAAAACCCATCAGTGAAAGACAACCTTTCCCTTTAGCAAGCTTATTTTGGATTACTCATGTGAACTGCTTAAACAGACATACACAAACATTGCCTGAAAGGGTTCCAGGATTTTGCAAACTTATATATAGACTGCTTCAGTAAAACCACCAACAAACATAGCCACATAAAGTGAAAAATCCATCAATAATTATCACAAATCAGATTAGAACCTATAGATTTTTTTCAACATGCAGACTGTGGATCAAGCATCCTCACCACCCCATGGGTAATGGCTATGCCTGGATTCTGCATCCTACTTCCATTTCTAAACACTTGGCTAGACCAACATTTCTCTTTGCTATAAAAAAACCCTCTTATTTGATTATATCTTCCCCCTTGAAGAGCTCCCACCCAGCTTTCAATTTAAAAAAACAAAACAAAACAAAACACAAAACAGCACATTTTTAATCATTTTGTAAACACTATACCAGAAAATATCGGTCTGCCCCTGCACCACCTGAGCTTTCACCACTTTCTTGCAAACCTCACGGAAAAACAGCATTTGCTATTAGTAATTATCATGGAAATGATGTGAGAAAGCTCCATTTGTAGGCTGTTTTGCTACCTACCATGGTTATTATTTTATAACATATAAACCATATACATGTATACCATATGCATGTATCTGTATACACGTACATATACATGTATATGTAGCATATACATGTATTTGTAGCATACCTATATGTATACACCATTTTTCTGTTAATTTTGTTCCAAGGATTTGGAGAGAAAGGTGGATTGGCAAAGGATTTCAGATGCTCCCACAACATCTGAAAATAAAGTTTAAGTCATGGCACAGTGTAAAACATTATTGGAAGAGAAAAAGAAAGAACTCTGTCCTACCATGTGTTGAAAGCTTCCCAAATGGTGAGAGTTATTTCAGAAAGTTTATTTTAGTTCAAAGAAAGTTGTTTCTTTTTTTTTTCCCAAGAAAGCGGTAACATAGGATTACATATTACAAAAGGTAGGTTGCTTTCCAAAGCAAAGAGGAATTACTTTACTTTTCAACATACTCTACTCCCCTACAAAAGAGATACTAGCAATTGTCACCTATTTGACGGCACATGTGTGTGTATGTGCATGGATTTTATGTTTTAGCAAAACCCAAAGCTAGAAATTTGTTCCTTTAAAACAAAATTATTAAATAAAAAAACCCTCTCCTTCATGTTAAGTACTGACTAAATAATATACTAGGTTTGCACAAAAGTATAAAGATCCCTTAGGACACTATTTTTTTCTACACTTCAAGGAGCCTTGAAAGATGAAATATTAAAATTTCATTCTACTTATTCTACCCTAAACCAAGTAGTTGAGGATCAAATATGTTGTGAACTTAAGCTTTACTCTCACAAGATCTCAGAAGCTAAATGCAGTTCCTCTTGCTCTGCTCCTAAACCTCTGCTTGAGCACAGCTCCAAATTCCAAAACCAACATACACCAGGGGCATGGCTGAAACCTGAGCATAGGCATGTACGCCTGTGGCAGAGAAAGAAGTTTTAGATGCAGCCTTCTCTTTGACGTTTCCTAGCACGTGCCTTTTTAGCATCCCAAGGCTCAGTACAATGTCTAATAACAGTCCTGAATGAGACACCAAACCCTGTGCCACAAATTCAACAATGACCTAAGATTTCCATGCAGTACAGTGCTGACCTGCCCTGCCTGACCTGAAGACTTTTGGCACTGTACTGCATAATGCCTACATCCTTTAGCCTTTATACTGTTCAATCAAAAAGAAAGGGTGAAAAGTAATCCACATGTATAGGGTGCATAATCAGTTCACTATTTGCAGAGATGAAACAAACCATTCCACAGTGAAAAGAAGTTAGAGTCACCAAGTCATGAAAGACATGATTACAGCCTACAGGAATGCCAGGGGCCCACAAGGATGCTGGAGAGGGACTCTTTTCATCAGGGACTGTAGTGTGTCGTGGTTTAAACCCAGTCAGCCATAAAACAGCCACGCAGTCCCTCGCTCACTCCCCTCCTTTCTCTTCCCCTCCACTCCTGGAGGGATGGGAAGGAGAATCAAAAAGAATGTAACTCCCACAGGTTAAGAACAGTCCAGTAACTAAGGTATACCACAGATCACTACTGCTACCACCAATAATAATAATGATAATGGAAATAACGGGAAGAGAATACAATACCACCTGCTGACCGATAATATCCAGCACTGACCGGTACCTAGTCCCACCCTGCAGTCCACTAGCCCTTCCGGGTAACTCTCAGTTACATCCTGGCCATGACATGCTGTGGTATGGAATACCTCTTTGGTTAGTTTGGGTCAGGTGTCCTGTCTCTGCTTTCTTCCGGCTTCCCCTCCTCCCTGGCAGAGCATGAGGCTCACAAAGTCCTTGGCCAGACCAAACATTTGAGCAGACACTAAAAACATCGGTGTTATCAGCGCTATTCCCAGGCCAAAAATCAAAACCACAGCAATGCACCAGCTACTAAGAAGCAGAAAAAATGACTGCTACTGCTGAACCCAGGACATTATCCACCCCTTAATCCATACCATTCACGTCATGCTCAGATCCCACATTTTCAATATACCATCACTCTTATCTCAGTGCACTCTTATCTTAGTGCATGGACCAGTCCCTATAAAGCTGCTGAGTCCATCTGGTCCATGATGTCAGGCTCCATCTCTTGTAACAGTCTTCCAGAGCAGGAGAGACTGTGTGCACTGTTCACACTCGTGAATAACCTGGGCAATAGTGTCCATTGTTAAGTCCACCCCTCCATCATGAGTCCATCTCTATGTTGCATCTCTGCTCTGATGGTCTGAAGTGTCATGGGCCCACCAGGTTCAAAATAATTCACCCTCCCCTTCAGCAGTTTCTGCAACTTATCGCTGGGGACTCCACACAGCTGCCTTCCATCTCCAATGCTTCCAAAGCACTGGAGGGTCCCAGTGGACTAGATACTTGCCCATACTGTCCCACAGGCCCTGCCACTCATGACTGTCCAGCCTTGGGGAAAATCTCCTGGTCCTCCTATATTGTCATCTGACCCTAGACAAGGCCCAAACCCGGCTTAACTTCTGAGATCAGACAAAATGGTTGTGGGTAGAACACAGTCTGTGTGTGTGCCAACATGCTGATCCCCATCACAATCAGCAGGCATTTGGGTATCCCAAGGGTACCCAAAGGCCATTCAAAACCTTCAGAACTCTCAGTTGATGCTGCTGTACTTGTCACCGGGGCTGGTGTAGCTGCTGTGCTTGCCGGCTCTCCCACCAACAGCTTCTCTTTTTCTGAGTCAGCTCTTCCTCCTCTGCCTTGCTGGGAAATGCTGTGTGGTCTCCTGCATCCTCCACTTGTTCTGGGTGCCTGAGGCTGGACCCAGCTGAGGCTCCCAAAGTTGGTATCTTGCTCTCCGCATCCTCCTGGGACTCGGGCTCGCGGGGCTCGGTGAGCAGCTGCCAGAGGACGCTCTTGGCCATCACGGGGCTGGGCTAGGCAGCAGGGCTCAGCTCCTCTGCCACCTCCTCCTGCTGCTCAGCAGCCACCTCCTTCCCGCCCTCTGGCCCCGCTCCCGCCGCCTGGTCTCCGGGGCCGCTCTCCTGAGCCGCTTCGGCTGCTGCCTGCCCCCGGGGCCGCTCCCCCTCGGCTCCCCGCAGCCTCACGAAGACGGAAGCGAGGACGAGGGCCAGGCTGGTGAAGAGCAGCCGGACGGCCAGGTACAAGTCCACGGCCACGTCCGTCCCGCCCTGCTGCTGGAGCCCGCCCGTATTACAAGCCATTGCCATAAAGCACAGTGAGACAAGAACCTTAGCCCAAGCCCCACACTTGATAAACACTAACACAGCAAATACCGGCTCTACGTAAGTTACAACGGTCTGAAGCTGTGAGATCAACAAGAACAACTCTGAGAGCCAATAAATCAGCATTGTGACCAGTGACTATTAATCCGGTCAGATCTGTCGTTATCTCAACCCTTCGTGCCCCGCGCTGGGGGGGGCAAAAAGAACTGCCGTGGTTTAAACCCAGTCAGGCATAAAACAGCCACAAAGTCCCTCTCTCACTCCCCCCTTCTTTCCTTCCCCCTACTCCCGGAGGGACGGAGAGGAGAATTGAGAAGAATGCAACTCGCACGGGTTGAGATAAGAACAGTTTAGTAACTAAGGTGTAACACAAATCACTACTGCTACCACCAATGATAATAATGATAAAGGAATTAACAAGGGAAGAGAATACAATACCACCTGCTGACCGATAATATCCAGCACTGACCGGTACCTAGTCCCACCCTGCAGTCCACTAGCCCTTCCGGGTAACTCTCAGTTACATCCTGGCCATGATGTGTTGTGGTATGGAATACCTCTTTGGTCAGTTTGGGTCAGGTGTCCTGTCTCTGTTTCCTCCCGGCTTCCCCTCCTCCCTGGCAGAGCATGAGGCTCAGAAAATCCTTGGCCAGACCAAACATTTGAGCAGACACTAAAAACATCGGTGTTATCAGTGCTATTCCCAGGCCAAAAATCAAAACCACAGCACTGCACCAGCTACTAAGAAGGAGAAAAAATGACTGCTACTGCTGAACCCAGGACATAGTGATAGGACAAGGGGTAATAGGTTCAAACAAACAGGGGAAGTTTAGATTGGATGTAAGGACAAGTTCTTTACTGTGAGAGTGGTGAGGAAATGGAACAGGTTGCCCAAAGAAGTGGTAAATGCTCCATCCCTGGCAGTGTTACTAGGCCAGGTTGGACAGAGCCTTGGGCAACATGGTCTAGAGTGAGTTAGAGGGGGTGGAAATAGATGATCTTAAGGTCCTTTCCAACCCAAACCATTCGATGATTCTATAGCATGAAGACTGTTTCCCCAGCACAGTTTCCCCAGCACACCTGACTTTCACACACTATATATACTTGAACTGACATCTACTTGATAGGTAATCATCACTTCTGCTGCATCTTTCACTAGAGATGGTGAGAACAAGAGAGGAGAAAAAAGAGCAGACATAAAGTAACCCTGTCTTAACAAATGCTAGTACAATTTGGAAGCTCAGCAGCAGGTAAAATCAGGTAACAAGGATAGTGAACTCCCCTGAGTGTGTGATATCGTTTACAATGAGCCTACACTACATTGCTGGAGAAAATTTGTGCCTATGCAGCAATGAAGCCACCCCTTAATCCAAGAAAGAAAATTCACAAAGTGTTTCTGAATGAATAACTGGGAAATTAATTTTGATTGTGATGTGAAGAAAAACTTAGAAGACAAATAGACTGATTTTTCTTTTTTCTTTTTTTTTTTTTTTTTTGTGAGCTTAAAAATAAAATTAAATCTAGGATTTTTTAGGTTATTATTATCCTACAACCCCACAGAGGCTATGGGTAACAGAGCTCTAGTAGCTACAATTAAGAACTAAGTGCCTGTGGGTGGAAAGAGTGATTTTTTATATATTGAAGTTGTCCCTAGATTCCACCAAAGCAGGTAAAAGATTTGATTTCTCTCATGCCTTTCCAGCACAAATGACCTCTGTATATGGCCAGGCACCTACATCAAGTGTAAAGTTAGTTGTGTTAATGCAAACAAGTTCTTTATTGATCTATTGTAGTGAAGACTTGAGCTAGCTCAGTAAAATAAAAAGGGAAAAAAAATCCACGCACAATTACGAAAAAGGATTTTTTGGTTTGTTTTAGTTTTTGTTAGAGCTCACTACCATCCAAAGCTACTTCAATAAATTTCACATAAAAGTGGAAATCTTCAACCATTTTCCCCTTTATCATGATAGTCCAAGTATTCCAAGGTACAAATGATTGAAACAACATAGAAAACGTACTGAAGTTTTATCTCATTGAAGGCATTCAAAGAAATTATTCCACAGTGTGGAAGGTCTGGGTCATGTGGGTAGTAATAAGCCATTGCTTCTTTACAAGACAATAAGAAAATACATACAAAGCTGAAGAGGGAATCTTTACAAAGAAAAATCAGTAAATTTGAGATCGATTTTGCCCATTTATTCCCTTAATCTTGTCATGCTGTAATCAAGTTTCAAGTTTAGTTAGATTTTCCCTGCTCTCTCATCTAGAATTTAAGCAAGCAGTGGGTTAAATCAGTGCAAATGGACTCTGGCTTTCTAGATCCCAAGAGTTTGGCTGCTCATTAATGTATATGTAAAAATAGTTTCATTTTGGGCAAAGCTTCTCTTTGTGTTCCTGCAGATTTAATGGTGAATAGATTTTGGATGGTCAATCACAGTGAGATGAATTTTACTTCATCCAGGACTGGCAAGTGTCCACACTGCAATTCAATGGAAAAAATCCAAGTTTTCTTCCTTTCACTCTTAACAATGTCATCACCTCACTAATTCATTTCATTGTATTAAGCATGAAAACCTGGAGGATATCACACAGAATATTTTCTTGACTGTTACTGATTAAGAAGGAAAAAAAACCCACCCAAAAACTTGAGAAGGCTTCTGTGTAAATATGAAGAAAGAGAAATACTTGCAAAGAGGAGTGTGGTCTTCTATACTCAAATAGCTGCTCTGATTCCTCCTGCAGTGGTTCTCTTTCAGCGACAAATGTACTTCAGTTGCCAATGCCAGTGTACACAGAAATAGGCTTCAAAGTTTGTATGGAACTTCAGAACCTAAAGGAAAAAAAAAGAAAGAGAAACCCCATGTTTTTGCAAGATTCTATTTGCATAGATTAAGATTCTATGGATAAAGCATCCAGAAAGCATAAGTCCAGTTAGTAAAAAGAGCCTCAAAATATCTATTATACAAATATTAAAGTTATTCAACCTAAATTCCTGGAAGCCCACTATAATTGCTTCTTTTATATCTGGCATTGCACTTCAACTGCTGAATTCCTTAGCTTCGAAGAGCAGACTTATGGAGATGCTGTACTATTTGATTTGGCACTATTCACAAGACTTGGCAGGTGATCAAAAACAGAGGGCACAGAGGAGCAGGAAAAGCCTTAAGAAACTGTCTGGGCTGCTGCTGTTACTGCCTCCATAGAGAGAAAACTCACTAATAAGCACAAAGTAGCTGTATGCATTATTCTTGTTTAATTTTATACTGCTTTTTTTATATATCTTGACAAAATAAACATCAGCATTTCTTCTATAGATATTAATTTGCATCTGCATCCAGCTTAACTTACATCTCTTCACTCTCCAACAGGTAGAAATTTTATGGCTTCTTTTTTGCAATATTTTAGAATATATGAGTCACTAATACTGTACACTAACTGAAAACTCAAGGCATAACTGTTACAAAAAGCATCAGGAAGGAAATAGGACAATTTCAAAGGTACTTTAAAAAATACTACTAATTATAGTATGATTTAGACTGGGAGATTTAAAACATTTGGCTATAAATATCCAAGGGACATAAACCTGATTTTTACATCAGAATTTAGATTCAGAGCAGTATTTTAAACTTCACAAAGACCTGATCATAAGCTGGGGAGCCCTGAAAAGCTGCTAAAAGCTGCTTGTGTAGAATAGCAGGGGGGGAGCAGGAGGAGTCTAAGTCAGACATACTACCCAGAGGCAGTAGAAGGTAATCCCAAGATCCTTACAATTGAAAATTCACGGAAAAGCTTTCCATGTAAACAGGAATTCCCAAATATCAATACAACAGGAAAAGCTTTTACATGTAGTGTTTAAGTCCTCACAAGATCAGGCCATGTCAAGTGATGGAGCCCAGGGAAGATGTAAGTTGCTTGCCAGCGTCCCAGTCCTCCTGTTCATCACAGCAGGCAGCCCACACTGGGGACAAACCACACTGTGTAGCAATGTCTTCCCTGCCTCTGCTGACAGCATGAGAACTCCAAAACCTGCACGATCATAGGATACTTCCAATTCTGCTGAGCACTGCTCCAGCGGGAGCAGGGAGGAGGAAGAGAAAGCTTGCGACTATAAGTGGAATTAATGCTTTGAGCAGTTTAGCTCCTATTCAGATTTTGACTTGGAGAGCTGCCAGGTTACCAGGGAAGCAAGTCATTCAGAGCATCTCTTGCCAAATTATGATCATCTCTCTCCCCAGACTTCCTCCACAGACATGCAGCAGATCCTTGTCGGCAAGCTGGGGCTTTTTAAGGCACCCACAGCAGAGAGAAAGAGCTGGTGCTCTTTACCTGGCTACAGCTTTGGCTATATTTCCTCCCCAGCTCTGCACTGTAAATGGAGAAAAGCATATTATGCTTTGTGCTGTATGTCAGTGCTGGGCGATGCCCTTTGGAGAATGGGCAGTGGGGATGAAGCCCAAAATAAACTTCCAGTTTGTGCAAGAATTCTACTGCAACAAACTCTCAATCTGTGATTGAGCCACCAGCAGACGTAGACACCCTTTATGACTATGACATCACTCTGCTACAAAGCTCAGTATGACTTGCCCATATGAAATCAATCCTCACAGAGGATTACATAAATGCCATCCCATAACCTTGCTCATTTTCCAAGATTTTGAGATTACTTCCCCTTTCCTCCTCATCTGCAAGACCTCCTTGCACCATGCTTGGTGACAGATACTGTACCTTAGCCAGCATGAAACGCAGAAAAAATGTCTTTTCCTAATTACACTTCCATCTCCTTATTCCAAGACTTTAAAGTCTATTATGGACAGCTATGCTTAGATTTGCCACATCACAGAAACTGAAGTGAAGCTTCCTAAAATATTTTCTCTCATGTTCCTTTTGAAAGCAAGCCTGAAGGCTCTACTGCCAAATACTCTACTTGCATATGTACCTGTACAAGTGCATTAAACTGAAAGTCTCAGTTTCTATAACATGTGCATTTTTTAAACGTGCAACTGCTTTACTATACTACTTTGACAGGTATTCTTGCGACACTTCAACAAAAGAATGTATTCCCTATAGACAAACACTTTTTACTGGTTCCCTTCGAACTTTCTTGCAGAGAGCAGTGTCTGATTACTGGGCTTATTGTGCTAAAGCAGAACTTCCCAAGTGAGCAGCATCCAAGAGCGATGCATATCTGTACACTTGCCGTAGATAAAAAATAAAGTATAATCTAGTGGCCAAATTCCAGCTGCAGTTACAGTCCTTTAATGAAATTACATCTTAATGGAATTGACCTACTTATACATTAAGGCTACTGTACCTAAAATATAGCGTGGATGGAAACATATTCTTTGTCATTTTAGCTGCAATTTGTGATATTGATTTTAACCCTGGATCAGACCTAGATCTAGCTAAGTGCACTGTGAATCCAAAAATCCTGACCTCCAGACCAAACATTTGTTCTTTATTATGAGTGCAGGCAGACCACATCACATTTAGGTGACGGATGTGACCCCAATCTCTCAGTTAACACTCTGGTTCAAAGAGTAATCCTGCCGCACGCAACTTTATTGTTATGAAAAAGTGCTCACCACAACATATAATGACTCCTGGTTCTCAGTGACACCAAGAACCACCAGGGTATTTTCTTGTGGAAAAGGAAAAATAGCAAACCCAAAAGTTAGGGTGCCACTTTGTGAACAGAAAAAGAAACCTTTGATTACTTCATACCAGTGAAAGTGAGCAGGGGAAGAGTGGTTTGATTTTCTTTTAAGACATGCTGAAGCATTCCAGTATCTGAAGGGGGCCTATAGGGATGCTGGTGAGGGACTCTTCATTAGGGACTGTAGTGACAGGACAACAGGTAATGGGTTAAACAGGGGAAGTTTAGGTTGGATATGAGGAGGAAATTCTTTCCTGTTAGGGTGGTGAGGCACTGGAATGGGTTGCCCAGGGAGGTTGTGAATGCTCCATCCCTGGCAGTGTTCAAGGCCAGGCTGGACGAGGCCTTGGGTGATATGGTTTAGTGTGAGGTGTCCCTGCCCATGGCAGGGGGGTTGGAACTTGATGGTCCTTTCCAAACCTAACCATTCTATGATTCTATGATTCTATGATTCAGCTTCACAGGGGCCTTCTGCCCTGACTGAGGCGTTTTGGAAGATTTATTCATTGCAAGTAGAAGCATAGGAAACATCCAGAGATTTGTAATACCTGTGTGCTGATCCTCCCTAGAGTGAAACCCAGATCTTCCATGAGTATTTAGGACCCATTTCCTATTGGTTTGAGTGGGTACCTAAATGCCTTTAAACCTGTTCAGGCTTCACCACCCCTCTTTCTCCTAGTAAACAAAGGTAATACTCTCTCCCTGTTTCAAAGAAGGTTCATGAGAATGAACTACTAACATCACCAGGTCATTTCAAATTACATCTAGTCACCTACATAACTTTGAGGATGTGGGCCTCAGGGACTCTAGAAACAGGCATAAAACAGCCCCATACAGTGATACAGGCTTACTACTTGGGGTGAATGGGATTTTGAAAAGTAACTTAATCACAACAACAGGATTTTAGAAAGACAAAATTATGATTCTAATTCTCCTACAAGTACAGGAGTCAGGTACACTAATTCTCCTCTGTGCCTTTCAAAGAATTTCTCTAAGGAATTATTACAATTTTTATGACTGAACTTTGCCCTTCTCACAAAGTTGACTCCACATCTAAACCATGGGGCAAATCAAATGGAGTGGACCCTTTTAATCCAGGAGAGCCTCCCTGCATGACTGGAAAGAAAAGCTCTTTAAACTGATCTATTTTGTTTCATAGGCAGTTATAAACATTCATCTCTCTTTCCTTCTTGCAGACATGAAGAAGGGAGCAGGGCTCTCTCAGGAGTCATACACTGCACATCATTTTACATTGCATCATTAGAAAGAAATAGCACATAGGAAGAACAGTAGGAAGCAGAGGCAACCATTCCACAGTGCTATAATTACTATAACGTTCATTTTTAAAGAAGGAAATCCATAGGGGATCCCCCACCCCCCCCAAAAAAAAAAAACCAACAAAACAAAACAAACCAGCAGAAAACACACAAAAAAACCCAAACAAATAAACCCAAAACTAAAACCAAAAAAACAAAATGAACAAAATAAAACCACAAAAAAACCCCAGCCAAACAAAAAAATTCCTGACACCCCCACAAAAAAAAAAAACAAACACAAAAAAACCCAAATGAAAAACCCCAAAGCACCCACAAACATATTCCAAAGTATACTCAAACTCACATTTACCAATAGTTCAACTGATTTACTTGAATGGAAGCAGTGTGGTCTTCAAGAAACTGTGATTAAGAGTATATTTGATGAACTGCAAATACTTCCAAATTGTAACTGAAAACACAAAACATCATGACTGCAGTAAACTTAAGAGTGTTATCCAAGTTAAAAACTGTAGATGACACACTTATGCAGGAGACATGAAATTAATTCACTGGATGTCCCAAGACTCTACTGAACAGCAGTAAAGTTAACAGAAACTTTCAAAATGCCAGATGTGAAAGACAACAGTAATTTCTGACTTAGCATATGACTTTGATCTGTCATTTCCTCCTGTCCCATAATTTCTGGGTTGTATTTACTTACACATCACAGTGTTGCATGCACTTAACACGGTTTAAGCAAATTCATTGCTGGAAGTAACTCAACACTCATTATGGATGAGAACGCTTTACTTTGGGTGTGTGGCCTCAGGAGACGGTGCTAGAAAAGGAAGCTACTTCATCTTCAGCACTATAAAAGACAGTAATAGTGCAAACTCCTAAACATTTCAACTATTTCTGCATACCTCAGTAAGTCTTCAGGATAAGATTCTAGAACAAAGACTTGGCATTTAGTAAATGACTTCAAAATGCTAAAGAAAGACAAAGAGAGTGCTACCAAATAGAAAAGGAGAGGAAAAGAAGAAAATATTACCATCTTATAGAAGAAAAAATATGTGCACAGCAATTCTCCCTACTCTGTAAGAGTTTATTTTATGCTTACAAAATATCTTTATTTTTGAACAGGCTAACATGGAAGGTACACCCTTCATGACTATTATATACATTTTTCAGTGGTGCAGGTAAAACTAGAGAAATCTGAACTTTAATACCACAAAACATAACTTTCTGACCAGATGACAATGAAGAAGATTCAAAAAGATCTAAACCATCATCAACCATACAAGCAATTATAAACAACCCACCAAACACTTTTTCCAAAAAGCAATCAGTAAAAGCAAGATTGTATCCTTACCAGTGCAATGACGCAAAGGAACTTTCTCTTCCATTTTCATGTAAATATTTAGAAATTAGAAAGCTCAAACAAGAAAGCCTGCATTTTGATAGATGCCCCAGATGCCAAGAAAAAACATTATTTTTTGCACGGTAGCTATGTCACTGTGACTGTGCTTCATCAGGTCTCCTGTGCGTAGCTCTAGAACATACTCAGTTACCATATTCTCCCAATAGTTTCTCTGGAAATCCCCAGATCTACAGGGAAGACAACATTTAAAATATTGAAGGAATTCTGTGAGAGGAAGTTTGAGAAAAATACAGCACAGGGTACTTTAGTTATATCAGAAGCATATATTACATTTGCCCTTCACATCAGCACAGTGGTAGCCTTACATACAACAGTGCAAGTGATACATTGAAGCCCTCCTCTTCCTCAAAGCTTCCTTGTGGAAGAAAAGAGTTGTTGCCGTATGCAGCAAAGTAGAAGTATGTATACCTCAATACCATATCATATTCTAAGCAAGTATTGCTTTAAGTTATTTTACTAACATGATAAGTAATTTCTTCTTACATCTGTTTATCTGCCCTTAGACTGAAGGTCCTGTAAGGCACAGACAGAAGTTTTTTGGAAAGCATCCAAAATAATGACTTTTGCTTAATGAGAATTAATTCAACTATAATAAAGAACAGCGAACAGCAGAGATGCTCTGGCTTGATCTTACAGAGATGAGTTAGAATCATAGAGTAATCGAATTGTTAGGGTTGGAAAGGACCTTAAGATCATCTAGTTCCAACCCCCCTGCCGTGGTCAGGGACACCTTACACTAAATCATATCACCCAAGGCCTCGTCCAACCGGGCCTTGAACACTGCCAGGGATGGAGCATTCACAACCTCCCTGGGCAACCTATTCCAGTGCCTCACCACCCTAACAGGAAAGAATTTCCTCCTTATATCCAATCTAAACTTCCACTGTTTAAGTTTGAACCCGTTACCCCTTGTCCTATCACTACAGCCCCTAACAAAGAGTCCCTCTCCAGCATCCCCATAGGCCCCCTTCAGATACTGGAAGGCAGCTATGAGGTCTCCATGCAGCCTTCTCTTCTCCAGGCTCAACAGCCCCAACTTTCTCAGCCTGTCTTCATACGGGAGGTGCTCCAGTCCCCTGATCATCCTCGTGGCCCTCCTCTGGACTTGTTCCAACAGTTCCATGCCTTTTTTATGTTCAGGACACCAGACCTGCACACAATACTCCAGGTGAGGTCTCACAAGAGAAGAGTAGAGGGGCAGCATCACCTCCTTCGACCTGCTGGTCACGCTTTTTTGATGCAGCCCAGGATACGGTTGGCTTTCTGGGCTGTTAGTGCACACTGAAGCCAGCTCATGTTCATTTTCTCATCAACCAACACCCCCAAGTCCTTCTCCGCAGGGCTGCTCTGAATCTCTTCTCTGCCCAACCTGTAGCTGTGCCTGGGATTGCTCTGACCCAGGTGTAGGACCTTGCACTTGGCATGGTTAAACTTCATGAGGTTGGCATCAGCCCACCTCACAAGCATGTCAAGGTCACTCTGGATGGCATTCCTTCCCTCCAGCTTATCAACCGAACCACACAGCTTGGTGTCATCGGCAAACTTGCTGAGGGCACACTCAATCCCACTGCCCATGTCACCGGCACAGATGTTGAACAAGACAGGTCCCAACACCGATCCCTGAGGGACACCACTCGTTACTGGTCTCCAGCCGGACATTGAGCCATTGACCACAACTCTTTGTGTGCGGCCACCCAGCCAGTTCTTTATCCACCGAGTGGTCCATCCATCAAATTGATGTCTCTCCAATTTAGAGACAAGGATGTCATTCGGGACAGTGTCGAATGCTTTCCACAAGTCCAGGTAGATGACATCAACTGCTCTACCCCTGTCCATCGGATCTGTAGCCCCACCATAGAAGGCCACCAGATTGGTCAGGCAGGATTTTCCCTTAGTGAAGACATGCTGTCTTGTCTCCAAGCACCTCATTGTTTTTCATGTGCCTTAGCATGCCTTCCAGGAGAATCTGCTCCAAGATTTTGCCAGGCACAGAGGTGAGACTGACTGGTCTGTAATTCCCTGGGTCATCCATTTTCCCCTTCTTGAAAATGGGGGTTATATTTCCCTTTTTCCATTCGTTGGGAACTTCACCTGACTGCCATGATTTTTCAAATATGATGGCCAGCGGCTTCGCAACTTCATTCACCAGCTCCTTCAGGACCCACAGATGGATCTCATCAGGACCCATGGACTTGTGCACATTCAGATTTTTAAGATGGTCTCGAACCAGATCCTCTCCTACAGTGGGCCCACAAGGTCTTCATTCTCAGAGTCCCTCTGTCTGCCTTCCAAGACTTGGGTGGTTTGGTCAGAGCCTTTGACAGTGAAGACCGAGGCAAAGAAGCCACTCAGAACCTCAGCCTTCTCTGCATCCAGGGTAGCCAGTTCTCCCAAGAGCTTCCGGAGGCAGCCTATGATGTCCCTAGTCTGTTTTTTACTCACTATGTACCTGTAGAATCCCTTCCTGGTATCCCTAACATCCCTTGCCAAGTTTAATTCTAACTGGTCCTTAGCTTTCCTAACCTGGTCGCTAGCTTCCCGGACAGCATCCCTGTACTCTTCCCCGGCCGCCTGTCCTTGCTTCCACATTTTATAAGCCTCTTTTCTCATTTGAAGTTTCCTCAGCTGCTCCTTATCCACCCAAGGAGGTCTCCTGGCCCTCCTGCTGCACTTCCTTCTAGTTGGGATGCAACACTCCTGAGCTTGTAGCAGGTGATCCTTGAATATCAACCAACAGCCTTGGGCCCCCCTGCCCTCTAGGGCTCTATCCCATGGAACCTTACTAAGCAGGTTCCTGAAGAGGCCAAAGTCTGCTCTTTTGAAGTCCAGGGCAGTGAGCTTGCTGCACGCTCTTCTCACTGTCCTGAGGATCTCAAATTCGAGCATCTCATGATCGCTGCATCCAAGGCTGCCCTGGAGAGTCACATTTCCAACCAGCCCTTCCCTGTTGGTGAGCACGAGGTCAAGCATGGCACCTCTCCTTGTCAGCTTCTCTATTACTTGCAAAAGGAAGTTGTCTTCCACACAATCGAGGAACCTTCTGGATTGCTTGTGCCGGGCCGTACCGTCCTTTCAACAGATGTCAGGGTGGTTGAAGTCACCCATGAGAACAAGGGCCTGCGAGTGTGAGGCTTTTCCTATCTGTCTATGGAGTGCTTCATTTGCAGGTTCTCCTTGATCAGGCGGTCTGTAACAGATCCCCACAGTAATGTCCCCCATAGCTATATTCCCTTTAACCCTGACCCACAAACTCTCTATGGACTGCTCACCTGTCCCCAGACAGAGTTCCATACTCTCCAGCCTATCCCTAACATAAAGGGCAACTCCCCCTCCCTGCCTGCCGGGCCTGTCTTTTCTAAAGAGCCTGTAACCTTCCATTCCAACACTCCAGTCATAGGAGCCATCCCACCATGTTTCTGTGATGCCTATTATATCATGCCCCCTTAGACATGCACACAACTCTAACTCCTCTTGTTTGTTCCCCATGCTACGGGCATTTGTATAGAGGCATCTGAGCCGAGCTCCAACTGAAGCCGGCTCATTGGCTGGAGAGGCTGGGATATCTCTACATTGTTCCAAGCATTTATTATAGGTTCTGGCAACTGAAACCCTGAAATAAATGATAATGCCAAAGGAAAAATCCTTCACAGTTGTCAAACTGTTCAGAAAGCGTTAATACGGTTCATTCATTTTCAGCTGCAATACCATGTTGAAAACATACTTTTGCTGGTCTGCAGTTGATTGATGTACATTACTCATATCAGGCTAATGGCACTTTATTTTCCAACAGTAGCAAGTAATGAGTGACCTTGAGTGCATATTGTTTTGCTGAAAGGTTTTGTTGCTCCGTGTACTCTGTGAGCACCCCCAAGGAAATGAGGGCCCTGTATTGGTGTTTTTCAGCAAACCTCATTTCTTTCATGGCTTTCTGTAAAAGAATTTGATACACGGATAGAAGCTAACTTCAGTGAGTAAATGAAATATTGATCCACACTACTCTGGCCTTGCCTTCACCTTGTCCCAGGGCTGTGAGTTACTGACTTTTCCGTTTTGGCTGTAATAGGAATTATTACAACAGGCCTGTGCAAGTAATTACTTGGCATGGCAAAAAGGAGGGTCCATCATATATTTCTGTAGAGACGTTAGTTTCCATCAGACCAGCAGTCCGCTTTTTTGGCCCTGTCTTTCCTGCTCTTGATTCAATTCTCTTAACCATCATTAATCAAGTTCCTTGTCAGTAGAAGTTTATCAAAAGTATTAAGTGAGCAAGGTTGCATGGCCTCCTTAAGGAAAAAAAATAAAGCCAAGAAAAAGAAGCATCCATGCAGGGCAGTAAATTTCAAAATATGGAAGGCTGGTTCCATGATATATATGAGTGTCTTTCCAGCTGGAATGAGCAGTTTGTTTTAGTGATAGATATTGTAGCTTGAGCCATGATAGAATCCTTCTCAAGTTTATATGTCATAGACTATCATTTATGAGAGACCATGTGTTTCTAAATGGTGAAGGTCATGGCTGATGGCAAAAGTAAAAGCAGTGGTGATTCATTAAAAATAGTTAATAGGGCCGGCTGTTGACAGGGATAAATAGCGACATGCTGCTTTTTCAACCCACAAGCAACTAGTTTAGGCAATGTTTCTTCTGTGTTCTCCACCACTCCTGATTGCCAGACAGCTGTGAACACACATAGAGACATAAGCAAGATTGCTTCCACCCTGTTAATAATAGATGCAGGTTTCCAGTGTGAATGACTTCTCTAGATACAGATTTTCCAAACATCACCTTTGGCAAACTGATTAAACATTCAGCTCTCAGTGATTTGTTAGATAATAATCAAGTTTACACTGTACACTGAATTCTTAGGGACCAAATACATTTCCTAACTATACTGCTGGGATCCCACCCTTCAGTTTGAACACCAGCTAATGTCCTGGTAGAGCCCATGTAACATCAATAGAAGCTGTGCTTGCATAAAGGACGCTAAGATGGGACCTCATGGCATTGGAATGGCTAAAATATTAACAATCACTAGTGTATACTCAATCAGAAAAATGTAATTTCCTCAAGCTATGCAGAAAATGAACTCTTAAAATCCAGTTAGAAAGAAAAGATTTTAACTGATTGTTGTGGTGCTGTTCCTTATTTTGTTTCTATTATTTTTAAAATGCAAACAAACAACAATCATCATTAAAACAAAGTTTTAGTCTACTTAGAAAAGCTTACACATGTATTCTGACAAACAGATTTGAGGCTGCATTTGGAAGAAGAGTTTGGTGAATGTTTTCTCATGGACACAGCTCTACAGTACACACAAATGATAGCCTATGTGTTGCCTATGGCTTTGTTTGCTTTTAAAATACAGAGGACTATACTACTAATACATAGTCATTATTGATTCATAGCAGAGCAATGTTTCATAGCTTCCAGAGATAAAATCAAATCCATCTAATTTTATCACACCTGAGTGTTCTGGGTCAGTGGCAAAACTGGACAGAACTTAATACTGTGGTTTACCAGGCATAAGAGCCAGAGTATCTTCAGCACAAACTGGTGCAATTGCACTGAAGCAAATGAATGTAAACTCTTTGCTAAAATGAAAGGAGTATTTCCTGGTCCTTTAGCTTCATCAAACACACAGCTTTACCCCTGACAGATTCTCATCCTAGAGCACAGGCAGACTTTATATCTCTTATCAACTTCATTGTAGCAATTATATATTGCAATAAGGGTTGTCATTTTTAGTGACTGATCAGAAAGACTGGAAAGATGGAGAAAGAGCTGGTTTACATTTAATTTCTGATCTTTCTTTGCTAACTGAACATCTTGTTGTCTCTCCTGTCATTTCCCTACCTTTCTATATCTAACACACTAGCCAACATGAGTATGGGAGCGGAATTCTCATCTATTTTAGGAGAAAATTGTGTTTATCATTCTGTTCAAGTGGTTTCCTCCATGATCTTTGTCTCAACTATTTAGAGAGTTCCATTTCTTAGTTGATGTTGAAGCACTACCAAAATGAATGCAATTAATGACTTCCCTAGGAGGTGATGGTGCTCTGCTCAAGTGGACACTGGAACAAAACCAACAGCAAATAAAAAAAAAAGGGAAAAAAAAGAAAGGGAAACCTACTGGTTAATTAAAAATAGTAACAAAGACAGCAACTGAAAGAGTGACTTCATTAAGCCTTCGTTAGTTCTGCCATCTCCAGTCCTTTGTTCCTCATATGGTAACATATGCTTTACAGCTGCCCAGATCAGAGCTCAAATCCTGGAATTACAGTTGCTCCCTCACTTTCCTTCCTCTTGCTTCACTGTAGTAAAAGAAGTCTGATTTTTCCTTACTTGTTAGTGTAATAAAAATGATGTTTTAGGCAAGCAGGGAGATAGGTACATGTTGTTTAGCTGATAACCATTCCCAAATGTAGTCTCTTTTTTTTAAATATTTTTTAGGCACTGATTAAACGCTCCTTCCCAATCATCTGCAGCAACACCACCAGCCTCTAAATTAGAGAGGCAGACAGTGAAAAATATTTGATTACTAAGTAGAAAGGTAAATGAACCATCTGTTGTGATTATTTTAATGCTTATATGTTGATATTTCTATAAAAGGATCAGTTACCCTAATATAGTCATCTTGAGAAAGACTGTCTGCAGTGGTTACAAATTGACGTTTTATGGAGAAAATAAGACTGTTCCTAACCTATTGCACCGATATTATATTTTGTTAATATTTTATTAAATAAAAGTCCTCCCATTAAGGGTGGCAAATCGCTTTATAATTATAGCACTTTGCACACTAGAATGACTATTTCATTTTATGGAAAAAAAGCTCAAAATACAATTTAATTATCATCCAGTGCCTTTTTATCCTTCTAAAGGTTTCATCAGAAAGCACTGTTATATGCATCTCAATCTCTCCTTTTCCAAATATTAGTTCAAATTAAAGAAAATTATTATTTCTGTTCCATGCTTTCACTGCTAATGAAATAGTTGTGCACAGTGAACATTTGTACATGGATCTAGATGAATCAAATGAACAATATGAACAACTATAAAATATAGACCTTTTACCTTCTACATACAAGGGTTGATTTATATACAGTATGAGCACTGAGTTAACAGAAGTGGTCTAGAAACAGATTTAGTTAAATCTGTGTAACTCCCTTATGCAGTCTCTCTTAAATCAGTTTAAGAAAACCTTAAATTGATTTAGCTTCATGTGGTTGATAGATCCGAATTGGTTTCTATACCAATTTAGTTGAAATTGGTATCCAAGCTGTAATCAGACAGCCTCCCAGTCAATTAGACTGATTTTAGTCTGAATCAGTACACTTCTGCAGTTTTCAGATGAGAGTAAAATTGCAGCACCAAAGACTTTTTATTACCTTTCCTCTTTGAACATTTTGGTAGAGCCATTAAATTCTGCTGGAAAGCATCAAGTCTGCCTTATGTACAATCATCTTCTCTCCTACTTGAATACACCAATAACAGTTCTGGTTCCTGGGACTGCAAACTCAAAGGTTATTTGATTTCCAGTGGAGTGCTTTGTTTGTCTGCTAGATGATTATCACTGCAACACTAGCAATATTACCCTACCTATTTTGTAAATGAAAGCTCAGCTGATTTGTATAACTTGGAATTGTCATTGAAATATTCTGATTCTAGGGGCACTAATTTTAAAATACCCTAATTTGATCAAACATGATGCACAAAGTTATCAACCATAAAACCAAAGAAAAAAACCAAACAAGACCCCCTCCCTCAACAGCAAGCACTTTGTAGCGATCATTCTACAATATTGACTCCACCTTTGTGAACAAAGCAACAGTAAAACAGAAAATCGCCATAAATTCAACACCAAACACAGGTGCTTTTAAATAGCCTCCTGAATGGCAAATAGTCTGAAATTTAGCCTTTGGATCCTGAAGATTCGAGCCAATTTAAATGTCAAAGTTGGAATAAACTGATTGTCCTTACACATGCCCAAGACTTAAGGACAGGAAAAGGATAAATTCCAGTTTTCAGTATTGTGAGTCCTTTCCAAGCATGACATAATACATAAACCCTTCTATATACTTAGTGGGTTTTTCCCTGTAAGTATAGAAAGGAAACCTTTTACTTTTACTCTTTTTTTGTTTTTTTCTTCTTTTGCTTTCCTCCTTCCCTCCTCCCCCACCATCCCCTTGCCCCGTTCCCTTTTTATCATTGCCATGGCATCGTGTCATTCAGTTCTTTGTTTTAAAGGTTTAATTGCTAACTTGTGAACTTCAATGGCTGGGGAAGAAGCAGGATGCATCTTCCACATCTGCAGAAAAAATGCAATTTCCTCCATATGTGGCTTGTTGCTCCACACCACATATATTGAATGAAAATCCAGTATTTATTTCCCAAGAAGATGCAAAAATGAGTTGTCTTTAACTCTTCCATTACAATTGTGTTACAAATTTCAGCCCTTCAGAGCTAGTTCATTGCACAGAAATACCTGGTTTGTTTAAAAAGGTAAAATCTCCCTGTGGCACAACTTGGAAGGTCAGACTGAAGAAAACACGTCATTATTTCTCCTATGAAAATTGGTCTACCTAGTGGATTTTCAATTAAATGCACTTCTGAGTTAACAACATATTAGAAACCAACAGAACCTTAAATACTGGACTAAGGGCATTAAAAACTAGGCACACTTTTATGTTCCTTCTCTCCTTCTCTGTAGATAAAATGTAGTTAGTGTTTTCTTTTTAAATAAGCAACCAATATATTACTCAGGATTTTTTGAGGTTACTCTTCTGCGATAATAATTTTATTATTATATAGTCACCCAAAGGCATAAGTAAAAAAATATTCTGGGGTGAAATTATTCATGTCCTAATTTTTGCCTAACTTAGTTCGGCATGAAATTGTTAGTCTCCATTTGAAGGGACCTTACAGCAGAAGTATGAGACGTGTTGAAAGGGTGACCAAGACAGAGGTGTCAGAGCTGCCCAGGTGCAGCTGGGACAACACACAGGCATTTGTATGAAAGTTGCTTTTGTGTGTGTTTGAAGGCCTCATGTATTTTAAATCGTTTGTTACTGTCAGGGACAGATTCTAGTGGGTTTCTGATACTTAGAACTTCAGGATCCCTGCCTACCAAGCATGGAAGGGATATTGCTGAATGGAGATGTCCTACCTATTCAGACTATTAGAATCCAAACCAAAGATGAATTACTATTTTGGTCTAACTGCTCCCTACACAAGACATTTCCACATCTCATTCTTCTTTGGATTTAAAGATCGAAACAAGAATGGCTTCAGATTTCAGCTACAGGGTGGAAGCAGAGAAGGGTTTGAGCCATTATGGTAACATTTGAAAAGAGAAAGAGGGGGCAGGGAGTTTTTCCTGTCTGGTCTAGCTTGCAGCCCCCCTTCTCACATGGTATCCGAGCTCAGGGATGACATCACTGCAGTGCGAACACAGACCTTTCCCTCATTCCCAAATTCTATTACATATAATTCTTACACATAAGGTCCCTTCAATTATTTCTGCACTGGCTCTGCACCAATATAAACACTGGCAAAAATTCAAAAAGTTTTTCAAGAGAATGATTAATTGTATAAATGTTCTGAGATACACAAAAAATATTCACTCATTTGAATTATCCTCTCAGGCTCTTACTGGCTGAGATGACATTGCAAAAGTTTATAGAACCTCTTGCCTCATTTCAAACAAAAATTCAGGCACATACACATGAGCCAACAGTCAGAAGCAGGTTAAACAGACATTTTTCTCTTTGCCTTCCCATATATGACTCTGAACAGCCTGCTGTTGCACTGGCCAGTCTTCTTTCTTTTCCATTTACATGGCCTTTTATGAGTAACTTGTGCAGATCCAAGCTTTAATATGACACTAAGGATTTGGTGATTCATTCCCTAGTATATACTGACCACAAAACGTAAGAATTAGTCTTCATTTTCAGCATTTTTGGGAAGATGATTGTTCTGCTGTATATACCCTGCACACAGTAATTGTGTCTTAGATTAAAATTCACCTTATAAAACTGGTGGATGCACTAGAGAGAAAGCATGGACTTCTTATCCAAACACAAGTATTTCTTTAATTTAGTCTTGTTACTTATCTAGCTTATGCTCCCCAACACTTTAAATCTGAATTCATTTGGTACTAGCCAAAAAAACAAAGTATGGACAACTGAAATTGATAGATACTACTGTAGCTTTTTAAGTGGACCCACCTAGGAGAGATGAGCCCATGGTGGCTGTTTCTTTCTGATTTTCTTTTCTACCATTTTATTTTCATTCTAACGACATAGCTTTTGCTGCTATAAACAAAAAGGTGGTACAAATGCATATTAAAATGCAGCACCTAACATTTCTCAGTTCCTCTCAATGGTGCAGTATTTCAACAAACTGTCAGAATGCTTAAAACCAGCTACTATTAAGAGCCTCTTGCTTCCAGCAGTACAAAGAACATGAGCAGCTCATGCCATTTAACTCAAAGTCTTACTTTACCCTTATGTTCTCTGTTACTTACATCCCATTACAAAAAGCTCAGGCACTTCTTTAAAGATCATTTTATGGAAAGAAAAAAAAAAAAGCATCCTACTGCCGTCCAAAGTAAATATTTGTACTTCTTGGTAGCTAACGGTGCATCAGAGCCAACAGGATTCCCCACCCACCCCCTGCCGCGTTTTGTTTCCTGTTCTCATTAAAATACTTCTTAATGAAAATGTCATTGGCATGTCACATCATTTCACCCATAGTCAGCTCTCAGATGCTCATTACTCTTATTCTTGAGACAAATGCTGGACTAAGAACAAAAATATTTTTCCCTTAGGAGAAGCAAGATAGTATAAAAAAAATACAATATAAACCAACCCATCAGCAAACCCCAGTCATTTCAGGATATTGTTTCAAGTGTTCTGGTTTTAAATTCTCTAAAATTGCAAAATGCACTTCATTCCAAGTGTTATCTTAATTTTCTTCAGGATACCTTTGTGCTTGGAAAGCAACCTGTATTTAATAAGCAGAACAGGACCATGAGAAGGGTGAGAGAGAAATTTTGATTAAAGATTAAGGGTCAGATGTAAAAAAATGTAAATTCACAGAACAAAAGTACGTGTAAGAAACCAAAGGCCTGGAAATCTAATACTGCTAGCCAAAGTTCTCAACCTGACTGCTTAATTAATATTTTTCAAATAGTCATTATTCTTAAATGAATCTCCATGACAATTATTAAACCCTAGATAAAATCATTATCACACACCCACACGTATTCTTTCTAATCAAGAGAGTCACACAATCAAGAAGTGAAAACATGAAAGGACAAATGCTAAAAGCAGGTTGAATCCTGGGAACATTAAAGTTTTGTACCCAAATCTCATCAGCCAGAAAAAAAAACAACTAAGCCTTGAAACAAAAGCATAACTTGCTTCTGCCACCCACAAGTAAGGATGCTTTACTGTAAAACTTATTAAAGAAGATGTTTGAGGTGTTCTAAGGTGGTCCTACTGGGTAAGAATGTTTAATAATAGCAATGAGTTATTGGCTTCGTGTGTGATCTGAATAATTCTTCAGTGAAAAGACTGCTAGTACCATTGATGGACAAACTTAATAGAGCAAGAAACATGCACAGTTTGAGACAAAACTTTCATTGTCTTAGTTTAAATTATCCATATTGATAAAGACCTTTAGCTGCAAAAAAGCACAGCAAATACAGCTTTTTCTTTGAGTTCACTTTTCAAGATCACAAATGTGGATATTGTCCTAACATGCACACCTTTGGGGAGACAGTCTTCTGAATTTTTGTCAGGAACTCATTTCTGATGGGTGCGTGTTGAAGAAATAAGGGTGCAAGGAAAGAGCCTCTTTCATGCCAGTAATAGTCACAGCAAGAAAAACACTCAAATACTACCATACAATTGGCAGGTTATTTAAATTATTGCCTCATCTAAGTTTATCAATGGAAAACAGAACGTTGGATACAGCTTTTGAAGTCTGCAAATTAAAACCTTTATTTTGAGAGGGTTTGGGGTCATGGCATGGCCCAAAACAAAACAAAGGTGCAGGTAATTATGAAACACAAACTTCAAGTCAGATTCCACCTTTCTGATTCACAAAGCCTATTTTTTCTCTTAGTGCTTTCCTTTAAGCCAAGTAATTAGCGCTTTATGAGTGATCCTAATAGTAAAACTGAAGCTCCATCTGTGACTGTTCATACAAATTATGTACCTCCATGTATCACTAGCAGGACAAAAGAGAAAGATGTACAGTAGGTATTACATATTCCTATATTTTCTTGGTAGGGTGCTTATATGAGCTGTATTTTGTTTACAGAGGAAGTGAAGAATTGCCAAAACAGTGATTCCAGAAATAGTTGTAAATTACCACCAAAACTAAAGTAACCTTCCAAAACTGTTTTGTTCCAATACATATTTAAATACCAATTTCTCAGGCTCTCCCTCACAACCTTCCTGAGACAGGTAAATAGTATTTTGATACTATGAAAGAGGTACAGTGTCCACAGAAACAAAGAGAAAGGAAGCCTTCCTTTCCCTCCGCAACAGTTTTCTGAAGCTTGATTTTAAAACATTGGGGAAAACAAAAAAGAAACAGTAGGGTGAAATGCTGCTGTATTGCAACGAATAAAACATTCATGTAAGCCTCGAAGTCAATCGTAAACACGCAAGCCAGGGCAGAAGCTGAGGAAGAAGATGAAATTTCCCAAGGGCATGTAGTGACAGAACAATAGGGAATGGCTTTAAGTTGACAGAGGGAAGATTTAGATTAGACATTACCAAGAAGTTCTTCCTTGTGAGGGTGGTGTGGTGCTGGCAGAGGTTGCCCAGAGAAGCTGTGGCTGCCCCATCCCTGACAGTGTTCAAGGCCAGGTTGGCCAGGGCTTGGAGCAAACTGGTCTAGCGGAAGGTGTCCCTGTCTGTGGCAGGGGGTTGGAACTGGATGAGCTTTAAGGTCCCTTCCAACCCAAACCAGTCTGGGATTCTATGATATATAAGTTGCTGAGAGGGAAATTTTCTATGCCCCAGGGAAGATCCTCAGGTACAGACTGCAGCTTTGGAGCTGTAAGAAACCCCATAATGTTGCAATACAGTACAACATTGCCATCTTTTTGATGTGCCTAACCTTAAATATTGAATGGATCGCATTATTCTGGGGTTATTTTTCAGCATCGTATTCCAGACTCCTAGATCTCAAAAGGCTGATCTTCATGGAGGATAAAAGCTAATACAATTTCAGGAGGTGTAGTACATGGATGAGGTCAGAGACATTTTCTCTCTGTTGGCACTTTCTAAGCACTTAACAAAAGCTTGCCTTAAAAGAAATAGGTTTGTTATGATAAAGACAAAACAGACTACATTCCTGACAAGCAAGTGTATTTATTGTTTTAACCATTGCAGACAATATTTAAGAATTGAGAAAGTCAAGGTAATGCACAAGAGGCTAATCTGCATAGTTTTTTATCACTATTTCTGCCACATATCAAGTGCTACTTATAAATGGCTTGTTAAATATCCATTTGTAAATACAGACAAGGATTTGTACAGATAGATACCATGCTTACTTTGACTGCAGAGCTACAATGCCTAAACATTAGGAAATAAAGAATGTGTGGAAATCAGAAAGCAAATATTTAAATAATTCAACCCAAAGTTCTGCTCAATTTATTCTGAAAAGGTACACCAAAGACATAGGTATTCTATTAAAATTAAGCTGTAGAAAGAAAAACCTCATAATTACAAATGTTTTGTTCCTCAATAAGACAATTTTTCTAAGTAAATATTCATAAATCAAAGAAATGTTACTTTAATATCTGTAATGACTATTAGCAATTCATTTACAAACGCTGCTTGAGAAAGAGTGTTACATAATTAAATGCAATATTATCAAATAAAAACAACACATTTTGGGGGCGTCTGAATGTTGGCCTTCTTCATGAAATAAATTTAAAAAAAATAAATAAAACATACAGTACTTTGCCCACACTGTAATTTGTCAACTGTTGAGGAAATTGGCATGTCTTTTCTGCTGATTTATTGGTTAATCCCAATAATTCATTGTGGAAAAGGCCAACAATGAATTATAACAGAAGGGAAAATTAAGCAGTGCATTTACAGCCCTTAAAGCAAGTTTCAAAGTTGCCATAGGCCTAGCTAAAATATTTTGGGTACAACAGAGATGATAATTTAATAGCTTCAAATGTTCTCTCTCTTCTAATTGTTCTATCCTGTATAGTAGCTTTGCTAGTAGTTTCTTAGATTTGATTTCAAATATATTTGAAAAATATAGCCCCTGGGTTCCCAACAGACAAAACATGAAGCAGGCACTGGATATATTACACTGATTTCTTAAGCACTGGGACTCTAGATATTTCTATGCATCAGCTAAAAACATTACTTATTTTAAGCCAATGATTTATCTTGCTTATTGTAATGGGACTACTGCTTTGTTAGCATTAGAGAGGTTCTGAAATCAAAAATCAAATCTGTAAGACTATGCATTTCTAGGGTTACCTTATTTTCACATAAAAAATCTGCACAACTGTAAAATAATGTGCATTTGAAGGAAATGTTCAGGTAAGTGCTACAAAAGTCAGAGGGGTAGAATGTCTTGGGCACTGAAGAGGAAGCAAGTAAGGCACGAGGGAAGACAGGACTTCAGGTCCTGCTTTCCCTGTTCACTCCCAAATTCAGATACAGCTTTCATTAAGTCTGGATTGTCAGACTCAAGTTTGATACTGGCTTTCACATTGCGTTTCTATGCCTCTTTTCTTCCCTTCTTTTTAAAAATACCAGCTGCAAATGATAGGGGTAAAATATCGTTAATCATGCTTTTCTTTCTCTTAGGCTTTACCATGCAAGAAATGGAAAATAAGGAACACCTTCAGCTGAGGTACTAGAAGCTGTGCAAATTAAACCTCACTTGCTGCTTTGGGACATAATTCAAAGCCTGCTTATAGTCAATGGGAATCTTGAAAAAGTACAGCAGGTTTGTATCAAACCATTTGGAGGGTAAACCTACACTGCACAACACAGTATTGTGCAGAAAAACACCAGAGGCAGTTTACAGTTCCTACCTGTTGTACACCCTCAGCTTACACCCTCTTCTTAGGTAGCACATTTAAACAGTGCATTGGACTCCACTGTAACTCCATTTAGGTCTTCTGTCTCCTGATGCTTCTTTTGCAGAGCTGTGCCAGAATCTCAATAGCTAGTTTTCAACCAGAATTTATTCAAAGCAAAATTATGCACGTTTGCTCTCCCACCAGATCTGCATCAGCTTCATTATAGTTTTGGGGTACGCAATGAACATGACTCTTTATGGGTTGCATCCTTTAATTTTGGCCCTAAATTATCTCTGTGGTAACTGCACCTGATGCTCTGTAATTAGGTCCTTGATTGCAAATTTCACACTGCACCTTGGAATGTCTTTAAATTGAAGTTCCAGAGCACTTTTCAATGGCCTAAATTCTTCAGATTAGTTCATTTAATTGATCCTTAATTGACACCGTTCTCAAATTCTTCCCTTCTGAAATGTACATACTTCCATGTAATTTAAAACTAATTTCTTCTGATCACTCCTTTTAAAGTTATCACATTCACATTCCTCAGAACTTACTAAAATTAAATATGAAGTATCATCATCATGTGGTTGGCTTAAGGTGCCAAAACTGGATTTTGCCACCTTAAGAATATATGTAAGAAGCTTTCCAAGACAGAATTCACAGCTTCTGTCTCTTCTCGGCACAAAGCATCACCTTTCTCCTCTTACCAAAAGTAAGCAAGCAAATCTTGTCTTTACTGTGGGCACCTTCGCTTCTTCAAGGCAGTGAACTCACCAGGAATTCAGTCAAGAGCAGGAGCCTGCTTAGCTGTGAAATGTGAGCCTCCAGGTGACCTTGCTCAGCAACACTTTCTTGTCATCCCATTTTGCACTCCCACGCTTTGCTCAGTGGTAGCAGGAACAAAGAGCAATGTAGAGGCATGCACAGGCTGACTTCATAGATTACAGTAGTGCTATTGTAGTGCCTAGAGAAAAGCCATCCTTGCGTGTTTAGCTGGGCACTGCGTACAAAATTGAACATGCACAGCAGAGAGCAGCACTACATGAAACAGATCTGGGCTTTCAGGAGGATGGAAGCTCTATCAGCTAACTAGCACTTTAACATTTAGACAGATTATTCTTTCAATTGGGTAATAATTCTCTACCACGTATTCTTCAGAGAACAGACAGGCTTATTTCAAAAATAACAATGCCAACCCCCCCCCCACCCAAACACTCAACAAAACACAAACCAACCCCAGACAACAAATTCTGCATATTCTAGAAATTATTTGTCATTATTCTAGTTATTATTTCAGTACATTTCAAAGTATTTGCCTTGCAACCAGCCAGCCAGGCTATAACTGAAACAGAGAACTTGGCAGAGAACATATTTCTAAAATAATAAGACTTTATTTGGAATAAATATTCTAAAATAACAAATACGACTGACAGGAAAAGTAAATAAGAAGCTTTTTAGTATTGCTACTCTGAAACTGTATTCTACCAGGATACAAAATATTCAGTGACCTATCCTCCATCACTGTCAGATCACATCTGTCCTTGGATGGTGTTAGATTTTAAAAAGAAGAGGCACTTTGCCACAAACCACTTACGCTATTTTTGCTGTGGGAGTGCAGTCTTGAAGGCACTGAGCTTCAGTGAGCAGATCTTGAACATCCCAAGTCATCAGAAATCACGAGATCACTAATGAAGTCTCAGATCTTTATCCAAACTGAGCCACTGAGTCTTCCTGACAGGGTACTGGTGAGTGGTGAGAGACCTACCACACGTAGCTACCTGGAGGAGTCGTTTGGTGGTGCCTATGGTATATAGAGGTATGTGAGTATTGAGCATAGGCTGAAGGCAGAAAGCAAATACATGGAGCAGCTTTGGTGAAAATAATGCCCATCTAGAACACAGCAACTTGCCTCATTTATGCAAAACTCTTCCTGCCTCCTAGGAGTCTTTCTTGTGCAAAGAACAGAAGAACGGGTTTAATTATTGTCATATCCGATTATTGACAGGTACTTAAATGAACAAAAACTGACCCAAACCATTCTGGGATTCTGTGGTTCTAAGTAGAATTCTACCACTCCAACATTTTTACTTTTACCTGAGATCAACAGGCATGCAAAGAGCTTTGCTATGTTACAAATTCCAGTTAAAACAAGTAGACCTTGTTTGATTTGCTTATAGATACAGTTAGGTTTCAAAACCTAAAGTCACACACCATGGGGATTCTGCATGCAAAAATATGCAACAGTTGTATATTAGAGTAGCTTTCCTATAAAGTCTCAGAGGCTTTTTAAGTGCTTTAACAGCTCAGTCATGAGACCAGCACACTTTTATCATCCCAGCAAAACACTATAGAAAAATGAGCAGCTTAAGCTTGTTATTATAATGCACAAAGCACATTCCACAGTACTAGTGACTGTTACAATTCTGAAAATAAATATCTCCTGTACAATTAAAAAGTTTTATCTGTTGAGTCTAACACATTCACAAACTGCAAAATGTGGAAAAACGTCACTTTAACACTGTATTTTTGCCTGTTGCTGAAGAGGACTGTCATGCAGCAACGCCCTTTAAAAACCCCAACAGAACAACAAAACCCAAGCAAGTACACATATGCAAAATTAAAAATATTATCCAAGTTATTTAACTTGGATGGTTTAATTTGTACCACCCAAGACTATATGGGCTAAAACTAGTAGGAAATCTGTCAGAAACACATCAAAACAGGCTTGGAGATTGAAAACACATTTCTGAAGGTCAATTTTTGAACTTGTCAGTGGAGTCGGCAGCATGGTCCAGTAACAGCAACACAACCTCAAATTCAATGTATTTGTCTGCTTAGAAAAACCTGAACCTTCATTTCTCAGCCCACAAGCCAAAACCATATACAGCATCTGTGCATGTGCTCTCAGCTTCTGCTGTTGATACTTCTTCAGTTAGTACAAAATATATAAATATTTACTGAGACAAAACCAAACCAAACAAACCTCCAGCCTGAAAGAAACTGACTCTATTGCCTGATCTTACAGTCAATTTCCTTAGACATGCAAGTTCAAGTTCCTGTGGGAAAAAGAGTGAGGCAGCAGACATCTTTCTGCTTACTGAGGTTTGAATTATACGTTTTGCTCAATTTTCCCCTCTTTCAATCAGATGAGAAAAGTTAAGATTTGCTCCAAATCAAAGTTTTCTGCCAGACTTTTTTTACCCTTCAGCAACTGACCTAAAGACTCTAGAAAAAAAATTAAAAAAAAAAAGAAAAAAATTACATCAATTATTTCCAGATACTTAATTGTGATTGTGACTTGTAACCAACAGGAGTCCTAAGAAGAAGAGGTATGAGGTACCATCTCTTGGCTGCTATTGCCTAGAAACTAGATGGGAACTATTAAGCCCACCAACAAATCATATGCCAAGAAATCACAACAGATCACATAAAACATCTGTCAGATTATTATTGGGAAACCTATTGACAGCTTACCAGCAGGTAATACCAATACTGCCTCGGGGCTGTAGTAATTCAGGAAACCCAGAGAGATCGCGCTGAAACAGATGACACAGCAGATGAGAAACACTGTGTACAGCAAGAGTTGGTAGCATGATAACCTACTTCATCAGGGTATGAACCCCACCATAAGATGGACTGAAGAGAAGCACCTGAGAACTATATGAAGTGATGAAGCAACACTCTCAAGGAGGTATTTGGGTGCACCAGCACCACCTCACAGCAAAACTAATCATTCAGCAATGTAAAAAAATAAATTTGGTGACAGAATTGTGACACCAGAGTGTACACTGCAGAACTTTTTGTGTGTGACAAAATTACCTAATTTCACTTGCCAAACTATTTGTAAAGTCCAGTGTTCCTGTCTCACACACATGCACAGACTCAGCATTTAGACAAAGGGATCTCATTTATGCTATGTTTCTATGCTGTATATTAAACCACATGCTGTCATTTCATAGAGATCCCACACCTGTGTGAAATTATCAATTTAGATAACTACAAATCATAGAATGGCTTGGATTGTAAGGGACCTTAAAGCTCATCCAGTTCCAACCCCCTGCCACAGGCAGGGATGCCTTCCACTAGACCAGGCTGCTCCAAGCCCCGTCCAGCTGGGCCTTGAACACTGCCAGGGATGGGGCAGCCACAAGTTCCCTGGGCAGCCTGTGCCAGTGCCTCAGCACCCTCATAGTGAAGAATTTTTTCCTAATTTCTAACCTAAATGTATTTAATGTCTAATCAAATGTATTTACTCAGTTAGAACAAAAGCCACCTTATCTCCTTTGCACGAGTTGAACTCCTTAGCTGCTTTTTATTTCGTATCCTGAGAATTTTATAATTTTTCCAAATCTGAGATTAATGATCACTGTTTGTCACAGTTGGTCATTTTCTTCATCCAATTATGCTGTTCCAAGGGAGTTTATGGGACCTAAAGTTGTGATGGCAGCTAGGAGATCCCCAACCATGGGGCCAGGGCTTCATCAGCCAACTCCGTGCGACACTTCAAATATCTGCAAGAATATGGTGCTCAACAGGATGAGAAAGACACTGGTGGCAGGGAGGGGGAGAATGGTAAGGCCAGCACAAACCCTGACATGCAGCTCCCAGCAGGGAAACAGTCCCTTGGCAATAGCTGGGAGCTGGCTGAAGACAGCCCAGCAGCATTGTTCAGATATTGAGAGCCTCCCCAGAGAGGCCACAGGATCAAGGATGGCAGAAAAGGTGCTTTGTAGTCACATATAGGGCGCAGTTGAAGAACAATCCCACAGAATGCATGAGGTGCCCAAAGTCATTCTGATTTTAATGCTTATTGATTGTATTAGACGCCTCTTACATGTTATCTGGTAGAACTTTATAAATGTTTTATGTAAAATAAATAATTCAAGAAAGACATTGCTTTGTTCAGTAAGGTTTATGACATCATGAGAGCTATTTTTTGTTATTATCCTGACTGCAATGATGAAAGAAAAACTGGGATCTAGACATTTCAAACGTGACCATTTTCTAAATCGGAGCTGCTTTTTGTGTGGCAACACCACTATGTTCAGGACTATATTATATATACAATTCAACATAGTTCTGTCGCTTTCTGATGCTGTTTTTAACATTTTTCCTCCCCTCTGACCCTTGATCACAAAGCTAGGTACTTAAAGCAGATTGCAGTTTGTTGTATTTTAGTGTTATTTTATCCTTATTTTCTCTGTTATTTATTCTCTTTTTGTTCTACTGTCTTCAGCAGCACTTGCACAATATCAAAGGGAGAAACTGCGAAGTGAAAAAGCCACTTTCAACTTAACTGAATAAATTGGCATTTGCTGTTTTAAACACATTTTTAGTCTACTGACATGACTAGAGCCAACCAATCATAGTGGTTAAAATATGATTGGCAAACACTGTTTCTAATAAGACCATACCGTTCCTTATGCACACTCTCCCTGAAGCACCTTCCAGACAATTCCTGTGGAGCACACTATAAGATCAAGAATTTACCTACATGATATCTTTTACAGTGATGTCTCAGTGCCAATGGACTGTGTATCAGCACATTAACATGCATACTCATCACTGAAAGGGAGTTAATAGATTACAAAACATGAATCCTTCCATTTAGAATGTTTCCTGACTTTACAGCATTATTGCAGCATACTGTAAGTTACATGAAATGAATAAATACTGCTTGGGGTACCAAACACAGAGACAGTGTCAAGCAAGTCTTGCTCCAAATCATGATGAAGTCAGAATACTGCTCACTGCAAAACAGGGAAAGGGACCAGGAGCCAGAGCATTTTACTTCATTATTTTTGTCCAGTAGGATTTTTCTTAAGGCGTTTTTCCACTGGTCTTAAAATCTATCAAAGACAGAGTAGAAATCCAAGGATAACTCCTCTTTCTGGAAATGGAGTAAGCACATGGTCAAATGTCCCCCTTACCATCACTCCAAGAAATCATCATAGTGCTTTATAACAGCAGCTTGCTGGACTAGACATTAGCTCAAACCTCACAAGCAGCAAGTAAATAAAATGGGTGCTTCTACTCACTTTGCAGTGAAAATATTGAGCCATTGTTACATGCCATTCACCATCTTTCACTACCCTACTCACTACTTCAGATTGTTTCTTACCTCTGACTCAGCCAGCACTGTTTTACAAATGTTAAAAGTGCTAGAAATGCTAGGTGAATGAAAAAGAGAATTCAAAAAGGGCCATTGTTTCAGAGAATAATGAAAGTCATTAGCATCTCTTTGACCATTATTATTTAACAATCCCACAATTTTGGTTTTATACATTCATACATTATATTTTTGTCATATTCTTAAGAAGTGACACAGTCTGAGGGCAGCTAAAAACCAAACCTTGACAAAGACTAAAGCAGATTTAATAGACAGTTGGAAAGCATGATGGATCTTTACTGCAGCTGATAGTCACACACATCAGTACTGAAACAAAGATATTTCCAAGCCACTGTGCAGTTGGATAAGAATCTTCTCCTCGTGTACAACCAGAGATTACAGCTAGCAACAGTAGGAAAGAGATCCTTCTGTCAGAGCACAAGGTGTCTTTCTGATGGATTTCTGCTAATGCCTGTAGAGATTACAGAACCTGGAGGAATAGTTATGATCAGTGTTTAATCTTCTGAATATATATAAGTCTTTCTCTCTTGTAACTTGCTCTTACCCATTCAGAACTTGAACATAATTATCCTATGTGCAGTGGTAGAGACAAATGGTACCAACCAATACCAGTGAAGTGGCACAAATAGTTCCATTCAGCACCAAAACTACAAAATATATCTCTGGTATTACATCAAAGCTGTTATTATTTGTCCTGGTAGAATTCAAATAAAAAATCAAAAACCCCATACCACATTATTTTTTCAGCCTTAATTCATTGCCTTCTGATGCTTTACTGAAGCTTCACATCTGGGGTCTCTGATCTGCCTCTAGACAAGATGTGGACTATTTATTTATTTATTTGTTAGACCACAAATGTCATTCCAAGCTGTCATTAACACTTAGAAATCAAGGAATTGAAGGCTAGAAATACATGTAAACATTAAGAAATAGCTGTTGTGAAATACTTCACCTTCACTGACTCCAAGTGCTCATGGCCCATGGGAAAGAGAAATGAAAACTTTGGAACACAACAAGAGCCTTGTAGAGCACAGCTTTGTCCAGACTCATTTAAGCAGAAGTCAATGCACAGAGCTAGCTCAGTTCACCTGACCATGCTGCCTTCTGTAAGCCAACTAGCAGTGGCCCCACAGTGGGCTGTGTCCTTCCGCAGATGGTCATATGCAAACAGCCAAGTAACTGTTGAGTACAGTGTGTAGCAAGCTAACCCTATTCTCTTACCTCCTATATTCAGTGTAGGTCAGTGATCCAGATTTTCAACAAACAAAACATCAATACTATCACGGTGAGGACACATCTGCTGCTTCTTTCCATGGCTCAGCCCATTGTCTATAGCAATCGCAAAGCATTTTATGCAGCTTATAAATGAAAGTATTTACATCTAAAAAAATTTTGCAAAAGTTATTTTTTATTTTCCCAAGTCTAAGATAACAACTAACTTAAAAATAAACTTTGATACTCTTTGCTTCCTCTGAATTGGTTATCTTGAATTTCTCAAGGGCCATGAAGGCAGTTCAGGTAGCCACAAGAATGAACAAAAGAAGGGGCTTTGATTGTTTGTTGAAGGAGAATTTGCAGCATTAATGTTTTATGCCAATAAAACTTTTTACAGGTACAAGGTTTCTCACTCAGACCACACTGAAAATATATCTTTTTCAATGCAAAAATAATATGTATGCTTTTTTACTTATCTCAACAGCAAAGCCCTACTGAAAAAATGTGTTTGCTGTTAGTAATATTACAAAGCACACTAAAAGCCTCTCCTAAGAGAAGGACACTTTATGCCAGTCTTTGTGCAGCCAGAGCAGATCCTGTGAAGGGTTTATAATCTAAACACATAAGGTACAGAAGGAGTTAAAAAGGTGTGATGATTTATTTATGCAAAGTTTTGAATACATGTGGCACTGCATGAACAAGCAGCCTCTACAATTTTCCACAACCATTTATATCTATCTAGCTATAAAATGGAGAAAGGTAATTCACAATTAGAACAGCAATGCTTTAAGACAGTTCTCCATTGGTACAAAAAACTGCCATGAGGAACTGTGCAGAATCAGTCCTTCTGCATGACACAATTTTATGTTAAGATTGGCAGAGTTTCACCTTGTGTATTTGCTTTTTCATTTGTTTTATGTCTGAAACGGCAACATTTCTCCACAACTCGCATTCAGACACAATTTGGTATTTTCAATGAACCCATAGATCCCATCTCCTTTCTCTGGATACTGAGGCAGTTTTGATGTGCCCTCGTGATAGCAAAGGGTTAAAAACTTTTCTTATGTTCCTACTGGGTTGTAAAAGAAACTGCTGAAGCTGATCAATGACCACTGTTAAGACCTGGAAACCAATTATAAACCTGAAATTTGTGATGAACAAAGCTCTGAAACACTAGGATGAAAACTACTGAATTAGTCCAGTTCATTAAAATCATTAATAGTCATGAAATGAAAACCACCAGAGTCCAAAAAGACTTAATGCCCTATCCATATTAATTAGATGGGAGCAAATCTGAAGTGAAAAGCAGCACATGCTTTGTAGAATTAGCAATTGCTCTCTACAGACTACACAGATCTCTATTAAAATTCAGTTTAATTAAAATTGATCACGTTAAGAAACTGATGTGGTTAATTAACTGAATTCCTGGACTTCTTTTCATACATTTCACAAATGCATTGTACACTGCTTTCCTGGGTCACAGCTTATGTTGCAGTGAAAATCTTGATTTCACAGGTTAATGCTGCATGTTCCATGAGGCCTAAAGTTCCTGTGTACCCCCAGGAAACCCCAGCAGCTCAGGGAAAACAACAGGCCTTAGAAGCTATCAAAATCTGCCACTGGAAACCAGGATGTAAGAAATAACAGGGCTTGGCTAAGGGTTTAATCCTAGAGCTGCCCAGGAACACAGGGTTGGCACAGGCTTCAGTGGCCTATATGGTGATTCTGGGAGGGTCAGCAATCCAGTACCTCCAAGAGTTTGCAGTACCATTTTCTAAACAATGAGGTAACCATTTCCAGAGTTGTAAAGTGGATTTGGACAGTGTTAGGTGAATAGTTGGATTTGAGCTTAAGGGTATTTTCCAACCTAAATGATTCTGTGATAAACCACTAGTGCCCTATCAGCTTCAGGAGAAAGGCTGAATTACATCTAATCAAGATTCATTCTTATCGTATCACTGTTTGAAAGGATAAGGCATTATGAATTGTGCCGTTCTGGTTTTGGTAGGAGGATTTCCAGATTTTCTTTTCTCTGCCCTATTCATTGGCATGGTTTAGCCTATGAAAGCAACTTGCTTATGAAGTACAGCTGCAAATTCTTGTCTTTTAGAACATCACTTATAAAATATCAGCAAACAGTCCAGTGTTTGCCCAACATGCTGTGCAAGAGGACATCAATGTAGATGCTTTTTGAAAGACAGCGGATGGATGAGCATCAGTACTGATACAGCAGAGAGGATTGTGTTACAACATCTAGATTATAATCTGAACTGCCATCCCAGTTATTTCCTAATTTTTTATGAAGCAGATTGACACCTGGAATCTCAAAAGACTCATAAGCAATCATACTTCTGGATACAGCTCACGGGAGACTTCAAAGATAAAAAACAAAATTTTTGGAGGAAGACTGTGGCCACACAACTGCTGAAGGAGAGTGGATCTAAGTTCTGAAAATGGCATAAAGTCTAGATGGAGGCTAAAATAATTACCAAGGAATTATAATACAATACATAACAAAGAACAACAGTGGAAAGTGCCCCTGCCTGCAGCACAGGGTGGGAACTAGATGATCTTTAAGGTCCCTTCCAACCCTAACCCATTCTATGATTCTATATGAATTTTACATGCCTTTGATTTATATTCAGATCTACATGAATAATGGCACTGAACTTTGTATAACCACTTTATATAATCTTGTTCTTCATTACTTCTGACCGCTGTGTAATGCTAAAATGTTCTTTTCTTCTCTGAACACATTTTGCTAGCTAAGGATTAGCATTCAGTGATAATGCTGTACTTTACAGACAGAAGCTGCATACAGGCTGCGAATGCATGTGGATGGACACTCGTATGCTCTTATCTATAGCTGTTTAAATAGAACCAACTGCTTTCAACTCCAGCACTATTTTGTTTTTAAGAAAAGAAAAGAAAAATCTGACTAGGATATAAGATACTGTCCTGGGCTCAGCAGTAGCAATCATTTTTCTCCTCCTTAGTAGCTGGTGCAGTGCTGTGTTTTGACTTTTGGCCTGGGAACAGAGCTGATAATAATGATGTTTTGGGTTGGCCAAGGACTTTGTGAGCCTCATGCTCTGCCAGGGAGGAGGGGAAGCTGGGAGGAAGCAGAGACAGGACACCTGACCCAAGCTAGCCAAAGAGGTATTCCATACCACAGCATGTCATGCCCAGGATGTAACTGGGAGTTAGCCGGAAGGGCTGGGGGACTGCAGGGTTGGAGGAGGTATGGGTCAGTGCTTGGTTGAGCTGGGGGGGGGCGAGTTATCGGTTGGCTGGTGCTGAGGTGTTGTATTCTCTTCCCTTGTTATTTCCTTTATCATTATTATTATTGGTGGTAGCAGTAGTGATTTGTGTTATACCTTAGTTACTAAACTGTTCTTACCTCAACCCGTGGGAGTTGCATTCTTTTCGATTCTCTTCTCTGTCCCTTTGGGAGTAGGGGGAGGGCAAGAAGAGGGGGGGACAGTGAGTGAAGGAGCTCTGCTTGGTTTTAAACCACGACAGATACACAACTGACTCTTAATTCCCTCATGGCCAAGCCCTTGTTAATGTCTTGGCCTGTTTTGGTAAAATGATCATGGTTCAAGTAATGTAAAACACACAGATTCAGCCGTTTTCCTTTTCCCTAGAGGCAAATACTTTCTTATCATGGTGAAACAGGAGTCGTGTGCTGATGCATTAGAGAGCCAAAGTTCTTTTAAGCCGCATCAGAAAATTGAATACTTACTGCAACCTATCATTTGGAACTGCAGAGTGAAACAAAAGCATAATGCAAACAAACACAGGAGGTTCACTCAGCATTATCTAGTATTGCATAAGCCTAAACAGCTGCCTTACAAAATGTGAATACACAAGCAAAGACCCAAAATCAAATAGAAGAATTTAACTCCAGGAAAAAAATAAATTACATTGATTCATATTTAAATCAGGATTTCATAGTCAATAGTTAAAATACAATCAATTGGATGGAGATGGTCTTGCTATGCTTGCCTTGGAAAAGGGGTTATTTTAGGACAGCATTCTCCCAAGGAGCCACAGAGAGGGCAAAGCCATAAACACAGCCGGTGTGCACTCTTTACTCAAGCAGCATCTATTTATAATCCTCTGTTTATAATAAAAAGGGAACAGTCGTATTTTGAAAACCTGAATGACAGTACCATTACATCTAGGTAAAATGTAACAGAATAAAAGAAACCACATGGTAATTAAAGCAGGTTCTGCACTGTTAAAAAAAAAAAAAAAATCTTAGAAAATGATACCCTAAGTCACCTTACTCATGTTTTTTAGGGACTCCTATATCAGATTGTATGTTTCTCAGAGGGGCTTCAAAATTTCCTGGGCTACCAAATCAGACTGCATCTTTTGCCTGCACAAGTGAAGAATGAATGGGAGTTCTCCCTTTCAAAGAGAAGGTCAAGGGAGCTGACAGGAGTCATGAGAGGTGACAGAAAAGGAACGAGAAATGTATAAGGATGAAATTCATCCTTTATGGGATAGAGCCAGACCCTAAATTCTGAGTGACTTCCCAGGCACTCTCTGCCTCAGGTTCAGTGTTTTCTGGAGCTCTCTGATCCCAGTCTCTTTCATAACCTGTTCCCTGGAGCTGCAACTCCTAAAGCTCCCAGCTGCCACTCAAAAATCTTCCCATGCACACACAGTAACATATGTTGCTTTCCAAAAGAGCAATAGGAAGCCCTTTCCCAATCATCTGCATAATCCATCCTTTCCCTATCATCTCCTCCCAAAAAAGGCAAACTCCAAGAAAGAAGATCCCGTTATATAAAGGGTCATCTCTCCACTACTCTCCTACCAATGCCATATTCTTGCTGCTAACTTAGTTTAAATACAAGCATTAGAACCATTTCAGCAGTGGATGACAAAACCTTCTATCAGTGATTTAGAATGAAAGATGGCATTGAACAAGAACAGGGAGCAATTTTCCCTAGTAATTAAAAAAAAACCAACAGTTCAAATTCAAATTGCACATTCCAGTAGCCTCAGTCCCATAAATGAAGAATTACTGCTTATTCAGCCGTTTTTAGCACAGCCTTAGCCTACAGGTACTTTTCTGGTAAAGCAATTATTTACATAGTGCAGGTTTTATGTAAAGTTTCAGGGGAAAGAGGAACAGGGATCATGAAAAAATTCCATGCCATGAACAGGCACACAACTTCCAGCATGTCAGACTTCATAACAAATACTTATGAAGGAAATTGCACCCAACAAAACTAAATGACACTTAACACTGAGAACAAATCTTCACATATTTTATAACCGCACAAAGCTACTACAACTCTATTAAGTTAGTGATTTAGTCTTAACTTACACGTGAAACCAACAAAAGGAAACAGAAAACCCTTGACCTACACTGTAAAGACAGCATATGCAGAGCCCAGTTTAAACAGATTAGGAGGAGAAAAAAAAACACAACACCAAATAAAAACCAACACCAATTTCTTTCACAGTCAAAAGCAGGAAACATCAGAACCCAAAGACATGTTTACCAAAAGACTAGTTTAAAATCAGTAATTGAGAACTATTATAGTCCTTTATGCTGTTGACATCAGTTTGACTATTTTATGTGAATTTTCTATGCCTTATAAACAAAGTATGTAAATTCAGTAACTCCTCATCTGGGCTTCAAAATACATCTTGGGCCCATTACCTGCAACAGTAGGTACACAATGCAGACTTTGGCTGGTAGAAGGTGATATAAATAATTTAAATGAACATGTGGAAAAGGGAGGCACTGCCAGGAAAAAGTTGCTGCTGGATCTCACTTCCAAAGTCTGCCTCAATGCATTAAAGGGAAACTGGGCACTACAGAAATCCTCACAGCTCACTTTGGGGAAAAAACAGGCAATATTAATTCTCCACAATGTAGTACTAAAGCTACACTAGGGTACAGTTTAGCCCAATATCCTGTTAACTTATTAGCACCAAATCAATGAATACATAAAAATTCTGTGTCTCATGCCTTCCTATGCACAGGTTTAAAGACTGCATGGACTAGCAAGGATTGTTTCATAATTTCTTGAAGAATTCCTGAGTAGGTAAGGTGAAGTAACAGCTGCATTCAAGATGTACAGCTAATACGTGCTTCTCACTAGTTTCCATTTCAGAACTTTGTTTTATTTCCATAATGATTATACAATTTCCACAATGATTATTTGTATCCTTGGGTACCTAAAAGAAGTGCTGTGTTCATATACGAGACGTTAACTACTTTCTGAAAGTTCAGGCTTATCAGAATGTGTCAAGGAATGTTTATCTTGGCTGTCATCTTCTAACTTGAGGAAATTCTCAGCAGTGTCTGACAGACTTGTCAGTGTCCTGTGTTTTGTCATTTGCCTCAGCATGATCCTTCCTCTGACAAAAACTGTCAAAATTTAAAATGCTTGAAGTGGAAATGGTCAAACTAAAACTTCAGGAGAAGGAATTAGTAACTGGATTTTACATGAGAAAATCTTGCACACTATAAAATTGCATTTGAATGAAAAACCTCTCCTCTTGCAGCTTGGGAAGGTAGTGCTTACTTTGGAGGTACAAAGTACATAGACGCTCCATGCGAATTATGTACTTTGTCATACTATTCTAAAAGTATAATTATTGTATTTAGCTAAACAGACAAAAAATTGTTGTTGGTAAAACACACGAACTATTTCTTCAGTCAGATTAAAACCTACATCTTGCTTCTGAATGAAAAAAAACAATGGTTAAAAAATTACAAATTAAAGCACATAGAATGACATGGAGAATGCTGGGCAGGAAGGAAGATGATACATACAAAGTGCCCACCCTCACTAAGTTCAGTTACAGTTCATCATATCACACCAGAGGCCCTGTTTCAATAATCTAGTCTTGTGCTATGCATGGAATAAGGAGCTTTGAAGCAACCTCTTGCGTTAATTTTGCATGAAAATACCATCTGCCCTAAACGGCTATGTAGGCTATGGATCTGTTATAGCCTAGATATGGTCAACATGATATTGAAAGCTCAACATGATATTGAAAGGTCAAAGAAGGGTCTAATTACATGCTTTAGTACTTAGAGGCCATGGTCACTGGAGCATGAACATAATCACTCAGGCCAAACAAGATCCATTTATAATTTTAATTATCAGTGAATCAGACATCTCTTGAAGAGTTGTTCCATGTAAAAGAATTATATGACTGTTGCTCAAAGTGACTGTCTTGTTTCTCTCTAAAACAATCTCCTGAGAAACCCTCAGTAATTCCCTGTTGGTATACTTAGAATCCATCTATCTTCTCAAACACTGCATATTAACTTACTTGAAGTATTGTATAACTGCATACAAACAAACCAAACCTCTTGTGTTACAACAGCATGATCTCTTGCAACAGAGTTTTGAAAAATCCAGAATCCCAAACCTAAGGAATATTAGGCTAGGGCTGACCATACAATTCCATTCACTCCCTTGTGTGCAATGATGCAACATGTACAAAGCAGACTGTAAAGATATTTTAACAAGTTTCTCACCTCATTCATTGCACACAGTAGAGGATTTCTAGGGGGAGGAACTGAGCTGTAACAAAAGGAATAACTACTTAGGCTGTTAATGGAAAAAAAAAGAAAAAGAATATGTTTTGAAAGAGACCCTCAGATCACTAATTCCTCAATTTTCTTTTTGTCAGTCTTGACTTCAGGAATGAGGTTTGATTTACAGAAGTGTGAATACAGCTCTGCAAATAGAGCATGTTCAAAAGTGAACTCAGTGAAGGCTGAGCTTTCAGTATATGAAGTGCTTGTTGCCACTAAGCATCCAAAAGTGTATGTCCTTAGCACATTACATTCAGTATCCAAAAAATCAGTGCAGAGCCCATTTTGTTCTTCAGCTAACATCAATATTCCGATACCTGTCAATTTCTTTTGCGTAATTAAGAGGCCAGGAAGGGCTAATCTGCACTTTCTTTACATGATATTTTGTGTAGCACTGCCTTATTTACAGGATGAGCATAATAGTCACCCACTTTTCTGCTGGACGTCTGAAAATCTGTGAAGAAACATGTCTCCCAGCCTCTGTCACAGGGATGGCTGGATTCTCACCCCTCCAAACAATCTCTGCTGAATGACTATGGGAATGAAGCCTTGCCAGGTCAGCTTCCTGGGGAGCATCCAGCTGTATTGTCAGCGCAATTGCCCTCTCTAAGCCCAACTGCCTTCATCACCTGCCCTCTGCAAGGTTTCTGATATAGCCTGTTTGCACTTCAGACAGTGCGTTGTGCATAGGGTGCACCTTTTCCTACTTGATGCTCTGGTCACTGACTGCTTAGAGGGCTTCCCTTTCCCAAACAGTCTCAAGGGCCCCCTTACAGCCTTAACCAGAAAAAGACAATATTCTACAGCTCAGCAAGTTACATATGCTCATATTTAACTGACATGAACTTGAAGGGGACCATGCACACACTTAAAAATGAAGAAAGCAACTAGTATTTTGCTGAACCTGGCCACTAGGAGAGAGAACATCCTCTGCTGCTCGGCTAAAATGGCTTCACGGCTACCTGATACCCACTAAACGTTCTGCAATCACTGAACTCAGTAGTTACACCACTACTACCAAATTCAAGTAACCTACACTGTGAATACACTGTGGACTACAGAATGCTCAGACATACAGAAGTGATTAGTCCTGGTCACCCTCTTACTAGATCAGTTGACCTACTGCATTTTCTCCCTTCTTGCTCAAACAACTCATCTCCTTCCAGAGGAAAGCTACAGCAGTAGGAGATGATGGAGACTCAGATCAGGTATGACTGGTAGTCTGCATGCACAGTCAACACCAATGCCACAAAGTGCTACTTAATATATTCGCCTTGCAGTGTAGACACCATCATAGTGACTGCTATTCTAAGCACTATGTATACATAGTCTGTTAGCAAAATAGGATTTCCATAGTAATAAATATTTAGGATTACAATTTAAGTCTCAGGGGAAAATCTCTCACACACAGACTTTCAGTACTGTATTGAATTTGCAAACCAAAAAAGGAATGCTCAACACATTTGATCAAGTTTACTATTACACTGTATACTGCCATTGCTACCAGCCATCTTACACATGCATAGTGAACACAGATTGCCCCCATGCTTCTAAATGGCTAGATAGAAAAAGATCAGATAGTTGTATAGTCAAAGCAGCTGGAGTAAAATGTAGAACTAGAATCAAAGACACCTATTAAACAGAAAAAGGTAATAAATTGGATCGTTTGCTTCCATATTTATGCTTTCAATCATTAATCAAATCCATTTCCATTTCTAATTTTACAATTTTTCTTTTCTTTTGACCTTTAATAAAATGTTTCAATTGATCAGTGTAATAAAAATGTGAATTATATGAGCTGGCACAAAGAAAGACCATTGAGTAATCTGTGTTCCAGCTATCAAAGGAAAATGTCTGTGATTATGTATGGGCTAAAAGATATTTAAAAAAAAAACACATGCATTTTTCACTTAAGAATTCAATACAGAACAAGCTTTTAAAAGACCTCAAACATCAACAACCAAAATAAAGGGTTTATGGGACAGTATCTGTCATTGAGTTTACTTACAAAATCTATTTGCTTAATAATAGAGGGCTTTTTTTTAAGCACAAATAGGAATATATTCTCATGTGCTCAATGTTTATTTCAACTGTATCCCAAACACAAAATTGTTTCATTGCATAAGCACTTAAAATTGTTCTTTGGGTTTTCTAAACAGCAGTGCAGTACTACGTCAGCAAGAATGTTATCAAAGTAAGCAGCCTGCTGAGCCTGCCAGCCAGTAATATTATTTGTTTCAATAGCTTTCCTTTGGATAAATAGCATGTATTGATTTTCTGCATCAGATCCCTTATACAGAGAACATTAGAAGAGAAATTATACTTCCTATTTTTAATCTGTCTTATTAAAGACTGTTGCTGAAGACTAACAATACAGTCACCAGAGATTTAAAAGTTTTGAGCATTTAGCTCAAATTTAGATTGACCATTTAGGGATTCTAGGAAATTTTTCTTCTTTTGTAAGAGTTCTTAATATGGGGCAAAGCCATTTCTGCCAGAAAGGAGGGATTTTTTTTCAAAGGATAGAAGCAATTAGCTAAAATGCATTGTTCCATTACTATCTGGCCTGAGTTCCCTTTGTTCCTCAAAGCATTCCTCATATAAATTTCAGGTAAGTGAAGGCATCATGAAGGAAACAAAGAACAAAAGCACAGAGCAAAGGGTACCAGGGGACTGGTGGTAAGAAGAGGTTGAACTCTGGGAAGAGAGATCAAGGTCAGAGGTGTGTTTCAGAGGCAAAGGAAGGATCAGAGTACGTATAGCAAGGCTGGGGTAGCAACAGAAAAGCTGCAAGAACATTTGCAAGAGGCAAAGGGCACTATGGCTGGCAGGAAAAAAAAATTAAATAGATGCAGCATTTCAGAAAACTTCTCAGTTCAGAAAAAGATCTACATACAAGGAGAAATCCATAATGACAAGTGGTTTAACAGGTTTTCTTACTCCTTCAGCAACATCCACAGCCTGCCATACTTACAATATAACATGTATGAGGATTTTGGGGCATTTTTTTTTACTCCCAAACTGTAATAGCTTGTCCTAAAAAATGCCAAGGAGCTAGAGAACTAGTACTGACTCAAATGCAGTGGGATTAGTCATGTACACCAGACACCAAAGTCTGGGCTTAGTTTTAAATTTTGACTCAGAAAGTAACAATATTTATTAACATGCTCATTATTGTTAGCTGAATGTCAATTTTCAGTGGCTGAATTTCCATCATACTATGATATTTTTGGTGCACTCTTACATCAGCATATTTTAATTAGAGTTAATAGAGCTACAAAGCAAAGATTTAGCCCCACTATGGTTAGAGTACTGTTGCCAACATTTAGTTGAACAAGGGTCATGCTGGAGTACCCCTAGTGACAATTACTGCAACAGGATCACGAAATAGACATGAGGTAACATACTGTCTTTGCACTTTGCCTACACACTTGGGATTAGATATGCTCAATAAAAGACACAGGGCTCTATAAAAAATGAGCAATGACATTTAACTTCTAGGCTTCTGATCCCAAGGAGGGAATTCAGATTTCAGAATCTGATGTCTGCAATGCATGGAGAAGCTTGGCATTTCAGAGTAGGATTCAAAACAACTAATGCACTGAAGTCCAGAGAAAAACCTGAGCACACACATTGCATCTTAAATGCCAGAGCAAACACATTTATTCAGAGATGTAGAGAAGTGTGAGCACACAGAGGACTGCACCTTCTTCTGAGGGTAGGTTTTTGAATCTATTCTTTATGAGACCTGATCCGGGTTTCCCAAATATGACTGATGTGGTGGCAATTAACCTGTTCACCTTCATATACTATCACAACAATCATACCTTTACTTAGGTGCAAGAGGTCAGGTTCAATGCCTTCTTTACCAAATGAGGTTCAAGTCCATGTTTTCCAGCTCTACACAAAGTGCCTTTCCCCCAGGGTGTTACATTAAGCTACAAAGCAATTCCTGTGATTCCTCCTGCTCTGTGCTATTACACAGAAAGAAATACTGACCCAAGGGGAAAAAAAATAAATAAATCCAAACCAAAACAAATCCCCCCAAAACATGGGAAAGAATGAACACAACTGGTTTTGTAGACCAGACACTTTGCCTCTAGGTTCCTGGATTATGATCTCAGCTCCTGATCTTATTTTGGGACAGCTCCTACCACAGTGGCAGTTTTCTCTAAATGTGTAAGTTGTCCTGAAAAGAGAGAATTGAGGCTCTTTTCTAACACTGCCTGGCACACACCCCTCACTCCATCACCTCAATCATCTGGCTGTTCTACCAGCTGCACTGTCACATCACCCACAACCTGCATATTTCTGGTTTTCCTTTATTTCCCTTATTTATTTTTTTTTCTATATTCTAATTCACTCTTTTAAGCACCTACATATTTAAGGTTATCATCAGCTCAGTAGGGCGCTATCTCCCCACATTAAAATTCACACCTTCATTCTTGAGGGCTAAACAAGTGACTAGATACATCCCATAACAATACAATATTCTGGCTAGAACTCTCAGAAAGACAGAAAGAAAAGAGGGGTGTGGTGCGCAATTAAAGAACAACTAACATCCCCAGTGTAAGCAAAATCAAAGAGGAAGTTTTGACTACTACAGTGTGTTGGAGTACCAGCAGTAGCTCTGGACTAACAAAAGAATATTCAAACAAAAGGCATATTAACTCAAAGTGCACATTTTTATTTAATTAGAGGTAAAACAGAAAGAACAGTAATAAGTCAATAGTAATGACTTATTACTTCCTTTATGTGGCACACTTACAATAAATGGTAATTTACCATTAGAGAGACTTATTAATTTTTTTTTTTTACTAAAGAAATTAACATTAGTCATGTGGAGAAAGAGAACGCTCTCCATTTCCAGCTTTAGGATTTGCATTCAACAAGGCAGTCTGAGGATATAACAGACCCCAATTCTGCCTTTAGCAACGCAGGAAGAATTAAAGCATAACCATGTATGACATCATTCCAGCTGTACACTGATGGGCTACAGATCATTTCATCCACGCTATTTGAAAAACATTCCACTTTCCAGTCATTAGACTTGCTAAATGGATTCACCTGCCATACCCTTGGAATCATTAAAAATAGAAAAGAAAATCTTTGGCACACAAGAGCCTTGCTTTAGTTTTATTCTTATTGCTGATGTACTACTGCTTTTATGTCTTAGAAATAAATAATTTTTCACATTCTGTTAGGGAAAAAAATACCAAAACAAAACCAAAACCAAAACAACAAACTAAGTCTGTATTTCCTGCTTTTATTCTTGCTCTAGGTTTATTTCAAAGTTTCTGATTAACTATCTTCAGAAAGCAGATAAAGCATGACTTCATAGACAGAACTTGTCATTACCAGGGCTGTCCTGTGCCTCACTGTTTTTACAATGTCTTAATATTTTTAAAAAACTGCCTGTAGCCCATTCCAAAGAAAAGAGGATCAGTTTACTGATCTGAAGTCTACTTCTGGTAACTGCCTTTATTATTTGACATGAAAATTGAGAGCTGCTATTTAACACTCCCTCCATTACAGGAAAATATCACACCATTTGTGCACTCATTATGGCTGCACTCTTAACTTCAGACTCATTTAAAAGCTTCAACTCTACAGGTGGGATTTTCAAAGCTGCCTCTAGGTCATTAATTTCTAATTGGACACCCCAATCCTCTAGGCAAGCTTTAAAAATCTCATCCTAAATAATCAATATTCTACTTCCTAATAACCTGGTCTGCAAAATAGTTGACTGGAGAGAACGTTTAGCTACTAAAGGGAGATTGCTCTGAACATGGTAGGGAAAAAAATAGATCTTATGTCCTTGTCTTAATAGTAGGATTATTTCCTACTCCCCACAAGGAGTGGAAGGGACCATATTGACAAAGGAGAGAGGAAGAGAGTGAATCTTCACAAAAAAAAAAAAAACAAATGAAAGAATTGGGAATCAAGGCTTCATGCATCTTGCAAAAACAAAACAGATCCAACAGCACTGTGCACCACTTGAGTGTATGTGCAGAGTAAGTTTAAAAAAATATGGCCCAGAATGGGTGCGTGTGTGTGTACGAGTTTAAGAAGATACTAAACTACTGTTTTGCCTCAAAGCAATGTATTTGATAAAAATCAAAACAAATTAATAAGGCATCATTACAAATTCAACCCCACATTTTTGAAACGCAGAAGATAGGGATTTAAAACAGCAAGATAAATATCAGATCCTCCTGGGTTAAGTATGTTATAACTACTAGTTAAATAGAAAATAAGATGATTTCATTCAGGATATACATCAGCTTGAGTGAACTAATGCAAAGGAGAGAACTAATTACATTATACCTAAGGCAGCAGCAGGGAAAAAAAAATCTCAGTGAAACATTTGGGAATATCTCACCCATTCAAGTCTGTAAATAATTTGAAACATACCTCTCCAAATGCACCAGAAAGGGGGAGGAGAGTAGGAAATCTAATATAAGCCATCCCTATTCCAATTAGCAGGCACTTGAACAATTGAATTTTCTAGGAGGGAAGAAAAATAACCTAGCCCCCAAACCACACTCATTTCAGATTTTAATTATTAGTTTCTCTGAGTTTCCTGCATTCTGTAACAGTTATAGAACTGGGTAATAATTACTTTGTGGAGTCCTTCCAAAGTAAAACATATTCTTAAACACCTTAAAGCAGGAAAAAGGATTCCATCTCTTTTAATATACTGTATTTAAAAAACCAACCAACCTAACACCACCAAATCTTTACATTTTGAAATCCAGTTAATTCAGTATAATCAGAAGGATACAGCAGTCTCCCTTATAAGTTCAGGCTATTTGTTCTACTTGCAGTCTGAAACCTGACTCAGCTTAAAGTGCTGTAGTTCTTATCACAAAAGACTTGATCCCTAAAACACTAATTACACATTGTCATTTAGAGCCTGGATAGCACACTAAGTTTGATGTTACACTAGGCAACAGAGCATGATGAACAGCAGTACAGGCACAGTAAAATCTGGCCACAAACTTGGCTACAAGATCCTTGTGAGAATGCAAACCAAACAGCTGCATAGGGCAAATATATTTGTGTAGATATATACATATGCACAATTTCTTTAGGTTTATGGCTGAATGATAAGTGCAGCATTCGCAATTATTGTATTTTCATACATATAACCTGCAGATTGCTTTACATGACAAAATAAAATGCTTCCTCACAATAGCTCATGACAAGCATCAAGTGCAGTTTACACAAAAGTTTAACCAAGATTTGCAATTCTCCACTGGCTTCCATATTCAAATTTTCTAATATCACCTTTGCCGCTGCCTTGATTTTTGCACAAGTTATGTGATGGCATATGATGGAATATGAAGGAATTATTAATGCAAAACCATAAAAATAATTACGCATCTTCAACTAAAATTTCTTTCATTAATCAGGCTTTTTTTTTGGCAATAGATGTATCAAACAATCAAGATTTTAGTACTCTATCTGCCAGGTCTCCTGACTTCCATAACTTTCAAGCTCTCCTGTTATGTTCTTGCAAATGATATATTTCACAATTAGTCTGACTGGAATGGGTAATCCAAAGTATTAAAAAATCTTCTGTTACTAATACTGCTCAGGAGCTGATCTGTAAATCAGCAGATGATACCTGGAAAGATGTAGCATTATAAATTTCACACATTTCAAAACATTTTAATTAAGTTTTTGTATTTTGAACATAACGAGGAGATGCATTTCTCCCAGGCTTATTTTCTAAATTCACTTTGTATACATGAAAGGAAATTTTGCATCATGAAGAAGTTCAGGTTGTACAGTGAAGAAGTGTACGCTGAGCAGGTGGATTTCCTGAGTCAGGTCAACTTCAGGATTTAATGGGCACAATTCTCTTTAAGACTTAATTCAGACACAATTCTACGTTCTCGACTTTTCAAGCTGTGGCAACACAGCAACATTGAGATCGATCATATTGGGACATTCGTTGAACACCTCCCACTTATAAAACACATTAATGAAACTTTTCTTTCTACTATATCAATAGCTGGTGACTTTCATGCCTTTATTTAAAGGGCTGTTGCTGCCATAATGCATATAAAGACCAGTAATTGGTTTTTAATAATCCTTGGTGTTGATTCCAAAACACTGGAAATCAATTTTGCAGACTAGTTACATAAATTTCAGTCAAAAAGACTAGTACTGAGGCTTTCAAAAGGTAAGCAACACTGGATACCATCTGACCAGTAATTTATCTGTCTTATTTTGATTCTGCAGTTTTGAGTTGTGAACAAAAGGGACGTTATCTCTGCAGTGATCCTGACCAGAAGACCACCGTACACTAAGGAGGTAGTGATCCAACAGTCAACTTGAGCACTGCTAGGCTTGTGCCATGCTGCCTGTACAGCCTGGCTTTTAGGCCCTCCATATCCCTTGTCCTCAGGCTAAACTTGTGATAAACTTAGTCCTAATTGTAACAGAGAAGCAAGCAGCTCTCACTTGGTACTGGTGATTATGCTCCTTGCCTGGCTTTGCCTTTAGCTAACAACTGCAGCAACAAGTTCTATGTGAACATCCTTTCTGTTTGACAGTAGGAATAAGTAGAGTTGTTGGCTTGTTAGAAAGTGCTATAATAGCTTGAATGACCAAAATGGGATGATGCTTCCCATGGACAGGTCCACACAGTGTGCTGTATGTGGATCAGAGGCCCATTTTGGACCTACACTGCTTGGGGTTCCCAGCATCTAAAGGGATGTAAGATTTTACTATTCTCTTTCTCTCTTTAGTGTCAGCTCTAATAAGTACCATTTTTAAAAACACTTTAAGAGCCAAAGTCCCTCTTCTACTGGGATCATAATGTATCAGCATCTCCTGGTGCAAAACAGTCTCAAAATATGTATTTTATTCTAGCAAATACAGGCCTATTCTGTAACCGTCATGGCACTTGACCTTTGTATGACCAAATAAATATTCTTTACGTGGTTGGTGTACAAGTGTCAAGAGAATACTTTATTACAGTCTTCAGGAAATTCTCACCATCTGACATTCTACACTTTTCACTAGCGCAGTTTTGCATACACCTGCACAGACTCAAGTTTCTCATCACTATTTCTAACATTTATACCGACATCCAGTTCTTAATATTAGGCTAGCCTTTCAAAGTTTTAATGAAAATTTGGAGGAATAGAGTGAAAATTAAGCAGCCGGTTAAAACCTGAGAACTAGAGTGAGAAACTACGTTATTATTCCTTGCCCTGAATGACCAAACACACTCACATATTATGGATTTTTTTTTTTTTTTTAATTAAAGTAGTTACACTCCTGCAGACAGACAGACAGTCAGACCTCGGAACACTTTCAAGACAGTGGGCAGACACTTTACAGGAGAACTGCAGCAGGAGTTTTAGTTCATTCACCACAATGTGAAATACTGTAGTATCCAGGAAGCAGCCATACCTGATTCATCCATAAACTGAGCAGCCAGACTGGATTACCACTGTAAAATGAGGTTGACCACGGTCTACTGCAAATTATGCACACATACATTACTTGTACCAATGCTGATCCACATGCAAGATATCCTACATCCCAGGCATTCCAAAGTTGCATAGGAAATTGCTTTACTCAGTCATTCATAAAACAGTATATGAGAGGTAACTTTAACCCAACACTTTATTCCTTATATGAAACTGGGTGTAGCCACTGAAAAGATAATGCCACTTTCTCTACCTGGGACAGTAGAAACACTTTGCAACTGCATAGACAGTGTTTTGGATTAAGAAATCCTTTGTGTTTTACACATCAACCTTACTGGTTGGGAGAACGAGGAATGATGATACACCATATTGTGAATATGGGATAACACAGGCAAAGCCTTGACACCTTTCCTGCTGCCACTAGTGTTCACACATGAAGGTGTGGTGGGGCTACTGAAGAACAGACTCCCCAGAAGAGCACACATCTCCTTTATCTCAACTCATTTCTCCTCACATTGTGTTGAACCACCCCAAGAAACTCCTCTGTGAATATATACAATTTTTCACAGAGATAAATAGGCAACTGAAATCTAAAGGCCCATGACCATACACTTTTTGTACACAAAATGCTGTAATCTTGTATTCAATATGCTATTTAACACAAAGCCAGTGCAGCCCCTGGGGGAGGGTAACTGTGCTGTGAATATTTAGGTTCAGGTGGTAGGTTTGCTGCTGTCTTTCTGCTTCATTACTGCTTAACAATGCTATCTGATGCCCACATCATCTTGGATTCATCAAAAACAACTACAGAAAAGAGCAGGTAAGGCAGTTCTTGGAAGCAAACCAAAAGCACGTTTGTTTGTTCAGGCCTCCACAACATAGGGCTTGGAGGGAATTTGGTGCGACCCCACAGCACTGATAAGGACTTCTGAAAACTCAGAGCCAGCTGGGAGATACTGAGAAACTAGAAAAAACAGAAAACACAACACTGGAAGATCTAGAAAGACAGGCATGCTCCCATTAATCTCTATTACAAAAAGCGTCATTATGTAGGAACAGCATTTGGACTTTCAAGCTTTAAAAGAACTCAGAGAAGCAGCAGGATAGCATCTACTGAATACCACTGGTTTACAGAGACAATTTCAAATCAAATTAAGTTTCTAATCCTTTTTTTTTTTCATCTTATAATGTTCTATTAGGTGAATGTAGCTTATTTTTTTTATATGAAGCATCTAATACTACCATCTCTTTTACATTTGACAATAAGGAATTAAAGGCCAGCTAGATAAAGCTAGAAACGGTCAATGTTCAATCATTACACAATTTCTAGATGAGTATTTAAGCAAGCTGCTGACTTGTCCTTTCTCCTGATGACCACTGGTGGAGACAGAAAAGTGAGTTACACAGATAATAGCTTTAGCACTGTATGATAACTGGCTTGAAGCAGGGTATTAAATATAGAAATTGTCTCATGTGGGATAGGAGGGCAGTTATTTGGCTTTAGTTAGCTTTCTTTTTTTTGTAATTAGGAAAACTGTGAAAAAACTTACTTGTGATACTTACAGCTGGTAGCAATTTGAGATAAATGGCAAAAATGCATAAAATTAGAAAACTTTTAAGAAACTAGGTAAATTAGAAACACATGCAAACTTAATACGTGGCAAATTTAATCCGAAGCACAGAGGGAAGAAGTGAAAGAGCAAAACCAAAAGTAAACCAGCAAAGAACAACATTTGTTTCCAAGCCCTACTAAGCAAAGTTCAAGTACTTTTTTGGTGTTGCCCACCTTACATTCTGCTGAAAGCTGAAGAGGCAAAACCAGGTGATATGTCCGTTCTTCAGTTTCCAGTTTGGAGCCAGTCACATTATAATGTAAACTACTATTGATTTCAGTTCACTTTAATACCCTGGACTGTGAACTGTGGTGGTGGAGGGCTCCAATTCATAATCGCTGTCAGATTTAGCTGCCACAGCTAAATCCACAGCTGTTGTGGATAAGGGACCTTAGAAATCATTTCAAAGTAAAATATGATCCAAATAGGCAAGAACTATTTGAGGATATATACACCGAATCACAAGGTAAATTATCAACTAGGTCTTCTTCTGAGATGGACAGAGACAGTTTAATTGAATGGATATCACGGTGAACCAGGACTTCAGACACCACGTAATGAAATCACTACCTGTATGGCAGGGATGAAATGAAGCCATGGCAGGCAGCAGCAATATGAGCATTTCTTGACCTCTGCATTGCAACACTACAGCCCTTCAGGGTATTAAGTCTCCCCAAGTCTCTTCCCTCATCCCAAAATATGACTCCCCTAGAAGTGAGCCCAAGCACTTCACTAAGCCAGTCCACAGTACAGCCCCTTGGCAGATGTGCTGCACACCTTGGGTGGGAAAAATTACCAAAAATAGTACTACTAAAAAGTCTTTGACATGCAAACATTGCACAAGCTAGTTGTGGGTCCCTTAACATTTTGCCTTTTTATGCTTTTGCTTCCCAAGCTTCCATCTCTTCAGATCATAATCTTCTATATACACCCATCCTCCAAACTATGACGGTTCAGTTCCTTGGCTGAGGCCAAGGATTTAAATGTATACACTGTATAACCCTTCTTATGGATAAAATGAATCATGGCACAGATTTAGTCTGTCTTTCCACAGACAGACGTCCACAGTTGAGATATCTAGCCTAGTGGCAGTTATTTATTTAACTACTGATACCTGCAATACGAGATTAACTCTTCCTTAAATCACTAGAATAACTAGGAGTAAAGCTAGGAGGCAAAGGAAAAAAGAATAACAGATTAACCCTAAGAAAAAGTTCCTTCTCTAAGTGAAATAAAGGTGCTACATCCTTGGTTTTGTTTTTATTTTTTAGGAATTAGGCAGAAGCCTCTAACAGATAGCCCATAAGCAAATTTCTGCTGGAGAGGAAAAACAGATGATTTAGCAGATATTTTCCATCAGCAAGTCTTACTGTAATTACTACCTCAAACAGTAACAGCAGTCAGTCTCTGCTGCCTCTTGGTGTTAGAAAAGGGTGAAGTTTTTACAATAAAATAATCATATAAAATAGTAAAATGATTATATTTGAGAAATTTATAAATCAATAGTGAGGCTTTGTATATTAGACGATGTTGTAATTTTGCCGTTTTGCATCATAGTTACTCTATAACTAAATGTTACAATGGTAGTCTTGGTAGCAAGAGCTAACATAACTATATATGGTGAGGGGAGTATGGGTGCATTTAGGGAAGTATGTATTGTAAAACTCTACCCAAGCAGAACCTATGTTTAAGATAGCCAAAAGGACATACCAGAGGCAGTCAAGGGAAGATAAGAAAATGCTAGTGCCCACACAATGGCTGGGATGTATCCAAAGAACAGAAATGTGAAAAGGACAAGCCGAGGAAGACTTCTTACTTCATCCGAGGAAGACTTACTTCATCAGGGCGACCACCAGAGGGGGCTGCGCAAGCGCAAAAGAGGCTGATGTAATAGACTGATGTATCAATCCTTGATGCAGATGTATAAGTCAATGATGTAATCTGTGTTGAATATGCATTAGTTACGAAATTTTTAGTGTGTAAATTGCGAACACGATGTGACAAGGGCGAAGCCAGATTTGGGCACGTGCCCCTGGTTTCCCAGCGCTGCAATAAAGCACCTCATATAATCATTCCGGTGGTTATGTGTCAGTTCTTACGCTAACATTTTGGCGACCCAGATGGGACCTCGTGGGCATTGCTGAGGCAGATTGCGTCTCCATCCTGCTCCAGCCAGCACCAAGAGATTCTCGGGGAGCCATAGACCGCGACCAACCTCCGCTGCTCACGACGGACCTCTGATATGGTAAGATAGGTGCTTTTTCTGATTCGGTCACGGTGCCGATTTCTGGTAAAGTCTGGTTTGGTAAAGCCTGCCTGTTAGATGCGGTGAAAAGGTACGTTTGGTTGGGCTAGTGGTAAAGCCTGCCTGTTAGACGTGGCAAAAGCTGCGCTTGGTTGGGCTAGGGAGCTCCCGGGGTAAGCCTAGGTGCCGTCCGTTGGACAGTAGTGAAAGCTCTGCAGGTTCGGCAAATCTGGTTTGGTTTCTGGTCTGGTTTTATGCTGTGGGATCAGCATCTGTCTGGCTAAATATTGTAACAGTGGTGTGTGTGTGTGGTGTGGAAGAAACTTGTTTTAGAGATTTCTTTGTATTTGTAAAATGTCGTTGATCCCTAAGTCGGCCCCATTAGGCTGTCTTTTAAGCCATTGGAAGGAGGGTCGATTTGGGCAGAGTATGAAGAAAAGCAAATTAATTGATTACTGTAATGTATGGTGGACACAGTATGAACTGGAGGATCAGGGGAAATGGCCTGAAAATGGGGCTTTGCAGTACAATACTATATTGCAGTTGATGTTATATTGTAAAAGGGAAGGAAAATGGGACAAGGTACCATATGTGGACCTTTTCTTTGCTTTTAAGAAATAATGATGAGTGGCAAAAATCCTGTGGAATAATGGTTGTGAAGGTAAATGCTAAAGAACAGTGTAAGGGATGTGTTACTGAGAGAAAATGTATGCAGTGCCTGGCTGTAGACAACAGTTTACAACACCAGAGAGATATTGAAAGTCTGGATTTAGTAGTGGCCCCATCAGCCCCACCGGCATCAAATGAAGAAAGGGGGGAGGGAGAAGATGACAGTGAGGAAGAGAGTGATAGTGATCTTGAAAGCATGGGAAGTTGCGAGCAAGCGTAGGGAAGATCAGAGGGTCAACCCTCCCCGCTACTCCAGTTTCACACAGAACCGCCGGAGGGGAAATCGGGAAGGAAAAATGCAAAACCAGGTACCTAAAGCAGTGCTGGCACCTTTAAGACAGGGGTGGGAGCTGAGGGCCCGGTGTATGTTAAGGTACCCTTCTCGGCTGGAGATTTAGTCATCTGGAAACAATCAGCAGGAACACATAGAGAAAACCCTGATAAAGTAGCCCGTGTAATGAAAATGATTATGAAAACTCAAAATCCAGATTGGGATGATATACAGGTGTTCTTAGACACTTTTACAGATTCAACAGAAAAGGAAATGGTATTACGAACTTCTCGGGTAAGAGTTCGGGAGGATATAAGACAAGGGTTAGTTATGGGAAACATAGATCAAAATTTCCCTATGGAAGATCCGATGTGGGATTATAATACACAAATAGGGATGAGGAATTTACAAAGGTATCAAGATTGGGTAATTGTTGGAGTACAAAATGCTGCGCCTAAAACAATAAACTGGTCAAAACTGTATAATGTCAGACAGGAGAAGGCAGAATCACTGTCTACTTTCCTAGAAAGACTTAAGGAAACAGCGAAGAAGTATACAGACTTGGATGTGGAAACTGAACAGGCTAGGGCACAATTGGCTTTAATTTTCGTAGGACAGTCTCAGGACGATATCAGGAAAAAGTTACAAAATTGGAGGGGGGAGACCTGCGGAACCTAGATAGATTATTGGAAATGGCCTGGAAAGTGTAAAGTGTATAACAACAGGGAAAAAGAGAGCTCTCAGAGGCAACAGCAAAATCTGTTGGCTGTAATCCAGGGGAGAGGACGAGGCTTTCCTAACCCTAGAGGAGGAGGATGGGGAAATATATGAGGACAGGGACGAGGAAGAGGACTTAGCAACCTAAACTTGGGGATGAATACAGACAGGCTAGGGTATAATCAATGTGCCATTTGTAAACAAGAAGGTCACTGGAAAAATGAATGTCAGTTTAAGGGAGGACAATTTGTGCCTCCAGGGAATCCTTTTATGGGATCTGATGTAGCTAAGGCGATGGTGCTAGGACAGTTTGATAATCAAAGCTGACTAGGTAAAGCGAGAAATGAAGAACCCCTAGTAAAAATCCAACTGGGGGAAAAAGAAGTGAAATTTTTAATAGACACAGGGGCTACCTATTCAGTTTTAAATCATTTACATGGGAGGTTAGGGGAAAGAACTACGACAATTGTGGGAGCCACAGGGAAGGAGGAAATACAGCCATTCTTGCAGCCCCTAGATCTGCAATTTAGAGGGAAGGAATTAACACATGAATTTCTATATGTACCTGAGTGCCCCATTCCCCTTTTAGGACAGGACTTATTGGCCAAATTAGATGCAATGATAATTTTTGAGAATGCTGAATTAATAATGCAAATCCCCAAATCAAAAGCAGGACAGATCTTGGTTCGCAAAGAAAAACCCATTGCTCAAATCCCAAAGGAAGTAGAAGAGGCTGTAATACTGGTAGTCTGGGGAACAGAAATCCCGGGAAAATCAAAAGCAGCTCAACCAGTAATAGTAGAGCTAAAGGATGGGGTTAGGCCAGTAAGAATTAAACAATATCCACTGAAGCTAGAAGCAAGATATGGGATTATAAAAATAATTGAGAAATTTCTAAAATATCGAATTTTAGAAGAATGTGAATCAGAATATAACACGCCAATTTTTCCAGTAACAAAACCAAATGGTAAATATAGGTTAGTACAGGATCTGAGGGCAATAAATGAAATAACAAAAGATATCCATCCCGTAGTAGCAAATCCTTTCACACTGTTAACATCTGTGAAGGAAAAATATAAATGGTTTACAGTAATTGACTTAAAAGATGCCTTCTTCTGCATTCCTCTTGATAAAAGTAGCAGGAAATTGTTTGCATTTGAATGGGAAAATCCACAGAGCGGACAAAAAACACAACTAACGTGGACCAGACTCCCACAAGGATTCAAAAACAGTCCAACCCTTTTTGGGAATCAATTGCCTAAGGAGCTGGAGGCAGGGACCACTCAAGGAAAGGTACAGGTACCGAGATCACAATATCTCTTACTGCAATCCGTAGATGACATCTTTATTGCAACAGAACAAAAATCGTTATGCATAAAAGTCACTACTGAAATCCAGAATCAGCTAGGCCTGAATGGTTATAAAGTCTCGAAAGAAAAGGCATAAACTGCATGTACAACTGTGTTGTATCTAGGATGTGAAATTTCGCAAGGACAGCAAAAACTGGGAATAAACCGCATAGAGGCAATTTGCACCACTCCAGAACCATGAAATTTACATGAATTGAGGACACTTTTGGGCATGGCAGGATGGTGCAGGTTGTGGATAATGAACTATGGACTCATTGCTAAACCCCTGTATGAAGCCCAAAAATCACATGCTTTTGTTTGGGACAAACCCATGAAAGAGGCCTTTAAAAAACTAAAGGAGGCATTAACGAAATCATCAGCATTGGAACTCCCAGATTTGACAAAGGACTTTCAGTGATTTGTCCATGAGAGACAGAGATTGGCGTTGGGAGTATTAACCCAGAAACTTGGAAGTTGGAAAAGACCAGTAGGATATTTTTCAAAACAACTGGACTGGGTAAGTGCGGGATGGCCTTCATGTTTACAAGCGGTAGCGGCAACTATTGTTCTAATACAGGAGGCCAGAAAACTGACTCTGGGAAAGCATATCAAAGTGTTTGTACCACATATGGTAACAACTGTCTTAGAACAAAAGGGAGGGTATTGGTTATCCCCTAGCCGAATGATGAAATATCAAGCAATCTTAACAGAACAAGACGATGTAAGTCTAAAGACTACTAACTTGTTAAATCCAGCAGCTTTTCTAGGAACTGACCTAGAGGAAGGAACTCTTGAACATAACTGCATAGAAGTCATCGAGCATACATATGCAACTAGAACAGACTTAAAAGATGTACCTCTTGAACAACCGGACTGGGAACATTTCACAGATGGAAGCAGCTTTGTGGAGAACAGTATGCAGGATATGCTGTGACAACGCAACAAAAGGTAATTGAAGTAAAAGCATTGCCTCCTGGGATGTCAGCTCAACGGGCAGAGCTGATAGCTCTTACAAGAGCATTGGAACTGAGCGATGATAAAAAAGTAAATGTATGGACTGATTCAAAGTATGTGTTTGGTGTAGTACATATACATGGAGCATTATGGAAGGAACGAGGACTGTTATCTTCACAAGGGACTAATATAAAATATCAAGAAGAAATCTTGAAACTGATAACTGCTGTACAAAAACCCAAACAGGTAGCCATTATGCATTGTAAAGCACACCAAGGAGGAACTTCAAAGATATCTGAAGGAAATACACTGGCAGATCGGACAGCTTGACAAGTTGCCCGGAAGGTATGGAACATGATGGCCCTGATACCCCTAAAGGTAAGCCCGCTCCATACCTATCTTCCACAAGACCCAAAATATTCAAGAGAAGATGAAAAGCTGGCAGGACTTTTAAAGGCTCAAAAGAATTCTGAAAGGTGGTATACAACAACAACTGGACAGGTAATAGTACCACCAGCAATAATGCAGAAAATTCCTACAAACTGAACATCAAAAATGTCATTGGGGTGCAGAAGCATTGGTAACTTATTTAAAACAGGGAATAATTTCCACACAGATGCTAACTATGGCAAAAGCAGTGGGGTCAAAATGTGAAGTTTGTTTGAAAAATAATCCAGTAGTAAAAAGACAAGTTGAGATAGGAAGAATTAGAATAGGGGTGGAACCAGGAGATTATTGGCAGGTTGATTTTGTGGAATTACCAAAGGTACAAGGGTATAAATATCTATTAGTAGGGGCTGATACTTTTTCTGGATGGCTGGAAGCCCTTCCCTGTCACACCGATCAGGCGAAAGAAACAGTGAAGTGGTTGCTCAGAGAAACCATTACACGATTTGGAGTCCCTTTAGGGATATTATCAGATAGGGGCCCACACTTTGTTGCAACCATAGTACAAGAAGTTAGTAAACTATTAGGGGTATCATGGAACTTACACACCCCTTGGAGGCCTCAATCTAGAGGACAAGTAGAAAAGATGAATCAAAAAATAAAGAGACAAATCAGTAAAATATGTCAAGAGGCCAAAATAAAATGGCCACAAGCATTACCTATAGCTCTGCTAAGAATCAGAGTAAAACCCAGAAGCGAAATGTCAGTAAGCCCCTATGAGATCCTCTATGGAAAACCATACAAGGCACTGGAACCCAATCCTAATACCATTATTAAAGGGAATCAAGACATTTATAATTATGTGCTGTCTCTCGGTAGAACTTTAGCTCAACTGTGGAGCATTCTGGTGTGAAACAGACCACTAGCTTTGGAAAATCCAGTACATGACATCCAACCAGGAGATTGAGTATACGTCCGCAACTGGAATGAAGAACCATTAAAAGAACAGTGGGACGGACCATATCAAGTACTGTTAACCACGTTCACAGCAGTAAAAGTAGAAGGGGTGGATTCTTGGATACATTATACATGAGTAAAGAAAGTTCCAAAGGTTTGGGAAACACAAGTACTAAGTCCTACGAGACTAAAACTAAAATGTAAATAAGATGTCTGGATTTGTTTGCAAAACTTTAATTGTCGTTTGGTCATTAACACAGCTGACGGTTGTTCTCTTTCTAGAAATTCCTCAGAAAAGAGATGTTTTGACATGGCTCATAGGACAAGATGCGATTCTGACCTGCAAGTTCACAGACACCATTCCGGTAGGATCAATGCCAATAAGGGTAATTTGGGAAAAGGTAAATAGTCCTCCCCAATATTCAGACCTTATCTTTGACAGTAAGAAACATAGGGCTCAACTGCAGGGTAAATGGAAGTTGAAAGGTGAAGTTAAAAGGAGGCCCAATGGGCAGAACCAAAATGCAAGGGAAATAGAATTAAAATTATCAAACTTAACTTTTGAAGACCAGGGCAAATATCGATGCATTATAAAAACAAATGAAACTGTAGATTATGCAGAAAGAACATTAATTGTCAACTCTGCAGAAAATTATGGAATGAAAGCAAATCACGACTCTGCAATTGACTACAGTGAAATTGAAGTTACAGGAAAAAGAATTAAAAGATCAGTTGCATCAGTGGATGCAACACAAATAGTTCAGATATCCCGCCAAGATCCTGAAGAAAACTTAATGATAGGCCTAATCGAAGATTTTGCAAAAATGCAAAATACAAGTAAAATAACGGCATGTTTACCGATACCAAAAGCAGCCGGAGAACTGATTGAATGAGGAATAATAACGTTCTCATTTCCAGAAATTAACAAAACAATGTCAGGAGAAGGAAATGACAAAAAACATAACAGCGACGGAATATCATAAGGAAGGTATTCTGGAAACCTCCATAACAAAGTCGTTATGTGAAAAGAAACTAAACTTTCAGTTTACCTCTTATGAAGGAGGAGTTGGGAGATGTATTTATCATAAAAAAACTAAAGTAAATAGACAAGTAAAAGAAAAGGTGTGGGAATGCCAAAAGGTGAATGATTCAAAACAAAGTTGGGATACGGTCTGGTCAATGAGTATCTTACAGAAATTCCAATATGGTGGAGACACACCTTGGTGTCTTAAATGGACAGGGAAACAAAATGCAACAGGAGAAATAAACTTGCTGTCAATGAATAAGGTCAGTCAAAATACTATCAAAAATGTTCCCTGGTGGAATTGTACAAGAATTTTGGATTGTGATACTGACCCTGAAGAGATTGCAATAGTCCCAGTTAAGGTTGCTTTGATGGCTCGGTGTGCATGCCGAGGACTAAAAATAGGAGGAAAAACAATTCACGTCCCAGATAATACTATAGGCTGTAGGTATTCAACGGTGTGTAGTATGGGACACTTTGTTTGGGCAGTTAATGATGGGACCTGGACTACCCACCTATCTATGGAAGGTCCAGTTAAAGAAATTACTTTAGGATTACCCACACTCTGTCCAATTTGGAAGAAATCACCATTTAAAGGTAAGCTGAAATCCTATAAATTCAAACAAAAAGGGATATAGATGATGATGATGAAGATACTTGGCAAGAACCCTCCACAGGAGTCAAAGTAGGATGGGCTTTAGAATCCCTATTTGCCCAGGTTGCAACCTACCGAAATAGGGAAATGATTTATAATCTGATTGGTCAAACAGAGAGACTAGCCAGAATAACAAAGAAAGGATTTAGAGATTTGAAGTTGCAGTTGCAAGCAACGACTAAAATGACCTTGCAGAACAGAATGGCGTTGGACATGTTACTAATTAAAGAACATGGTGTTTGTGAATATTTGAAAGACAGACTAGACCATTGTTGTATTCATATTCCTAACGTAACTGCGAACATAGAATACGATATTTCCCAGTTGACCAAAGTAGAACAAGAAGTGGAAAGAGAGTACATTGAACAAAGTTGGATTGGAGCACTCTTCGATAGTTTGGGCCTTCACCTCACAGGATGGGTCCGTTCCCTCGTGCAAACTGTAATTGTGATACTGATTGTATTTTTATGCTATATCTGATGTATCTTTGTATCCGGAAGGAAATAGCCCAAAGCAGTGCATGGACCCATCGAATCATAGGAGCAGTAACTAGGGAACATCCAAAGTACCCCACACCTCCACCTACCTATCAGGAGACAGCTACCTAAGAGAATGAAAATACTTGCTTAAGTTAAATGAAGTATTTTCAAAGGGGGGAAATGTTAGAAAAGGGTGAAGTTTTTACAATAAAATAATCATATAAAATAGTAAAATGATTATATTTGAGAAATTTATAAATCAATAGTGAGGCTTTGTATTTTAGAAGATGTTGTAACTTTGCCATTTTGCATCATAGTTACTCTATAACTAAATGTTACAATGGTAGTCTTGGTAGCAAGAGCTAACATAACTATATATGGTGAGGGGAGTATGGGTGCATTTCCTTGGCCAAACCTAAACATCACTATCAGCTCTGTTCCCAAGGAAGTATGTATTGTAAAACTCTACCCAAGCAGAACCTATGTTTAAGATAGCCAAAAGGACATACCAGAGGCAGTCAAGGGAAGATAAGAAAATGCTAGTGTCCACACAATGGTTGGGATGTATCCAAAGAACAGAAATGTGAAAAGGACAAGCCGAGGAAGACTTCTTACTTCATCCAAGGAAGACTTACTTCATCAGGGCGACCACCAGAGGCGGCTGCGCAAGCGCAAAAGAGGCTGATGTAATAGACTGATGTAGCAATCCTTGATGCAGATGTATTTAGTCAGTGATGTAATCTGTGTTGAATATGCATTAGTTACGAAATTTTTAGTGTATAAATTGCGAACGCGATGTGACAAGGGCGAAGCCAGATTTGGGCGCGTGCCCCTGGTTTCCCAGTGCTGCAATAAAGCACCTCATATAACCATTCCGGTGGTTATGTGTCAGTTCTTACGCTAACATTGGCACCCAGAAATACTTCTCCAGCATTACATGACTAACCAGAAACAGACTAAAATTCACACCTATACCTAGACTATTTTTGTGATTTAATTTACCAAATCAAGACTAAACCAATGTGACTCAATCAAAAGGAGGTAACAGGCAGTCACAACCTCATTTTGTTTGCATTTACTTTTGCAACATTTAACAAGTCTACACTTTGACAGCACTGCTGTCATACACACAGAAATACTTCTAAGAAATAAGTATGTCCAAGCACTTTCTGCATGTCATTATAATGTGTATAGGTTTTGAAAATGCAAGCTGCAGCTTCCACATATGCAGGGGAAATGCAGGGACCCACCCAGTTCATAGCCCTAGGGAACTTGGCAGTTCACAGGAGCAGTATCATAAGATACTTACAGTGACAAACTGGCACCTCTGAGGCAAATACTAATGAAACAATGTGAGAACAGTGCCCACAGGGCTCAGGATCTTCGACAGGTATTTTAAGAGAAACCTATGATCTCTGGTATCAAAAGCCACAGGAAGATCAGTAAGAATTAAAATTGACAATGTGCCAGAATCCACCTACTATAAAACAGAAGGTCACTGCAAATCCTCATTAAAGCTGTCTGACTGCTTTGGCCTGACCGAAATTTTTCAAAGTTTATTATTACCATGAAGGTGAGGGCTGCAGTTGCCCTGCCACAACCTTTTTCCAGGACCTTTGCTAGAAAGGTATATTTGAAATAAGGTGCAAAAAGCAGCAAAAGGCTGCTTAATCAACTCTCCGATCTCCAGAGAAGAAGAAACTCTTACAGATGCCAAAGAGGTGTTAATGATAGCTATTATAAAAGGGAACTGTTACAGTATATCTTCCAAGAACTGCTACAAAAGCCTGGCTGGCAAAAGATCAAGAAAACAGCTTGCAAGTGCAGGATCATATCTATAATAAAAGTACAATGTGACAGGTTTAAAATCCATAAACTATGCTGAAGTACATAGTTCAGAGTCCCAATGACCCAGCTGGAACTGAAGTTGTTGAAAGCCTTGGTGTTTAACCACCACAGGAAAAGACCCCAAAGCCTTCTCTCATCTTCTCACGTCTCTCCACTAGACCTTATGCCAGGAACTGCAGCAGCCCAGATTGCTTCTCTGTAATCAGCTGGTTTTCACCAGCATGCTTGGAAAAATTCAACAGTTGTTAATTGCGAAGAATATTCTACCATAAAAAAGCAGTAACATCAAACGCCACAAAACAAAACCACCAAGCCTACCACAGCTGCTTTAAACAGCGGGACATGCTAAGCATCTGGGAGTATGAAGATGGCAATGATGATCTCACATGAGCTTCCCTGGACTTTATGGCAATATTTTATTAGGCCACATAGCCATCCATTCATGGAAGTACACTGTTCCTCTTGTCTCTTCACCTGTGCTCACCACATTCACTGTGTTTATCCCTGTCCCATGCACAGCTAGAAAGACTTTCCATTTAACCTTGTTTACAGCTGTGATTTAAGTGAAAAACTTCACAGATGTTACACTCTGTTAGCACAGAGTTTACATCTCCCTTGTAGTACTCTGTATCAACCAGACATTTGGGCAAAGATACTTAAAGGCAAGCAGTTAAAAAACGGAAAATCCATTGTATCCAAAGCTTGGCTTTGCTTTGCTTGATTTTTAAACTTAAAACTTGCCCTAACTTAGCTGTGGCTGAACCAGAACATAGATGAAAGCAGATCTGTAAATATGAAAAGAAAGAAAACACAGAAATAAGCCTCACCCCTCAGTTTGAAGTAGTATCTTGGTAAAGTCACTATCTTTCTAGGTCAGAAATCAGATAGAAAATCTGGAAACATTATCAGATGATTGCTCCTTCAGTTCCAGTAGAGTGTCACTGTATTCACAAACCCCAGCCAAATAAAAAAAGTATCCCAACAATCCAAAACTCCCCCCCATCAATCTTGAAGGATGACTTCAGAAGCAGCATTTCAGTACTAGCCTTCTGGTTAAGTCTGAGAAGGATTAGCATTTATTCACATCTTTGGCAACCTTGCTTCTTTGGAATGTTATTGAGCATTTTGTGCACTAGAAGTTAATACAGTGCTTCCCCATGGCATTTCAACTGGGCCAAGGTCAGACCACATTTGATCCTACTAAACTTTTTTTTTTTTTTCAGATATGGTAAACATACCACTACCAAATATTTGTAATAACAGAAAGTAGCTGTATGTAAACACAATCCTGTATGGAAGCTATTGGGAAAGGAGCATGTACTCATACTCAAGTCCTGAAGAATAAACTGGTGAGGAGGGCATTCTGATCTCTTGAAAGGAGCAATAATGGTGGCTGGAAGTGGTGGCATATGACAATGAATGCCATTAGAGGAACAAGCAGATTTCAGAAGAGATGGAGGGAAGGAGATGCCCTAATACATCATATATATATATATGCACACACACATACACAAAAAGTTCGGCAATCATGGAATCTACTGAAAGAAATGGTTGAGTTCTTTGTAAAGCCCCTGGTGAGATTATTAGTGAATGGACAACAAGGGAATCAACAGTGTCATGGGTCATCAGTGACACATGAAGGAGAAATGGGGAAAAGCAAATAACAGCAGAAAACAACAGCCCACATTTCAGTTCTTGGCTATCTCCAATATTAAAGGAAAAAACAAAAGATAAATTCTGGGTCAAATCTGTGACCTAACATAACATTCTCCCTACAAGAGCAACTGGTGCCAAAGCTCCAGACGAACAGCATGATAACTACAGTATAATAAAAGCATTAACAAAAACTTTAAACACTTTCTTCTAAAGTGGCTTCCCTCAGAAGCAAAATACAGCAGTGCATTGCATGTGTGCTGAACACAGTGATGACAGGTACACAAATCACACCATAGACATGCTGTGAGCTTATTTTTCTGAAATGGAGATGTAGGTCCCTGATCTGGAATCTAGAAACATGAAACTTTGCAACAGAGTTATAAAATCCATCACAGCTCTCACACAGAGCCAGGTCCATATTTCAGTTCTATAGATCTGGATGTGAAGAATATATAGAGACAACAAATCTAGTTAAGGGGAGGGGAATCAAACAGATGGGTATCTTCAAATTCTCACCACGAGAAGAATATAAAGTATGTAAAATGCAGTTTCTGTGCCTGCGTTTTCAGTTCAACTACTCTATGCTTGACTACAGGCTATCATGATAAAGGATATTTTGTTTTAAATGCATTCATTCATTAGGAGGTTTTGGAAAAAAAAATAGTCTGAAGTCTTTGAATGATGTTGCTTGAAGTTCCCTGAAGTTTTGTCTACGCACAGAATCTCATCACTTATATCACAAGAAACACAGAAGGATACAGAATTACCTAATTCCACGGCTTCATCCCAAGGAATAAATCTGCTGGAACCCTGCAGTTTTCCAATACACAAGTCCTCTTAAAGCACAATCTGTTGCTTAGATGTCCACATATAAATCAACCGATATTTCCTGATATAATTTCACCTAAGAATTATGTCTGAAACTTTTCTAGCAATATTGTTTACATAATTACCCTTTTGCATGCATGCAGGAATTCTCAAAAAGATCAGTTAATTAGCAATACCCGTGGAAACAAAACATATTTCACATCTCAACGTTTTCAAATAGTGAGGAAAGCTCAGGGTTTTCACCTGTTTTCATAGCAGCAGGAGCCTGGGGCGTGGTCATCTGAAAGATCACATGGGGATTCAGATACAAACAATCATCTGCTTACTCAACAGACAGGCATTCCACCACCCCCAGTTTAACTGCCCTGCCATGGCACACAGATAACTGGGCATGGTGTCAGTATTTCTGTTAATGAACGGAGCAGGAGTGTGACTGCCAATAGGAGCAGGACACATGGCAGAGATCAAGCCTCCAGTGCCTGGCTGTGCCTTCACGGTGAGGTTTAAACTGATTAGCAATTTTGGAGACAGAATTTTCTCCAGGTCAGCTTACAATGTCAGACTAATTAAAACACAACCTGGAGGAATTTCTGTTTCCCATAATCATCTGTGAATTTCATTTGTCACAAATCCAGGTACGCAGAGGCCAGAACCCAATATTAGTCAAGAAACCTAAGACGCTGTGTTATGTAGCAAAATGCTAAATGCTGCACATATATCTTGAGCCCATTACAGAGACAGAAACAGCTGTGAAGCTGGGCTGCAGATGCTGTGTGGACCTTTCAGGAGTCAGTATTTGTCACATGGTTTCCTGACACTGAGAGAGACTGTACTTGGGCAATAGTGCTGTGCTTCCAACTTTACACCACAAGCTTCTCTTTGTTGCACAGATCAAAAGAGAAATTGAAACAAATACAGAAGTGCAGAAGCTAAGAATCACATAAACAAGCTTACCTCTGACTCAAGTAGAAAGCAAATTATAACCTTCTCCTTGCCACCAACATGTATTTACAATCTGGTCCACAGAAGAAAACATTCTACCTTTCCCTTCAAAAAACATATACTCCAAATTTAGGAGATAAGAAGCAGGCAAGATATCAACATATCATTGGTTATGCAAATAGAAGGCATTTCAGATACCAGGATCAGGAGACAATACGGGAAAGAATTTACATAAACCAAAATAAATCAGAATGAAGAAAAATCCATCCTGGTAGAAGTTCAGTCATTTTTACATGAATATATGTATGTTTTGATAAGATAAAGAAGATGTAGTTACATTTTTCACGGGCAGAATGTATTTTCATTTGTCCATAAACTGCAAGCCAAATGGGAGCAAAGACACTGCTTGCCTGGAAGCTTCCCAAATACATTTTTCCTGAAGTAGCAATGTACATCAATAATATTTTTCCTAGTCTTTTATTTCTCACTTGCTAGTAATTACTTTATATCCTACACATCAGCATTTCATCATCATAAAGACACATGCAGACCCAAAATAAGCTCCTACTTTAGCACAGCATTTAAGCACATGTTGAATTTAAGTATCAGTAGGTTCAGCTGGGCTGTTTAAATGCTCAAATCTTCCTTCTGATTTCTGAATTGAGACTTACACGGTAGGATCACTGAGAACAAGATACCCCTGAGCACATACCTTACCTGGTCATCGCAACTGAGGCTCATGGCTGGGTCTGACCCTGTCACCTCCAGACTGCTTTTGCAAGTAGCTAAGCACCCTCATTTGTGCAGAAGCAGAGTAAATGCCAAAACACCCTCATACTGAGGAGGGAAAAGACGCTCCTCCTCCAACAAAAACTACTACTGTACTGATCCTATACAACAAACAGCAGGAACGTTTAGCTATAACATTAAGAAATACTATTAGGAGTGTCCAGGGTTGTGTGAAAGAAATGCTGAAGCATAAAAACTTGACACAAATAAAGGAGCAAAGGAACTGTCATAATGGACAAGACCAATTCCATACTTCTTCTCCAATAACATACAGTGTTAGATATATCACAAAGAAATATGTAAAACACCCTGGCCTGGGCAATTAACTACAGTGAAAATCTCAGTGTAACCCTTAACATTTAAAGGCTGACGTTGACTTAGAGCATAAGAGTTTCTCTTTTACTCTTGGAACTCTGAGACATGCCTGGCTGGGCTCTTCCATGCTCCACAAAAGAAGAAGGCAGCATATTAGTTAAAAAAGGCTCAGGGAGAAAACAAGTATATATATTAAGATAAAAAAGCTGATAAAGAATATTCTGCCTCAAAGTTCATGCCAAGCAGCAGCAAGAACAACACGATGTTAATAACAGGTATTTTCAACCTCGGGTCAAGGATACTTGCTATATGCTCTGTCAATACACTGTTAAACATGATTGATTTGTTCCAGTGACAGATAATCTATTATGCGCTCATACTCCGACCCTACTAAATCAAAGATAGTTTGTCTAGCAGAACAAAATGACACAAAATAGGAGACAGCACAAAGACAAAGTAGTAGCTTCCTTTTCACCCTGCTTATCCTTCTGAGAGAAAGAAACCAACATACAGCAAAATGTTTAGAAAGCTGGAAAATTCATATCTTTCTGGAAGATGCAGTATATATACTGATGAGACAGAAGCAACAGAAGTCCTAGAAAAATGTCAGAGAGTTGCAAATAGGCTAAGCATAAAGAACATACATGGGAAAGTAAGCTTGCTCTCAGAGTCAAGGTGTGTGGATATATTTATATAAACCCTTCGGGTGGGAGAATAGAACCAGGCTTACCCTTTGTCATCCCCTACAGTGCAAGGGGGGGGATAAATAAATTATATTCTCTCAGAGTATCGATTAGCACAGCTTACATGCTTTTCTGTTATTGCCTGGGATAGACTTGCAGCTTCCATTTTATTCTCCCTCCTACTCTTTCGTTATTGGATGTGGGTATCTGCCTACAGACATACTGCAGGCAGATATCCATATCTTCTTACTACATGTATTCCAACACTGATAGCCTAAAGCTAAAGCCTGCTGAGTGCCTAACGCCAGCACAATCCACAAGTCCATACGAAAATGGAGTGCATTCATACCCTTTCACTGTTCACCCTTAATAACCTGATTTTTGCAGTATCAGTTGTTCACAGATTTCTGTGAAGCAAATGATCTCCATTACTCTGTCATCCAGACACCTTTTGTTGGTCACAGTGACTGAAGAGAAACAGACATCAAATATAAAGAAATAGCAGGGACATTAGGGACAAATTTTTCCCTGTGAGGGTGGTGAGACACTGGCAGAGGTTGCCCAGAGAAACTGTGGCTGTCCCATCCCTGGCAGTGTTCAAGGCCAGGTTGGACAGGGCTTGGAGCAACCTGGTCTAGAGAAAGGCACCGCTGCTTGTGGCAGGCAGTTGGAACTGGGTGAGCTTTAAGGTACCTTCCAACCCAAACCAGCCTGTGAATCTACGATAAAATTGGAAGACATGCCCTGTGTACATATGGAGCATGAAGTTGAACATGAACACTCTGCTGAGTGGCGTGCCTACTCTACAACCATCCATTTTGATACAGATTATGGAACAATAGCTACTTACCCTGAGATGGATAAAAGTGCAACAGGCAGAAAAAAAAAAGGACTGTAAAGACAACTTCAGTGTGTGATTATAGCTGTGCCCCTGACTACAAGCATTGTATAGATTCTCCATCCAGTTCTTCCAGTCTGCGACTAGAGGGATGTGCTGCTGTTAGCCTACCTCTGAACTGGACTGTCCATAGCACACCAACCAATAGTTTCGCAGCTGCACAAATCTATTCCTGGCTGTACTGAAGCACTTGATTGCTATGCAGGGGTGTAAAGGGTTATTAAATAAAATCTCCCCCTCAGGCCTTTTTCTTTCAAAGGTCTACATCGCATGGGCCAAAACTAATTTTCTCATCCAACCACATCTAGTGAGAATAGCTCAGTCATATAGAGAAGCTGCAGAATATTTGACAAGGACAAAAATCTTTGGAGAACAGTGAAATATTCACCTGGAGATAGTGTTCATCCCCCTCGCCATTTAATATGGGACAGAAATAAGTGGGTCACCCAGCATCAGACAGTAAATAAATGATATTTTACATTCTATTGTGCAAGTACAGTACCTATGAATTCAATGCAGAGTTGTTTTATCAAAGCCAAGTAGCCTGCAGATACTCTGGTGTTTCTTCAGCTTTATTATTCCCTTGCTTTACAGTATACACACATAGATATTCTTTTTTTGTTGTTTTCTTTAATAAAGTAAGTATACTGCAGCTGTGTATAATTTTTCTCCTCAAGCTTTGCAAAGTGTCATCAAAGCAAGGGATGAAAAAAGCCCACCAGAGTAGTAGTGATGGTGACCTATTTCCCTTATGTGCAGCCAGCAGAATCAAATTTACTTCAGCTTTAAATGCATTGCTAGTTTGAAAAATTTAACACAAGCTATTTTTCCTTCTTTTAATATAGAAACCATTAATAGGTAGTATTTACAAATTCCTTCCAGCCTTCACAGCATCTCCAATATGCAAACTTTGATATTCTTGCATAGGCTGAACTAAGGAAGACCTCTCAAGAAATACATATGGATCAGACCTTGAGCTTGTACAAACCTGCGTATCTTCAGGGGTTTAAGGAAACCATTTCAGCTTAATCTGGCTGAGGAAATGGCCCACAGCTTTAAAATTTATTTATTTTTATACTCTGACACTTTGCATACCAACTTTAAGTATCCCATTTTATGCACCACTGAATTAAACTTAGAAATACCTTTATGAGGGGGGGGAAAGAATTATTCTCAATTTGTACACAAAGTGTAAGGGAATTCTGTGCTTGCTTCAGGTTACACAAGAAGTCAAGACCGACCATAAAAGATTGTATTTCTTGACAGTGAATCTTTTATCTGACCAAAAAGCCATCCTGTCCTCCACTTATAAATAAATCACATGTAGATTTTGACCATACAGGGACACATGTTCAGCTGGCACTACTGAGCACAGCTATTTTGATGTCAGCATAGTCATGCTCCATTTCACTAGTTGATCTGATCCAGTGTTTATTTACCTGAAAAATGACTGAACACATGAGAAATAGAAAGCTTAAAACAAATGTAAGGCATGTTTTATGGTCAATCTAAAATTTATCTCATTACCAGTGAAGAGTGTTCCCCCCCCAAAGAAAAAAGCTTAAATTCAAACAATTTAATCCCACGAAACTTTCCCTTCCTCCCGCAAAGCAGTAGAAGTCATGTGGTGGTGATACTATTTATCTACAGTGGTGATACTATATTTACTGTATGGTTAATAACTTTGGTGTGCCTGAGAGGCAAAGAGAGAGAAAAATGGTCTCATCACACTGAGTAAAGGGTAATTTGAGAATGATACCTACTGTCAGCTTTAGCAATGCAATGAAACTTAGCCATTTTTATTCACATATGTTCACTTCACTGAAACTGTAAACAGAAGACCAGATCATGCCTGACTCAATGGACAGCAGTCAGAGGATACAAATTGCAGGCTATTTCTTGTAACAGGCATAGAAAAAACACATGAAGAAAACAGAGTGCCTGAGTATGATATAAATGGAGAATGGATACATGAGCTCTCTGCCTCTTAATCAGTCCTTCAGGTCAAAACTACATGGAATTGTTCTGCGTTTGCTGGCTGAAGCCATATCCTACCCCAAATGCACCATTTTCAGGAAAGGCTTACATCACAAGCAGATGTTTCTTTTTACCACCACCACCAATAATAGTAACAACTATAAGCATCACAACAAAAGGCATAGTCGCTTGGAAGTAGGTCACTCCTGCTAAATAATTATAATACATAATATGTGTACTAGTAAATGTCAGTAATATTTGAGGTATGAATATGCCAACCCACAACCAATTATAGAATCCCAGGCTGGTTTGGGTTGGAGGGGACCTTAAAGCTCATCCAGTTCCAATCAACCCCCTGCCATGGGCAGGGACACCTTCCACTAGACCAGGTTGCTCCAAGTGCTGTCCAGCCTGGCCTTGAACACTGCCAGGGATGGGGCAACCAGTGCCCCAGCGTATCTGCCCTCCAGCCCTGTTACTCCAAAAGCAACACCTGAGAAAGAAACCCAGCTACTGTGCCTTTCACTGTATGCAAAGGGACTAATGAACTCATATTTGAAATAACTCAAAGCCATTGAGGCTTTAGTGCAGTCATATATTAAGCTACAAGTATATCATCTTCTGGCCAAGAAGACTTCAACACAAGAGTCATTAAACTGTAAAATCTTTATTAAGTGGCCAGAGGAGTTGCTTTATACTTGCCCTTGTACATGGCCCTCTGCACTCTCACAGCCCACTGAAGTACTTGCTTAAATCCCAAGCTCATGCCAAAGAACATATATATTTTCAGTGTGTGCCCACCCAGAAAAGGAGCTGTATTTACGCATTTGGGAACCATCAGGACAAATATGATGGAGACTTCAAAAACACAGCTAACCAGCCAGAAAAAGACCACTGAAATACATAGAACCATAGAATCCCCAGCTGGTTTGGGTTGGAAGGCGCCTTAAAGCTCACCCAGTTCCAACCCCCTGCCATGGGCAGGGACACTTTCTGCTAGACCAGGCTGCTCCAAGCCCTGTCCAACCTGGCCTTGAACACTGCCAGGGCTGGGGCAGCCACAGCTTCTCTGGGCAACCTGTGCCAGGGCCTCAGCACCCTCACAGGGAGAAACTTCTTCCTTGTGTCCAATCTAAACCTCCCTTGTTTACCAGCCACCCTTGCCTCCACCACACCCGGGGCAGGAGTGGGCGAGAGGCGGCCCGGCCCAGTGCGGCGGTTGCCGGGGCGCAGACGCCATCTGGAGGCGGCTGTGGGCGTCGCCTCTAATGAGGGGAAACCCCTTGCCTGTAGTGAAATAAATCTTCAGGGCCGATTAAGATCCAGGCAAATAAAACACGTTTCCTTACTTCCCTAAAGGGAGGGGGTAAAGGGCGGCAAGGCCTTCCCTAGCCTCCACAGGGAGCAAATGGCGGCTTCCTGCCCGCTGTTGCCGCCTGGGTGTCTCTGCAGCTTGGAAAATCAGCATTTTTGACACTTCCCTGAAATTGTTGGGTCTTCCCATCAGTTGAATGGTCCGACAAAATGTTGGTCGGGAACAGAAGATTCTGGGGAATGACAGAGCATCATTTTGCTAACAGTTACCCTCCTCCCTGGCCCATGATTGCTCTGGCTGTTTATAGAACAACAAACGCAAGGGATATTACAGTAAAACATGATTTAAAGAGCAGGAAGTCCTGAGCTGCATAACAGTCCCATTGTGGAAGGCCCAGGGAGCTGCATCCACAGGGTGTGGAGAGATCAGCTCTGATCAGGCGGGGATCAGAGGCATGAGAAGCAGAGAGAATAGCAACTTGGTCGAGAGCCATGCTGATTTGATCAGCTGCTTTAGTAGAGTTATAGCACGTACCTGGTTTCTGCACTCCACAGAGATGCTCTCCAGAGTTGTTTCTTTTGTATACTCCAGCATTCAGCATGTTTGGGCCTTCATACCACCTCCTATTCCAATAATAAAAAATGACTAATGAAGACTGAAGCATCATTTAAATGCTGCATTGGTCTTGTACAAGATGGAGGCAGAGCATGGCTCAGTCCCCCTGTTCACCACACAGCAATTAAAAGAAAAGAAGAAAGGATTTGTGTTGGCTCCTAACAGTACTTTCTTTTTGGTTTTAAAAGCTCCCTTTCTCTGTACAATCATCATAGGCCACTCTGCTGTATTTTCCATGTGAGTTTTAGTTGCAAGCATAAGGCAAAAATCTATAATGATCATTATCCTGTATCTTAGGGACTGTGAACAAAAAGACTGCTGTCACATTATTGAGCTTAGTGGCTCTAAGCATTCTTGGCGTTTTGTGTGTGCTGTTACAGAAATGAAATATTAGAGTAGCAAATACTATTTCCTGACACATTTAAAAATATCTACATGTAATATGCTTGTGTTCCCTAGTACTGTCCCTTGATATGTTTCAGAAATACACTACTGCATTTCCTGTCATCTTAATCACAGTTGTAGATTTTAACACACTATAGAGAATCTTACAAGTACTATGATCAATATAAAACCAGTTTGAATCCCACCTGGCTTTTTTTTTTTTCTTAAAAAAACAATCTTTCATGTCTTGTGGTCTTCCTCCTGAGCCCACTTCTGCAAGTTGCAGAATGGCAGAACCTCTTAAGATTGAAATGGAAAGGAGCTAAATAAACTAATCTCTGTCTATTCAGGCATCATTGCCATGAAATAAATAACAAAAATATCAGAAGGAATTTGTACAGTTTCCTGACTTCTTGTAGGTACCCAGGACCAAAGGCATGCTCTTTTCCCTACAGAAAAAAGCTACATTTATTATCAGAAACAAATTTAAATAGCACCTTAAAGCAATAGCTTTAATTTAATAAAACTAATAAAGTAGATTTAGTTTAATAAAATCTACTGTACAAATTAAATATTATTAAGAATATGTTACATATAGATATATTAAACATGCCAATATATTAAGGTTTCATATTTCTTTAAAGACGTACAGAATCAGACACTAAATCAGAGTAGCTGGAGCTCTGAAGGAAGGTTCAATTTCTGCTTGAACTTGATAAATGAATAATTTTTATTCATGGCATCTTATGGAATGTGACTTTTCTTTGGATTAAAAATTTTGTATAAATTTAGTGCATCCAAAGTAGTCAAGTACTGTAAATAAAAATCCACCAGAAGTTCTGCCAAGCAACTTGCTTCTTGGCTACACTGCCTCCTCTATTTTAATCTTGTTCCTGAATTAATCTCTGTAAGTAATTTTGAGTTGTACACTGATTTTTTTTTTTTTGAAAGTTCAGTAAGTATACTAATTTTTTTAAACACATTATTTGGACTTCATACTCAAATGCTGACTGTGTAAGGACACGTGTGCACTTTACACAATGTGAACCGATTACAGTGGAACTGTTTCTGGAACTAAATCTAAACCAAATGAACCATTAAAGCCTCCCTCCTCCAATTATTTCACTAGGTTTTAAATTACACCTAGTGTGCAAGTATTAACCAGATCTGCAAGTCTTTTCAGACAGAAGTCCCAATTCTGTGCTTGATTTTAAGACACTTAGAAGATGATGCCTAGGTAGGTACACGCTTAATATCAAATGTGTGATCTTACTATTCTTACTGATTCATTGTATATAAACAATTTAATTATTTCCTTATTTTAAAATACTTTACTATTCAAGGGCAGTAAGGTAACAGCTAGTACAAAAAACTGGGCAGGAGTCAGGCTGATTTTACAAGTGTGACTCGACTATTGCTTGGTTATTAGGTCCATGACACCATTGCTTTCCATCACCTTATCTCATCTTTCTAGATTTCCTTTGCAAATATTATATGCTTTGTATCTGGAGCCAGAGTCAACTTGATAAAGCAGTTCTAATGTTTTGTAAGCTAAGCTGTACAAAACTCCATCTCAAAAGAAAAAGTTTAAATAGTAAAGGATATATATATTGTAGCTACGCAGCTACAATAGCACAGAAATATGTTACATCCATGCCAAATTTAGTTACAACTAGGATTAATAATCACATAATGAAGACATAAAAAATGGAGAAATCAATTTTGTGGCAAAGAAACCAACCACTTTTAGTCTGCCTCGTATAGTATTTTTGAAAACCTAGAAAAGACTGCCTATAGATCCTGCAGTAAATCTGGGTGGCATATGGCAAAAATAAATAAATAGCATGTATTAAGACATTAAAATTATTCCCCAATATAAAAAGCATGCATTTATTGATAATTTTTGATTTATCCTCAAAAGCCTTGCTCATAAGAGAAAGTGCACTACTGATTCTCATGATTTAAATATTATTACTTCTATAAATGAAAGTTAATTATGTGGGGATAAAAACCCCAAAGGGTAGATTTCATTGTTCTTCATTTCATTAAACAACACATATTATGTATGGTTATTTGAAAAAAATCACTAAACAATGCTGTTATTCAGTTAATACACCACAGGAAAATTAAAGCAGTAAGATTATGATTCAGCAGCTTCCTAATTTAACTGCACTGGCAAAAAGTGATACACTTGCATTCTCTTTCTGGTGGGAGTCATTCTCTTAACCACTTTAACGATAAAATACTTGGAGAATACCTTTGAATGTGTATACAAGTGTGCCAAGGTCTTCACTGCCCACACCTCAGGGTAGACAGTAACTGACTCTAAAAATGCACACATAATTTTACTTGGACATTGTTTTATATGTACTGGTGTCTCCTATTTTCTATAGAGAAATCTGTATCATTCCATTTTATCAGCCTAGTATAAAAGTTTATGTCCAATAAAACTACGCTGTAATGAGTGCAAATCTCTACATCCTAACTCCTTGAAAGCAATTGTTCTAAAAAGACAGCAAGATGATAAGTTTTCCAAAATGAGAAACCACATTTCCTCCTGTTGTGTCTATATAAAGTTTCATGTTTTATGCCTGGGAAATTTCAGGAAATCTCTTTTCCTTTGGATGGCCCAGCCTTCCATGCTTCATTACAGAAACTCCTCTTATTAAAACTACTCTCATTCATAATTTTTAAAAAGTTCAAAAGACTGGGCCTCACTCTCTTCTTAGTTACATTACAGTAACCCCATCAACTTCAATAATCGTATAATAGTATGAAGATCAGAGACTTATCATTGTCCACTTGCTGCTATCTCCATAATAAAACACTGTGGGCATCAAGTTTAGCTTTTTTCTGTAGAAAACGATTTCTCTTTAATACTTTTAATAATGAGATCTAATAAGGTAAGAATCAAAGTGACTTTTAAGAACTTCTTATTTGTTCCCTTTTGATTAATATTTTTTCTTAATCTACCCTCAAAAATTTAACCAAAATCTGAAATAATGAGATCAAAACTATTTAAATTAAAACACATGTCTATGATTATTGAGTTTTATCTGCTTAAATCATACTAAATAAGTCAAGCGGAAGAGCCATAGCTTCCAGCCTAGCCTTTTGTGTATTTGGAATAGCTTTATCAAGCCTGCAAATTGAATTAAAGTACATGAAAATTTTATTCTTAATGCATAAAACCAATTATGCCATTCCCTTACCACATTTCAGTTGCATTTTGAAAATCAATGTGTGTTATCTACAGTAGTGAGACATGCTGTAAATTCTAGTTCTCCAGTCTTTAGAAAAGATATATCATGTTAGAATCATAGAATAGTTAGGGTTGGAAAGGACCTTAAGATCATCTAGTTCCAATCACCCTGCCATGGACAGGGACACCTCACACTAAACCATCTCACCCAAGGCTTCATACAACCTGGCCTTGAACACTGCCAGTGATGGAGCATTCACAACCTCCATGGGCAAACTATTCCAGTGCCTCACCACCCTAACAGGAAAGAATTTCCTCCATATATCCAATCTAAACTTCCACTGTTTAAGTTTTAAACTGTTACCCCTTATCCTACAGTCCCTAATGAAGAGTCCATCCCCAGCATCCCTATAGCCCCCCTTCAGACACTGGAAGGCTGCTATGAGGTCTCCACGCAGCCTTCTCTTCTCCAGGCTGAACAGCCACAACTTTCTCAGCCTGTCTTCATACGGGAGGTGCTCCAGTCCCCTGATCATCCTCATGGCCCTCCTCTGGACTTGTTCCAACAGTTCCATGTCCTTTTTATGTTGAGGACACCAGAACTGCACACAATACTCCAGGTGAGGTCTCACAATAGCAGAGTAAAGGGGCAGGATCACCTCCTTTGACCTGCTGGTCACGCTCCTTTTGATGCAGCCCAGGATACGGTTGGCTTTCTGGGCTGTTAGTGCACACTGACGGCTCATGTTCATTTTCTCATCGACCAACACCCCAAGTCCTTCCCTGCAGGGCTGCTCTGAATCTCTTCTCTGTCCAACCTGTAGCTGTGCCTGGGATTGCTCTGACCCAGGTGTAGGACCTTGCACTTGGCATGGTTAAACTTCATGCGGTTGGCATCAGCCCACCTCACAAGCGTGTCAAGGTCCCTCTGGATGGCATTCCTTCTCTTCAGCGTATCAACTGAACCACACAGCTTGGTGTCATCGGCAAACTTGCTGAGGGCACACTCAATCCCACTGCCCATGTCAGTGACAAAGATGTTGAACAAGACAGGTCCCAACACCAATCGCTGAGAGACACCACTCGTTACTGGTCTCCAGCTGGACATTGAGCCATTGACCACAACTCTTTGTGTGCGGCCACCCAGCCAGTTCTTTATCCACCGAGTGGTCCATCCATCAAATTGATGTCTCTCCAATTTAGAGGCAAGGATGTCATGCGGGACAGTGTCGGATGCTTTCCACAAGTCCAGGTAGATGACATCAACAGCTCTACCCCTGTCCATCGGATCTGTAGCCCCACCATAGAAGGCCACTAGATTGGTCAGGCAGGATTTTCCCTTAGTGAAGACATGCTGTCTTGTCTCCAAGCACCTCATTGTTTTTCATGTGCCTTAGCATGCTTCCAGGAGAATGCTCCAAGATTTTGCCAGGCACAGAGGTGAGACTGCCTGGTCTGTAATTCCCTCGGTCATCCATTTTCCCCTTCTTGAAAATGGGGGTTATATTTCCCTTTTTCCATTTGTTGGGAACTTCACCTGACTGCCATGATTTTTCAAATATGATGGACAGTGGCTTAGCAACTTCATTCACCAGCTCCTTCAGGACCCGCAGATGGATTTCATCAGGTCCCATGGACTTGTACATGTTCAGGTTTTTAAGATCTTCTTGAACCAGATCCTCTCCTACAGTGAGCCCAAGGTCTTCATTCTCAGAGTCCCTCTGTCTGCCTTCCAAGACTTGGGTGGTGTGGTCAGAGCCTTTGCCAGTGAAGACTGAGGCAAAGAAGTCATTCTGAACCTCAGCCTTCTCTGCATCCAGGGTAGCCAGTTCTCCCGAGAGCTTCCTGAAGCGGCCTACGATGTCCCTAGTCTGTTTTTCACTCACTATGTACCTGTAGAATCCCTTCCTAGTATCCTTAACATCCCTAGCCAAGTTTAATTCTAACTGGTCCTTAGCTTTCCTAACCTGGTCCCTAGCTTCCTGCACAGCATCCCTGTGTTCTTCCCAAGCCACCTGTCCTTGCTTCCACATTTTATAAGCCTCTTTTCTCATTTGAATTTTCCTCAGCTGCTCCTTATCCACCCAAGGAGGTCTCCTGGCCCTCCTGCTGCACTTCCTTCTAGTTGGGATGCAACACTCCTGAGCTTGTAGCAGGTGATCCTTGAATATCAACCAAGAGTCTTGAGCTTCCCTGCCCTCTAGGGCTATATCCCATGAAATCTTACTAAGCAGGTTCCTGAAGAGGCCAAAGTCTGCTCTTTTGAAGTCCAGGGCAGTGAGCTTGCTGCATGCTCTTCTCACTGTCCTGAGGATCTCAAATTTGACCATCTCGTGATTGCTGCTTCCAAGGCTGCCCTGGAGTGTCACATTTCCAACAAGCCCTTCCCTGTTGGTGAGCACGGGGTCAAGCACGGCACCTCTCCTTGTTGGCTCCTCTATTACTTGCAGAAGGAAGTTGTCTTCCACACCACCGAGGAATCTCCTGGATTGCTTGTGCCGGGTCATACCGTCACTCCAACAGATGTCAGGGTGGTTGAAGTCAGCCATGAGAACAAGGGCCTGTGATCGTGAGGCTTTTCTTATCTGTCTATAGAGTGCTTCAACCGCATGTTCCTCTTGATCAGGCAGTCTGTAACAGATCCCCACAGTAATGTCTCCCATTGCTGTTCTACCTTTAACCCCGACCCACAAACTCTCTGTTAACTGATCACCTGTCCCCAGACAGAGTTCGATACTCTCCAGCCTATCCCTAACATAAACAGCATCTCCCCCTCCCCATCTGCCGGGCCTGCCTGTCTTTTCTAAAGAGCCTGTAACCTTCCATTCCAACACTCCAGTCATAGGAGCCATCCCACCATGTTTCTGTGATGCCTATTATATCATACCCCCGTAGACATGCACACAACTCTAATTCCTCTTGTTTGTTCCCCATGCTACGGGCATTTGTATAGAGGCACCTGAGCCGAGCTCCAGATGAAGCCGGCTCATTGGCTAGAGTGGCTGGAATATCTCTACATTGTTCCAAGCATTTATTATAGGTGCTGGCAACTGACTGGGTGTGTTGGGATGTAATGATGCCCCCCTCCCCCAACACATCTAGTTTAAAGCATCCTTGACCAGCCTGGCAAGCCTTCTACCAAAACTGCTCCTAGCAGTTCCACCAGCCCCCAGTAGACCTGGCCTACAAACTTGGGTCCCATGTTCAAGACACCCAAACCCCTGACTATGGCACCACCCTTTTAACCATTTATTAACCTGGCCAATCCTCCTAGCTTTTTTAAGGTCTTCCCCTGTATCCTGGAGAATTGACGAAAAGACAATATGAGCTCCAGAGCCCCTAACCACCTCTCCCAGAGCTCTGTAGTCCTTCTCTATGTTCCCCAGGCTACTGCTATCTATATCCCTAGCACCCACGTGGATCGCTAGAAGTGGGTAATAGTCCGTGGGACTTACTAGAGCAGGCAGCCTCTCTGCCACATCCCTGATCTGGGCCCCTGGTAGGCAACACACCCCACTTGAGACTGGGTCAGGCCGACAGATGGGTGCCTCTGTGACTTTCAAAGTAGAGTCCCCTACTCCTATGACCCACCGCTTCTTCCTTGAAGCACCAGTAGAGGCCTCCTTCTTTCCTTCATGAGCTAGAGGGGAAGCTTGAGGCCCCTGCACAGTTTGGGCCTGGAGCAAAAACTCCTGCTTCCTCTCAGCTTCCCCCTGACATCTTGCAGCCTATTGACAGCATCCCGCAGCTCAGCCCCTGCTGCAGGAGGACTGCCACCAGGGAGCACCGAGTGCAGCCCTGCCCATTGTGCACCTTTCCCTCACAAAACCAGTGCAGGCACTCTCTACACTCAGAGCTCTGCACTGCAGCCTTCCCCCTCATCGGCTCTGTCTGGGTGCCTATGCTGGCCACCACTGGGGCAGCCAGAGCAGAGCTTCCAGACCAGTACTCACCATCCCACTTGCCTGTCCACGCAAACTGCTGCGCAAACTTCCTCAACCCGCCCTGTTTGCCCACTCTGTTCGCCACGCTCCTCAACGTTACATGTTGAAAACTGTTTTCTCATGATAATAGATGATTTTGAAGAAATTCATAATTAAAGAAATAGAAGACTAGCCAATTCTACTGAAATTTATAAATAAAACCAACTGAGCTGCAACTGGAAAATAGTCTGTGATATGAAACCAAGTATAGGCCAGTGTATCCAAACATCCACAACTATAGGGAATGTGTATATCTTGGGTTTTCAAATTCTAGTGTTTAGTCTTACCTTTGGATATGTTCTCCTTCAGTAAATATTTTCACACAGTAGGGAAAACTGAAATTTTTTTCCCTGATCCATTATTACTCTTTGTTAAAATTCTTCTTCCTTTTTAATTTTTTTTTCATCTGAATAATGCATATCCAGAATCTTTGCTGTTTCTTTGTATTGCTTCAAGAAACTGGTAGTGAACAAGGCTGTCATAGCTGTGAATTTTAAATTTCTGGTTAAAATAGGGGCAGCTGTGGATTCTGGAAATAAATATCTGTCTATTCCCCTCTGAATAACCAGTTTTGTGCAGCCTTTCTTAACATAATTCTAACGATTGCAGAAAACTTTTAATTACTTAAGACAAAACAAGGACATTAATCTTTTAAATTCACAGTTATTTCCAAGATTGCACTTGTTGCTAGGATTGTATGGTAACATAAATACCTAGATAACTTCAATGCAGAAATAATGCTATGATAATAATTTAAAAATTATCTGGAATAATTAAAAAAAAAACATAATCATAAGGTTTTACTGCTTTTGGAAATAAGACTTTGTCATGGAAATGTGATGTGGGAATTCTAGAAGAAAAATCCTCAAAGTGTGAACAGCAAAAAATTGAAAGCATAAACCACCTTATGGGTCGTAGTTTGAGGTGAAAAGGGAATTTCCAGAATTATGTGGTAAATAGATCCTAGAATCTGTACAATATAGAAGCCTCATTCCAGCCTGAAAAAAGAAACAGATTAGTTTTCAATTACAATGTTTAAAGTCATAGTGTAGTTCACTTAATTAGAACATTTCTAATTTACCTCTAGTGAAGATCTTGCCCAGTATCTGTAATTTAAAAATAATTTTTGTTATGATGCAGATAATTTTGGAAAATTTCTTAACTTTCCAAAGAAGTCTGTTAACAGTAAAATATACTTATTTGGTCATCTCTTTTCTTTATGAATAAGTAAAGGTAAATAACAGTATGGGTGCTAATTTACTAATTTACTAGCACTTTTCAAATCTTGAACTAGAATACATCTTATCTTTTTCAGAAAACATATTTTAGAATATACGATTTAAATTTTGTACTAAACTTCAGAATACAAGAGACAGGATTTGCAAGAATACTTTTCAGAAATTCCTTGTAAAGAGGTACTTGTACTACCTAGGTTTAGATACCTACTTGGAGAATCTAACTAGTGCAGCTATATCTTTCTGCTGTATGTAGAGTAAATAAAGATAGGATTCCCCAAGGCCTAGTTTGGAGAATCTAGACCAGGCTCCAAACTCTGAATATTCCTATGGATGAACCTCTGTTACGTGTACCTCAGGCAGATGCATATCCTTCAGTACTGGGAATACCTCCTTCCTAACCTTCCAGTCACTTTTTTTTTGACATCTCTAGAAATAATTTAGTACATGCAATTCAGAGCATACACAATTCACAACTATTTGTTGAAGCTGACTTACATCAAGCCATTATAATTATTGGATTTTTTTTTATTTTAACAGAATCACTTTTTAGTGATTTTTTTTTTTTCTCAGAGAGCTGAGAAGAAACCCACACTTTGTCAGAATAGATGCATTAATTTTAATAGTGATTTTAAAGCTTATAGATGCAGATCACTCAAGTTCTCACGTGAATTAGGAAATCTAATTTTGTTCTCATAACTGTGATGAAGATTTAAAAATGTTATAAAAAAGGTTTTTACAAAGAAAAGAAAATCTGAACTACCTGGCCAAGTAATAAAAATGCATTCCTTTGTTGCTACGTGTGAGACAAGGTTTGTCTGCAAATTGATTGGTAAGTCTTCCTTGCCCACTTTAGAGCATCCATTTCTTTCGTTGCAGGATAATAGGGTTTGTTAATGGTTTTTCCAGTAACATCTAACTGATGGCAAATAGAAGGCAAACATAAAAAAGGCAAGAAATAGCCAAGAAAAAGCTTTGTAACCTCTGATGTTATACTGACTTTGCAATGTGTTTTGTTGCTCTTGTTTCTTACTCATTGCAACAAGAAAACATAACTCTGGGCTTCCTCTAGCATTGCAAAAGGGGTTGCAAAATCAGTTTGACCATCCTTATGCAGTAACAATAATCCTGAGTGGCAGATCTGATATCACCTGAGATACAAATTTGGAAAGGATACTAGGATTCTAAGAAAACAAACTTTCATGCAGTTCTAGGTGTGTGCATTCAGAATGAATTCTGGGAACCTCCCCTGAATACCTCTGTCCTGTAGAGATTACAGCACATTTCTAGAAGATGGATCATCAGTCACATTTTCAACTGATGGTTATTTTGGGTTGAAAAATCTGAATTTTCAAGTGTTTTAATAAAGAACATGTACCCTTAGAGAATAATTTTTGCTGCATTTGTTAGCTTTTGTCACTGAGTGTCTCAAACCTCCTTTTTTCACTCTGAATATTGCTTTTGCAACTGAAGATCAATAATTACTTTCTCACCATCACTGAAAAATAATGACATCTCCACATACTTGATCAGCTGCAAATGAGGCCACTAGCTAAATGGCACCCCTTGGACCAGTGAGCCAGGATATAACAGGCAGATTATTTTGCTGTCAGACATGCCTGCACAGTGATGCAGACAGAAAGCAAAACATACTCATTTGCTCATCTCCTCTTTTCTTTATGAATGTAATAAACATAACTGAGATGACTGGAGCACTCAAAGTAATAATTGTGCTTACATATTTTTCTGGATATGGATAGACTTATTTCTTAATGCTAATTACAACACATACAGTTGTGGCTAGTTGCATATTCTCTGAATCACATCACATGAATTTAATTAAGAATTTTATTTCATTAATACTTACAACTTCATTCATATGATAAGATTTATAGAATGTATAGCTTACAATTTCACTCCCTTCTCCCTCCCCCAAATTATCTTATACTTCTATTTATGCATGGCTGATGGGTTTATTATATCAGAATTATTTCATACCTTTAAGGACTGTCATGCTATTCTTGGAGAGAACTTGTTTTAAAAATGTGCTTTAGTTGGTGAATGTACAGGAAAAATACATTTTGTCTTCTTCCTTCTTTTGTAGCACAGGAAGATGGAAAAACTCCAGTGATTGCTGATATTACCACCTTATAATTTAGTGCAATATAGTTCTCTAAATTTCACAGAGTACTGAATGGTTTTGACAGTACAAAATGGATAATGTGAATTGAGTTTAGTCTTTAAATGAATTTTCTATATGTACAGAAACTCTGAACATCCTTGATTTTCAACCAGAGAACTCTTATCATGTCTTATTCTTTACATATTAATTATTCTGAAAGGAACAACATGTTAACAAAAATGAAAAATGGAAGAGGAGAGAATAGAAAATGGAAAAAGGATAATCTGAAGAAAAGAATTACATTTTGTAACACTTTGGTGAAGAAAATACACATTTCAACTAAGTCAATTAGATTCAACTCCATGTAATTATGCTGAATGCAAAACCAACTTGAATTTAACTTGCTACAGGAACTATGCAGTTTGCCTGTTTAAAAAGACAGATTTTATCACCAGCTAAAAGTAGTTCAATTAAAATTGAAGACTTAACCACCCAGAAGCCTGCTGGCACTGACTTGATGAGCTGAAATTCTAATTGGAAACTCTTTGCAGTCAGCGCACAACAAAGAACCATAACTGTTTTTCCAGTAATGCCCATGTTCTTTGCAGATTTTACCTACATAACATGTCCAGAAGGGGGTTACACAAAGTGCTCCATAGAGGAGGGGAGTGAAGAAAGCTGGATCCACCTGAACTACAAAGCTGGTTCATTCATCTTTCACAAGTAGTCTTGATTTTCATTTTTCTATATCCTCAAAAATATTTTTCTTTTAAACGTTTTTACTTAATTATTTTGCTGTCAGAGTTAAAACCTATTCTGTACATCCAAGCAAACGCCAGAGGGGATTGATTATATGCTAGAAAGCTTTTACAAGGATGTGACAGTCTTGAAACATATTAAAATGAAAGCTGTTGTAATGGTAACTCAAGCAGTTATATTTGAATCTATTTGTATATTTTCGAGCTTATGATAACTGATTCAATGCAGTTGTGATACTTTGTAAGAAATACTTTGTAAGTCATACTTCATAAGAAATATCATCAACACTGTTATTAGTATTTGATTATTGTCAAACAACCTCTTTATTAATCTTTGGTTTCCCCATTAAGTGTTTGTAAATTCAGTAGTAATGTAGACCAGAGTACTTTATTGCCTCTCTATGCTCTATTTAGTTGGGATATTCTAGCCACTGAATTTAGTGTATAAAGCCCTTCTGCCCTTATACTGTAAACTTCAAAAGGCAGGGCTTAAAAGAAATCCAAAAGCAAACAAACAAAACCATCTGAATGTAGACAGTAAATTAACATCAGAGAATTCCAATTTTAGCTGAAATATTATTACAAGACACTACTTTCAGTTCATTAATTGTGATACTTTAATAATTAGAATAGAAACAGATTACAGTTTTATTTCCTTCTATTATTGTTGGAGGATTTGAGCAGATTTTTATGCTACCATTTGTAATTATGACAGCCTAAATATGTTTACTACTGTTATACAAATGTAAGGTCTAATATTTTATAGACCTTACTTCTTTTTTTTTTAATGTCAAATTGCTAATCAAAACCCACTTCAAATAAACCTCAGAGAATTTCTTAATATCGCATTTTTGCACAGTTTCTATATTTTATACACGTCAGTAGCAACAACTGATATAAAGGCAGCCCATTTTTGTGTGTGGTGTTGACAGTGTTTTTCTCTCATTTTTTTTTCATCTTTCATAATTTACAAGATTCTAGTAGCAGGCTCACCCCTTTACTAACACAGCAATTCTGCAAGCAGAATTTCCTTGATCATTGCTGGGAATTACAGGAGAAAGAGGATTGACTCAGCTCAGAATAAGTGATCTAGCTGTGCCATCAGGAATTTCAGCGTTGGAAGTTGAGAAAGATGGAAGAAGTAACTGAGTTTAGGAGGAAGAACGGAACATCATAAAAAGAAAGAGGAGGAACATGGAAATGGAAGGCAAAAACTTTTCAAATAAAAGGGCTTTTTCAGCTCTCAATTGCAGATGAGATGTTAGTGCTTTGAACTCATTTCACCAAATCACCTTGAACATTTTCAGTAGGTCTGGGACATTGGGCAGAAGTCAAAAGGTTAAATATTCCACTATATTTTTAAAGTAATTTCACTGTTTTTAAGTCCACATTCATCTCTCAAAAGATATTTTTACATCAAAGGAAGAAAGAAAAGTAAAAATTCTAACTGGTAACTTTTTAGTGTTCTATCATTTTTTCTTGTAGATATGATCATGGTAACTTTTTGAATCTCATATTTGAAGAAGAAACTACTGATGTATTTTAGGCCCTTTAAAGTCATCTAATGCACTATCTTTACTTTTTTCAGGATCTAATAATAATGAATAATAGTAAGATTAATCCTTAAAGGAGATAATGTTAAATTTCTTTCTGTCTTCTGAAAATAGAATGTATCTTGGGATCAATGATTTCTTTCCTAGAGAGTACATTGTGAGGGTTTGGAATTTTAAGTAAGAGTGGAAGAGCTCAAACTAATTGTGCTCTAATGTTATTACTAATGGCTGGATAAGAATACATAGCATTTTTGTTGATTTTCTACAGCAGTATCACTCAGGAAGGGAAGTTACTTACAAATAACAAGAATTCTTCAAGGTGTCTTGTTTACATACTCATTCCCACAGTTGTGTGTATACGTTTTAGCTTTTACTTCCATTCACAGTATGTCATTTGGGCATATTTAAACCCCACCCTTCTTCAGATATACCCTGTGTCATCTCAGGTCTGTTACATAAAGATCTGGAGACTCCAAGAAGGAGGGGAAGTAGGGAGAGAACACCACCTAAAGAACTCCTGTCATTGCAAAACTGCTCTATCAAGTGCAAAATCTGTCCTAGATTATTCTGCAATAGTGTTGCAGCTGGTGAAAATGAGGATTGAGCTCTGTTGGGCATAACTTGCACTCTAGGTGCACAGGCCACAGTGCCTGAAAGTCTCTACCTTAGCAATCTTATTGCACACCTACTATGCTCTGTAATGGTTTGTGCATGGGGACAACAGTCTTCTTAGACCACTGTGTCAGGAAAAGCTGCACAAAATGACCAGACACAGTCCTGCCACTAGGTGAAACTCAAACATCACTTCAGAAAGATTCCTAGAGTGTAATTTCTCCCCCAAAAGAATAGTATATGGTGAGTCATTCATACTGATTTGTATCTCTTGTACTCTCATTGAAAAGTTAGTAGCTACTTGGAAGCTGCTTTCATAAAATGATACAATAAATACATCTTTCTGAGAGTCCTGCAATACTGGGCTAATGTCCTAGTGGGGACTGAGTTCTTAATATAATAGTCTACCAATGACAGGCAGAATTTAATTGCAAAAAGGTGGGTTTCTAACTGAATTATTAAGCCTCATATAGTTGGTAATCTGCCCTGGGACAAGACTGCTGACAATATTAACAGCTATGAAGTACTTAACCATTATGGTACTGAAAAAAAATCACATAAGCAGCTAGGATTAGCTTTTTATTCTCCGAGACGTAAACATTTCCTTAATTTTAAGCTGTCCCAGTGAAGACAGCTGATGTTTCAAGATGGCTAAAGATACAGCTCTTTGTAATGTTTCTGTCTCATCATGCTTCTGGAGGGAAGGAATGCCATCCAGGGGGACCTTGACACGCTTGTGAGGTGGGCTGATGCCAACCTCATGAAGTTTAACCATGCCAAGTGCAAGGTCCTACACCTGGGTCACAGCAATCCCAGGCACAGCTACAGGTTGGGCAGAGAAGAGATTCAGAGCAGCCCTGCAGGGAAGGACTTGGGGTGTTGGTTGATGAGAAAATGAACATGAGCTGGCTTCAGTGTGCACTCGCAGCCCAGAAAGCCAACCGTATCCTGGGCTGCATCAAAAGGAGCGTGACCAGCAGGTCAAAGGAGGTGATCCTGCCCCTCTACTCTGCTCTTGTGAGACCTCACCTGGAGTATTGTGTGCAGTTCTGGTGTCCTCAACATAAAAAGGACATGGAACTGTTGGAACAAGTCCAGAGGAGGGCCACCAGGATGATCAGGGGACTGGAGCACCTCCCGTATGAAGACAGGCTGAGAAAGTTATGGCTGTTCAGCCTGGAGAAGAGAAGGCTGCGTGGAGACCTCATAGCAGCCTTCCAGTGTCTGAAGGGGGCCTATAGGGATGCTGGGGATGGACTCTTCATTAGGGATTGTAGTGACAGGACAAGGGGTAACGGGTTAAAATTTAAACAGTGGAAGTATAGATTGGATATAAGGAGGAAATTCTTTCCTGTTAGGGTGGTGAGGCACTGGAATGGGTTGCCCATGGAGGTTGTGAATGCTCCATCCCTGGCAGTGTTCAAGGCCAGGTTGGATGAGGCCTTGGGTGAGATGGTTTAGTGTGAGGTTTCCCTGTCCATGGCAGGGGGTTGGAACTAGATGATCTTAAGGTCCTTTCTGACCCTAACCATTCTATGATTCTATGATTCTACAATTCTATGATTTGTGTTGTATTCATATTGCATATCAGTTTTTCTTCACTGTAACAATTCTTTCATCCTGTGTTAGTGTACAGGCACCTTCCCATCAACACTGAAAAAAACAGTCGAAGACTTGCGTGTCCCCCATCGCAAAATGCTCTCTGAGGAAATCCCGTAGAATCATATGCAGTCCTTTGGTCCATTCTACTGAGGGCAGCAAAATAATTCTCCTAAAATCTGTTCTGTAAACGATATACAAACCTATGTTTTTCTGCAGCTACTTAACAGTACTGATTTTTTGTATTTTCCTTTTGTTTTTTTCCCCTGGGTGTAAAAAGGTACATAATAGCTGCCATGATTTCTGCCATGCTTTTTTGCTTGCTCAGGTGCTGTAATAGGCTTAGGCTTCAGTTTAGCAAAGCATGTGAGCTTAATTTCATTTTGGTGCACAAAGGATACATAACTTTGCCAGATAAGTCCCTCAGTACTGAGCAAATCCTTTATCGTTCCCAAGTTTGAACCTGCTTGATAGTTACACAGACAGCCACCCTCTTTAACAATTTTCTGGAAACCACGTGTTTGAGAACACACTAGTTTTCATTCTGCTATCACATACATGCAGTGGACTGTCTCATAGCTGTTAAATATGTGATAATAATGCCACCAACTCTTACTTCTGCTTCTGTCCAAACTTCTCTCACAAACATTGTTTCCAACCTGATACTAAGCTTGATAAAATTATGGGAGACTTTATTAACAGACTTGAAAGCTGTTGGTTGCTTGGCTAATCACATAGCAATCTGCCACAAAGCAGTGGCCACTCCATTCCAAACCACTAATGATTTGGTATGGAAATCAGACAGCTTCTGCCCTTGTGTGAGTCATCACACATATTCTTCATAAAACAATCCAAAGAAAGAAGGCCGTGGCATAAGGCTATACATAATGTCCCTTTAAAAATATGAATAATTTTAAATCTTATTTATATGTATAAATATAGACTTATGCTATCAGTAGAAATATAAGCATATGAAGTCTATAGAAATAAGAGAAACCATAAGCTCCTGAGGTGTATTTGCATATTTTACAATATTACAGTGCATATCTTGGCTTCTTCTGAAATTGATTTCAGTGTATTTTTTTTTTGAAGCTACTACAACAACATTAAAGTGTCAAAGACTTCAGTTTATATACTACTCTGCCTAAACCTGTAGTCCAGTCGCAGAAAGGGAGGCAGTGACAGCATAAGCTGTTTTTTATTTTGCTTGAAAACACCTTGCAAATAAACACTTTATGGTTATCAAAACTTCAAGTTAATTATGGATAAGAAACTCTTTAGACAAGAAAAGCATGAGATATGCAGGCAAAAACAGTTCTCTTGAGGATGCTGAGTGTGCAATATGGTCAGTGATCTGTCACTGCTGATTTACCTTTGGATCACCTTAATATTTCTGTAGCAGCAGGAAATATATCTTCCATGGGATGCTGTCAAGCTCAGAGATGTTGGTACCTTTCAAGTTTAATAAAAACACAGATTCTCATTCACCTAAAAATACTGGAATGTGATTTGTGGCTTTCAGATAGCTGATGCAAATTTTTAAAAGCTTTCCAGAAATTACTAGGTTTCTTAGAAAGTTAAAGGAGTTGACAAACATGCTCCCAAGTCAAGGTTTAACCATATAAGGTTTAACCACCAGGAATATTTCCACATGCAGAAATAGAAGCACTTACAAGGGAAAAATATGTAAATTGACCAGTATTCACTTAAGAATGAATACAAACCTGGCTTTCAATTTGTTTATTTCACTATAGATATCTCATTCTTCAGAGTTCCGTTAAAGCAACTTTTTGGTTAAATATTGAACTATGATAACACTTGTTTTTCTATAATAATATACTAGATGTTTTGGCAGTTACATGTCCCATAACCATGAGGTTACTGTAGAACTGGGCACAACAAACATTTCTACTCTTTTTGTTCATTTATTTCAGAGTATTAACAGAAAATTTAATGAAACTGGAGAAACTCAATGAGAAGAACCAACAGATGTTACCTTATAAGCTGGGATTTCTTCCTCACCATGCTAGGAGAAAGGGAAGAATTATTTCATACAGCTGGGATGACTTTTATGACCTTAGAAATGAGAGATACTTACTTGCCTTTCTGCAGAATTACCACTGCTCGTGTTGTGGGGAGGGAGAGAGAATTTGGGGATTTCATTTACACTCAAAATATTAGCCTAGTTCAATCATACTGGGAAACAGCATTATGGAAAAAATTATCTAGAGAAAGAGAGTAGATGAGATTTGTGAGTGTTCTGTCTAAATGAGACCCATTCAGCAGGCCTGCAATTTACTTGCAGATGAGGTAGGAATATGAGGGAAGAGCAATCAGCTAGTAACAGTCAGGTTTTGATTTGATTGTTAATCCTAACTCACTGTGACTCCCTATTTACATGTTTTTAAAATGAACTAGAGGATTAAAAACAAGTTTCTCATGCATCTTAAGTTTCACATACGCATCTGGAAAAACTAGATACCAGACTCCTTTACCCACTTATTTGGAGAACTTCTTTGGCTCTTGGGTTGTATTTGTTTTGAGTTTCATTGCCTAATTTCTACCTAAGAGAAAGCAGCCTATACCTCCTTAAAATAAACATATTACAAGTGACATCAGTCCCTTGAAGTCACAATCACAGATTAGATGATAAAGGTTCCTAGGACATGAACACAATTAATTTAGTACTGAATGAATTTAATCCCAAGACAGTGTCAGCAAGTTTTCTTCTAGATTCGAGTCTGTTGAAAAAAATGAATAAATGTTATCATCCATGTAAAAATTTTAAAGCATCTATTGCCTTTATAGAATGGAAAATATATTTCTAATAAAGTCAAATAAAAATATTTGATCATCAGGAGTACTATTGTATTTATTCTAGGGTAAATTTCAAACATGTTAAATTGCTGTTTCTGAACTCTGTTAGAGATCAATTCTGTATTAATTTCAAGTGAAAAAGTATAGCAATGAACTGTATAAATTTACTATTGATGTGCCACAGTGATGGAATAAATAATTTTTACATAAATAAAAGAAAACAGTAGCCACATATCTTTTCTAGATTTTCTGTAAAATATCTGTACCAAAATATCTGGCTGTTACGTTTCTCTGGAGGAGAAACAACAGTATCTGTGGCAGATGGATCTTGCTGCTTTTGGATGATGGAATAACAATTAAAATGTGTACATTTTTAAATAGAAATGTATAAAGAGTTGCCTGTATTATATACTGTGAGTTTGCTTTCCATCCAACGGCATGCAGAATTATATAAATAAAAATAGAACAAGATGAAAGAAAATATCAAGAATACATATTAACATAAACTATCCAGTATTAGCTTACAGATTGCAGACTAAAAACTGCTATAGAATTTAAAGGAAATTAATCAGAATTTCAGACTGGTAGTGTGTCTGCTGATCATTTAAAATAAAATTACAACAGATCAAATTGGCTTTTGGAATTTCTAGATTGTTGTATTCTCACATGCAAAGTGTTTGAGAAGAAAAGCAAAAGAGGTATTGCTCTTGGTCCCACATGCCATCAAAAAGTAGTCCCAGTTTAGGAGGGAAGGCATTCAGTGTTGTTTGGCCCTTCCCTGACAACTCAGTGGAGCATCTTTTTCCTAGGAGATCACTCATGCCTTTCTCAAAGACTAATCACCTCATCAGAACAGCTACAACAGAAGGACCACAAGGGATCCACATAGCAAATAACAGGACTTGCAGTTTGAACATTTTAGACTACATTAGATCACTTTCACATGTTTTGTTCTAATTTTGCCCATTATTTTCAAAATCTTGGCGACCTCTGACTGCACAGAGCTCTGGTGGAATCCTAAAAAGGCTCAGATTATTGCTACTGCTCTTTCATCACCTTTTGAAAGAGGATCATCATTTCATCCCTTCTAGAAGTGGAAGGGATAATCAGGTTTTAGAATTCAAGCATTATTTGGATATTAGGTAGATTTAAGTTAGCATAAAGGGGACTATAATACTATAATCTATAGGTGTTGAAAACCCAAGGAGTTATAAAAGTGTAAGCCCTCCAACTGAAGTATGGAGCAGTAAACCCAGAAAAATGCTGACATCTGTAATGCATCAAGAATGTAAATGAGCTCATTTGCATTTGTAACCTAAATGATAATTGAGAACTATCCCTGATAATTCAAGATGAGTGGAAATTTTTGAATTGGGTCTGAGTGCAATGTGGAATTCTGTGAAGTTTCTGACCATAGTAAAGGTCAGTCTACTTTCTTGACTGCTGGTAAGTATTGCTGCTGTATTTCCCGTGTTTCCTAGTGTGAGATCTTTCAACTGCATATGCAGTCAAGGGCTACCTTACAAGGCACCTAGAAAAAATTACTTTTCCAGTAATTACTTATCTGTGCGTCTTTTTTTATTAATGACTATGTTCTAAGTTTTCCTGTATCACACAGATTCAAAATAACAAATATGCTACAATATTAAATTCAGGTTTAAAGCAATCTGGTAGATTGGTTCCCATCTCACAGTATCCAAAATATTGACAGGATCGAAATATGACTTGTACAGGGCAACTGAAAAGACATTCGCAAAAATGCATGCTACAATTAAAACTTTTGGTTACCAGTGGAATATTATCTTTTGGTCATCTTATTAAAACAGTAATATTTAGTAGCTGAACACCAGGCAGTTTATTTTCCCCTAGAGTAAAACCTCATGGTAGAACTTGGATTAAAAATGGCTTAAAGAAAGGACTTAATCTGATTAGGAGATGACAGCTCCATCCCATATCAATTTACAGAAGTCAGAAGTGGTTAGCTACATCAGTTTTTCTTGGTTATTATGTTCAATCTTGAATAAATGAGGGAGGAACTCTGCCTGTGCTCCTCACATGCAGTTATTAAATCACTCTTCTTTTCTGGTAAATCTCATTCACAGTGTTCCTTTGAAATATGATTGGTGATGCCAATTACCACAGGCATATCGGTTGAATGGAATATACCTCATTTTATTAGAGAATAAGACATCAATGAAATCTGTTGTAATTTTTGTATCCCTTACTATTTAATTTCTATGCTGCTTATTTTTTATTTTAGATGATAAGCATGCATTCTTTGCTCCCACTCACAGTTTCTCATTATTTTTCCATTAAGTTAAATTGCAATATAATTCAAGTATATCCAAATGATGAATGGTGACATTGCCTTTCAACAGCTAAAGCATCATAGAGTGAACAGCTTCCTTTATCTATAATCTTTGACAATCCAGTCGAAGACAATATAAATTTAGAGGAATTTAGAAACCATCAGCCAAAAACCAAAAACCTGCTTGCAATAAGGATATTTTATCATGCAAATGTTAATCTTGGAAATAAGCATTACAGGAAAACAGATCAAATTAACCTGGAGAGTTCATTGGTTTAAACCAAATTATCATTTAACTGATTTAACAAAAACTGATTCTGTTAAAAAATGAGAGCTTTATACAAAAGTGGATTGGTCTTATGATATCTTAAATTAGACAAAGTCCCGGCTTCAAAATGGTTTGGATGTTACCCACAGTTAAGTCCATTCTTTCTCAAAAAGAGGCACTGGCCATCTGGCAAGACTTGGCAACTTGAAGGATACATCTGATTAATTATCTTCTCTGCTCATAAAAGATTTTCCTGAAGAAACAAACAGAACCGTACCACTCTCTATTTCATCCGATGATTTGTGCAGTTCACCTTCTGGTGTACTAGGAGCTGTTGTGCTTTTAGCTGGAAGGTGCAGTTGTCTAGAAGATAAAGAAAATATGGAGTTAATCATTATGCATTCTGGTGTAGCAACTTAAAATAGATCTTAAATTAAATAGTGGTGCATAATGATAGAGCAGAACAGACTCTAGTAAAAGAAGTGCTATACTACCTCGCTGCAGATTCTCAGTTGAGGCCCTCAGTCTTGCACAGACTTCTTACAGTTGTTAATGAGAGTCTGGATTAAAAAAACTAAAAAAATACATGTTTTGGATGTGATCCATGCACCACAGGATTAGCAGAAATGATTGAGGATATTACCGTGTCTACCAGGAACTACCAATGTAGACAGAGACATCTAACATTTTTTAAAATAAATCTTTTTAAATAACATATTAATGTCAATTCCTTTTTGCTAGTTTAGACTTTCTGGCTTAGTTTGTTCAGGCTTGCAAAGTGACCTAACTCATTATTTAACAAACTTCAGAAATGGTTCATCACAATCTTGCAACATCACGTATTACCCCCCAGTGCCAATGGAACATATTCAAGAAAGGAATAAGCAGAGAACTCTTGAAACCTTTGTCTGAACACACATGCATGTATTTGTTTACATAAAAAATAAGAAGTTGCTCTGTAATACTTTTCAGTAATTATTAACAGGCATTAGACATGAACTGTTAAATGAAGTCAAAGTAATGAATTGTGCCAAACACACATAGATATCGTTCTGGACCCTCAAAAATCCTCAGAAGAAATAAATATAAGCAATTTACATGTCTGGCAGTGTAAAAAACCAGAGGTGGTCAAAATATCAGGAAAGATGACAACCTTGAGAATTCCCCTGATTTACACAGGAGGACCAGAGCTACAAGTATTTCTTCTTATTCCACTTCACTTGATGAGGCGCATATCTCGTATCTTGGCCAGCAAAGTCATACCCGCTTCCTATGGGAACTCACCAACCCTTGAGAGCTGTTGAGAGCTAGGTATGATCTACCAGGTGGAAAAAGAATTGTGACTGGATTGTTCAATTTTATTTTCTTCTAGCAGTCAGTTTCAATTTATCACAGCCTTATTTTCTGGATCATGTGGATTAATCCCACAATATAAAATAATTTCTAAATTTTTGTAACTGTTTTACATAAAATGTTGCTATTTAAAGTCTCATTTAACCTTTCATATAATATATTTAACCAAATAAAAAAACCTAAGGTACATATGCTTAGCCAACGGCATCTTTCTCTGTGATATTCAGGAAGTTGATACAGGAGCTGGTGATGGCCAACAGATGGTGCAAATATTTTATTTTTCCTTTATATTTCATGGCTAAATCTTTACACATCTTATACTGAAGAAAACAGCTATTCCTGCCACTATGCTCATTAAAAAAAAATTGGTTTTTCCTGTGTCTTCCATATTCAAAATAGAAATATGTACTGTGCACAGTTTATGCTGTACAACATATGTTTAGATGATCTCTCCAGTCTGATCTTGAAGCAATACTTGTTATCTTCATTTGGGCCTTATTTCATTATGTCAACACCATCAACAAGCTACATAACACATCAACAAGCTACATAGTATTAAGGTTATTAGCACCAGTTGTTGGCTTGTTTTTTATAATCCATGTAATTTCAATACAGTTTTGATTAAAATGTTTCCAAAGGGAAAAAAGATCCTCCCCAGTTCTACTACATATGTGGTATCTCCAGATCTGATTGCATATCCTTTACATGACCAGGTAAAATATTGACCTCTTATCCATAAGAATGAAAATTGCTTTTTAAATTTTGAAGGCCTCTAAAGTCAACAGTCCCCCACTGTTTTGACAGTTACCATGAGGAGTTATTAGCACTGAAACCATAATGCCTGTTTTATTGTCCTGTATGTAATTATTCATGCACATGTCCATATGACTATTTTTACAACTCTGTAAAGGTTCTTGAGTTCTAATCAGTCAAAACATATTTATATCTAAATTGAATGTATATTTGAGTATACTAATGCCTTCACAGATAATGTAATATACCATCTGTTGAATTTATCTGATCAGTATGTCATTGGGGTCTTTAAAAATTAAAGTATCTGATAAAGTTCTTGAATAACATGAAAAATATTTCATATGTGGTAGAAGGTTCACACAAAGTGTATTGAAGCTGTGGTGAGGCACTGGAACAGGCTGCTCTATGAAGCTGTGAATGCCCCATCCCTGGCAGTGTTCAAGGCCAGGCTGGGCAGGACTTTGAGCAACCTGGTCTAGTGGAAGGTGTCCGTGCACATGACAGGGGGTTGGAACTGGGTGATCTTAAGGTCCTTTCCACCCCTAATCTTTCCATGATTCTATAAATTAATACCTCTCTATTCTGTATACTTGCAATGAGTTTCATTTGTTCCTGAGTCTTTTAGTCCATCCTCCATAGCTTTCACTACAGGCTGGATAGGGCTCCATGTGTGAGCCACTGTAGCAGCTTTAAGGGCTCTCATCCACTTCCCTACAATAGATATAATATCTTTCAGGTTATTGAGCCTGAAATACTAGAAGAAGTGATTTGTAAGGCAAAACTAAAAAGAAGCATTCAGGAATATAAAGCTCTAGTAAATGCAGAGATATCATTCTCTTCAGACTGTAAAAGGAACAAATAACCTATTAATCATATTCATATCTGAGTTAGTCCAAGGTTTCATATGTACAAAACAATTGTATAGATGTTCAAGCAAAACCAGTGTATGCATTTTTCTTTCCAAATTGTGGTTAACTTCTGCCTTGTTCCCCAACAACAAGCCTTTTCCCACTATTCAAAGAAATATTTTTGGATAAGGGATTGCTTGAAAATAACTCCAATTTACTTTTTTTCTTTTTATGTTGTCTGTGCTTTCTATTTAATATTATCCTAGAAGAGTACCTATTACATGGCAGCCATTCTGGTATGCAGTATTAAACACAGCCATATTTAACTATATATTTTAAACTGCTGTGGGTTTCCACACTGAGTTTTTTCCTTCTACACTTTAATATTAAGTGCCTGCCAGATGCCTTGAGTTACTTCATGTATATATGAAGAATCCTGTGAATTCTATTCTTATATTTACCAAGCCCAAACGCTGCACCACATGTGTGAAAATGTGTCATTTCATTTGCTTTTTAATAGTTTTTTTCTTCAACATAGACAGTGCTATTCTTACAGTGACTGTTAAGGGATCCCTTTTGTCAAAAAACCGTATGGGCAGAGCTTCAAGCACAAAGGCTTCTCCAGGTCAGAGCTTGTATATGCCCGAATGCTGAACTGTATGAACAAATTTGGAACTGCAAAAATATCTATACAACATAATACCCTACAACAAAAAATCCTAATATACAAATAACAGTGCATTATGGAATACTCTTTAGTGTCAACTGTGTAGCTTTTTCCTTTTGAGTTTTGTGGTATCTAGAACAGTCAAAAAATTATTTTTTTTTCCTAGATTAATAAATTTGTCTTTTTTCCAAATGTGTCATAGAATACATACAGTATTTCTATAACTCATATTTATCATGACTGCACATGGATTTTATACTAATCAATTTATTTATACTAATCAGGTTTTAGTCTGATAGATATATACAAATCAGTTAATATAATTATAGCTATTATGAAAAATACCTTTTAAAAAGAGGAAGAGTGAAAAATAATTGAATTTATCCAAAAGAAGTTCCTTAAATAATACAGATGTACAAAAATATTTGAAAGTGAAGAAAGAAAATATATGCAATTATTTTAATACTTTTATTTCATTTACCTTTCTAGTATTACACACTTCTGCAAGGCAGTTAGGAGGATATTATGCCATCTTGTTAAAATGTACCCACTGCTTACAGCTCTTACTCTTACAAATTACAATTATCAGAAAATCATCCTCACTAGCTATGGAAATCAGGCTTATGCATGAGCAGTAGGTTTGGTTTTCTGTCTGTTGGTCCTTCCCATAACATCTTTCAGATCTGATGGCTAATTTCAATCTAGCCTGACAAACAAATAAAGGACTCAGGTATATTACCTTCCTAAAAATAACATAAAAATGAACATAGGGTAGATGAGACAGACCTCAGAGTTTCCCCTCAGGAAAGGCAATCATTACTCCTTGCTCTTCCATTCCCAGGGGCAGCCGCATACACACAGGCCAGACATCTAACACAAGAGCAGTTCCAACCCTATCTTTTCTTTCTATACTGTACACAGGAGGAAGGATGCACAGCGAATACCTACCATTCAGCCAAAATGTTCTCCACAGGAAACTCAGATCCCTTAGAGCTTTCTTAGGACGTACACAAAGAATCAGCTATGATGTTATCTTTAATGCCTCAAAACTTTAAGGATAACGGTGAATTTTATTTTCATTCTTTTCATTCTTGCTTCTCTTCTATTTTCAGGGAAGCAAAGACGAAGTTTATAACATGCTAGATCAGAATTTATCCTGATCTCACTACTTAAACCTACCTATACTCCATTTCATTTTTTGCTCATATATAGGATGTTAATAAATCACAATTAAAATAAATGTTTGAGATATAATACTTACATCAGAGACATGATTATTAATGATAATAACAATAAGAATTTTTAAAAAATACCACAAAGGTAGCTGTTAACATTGCTGAATGGCCCATGATGAAAAATCAGTAAGATGTGCAAAATGACCCTCTCTCTAGATGTTTAAAACAAGTCTTTGTACTAAAACTCAGCTGTATATGGGAATGCAAATATTGTCAAGTCTGAACCATTACTGCTGGAAGATAAAGGAGGTGAACCATTGAAATCTTAAAGGATTACAGGAGAAAATTTGGGTAAGCAGCCTTTGTGAGATTTTTACTGAAACCCATCTAAATTAAAGTTACAGAAGCCCATTTTTTTTTAATCCAGCATAGTCAAAGTCTTATTTTCTTTCTAAGGTTTTGTAATTGTTTTGTTAATAACAGGAAAAAAATATTTCTATAATTCTTTGTAGAAAAACAAAAGATATATATATTTTAAAGATTCGGACTAGAATGTAAGACTGCCTTTTGATATATGCCTTCAGTAATGTTTTCTGAAACAATCGAGGGGCCTTGAGAGTGGAGTTTGTTTAGGTCGTGCATCTTAGTTTTTTAGATGAAGATGGTCTTTGACGAATCTGAAATTACTTTGTAAAAGACTAGGAAATTCTGGAAATTATTAAACCTGCCTAGGAAACTGCTGAAGAATTGACAACATCAAGGACCTTTAACAAAGGAGAAGAGTTACCTTTTCTTTTTTGCATTCTCCATAAATCTATTCAGCCGTTTTGTTCTTCATCTGTGTGGATGGCTTCAGGATGCTAGATTTCTCTGATATACATGAACCTGAATCATTCTTAATTATCTTAAAAAAGGAACCGCTGTACTTACCTCCAAAACAATCACTTTGTTATCCATCTGGTTTGGTTATTCTGGCTATATTGTACTTAATACACGGGCAAAAAGGAAAAAAGAGCAAGAAAATAAAAACGGAATAATGTCAGCATTACATATGCTTCCCTACCACAAAGTCACAGCTTGCTAATGACCCCATGTCCACAGGGACACATGAACCACAGTTTCTTGCTTACCTCATGTAAAGGGCAACATTTTAGAACACCTTTCAACACTCCAGCACAAATCCTTTCAGTAAGGGAGCACTGGAATTTCGGAATAGGTCTGTTCTGGCACAAAATAGTGGATTGTGTGGAAGACAACTTCTACAAGTTCTCCTTCTGCAAGTAATAGAGGAGCTGACAAGGAGAGGTGCCATGCTTGACCTCGTGCTCACCAACAGGGAAGGTCTCATTGGAAATGTGATGCTCCAGGGCAGCCTTGGGTGCAGAGATCATGAGGTGGTGGAATTTGAGATCCTCAGGACAGAGAGAAGAGTGTGCAGCAAGCTCACTGCCCTGGACTTCAAGAGAACAGACTTTGTCCTCTTCAGGAACCTGCTTAGTAAGGTTCCATGGGATATAGCCCTAGAGGGCAGGGGGGCCAAGACTCTTGGTTGATATTCAAGGATCACCTGATATAAGCTCAGGAGTGTTGTATGCCAACTAGAAGGAAGTGCAGCAGGAGGGCCACGAGACCTCCTTGGATGGATAACGAGCTGCTGAAGAAAATTCAAATGAAAAAAAGAGGCTTATAAAAGGTGGAAGCAAGGACAGGCGGCCTGGGAAGTACACAGGGATGTTGTCCGGGAAGCTAGGGACCAGGTTAGGAAAGCTAAGGCCCAGTTAGAATTAAACTTGGCTAGGGATGTGAAAGATAACAAGTCTTATAAGGCAGACACTGGGATTGTGAGAATGAAGACCTTGGACCCAATATATGTGAGGATCTGGTTCGAGAACATCTTAAGAACGTGAAGTCCTTGGCACTGATGAAATCCATCTGTGGGTCCTGAAGGAGCTGGCAAATGAAGTTGATAAGGCACTGTCCATCATATTTGAAAAATCATGGCAGTCAGGTTGTCCTGGGTTCAACAGTAGCAGTCATTTTTCTCCTTCTTGGTAGCTGGTGCAGTGCAGTGTTTTGACTTTCGGCCTGGGAACAGAAATGATAGCGATGTTTTGGTTTGGCCAAGGACTTTGTGAGCCTCATGCTCTGCCAGGGAGGAGGGGAAGCCGGGAGGAAGCAGAGACAGGACACCTGACCCAAACTGACCAAAGAGGTATTCCATACCACAGCACGTCATGCCCAGGATGTAACTGGGAGTTAGCCGGAAGGGCTGGGAGACTGCGGGGTTGGAGGAGGTATCGGTCAGAGCTTGGTCGGGGCTGGGGGGGGGCGAGTTATCGGTTGGCTGGTGCTGAGGTGTTGTATTCTCTTCCCTTGTTATTTCCTTTATCATTATTATCATTGGTGGTAGCAGTAGTGATTTGTGTTATACCTTAGTTACTAAACTGTTCTTATCTCAACCCGTGGGAGTTGCATTCTTTTTGATTCTCCTCTCCGTCCCTCCGGGAGCAGGGGGAGGGCAAGAAAGGGGGGGAAGTGAGTGAACGAGTTACCTGACTGGGTTTAAACCACGACACAGGTGAAGTTCCCGATGACTGAAAAAAGGGAAATATAACCCCCATTTTCAAGAAGGGGAAAATGGATGACCCAGGGAACCACAGACCAGGCAGTCTCACCTCTGTGCCTGGCAAAATCTTGGAGCAGATTCTCCTGGAAGGCATGCTAAGGCACATGAAAATCAACAAGGTGCTTGGTGACAGCCAGCACCGCTTCACTAAGGGGAAATCCTGCCTGACCAATTTGGTGGTCTTCTATGATGGGGCTACGGAAGTGATGGACAGGAGTAGAGCAGTTGATGTCATCTACCTGGACTTGTGGAAAGCATCCGACACTGTCCCACACAACATCCTTATCTCTAAATTGGAGAGACATCAATTTGATGGATGGACCACTCGGTGGATAAAGAACTGGCTGGGTGGCCGCACACAAAGAATTGTGGTCAATGGCTCAATGTCCGGCTGGAGACCAGTAACGAGTGGTATCCCTCAGGGATCGGTGTTGGGACCGGTCTTGTTCAACGTCTTCGTCACTGACATGGGCAGTGGGATTGAGTGTGCCCTCAGCAAGTTTGCCGATGACACCAAGCTGTGTGGTTCGGTTGATACCCTGGAGGGAAGGAATGCCATCCAGAGGGACCTTGACACACTTGTGAGGTGGGCTGATGCCAACCTCATGAGGTTTAACCATGCCAAGTGCAAGGTCCTACACCTGGGTCAGAGTAATCCCAGGCACAGCTACAGGTTGGGCAGAGAAGAGATTCAGAGCAGCCCTGCAGAGAAGGACTTGGGGGTGATGGTTGATGAGAAAATGAACATGAGCCAGCTTCAGTGTGTGCTCACAGCCCAGAAAGCCAACCGTATCCTGGGTTGCATCAAAAGGAGTGTGACCAGCACGTCGAAGGAGGTGATCCTGCCCCTCTACTCTGCTCTCATGAGACCTCACCTGGAGTATTGTGTGCAGTTCTGGTGTCCTCAACATAAAAAGGACATGGAACTGTTGGAACAAGTCCAGAGGAGGGCCACCAGGATGATCAGGGGACTGGAGCACCTCCCGTATTAAAAATTTTAATAATTCATAGTTTATTATGTTAATGAAACTTAAAAAAATTAACATCACAAGCAGATTTAAAAGCTTTAAGTTCTCTGTAGTTTCACCAGAGCTAATTTTTTATACCTGTTTCTGACTCACAATTTTTACAATTTAACAATTTCTATAGTGATGCTGTTATGAACAATATAGTGATACTGATATGAACAATGAAATTGAAGATTTAAAATAAATGAGAAGTGTCAGGAATTAATTGTTCAAATCTGCTTTTCCTCTCATTATGCTTATCACAAAGAAAATTTTTAAATTTTTAAGTACACAAGTTAGTAGATCCAAAAAGTAACCACCATGATAACCCAAACTGGCATTACATAGACTTCAAAGAAAAATGTTGGATCTTCTATTAATCACACAAATTCCAGGAGTTTGTCAGACATCTTAGATAGCTCTGATAGAATGTTTTAAGAGAAAATCCATGGTAAGTCAGTATGTCCTCATCTTAAAATGATATTCTTTGTGCTATAACAGGGCATACAAAGAAAAGAGACTCTTTCAAGTAACCAAGTTACAGTTACAGTCTATCAATCCTAATACAATCAATTTAATCTGAAGTTTTAAAGAACCCCAGTACAGGAATTCATGTCTAATTGAGAAATTAATTTTAAAATTAGCTAGAATTCAAAATTTAATAGTACACAATATTAAGGCATCTCAGTAGCTCTTTAAGGAAGTGAGAAAATTTGCATTTGAAACACAAGCAAAAAGTTTTCCCATGGAATAATGCACTGCCCCTGTGCTTTTATTATCTGTAGGATCTGTTGCCTATTAATACACAGAAGAACACTTAAAACCACTCAAAGCATGCAAGATGTTAACTTTCCAATTTGAAAATGGCACTGCCATTTTTCTTTGAAGTAGTATCAAATGCCAGTATGAATGAAGTAGTGTGAATGCCAGACACACTTTTTGACATTCTAAAATAAAAAATAGAGATTTATTTTTTTCTCCATGGGTTTTAATGTGTTTCTTCTCAACATTTTTTTGGCTTTCCCTTTCTAGATTTCCCTCTTTTTTTGAATTTATATTTGATACAGTGAATCACAATTCTTTCCATCATCATTGTCTTGTGAAAGACGTACCTCTATTTTATTTTCTTTCCCCTCTATTAATTCTCCAAGCAGCATGCTAGCATTTATGCTGCTCATTGAAGTTAGTTGAAGTGCATACATTCTTAACCCATCGATTTGGTTTTGCTAGGAAAATCATAAAAAAGTGACATTGGTAGTTTTTGAAGAAAGAATGATATGTCAGGAATCCCTACTATTACCAGCTATACCTACAAAGCAGTAACTACGATGTAATCATCCTGTTATTATCACCTTTTATTGAATTTAATCCTTTTTTTATGAGAAGTAAATAGTGTTGATTATTTGAGAGTGAGAATACAGCTGCAACAAGGTAAAGGTTGCTTAAAGATGGACAAAGGAAGAATGAATATTCGTTATGAACTCTTAGAGAAATGAAGAAAAGGAAAAAAAATAGCAATGAGGTAGGCATGGATCTAAGCACTATGGAGCAGAAATAGCTTGGTGGGTTAGAAAATAACTTTTAGTGGAGATTTTCAGTTACAGGAGAAATTCAGGTGTGTAACTGTCACTGCAATTCAACAGAAATTGTGGACAATATCGAGATACTTGTTTTGGTACATGAAAAGGGGATTGAAAATGGAAGGCACAGAAAATCAAGGAAGTCACCCATAAACCAAGAAAGGGACATACTTTTTACTGGGCACTTCACTTTGCAGGTCCTTGATCTAATTCAGTGTGTTTCTTTAAGGCTGATTTTTTTCCTCTGAAGTCCCTACAATTAGGCTTCACTATGTGCATGGAAGTAACTTCCCCTTTGGCTTTCTTCAGTCCTGAGATAATACCTAATCTCCAGGTCAAACCTAGTAGGTTCTAGTTTTGTGCATTTGAGCAGGCTTTTCACAAATGGACAGCAGAGTCTATTTGAGACAGCAGAGCACCATTTGAGAGTGGGTTTTTTTGAGTCAAAGCACTACTTTTACTCAAAAACATGGCAGGTGTTTTCCATCCTCTATTTTTACATGGTATCTCAACAGTTAAAAGAGTCATTGAGTAGTCAGGGGGGCAGATTCTGGTTTTCCCACACTCAGGAGGCTTTTATAGTATCAGCTACAGCACAGTTGGTCAGAAACTTCATCACCCTCTGTGAAAACACATTTAAAACAATTGAGGACAAAGAGACTAACCCCAAAAGGGACTTTTCTTCTTGCGTGTAGCAGTTATGCGTTAGGAAAGATGGATGAATTAAATTCTGGTCTCTGCTCTCCAGTACTGTCTGTTCATGCTGTTTTAAGAGTAATTAATTAATTAGTATTTTGTGAAGCAGGGACCAAGTTGCTAACTTCTGAGCCCCCTGTTTGTGTGTGTAATTCCTGGCATCAATTGCATTACTTCAATTTCAAAACTTTCCATACACCCGTTGATATTTGGGGGATAGTTGTGATGCTGATCTGAATTCACATGACTGATGTCCATCTAATAATTAATTACTATTATAGTTCTATAAATATGATAATAAATTTATAATTAAATTCTTTACATTTTATTTATTTGTTATATGTTTGAGCTAATCTCAAATCTTTATTTCATTTCTCCTATTCTTTCAATTGACTAGTATATAAAATGGATTCACAATCCCAATAGCCTCTTTTTCCCTTCCAGTTATTTTACTGGTATTAAGAATAATTAATCTTTACAAACTCACAGATGTATCAAGTAAGCAATAGAAATTATTAACAGTAATATAAAAATACTGCAGAAGCTTATTCTGAAATGTAGATCATCTTGCCTGCAATGCTGATCAATTAATACTTTTTAAGTAGCCTGGTATTTATTTAATATAACCTTTACACTAAGTCTGATTTCCGATAGCATTTAATTAACTCGCACAGTGACTGCAGTTGTGTGCATAAATTAAGAATTTGTAAAAGTAATGGTCAGTTAGGCAGCAACTAGTACAATTTGTACATACAGTGACATTAATTATGCTCTCAAATTAGGCACATCATTGTTCTAGATGGTGTAGAGTTCTGTCCTTATAGGTATATTCCCTTCAACTTTCACAAACATTTCAAAGTAATATCTATGTATGCAGTGCAATTCATTCTTAGACATATTTTTACAGACAAAATTAAACTAAAAAGAGCTTATTAAAATGTAAAAATAAACATTGTTTATTCATTGTTAATATTTTTTTCTAATAGTTTTTTTATGTAACTAAGTGAAAATCAAGGTAAAAGATTTTTAAAGGTAGTTTTAAGCATCTAATATTTATTTAGCTCCATGACAAAATACTGTAGCTGTATGAAAAATAATCTACACACAAATTCACAAAAAAAACCCAAGAGTTAACTGAGTCTTCTTGTGATTGTCTTTTTACCTGCAATGTCCATTACAGTCATTCCTCAGCAGCTTTTCCTACACACTTCACTTCTGAATGTTTCCATTGCTCATTCACAACCCATGATGCTGTCATGGGCTATCATTGAAGAGAAGTTAAATTCTGTGGGTTTGTCACCTTGTAGACATTCAGAACTAGATGTTCTAATGCTTTTCTTCTCAGCTCAATATCTGTCTCTCTATTTAAAGAAGAGGGAGAAGCATGCATGCTTGACATGGTTTTTATAGTGATTATCCCTGCTTTAGCTGCCATACTGAATACTCTCTCTAGCATTCTAATGTTTTGTTGAAAAGTATCAGACAATTCATAGTTCTGAGAACTGAGAAGTTGTTTAATATTTAGATAGACATTCCTGAGTTAGTTTACTGTGAGTTCTTATTTAAGAGATTATTTTTAAATATATGAAATCAGTGATTACGATGAGGAATCAGGAGGTGGACTTTTTGGATGAGGCACACACACCAAGAAACAACTTAAAATTAGTGAAAGATACCTTTGCAGTAACTGTGTTTGTTCCTGGGCAATCCCATAAAATTATTAGTGTTTTGCAAAATGCAGCCTGCTCCTTCAGGACAAGTTCAGACGTAAATCTGAGTCTAAAGGACAGGGAGGATGTAAGTAAGTAGGATGCGTTTATATTATTCTGCGGTACTAAAATACATTGTTGTAGGTTGACCCTAGCCAGCAGTTAACCCCCACTCCCTATCGCCCCAATTGTTCATTTGTTCCCACTAAGCTGGATGGAGGAGAGAACTGCAAGGGAAAAAATGAAAAAAACCCTTCTGGGTGGACATAAAGAAACTGGATGAGGTGAAGAAAATGAAACCCAAATGCAAAACCAAGTGATGTCAAAGGATTCACCACCTTTTACCAGCAAAACAATGCCCCCTGGTCTCTGAGCAATGAATACTTGGACTGTCCTTAACTGCTTGAGAAGGAGGCATCATTTCCCATATTAACGTGAGAAAAACTACTTTAACCATTCTTTACATCCTTATAACATACAAGTTACAGCTGCTTCTACCTGATGTGAACAAGAAAACATTTTTACACTTTTATTAGTGCTATTTGTACATTCCAATATTTTTATTAACATTAATTTATACTAACATTAACTGTAAAAGCAACACAACCATACTTAGTTTCTCAAAAAAAAAAAGCCATTAGTATGTTTGTATAATGGTTGGACTTGATGACCATAATGTTTGGGTCTTACTTAAATGATTTTATAACACACAGAAACTTGCCTTGCTAAACATAAGCTGTGTCTACAGTGTAACTGCAGCAGCAATTCTGCTGTGGTACAGTTCATACATACAGCTGCAGCCAGCTCATAACTAAGTATTTTTGTTATTAACAGCCATAGGGCATTATCTTTGAAAAAGAAAAATTTGACGTGAAGACAAAAGGATGTTAGATTCTACATAAGGAAAACAAAAAGAGCACATGGTCCTGTTTTGGAGAGGGTTAGAATTAAAAGGGGCTTAGGAAAGCAAAAACATTTTCTTATTAGAATTAGTAAATTAGTATGAAAAAAGTGAACCCTTCTGAGTTTTCTTTTGATCTAGTTTTTATGCAAAATAGCTGCACAAGATGAGCTGAAAAGTTATTTTACCAGAAATTTATAGAATGACTCGAAAATATAGTTGTCGACATAGAAAACATCGGTACTGCAGACTTACTTGTTTTGATTAATCGGAGATGCACAGGGAATGCTGCTGTGGGAATAAGACACCTTTCTCTACTCAAAAAACCTACTTTGAATTTGTGTTGTTCCTGCAGAAAGATGGAGTTTCTCTTTTCATGGGTCCACTGACTGATTTAATGCATCCTCTGTCATACTGCTGCTGTGGATGTCATCTCTAAAGGGAAAGAAGTAGAGAAAAAGAGTAGAAAACTGCACAGCAATCTATAAAGCTATTGGCATTTCGAGCATGTTCAGTCTGTCTCTGTGATTAAAGGCAAATGGTACATACATGCTGATGTTTTCTCTGTTTTTGAAGGACACAGTGTCTGGGTTTATTATATTAATGCTAATCTGAGACTCTTTAAGAATATAGTATTTTTATTTATATCTTAAAATATCATGTTGGGAAAGCTTTAAAGAAAGAGTAATTCATGTATCTGTTCAACAGTCCACTATTGAATGACTATGATTCATTTGCTGGATGGAAAGAAAGTTCCTTGAGATCACTCTTGAAAGCAATTTGTCATTAGACCAGCACATTAACTTTTTTTTCAAATATTCTTCACAGGAAATAGTGCCCAATAAAGTAAGGAAATGACAGAAGAAAGTTGAGGCCCTGTTAAGACATTAAACCCAATTATTTCTCAAACACAATAAAGGACAGCTGGACAGCCATCTATAAAGTTTAATTTATTTTCTAATATATACTAAAAAGAGTTTGCATTAATTACACTGAGCCTTTAAAACATGAGCCAACAGAATGCTTTCAGTTGTCATTCTCCTTCCACAGCTGGTATGACTGTTGTCGCCCACAGACTTTTCCACTAATGTAACCCCAGTCCTAACACCCAGGTCAGACTCCCACACTCCCAAAACCAGGACCTGGGAAGATATGGTTTATAATATGCTGGTCTGTCAGCTCAAACTGCTGAGTCGCACTTTTTAAAATCCTGCAGAGAGCTTTGGTTGAGGTTTGAATAAGCAGCTGAATTTCATGTTGATAAAATGCTATGTGAACTTAAAATATTGAGTGTTACATACAAACATTAGTCTTCAGAGTGTCTACTTTTTATGGCTTAGGTTTCTAAGTTCCCTGTGAGAACTAAATCAGAAAAGTAAGTGTAATGCGTACTTGTGGACAAGGAGATAGAATAGAATTGGATTTACAAAGAAAAACAGAAAAAATAGAGGAAGGGGAATTGAATGGGAAAATATTCCAAAAAAAAGTATAAAGCTATCATTGTCTTGTGATTTTTAGAAGTTCATAATCTTCAAGTGATTCTTCATTCTCATCTTTTGGGGATCCATCATATCATCAAATCCACCAACGCTTTCTTATCAGGAGTATTATAATTTTAGAAAGTAAGAATCTGTTTTATGGTTTGACTTTCTATGTGAATTATTTAAAAAAAATACAAAAGAAAAAGAAAATGCTTATCTATGTCTTATGTAAAATGGTGAAATATGTCTTCTACAGTTAATGGCAGGTTTTTCACTCTCTCTAGTACACTCAAGATTTCATCTAAGGTTTAATTTTTGTACATATGTGTTTATATATAATTTTTTTGCTCCACTAATAGCATGTTAATGTTTGAATACTCCTTTTCTAGGAGCTAGAACTCAGCATTTTCTGATGTGGTAGGCAGTTGGCTGTGGGGCAGGTATAGTCCCATGTATGATTTACTAACCTCTCTACGTTAAGAGACAGGAGAAACTTGCTTTTTATAAATTTTAAATACTAGAGAAAAACTGGCTAACAGATTGATCTCCCAGTTGGTGTGCTTTATGGACAAGCCAGCAGAAATTATGGCAATTCCCATGGGCACCTGTCAGTGAAAACTGGAGAAAGTCACGGTCTCATGGCTTCCCATGTGTTTCTATGGGCACTCCAAGGGCTTGGCAGTCAGGCCGAGGTCTTTCATTTTGCTAAGAGCTATTGCCTCACATTCACATGCAAAGGCCAAGTACATGTGCAGTTGGTGCACAGGAAATTTATGAAGCCTTTTTCAGCAAGTAGCAAAATGAGCCTCTTCACTTTTCACAGACCTGTGTGCGGCATCTTTTATAAACAGGTAAAACCCCTTGTACTAAAAATGTTACTTTGGGACCATCTTTTTCTGGTGCTCTTTCACATAACATCATCTTCTGGGCTCAAAGTCCATGCAGTAATTAAACTCAGAGAGTCACCTTAGCAGGGAAAGGATTTAGGATGCTACCATATTTAAATTCTGGATATGTAAAAGAGGGTTTTTTACAGTGTAATCTGCTTCTAAAATTAACATTTATCCTTAACTGTATTGACTTTCTGGAAAAAAAAACAAACCTTTTATGCTGGATTGAAATAACTACCAATGTCTGATAATTGTTCTGGAGAGTCTTTAACTCTCCTAACATCTAAGAAAATATCGCCATCTGTTGCTCCGTGCAGTGAATGCAGCTACTTTCTATAGTTGCTGTTTGTGCAACCGATTTTCCTTGCCCTCTTGCATACCTCTGCTGTTACAAGAATTCAATTGTTTCAGGAAAAGCTAACTTTCACACTAGAGTAGCTTCGTAAGTTTCAGTGAACTCACATGGCAAAATGTCGAAACAAGTATAATAATTTTATTTTTCATTAATGGGGTTGGTGAAGGATTTCTGGGAATTATGTCATTGAGCAGAGGGTGATCTCTTTAAGTGTTAGAGATTAACTGTTGGGGTGGATAACCACCAGGCTGCTGAGAAAAAACAGTGCATTTAGGGCTGTGATTGCTACTTAAAAATCCTTGATTCTTACCTTGATGCTATAATGAAAGTAATGGCCTAAGGTGACTGTTGTGGAAACAGTTTAGAATTTGCAATACAGAAGAACTTGGAAAGAATAATAATCTCATTCTAACACATACTTTTTCTAAACTTCAAATATTTATTACTTAAGAAAGGCTTTTCTATTTTCTACTTTTTTACATTAAAATATTCTTGTTCCTTTTTTTTTTTTTTCCACTCAGATACTTAGGGTCACCATTCAACCTTTTAATGGCCAAGAAAATAAAAAAAAAATCTATGCAAAATAAAAATCCTTCAACTCCAAATCAGAGGTATGGCATCTACAGTATTTTTTCACAGTTTATTCCAATTAGCTTGTACACTGCTCATTTCTCAGGTCACTTTGTACTGTATTCTTGTTTTACCAAATAGCCACAAACAAGTAGCATATGAAAGTGCAGAAGGCTAGAGAAATTTGGCTGCACTTAGGAGGACTGCAGGTCTTTGAAACTCACCCATCTGAATTTGAAACTTTGATTATGAGTTCTTAGAGACACATATCTGATAGGACAGGAGCTGGAGCAAACTAGATGTCACAAGAGGAAAGCAAAAACCTGTGCTCAGTGCAACTTTAACCCATTCTCTCAAAAGCACTTTTTACTCTTACTCTGGTTTTGACTTTCTGATTCAACATCTCCTGCTTTAACATCCCAATCCTGATCTTTCTCATTCCTGACTCCAAATCACACCTTATTTCCCCTAGTTTTGATTTAGAACTTCTCAAAAATTTGACAAACATTATCCCTTAGCATGTGAAACTACAGATAGTTCAACACTGATGCCAGCTTGGTCCTGTTATTTGTTGTTCATAAGGTGTTATTTCCAAAAAACACGAGCAAAATGCCTTTACACATTTGGGTAGTGCAGTCTCATCAGTGTCCACAAGGCTTTGATTCACCAAGGCTAATTTTATGGATGCTAATCTACAAATACCAAAACAGGCTTCTATTATGATTTGTCCTGAATTACTGTATTAACTGCACAGGCAGTCTAGGAATCCAATAAAGTTGAAAGATTAGCCTTATTAGATTAAAGCTAGTTTTTGTGGAGAGTCGCTATAGAAATACCACAATAGCATGTCATCTATACCTATTGGCCTTTAAAGTATTTTATATACCTTTCTCTTTTATGGTAAAATTTATGGATCAAAGCTGCTAGTATGACAGCTCCAGATTACTTACAAATAATGATCTAAACAGTTTTCCATATTGTCACTGTTTTCTTGTTTCTTCCTCCAACTCCTTGTTTATTTTTTTCTTCTTCAAAAGTAGAACATTCATCCATGGATAAAGTGGCCCCAGCTGTATCTGCCTTCTACTTCTACAACCAGCTACGAACACAGAGATACGAACAGTTGTCATTAGACACTGTTTTGTTTCCACTGTAAAAGGTTAGATACAAAACATTGCTAGAGTATTGACAAAAATATGTTTGTATTACTGCATAAAAATTAGTATGAATCTTACTTTTCTGAGGAAGTGTGGTGATTCTGAACACTCATCTGACTCATCCCAACTTTACATTCTCCAGAACACTTTCTGAACTTTTGAGATGTGTTTATGACTGAAGATTTTTTCCTCTGTATCCTGAAGCCCAGACCTGAAGACTAATTCTGAGATACTGGCAAAATTACAGGTGTACATTGTGAGATCTGAATCTATATTTTATCCATATCTGTAAAGTATTTTTGTTCTAATATTCTGCCGTGCCTGTACTCTGCTGATATCCTTAAGCTTTTATCTTACTCATGTTAGGTGTGTCACATGCATATTTAAAATACAACTTTTATACCTACTGTGTGTAGCTTTCCACCGTGATCATGAACACGGTTTTGTTAAGTTGCAGGAGAGCATCTGTGAAATAGATGCTGATTTTACAACCAGTGTAAAGAAGAAACAAACACATAAACTAAGATAGCACATTTGTACCTTAGCTGAGTGGAAGTCAGCTCTCTGGCTTTCTGCTTTAATCAGCTTATATATGGGTTTCCTCAGAATATATGAGAGCATTGATGTTTCATAAACATTACTAATTTCTTTCAGTAATTATTTTTCTTGCGTGATGTGAAAGGAAGACTTTCCTTACTCATATGCTGAATTTTAGTATTAACTTCAGAAGACTTATTTTTGTTATGTGAAGGTGGTCATGTCCAATGGGGTAAAATGTGAGGTTTATTTTCCTTCAGCTCAGTAAAGTTGCATCATTTATTTGCAGCTGTGTCACCCCTGAATGTAAAAATTTATTGTCTTAGAAGTGACACAGAAAGAAAATTACTATGCTCTTATTATTTTAACAAAGATACTGCTTATGACTTAACACTTCAATTCCCAGCATCTTACAAGGTTTTAGCCTGACAGCTAGTCAGCACTTTCACATAAACCGGGAACGCAGTCAGATCCAGAGGATGACATAGACATCTGAGATCTGGTGACACCTGTTCAAAATTCGATCTTGAAAACCTCCATTAAACCTAGAAAAGCCAAACGACAACAAATATGTCCTATTTCTTAGGTTATCAATCAGGATCATTGCTGCAGGAGTGTAAACAGAGCATTGTACTTGCCACAAGACTGCTGGGAAGACAGTGTGGCAATGACATTGTTGCCCATTTGCAAATGCTTCCACCTGCTTAATGCTGCTGTGGTCCCCAAGTACATTGTTTGGGGAAAATGAGCCAAGCTACAATATGTAAATACAAGACAAAAAACATGCACTCAAGCAAAAAAAAAAAAAAAACAAATACCAAAACAAACCCACAGCAACCCCCATCATGACAGGATAATTTCACTGTTCTAGTTTAGAGAACAGTTCTACAAACAGTTGGACCATTAAAAAAAGGGCACAAGTGGCTGATGACAGCAGTGGGGGCACTTTTTCCAGATATATCCTTATGCCTTGATTCTGCCCATGTTCTGTGAAATTCTTTTCCTTTGACACGTAGGTGGATCCACTGACTGAAACAAACATTTGAGCAATGCAAGAGACAAGGAGAACTAGCTTAAATAACCTTTAAAAAAAGAAAATTCAGCAACTTAACAAAGAAAATGACAGCAAAGTCAAGCAGCTCCAGAATCTGTTGAAGTCAGAGGTGCAGATGCTAGAACAATTCATTCATGCTCCATGCAAGAAGGTCTGAATTATTTTAAGAGCACTGTATTTGCATTTTAGATATAGCAGAATGAACTAATTACAAAATGTATGCACCAAAGATTTCAATTTCAGGCTTGACTTTACTTTGGAGATTAATTTTTTACTTTATCATTTTTGCAGGCAGTTCAGTGGACAGCCTTATTTGAATGTTACTCATTGTTCAGTGATATATGAAGTGCATTTAATCAGCGTGAAGTAATATTAAACTATTATCAGAAGCATCAAATGTTCCAAAAACTCTCAAAAGGAAAGTCAAAAGGTAACATCTCTGCTAACAATATGAGAAACAATGTATTTAATTTATTCTTTACATCCAAGTTTTTCATGGCATATACATTACTCTTTTTCACATAAAATTACAGTGTAAAATGTAGGGGGTTTATCTTCTTGATTAAAAATATCATATATATAGCGGATCAAATAAGTTTTCAAAGTTTTGCTAAGAGATGCTTATAGAATCACAGAATGTTTGGGTTGGAAGGGACCTTAAAGATCATTCAGTTCCAACCCGCATGCTGTGGGCAGTGATAATTGTTTTAGAGTTGATGTGCCTTTTAAATGGATGGCTGCAAAAACCTTTGACAAGACAGTCCTTGTGGTCATTATTAAATCATCTGTCAGTGTGGTACTTCTTACAGATGAAAGTAATTGCCAACAAGGACAGTTATTTCAATATTTCATGTGTTCTAAAAGTATTGCAAACCCCTCCTTGTTAAAATCCAAAGCTGATCTTAATAAAACCATCACGATACTCTATTTTATTCTTTTTAATCTTTCAGTGCCACAAATGTTATCTTAGTTTTGACCAAAACAGCTAGTCATGAGAAACTGCTTGTTCAAAAGCTATGAGAAAACATACTCATTTTTGAGCCAGCAGTTCCTACCCAGTTACCCAGCATTGCCCCATTTGAAGTGCAGACAGGATTTCAGTTCCTGTACAACCAACATCCATATCTAAGAGCATTTTCACATGTTAACATCTTGTGGATACAAAGGCAGAACTCTCTCAATGCCACCACAGGCTTAACCTCAGTGGGTTAGGTTAGTGCGGAGGGGACACCATGCCAGCCAGAAAAGTCAGTGCCCAAAGGAATCAGAGCTATGCCAAAGGGCAACACTGTTATGACAAACTTGGAGTAGAAATATTTATTTATATTCACTGCCTTACACTCATGGATTGTATAAGCAGGAATGGAGCAAGAAACATTAAAAGAAAAAATAATAAAATCCTCCCAGGTCCTCTATGGCTTGCACTTTCTGCGTCAAGGAAGTCATCAGTTCTAGCTCAGACATGTAAAAGTCACTTCTGAAATGAGCAGAAGGGAAGTGAAAGAATAGAATATGTGCATGCAAACCATTAACAAGGTAAATTATGTTCAAAGGGTAATATTCCATGTCTGGATTAAGAAAAGAATTTGTAACAAAATAAAAAGTGGTGACTTTTGCACTGTGGCTTTTGGAGTAAGTTTCTGATTAAATTGTGGATAACTTTTTTTGCTAGTTGAAGATGTACTCAAGATAACTTTAACTGTAGTCAATGAATTTCATGTTATACCACTACTAAAATGAATTAATGTCTTCTTATTATCTTTTTAACACATTTGTGATATCCCATCCATTAATAGCTGATGGCTTTGCTTTGTAAGACTTCTTAACTGGGGAGTTATATAGTGAACAGGCTATTAAAAATGAACAATACTTCAATGGGCTAGTAAAAATGCTTTCAGTGAAAGAGGAAAACATTACTTGAATTTGATACATTTGCTTCAACAAACGTCCTCAATTTCTGCTTTGACTTATTAGTGTCTTGCAGGCAACGATGTGTATATTTCAAGTTATCCTCATACAAGTATATTGTAAATGTTTATGTAGAGCAATGACATCCAATACACAAGAACACACAGGCTGACAGACAAAGGAAAATGCTTCTCGCTTCTCAACCTTGGAAGCAATGAACATGCAAAACCATCTGAAGTTTCAAAGTAAGTATTCCACAGGATCTATGACATCTTATCTATGACCTTCATTATGTGAAAACAGCAAACACCTTTTAAACATCGCTACCACAACAAGTTCCCCCTTGCCTTGAAGAAATCAAGCGTAACTAAGCTTTTTCAGGAATACGGTCATGCTGTTTTGCAGGATACTTTGCCTTCCAATTTTATGATCAGAGGTGACTATATAAAATCCCTGGTGAAGAGAACTATTAGAAATGCATCCAGCTATCATAGAGTCATAGAATAGTTAGGGTTGGAAAGGACCTTAAGATCATCTAGTTCCAACTCCCCTGCCATGGGCAGGGACACCTCACACTAAACCATCTCTCACCCAAGGTTCTGTCCAACCTGGCCTTGAACTCCACCAGGGATGGAGCATTCACAACTTCCCTGGGCAACCTATTCCAGTGCCTCACCACCCTAACAGGAAAGAATTTCCTCCTTATACCCAATCTAAACTTCCCCTGTTTAAGTTTTAACCCGTTACCCCTTATCCTATCACTACAGTCCCTAATGAAGAGTCCCTCTAGAGCTTCCTTATAGCCCCCTTCAGATACTGGAAAGCTGCTATGAGGTCTCCATACAGCCTTCTCTTCTCCAGGCTGAGCAGCCCCATCTTTCAAGCGTGTCAAGGTCCCTCTGGATGGCATTCCTTCCCTCCAGGTTATCAACTGAACCACACAGCTTGGTGTCATCAGCAAACTTGCTGAGGGCACACTCAATCCCACTGTCCATGTCAGCAACAAAGATGTTGAACAAGACCGGTCCCAACACCGATCTCTGAGGGACACCACTTGTTACTGGTCTCCAGCTGGACATTGAGCCATTGACCACAACTGTTTGTGTGCGGCCACCCAGCCAGTTCTTTATCCACCGAGTGGTCCACCTATCAAACTGATGTCTCTCCAATTTAGAGACAAGGATGTCATGTGGGACAGTGTCAAACGCTTTGCACAAGTCCAGGGAGATGACATCAACTTCTCAACCCCTGTCCATCAGTTCTGTAGCCCCATCATAGAAGGCCACCAAATTGGTCAGGCAGGATTTCCCCTTAGTGAAGAAAAACATGCTGGCTGTCACCAAGCACCCTGTTGTTTTTCATGTGCCTTAGCATGCCTTCCAGGAGAATCTGCTCCAAGATTTTGCCAGGCACAGAGGTGAGACTGCCTGGTCTGTGGTTCCCTGGGTCATCCATTTTCCCCTTCTTGAAAATGGGGGTTATATTTCCCTTTTTCCAGTCATTGGGAACTTCACCTGACTGCCATGATTTTTCAAATATGATGGACAGTGCCTTATCAACTTCATTCACCAGCTCCTTCAGGACCCACAGATGGATTTCATCAGGTCTCATGGACTTGTGCACATTCAGGTTCTTAAGATGTTCTCGAACCAGATCCTCTCCTACAGCGGGCCCAAGGTCTTCAATCTCACAGTCCCTGCATCTGTCTTCCAAGATTTGGGTGGTGTGGTCAGAACATTTGCCAGTGAAGACTGAGGCAAAAAATCCAGGGTAGCCAGTCCTCCTGGTAGCTTCCGGAGAGGGCCCACATTGTTCCTAGGCTTTTATTTGCAACGTACCTATAGAATCCCTTCCTGTTATCTTTAATCCCTATTTTACCCCAGCTATTTTAAACAGTTTTTGATGTGACTGGCATTTCCCCCCTTATTCAATGATTGCCGAGTGTGCATAAGTTATAACTGTCTCCTTTCCTTCCCCTCATCTAATTTCTTTAACCTCTGTTTAAATAGCTGTATTGGCATATGAAGGCTACTAGAACTATGCAGCCTGACAGATAAGAGTCACCTACTCCAGCAGACTGTTGATTCAATTCCTGATTATTTTGCTGAGCAAAGTTATTCTATAAAATCTAGATTGAATACAGTTGTAAGATTTGATTATTTAGAGTGCAGTTATGTCATCCTTAAAACACCCTAGCTTGTACTTAGGAAAAAAATGGAGCTGTGTTCTTTGGGAATAATATTGCTGTTGCTGTTAATTAAGATTACTGGATATGTTAAAAGGAAACTAACAAACATATAAAGTTGTTACATGCAAATAAGTACCACACATATTAAAAGTGTGGTACTTATCAGCAGGCTAAGTTCATCCTATGCTAATAAGGCACCTCTTTTTAGTGACTTCACCTGATTTACAGGTGAACATCGGTGAAATAAACAAGGAAGATAAAGCTGTCATAGACAGTCAGAAAACTTGAGCTGTAACAACACCCAGATTCTGCAGGTGCTTACGTGCCCTTGAACTTACTTGCAAGAACACGTCACAGTTTGATCTAGGTCTAGCATTCAAGCTTTGATTTTTGAGCTTCGCTTTAAACAGCTTCTTGACATTATGGACCACTGAGATGCAAAATACACAACATAGTAAAATAAATGCTTACCTCTTAAATAGGAAACATAAAGTATGTGTTAAATATTAAATATTAAATTGTACAGTAAAGAAAATGATCGGCTGGTATGTATTAACAACTTAAAGTACCACTAGTAGTAATTTAACAATATCATAGTGTACTTCAACTACAGTACCTATTTAAGAGGCCCTGCCTTTCTTAGGTACCGAAATACAGAACCAATTTAGAAATTCCATGGAAGTATGCCTGATTTTATGTATGTGCTTAAATTCATACTTATAATTTAAATGACTTAATAGGATGTTCTGCCAGAGTTGTCTTATAACATCAACTAAACTGACCACTCACAGATGAACTTTCACTTCAGATTATATACTGTGTAGATCTCAGGTTTATAAAGGCTCATTGAGTATTAGATATACTTCAGTTACTCATTCTGGATTACCCTAAATCCCTGGAATCAAAGCTGAGGTTGAGGGCTTATTTTAGTTCAAGATCTAGGGGTTTTTTTAAATTTTATCAATAGTGAGGTTTTTTTACCTTCCAGAAGTTTCTGAGAAATTCTACAGGTTTTAAGAGTCACTTTTCTTCACTGAAATATATTTTAGATGGACAAGAGCTTCAGTTAAATCCTCAGAAATTATAAAATCTCAAAATCAGAGTATAACTTACCTGTGACACCAGATATTCAAACTTTGAAAAGAAAGTATTAGAAAGATGTAGAGGATTAAACAGAGTGATAGTCAAATTATCATGCTCATTTAACATCACCTCATGTTTAAAACAAAAGGCAACCTGAAGCAAAGGATCTTAAGGAAAGACCAGTTAAAATAATTTCTGCTAACGAATAACAAAGAAAAACTGGAAAAGATTGCATACACTTGCTATGACATTTACATGAGATGAAGGGCCAAGGGATGTTCACAAAGCCTCAGAAAAGAACATTGCAACAGTGCAGATCAAACACAAGAGCTGAAAGTTGCTGTGCTCTACTAAGAAGCAGCTAGAGCTTTTGTGCAATTAAGGTATAAAACAAAAAAGTTATTTTTTGTGGGTATTTTTAATTTCTCTAGTTTTACCTTAGCAAAATTGATATGAGATTTGATTTTACTTTGTTTTCTGTTTTTATCTTCATACTTGACTGCAGTTCAGAGTAAATAGAACTAGGACAACTTTACTTCGGGAAGTCAAAGAAATCTGTTCTGGAAGGAGAAAAAAACAATTGAGAAACTATGAGTTTAGTTATCCTATTAATTTTTAATTAATGTATTGAATTTGATACTGCAATTCTGACACTCAGGTGACAGAATGAAAGGCATTCTAACTTCTGTTAGGGGATTTTAATTTATATACCTTATTTATATACCTTAGTTTCCAATATAAAGAAGGGCAGAGAGCTAGGCTTTAGTCAAGCTGGGTTGCTCGAGACAGCCCGAATTTTGATGTTGTACACATTTACAATAGGAAGCAGTGGTCACAAACATGGTTAGAGACAGTCCTGGGGTTTTAATCTCAAGCATTGCAGAATGAAGTCACTGTTTGTCTTCATATTTCTATTGGTTCTGGAATTATTGCAAAATATCTCATGAGCTAAGAAGAAAGCTGAAGTTTTGTTTTGGAGATGTTGTATTCATAGGAATGAATGCTGTTTCACATTTTTCTTTCAGGCTTAAAGGTTCCTTAGGTAGGTAAAGAAGGTAACGTAGACAACACTGAATTTGCAAATCTTTTTCAGCCTGGCATTAAAGTAAGAGATGCTTTAAAAAAAAAGAGATATATTTGTTTCACTGTTAGGAATATGTTGTAGTGTAATCGTGTCACTTAATGCCTTGAAATAAGTTGTGTGTCTTTCTCAGAGCACTGCCTAGAAAGTATCAGCCACTCACTAATATACTTTGTCAGAAATTAGTCCTTATGTTTCTTCTGTTCCTAATGGTATTAGAAAGAGGCCCTTGAACCAGACACTCAATAGCAATGAATGTACTCCATGGTCTTGTGAAGTTTCTGCCAAATTTTCTGTTAAACAAGAACATATTAATTAATAATAATGAACATATTAATGAACATAATGCCAAGAGGTCTTTGCATAAAATTCTAGGAGACTGCCAAATTTCAATACCTAGTGAATTTGTATAGCCGATTTATAAACGTTGTGTGTTACAAATGAAAAGTCAAGTATTTTAAACTATCTTGAATCACTATATTGAATTTTAAACTATATTGAATGGATTTTAAACTATATTGAGTGCAGTTATAGTGAGCATATATACCGAAAACCAGTTTTATATCATTATAGAATCTCTTATGTTTGTAGCGTCATGCCACACTGAGTTTAGAAGTCTAATTTCTTGCAGCCAGCACTAGGTGGAGACAGTGATTCACACAATGCTTCCTAACAGACACTTCAGCTGCGGAACCGCGGTTAGCTGCCGGCTAACACGATTTCATTTTTGTATTCATTTTTTTGCAGACTACTAGGTTACAGCTATTTGTTTGGTTTGGTTTTTTAATTTTAGTAGCTGTCTCAAAGGAAGTGAAGTAAAATGACTCAGGTCTCCCTGATTCTTTTACACACATGTATGCATATGTAAATCACAAAACTCAAGGCAAACTGTAAACACAGTACCAGAGTTTTATTTCCAGGTTTAATATGTGTGAAATTTACTTAGTAACAGTAACTCTGCTCATGCTTTTAATTTAAGCCATAAGAAAAATCCTTACCCATGTTTTCAAATTTACTTTTTTGAACTTGATTAAATGAAGACTTTGGGAAATTGAGGATTATTTCGAAATCCCTGGAAAAAAACATTCCAGTCAGGAGCAATGACTGATCTCACGTACCCCATCCTTTTCTTAAACATTCGTATGAATGAGTTTTGAACATTTAAGGGACACTAAAAGAGAAAAGCCAACAGGGAAAGATAATTGCATGCAACTAAACAACTGCCAAGAGACCACTTTGCAGATAATTTGGGTTAAAATTTAAGAATGGCTAGTGATGCAAGAAAGTATATGGCGTCAATGTGAGACAGCGTGTAATTAGCAGAAAGAAACTACACAGTCTACAAATCTGACATGTTTGAATTATAAAAAGTTAAAAATGAAGCCTATAGCAAGTCCTTTTATTTGGGTTGCTGTTTAAGACAAAACCAGCTGGAGTTCTTGTGTTGGTGTACTATCCCCCTGTTGTCTGAAAGATGGGACCTCCTGGCAATGACATTGTTTTGACTTAAAAAATCATTTAAGCACCCTGAACTGGAGTGTGGCCTCATTTCCCAATGGCAGTCAAACTTCAGATTTTGAATTTGGCTGAGCCTTGCTGTAGCTGACAGCGGTCTGCGCAGCTACACTGGGACAACACATCCAAAAGGATTCTCATGAAAACATCTGCTTCAGTTAGCAGAGCCATAGTAGGCATTTGGCAAATTTCACTAGCAAACTGCTGACATTTGATCACAAACTAGCTGGAATTAATACAGCCTGGGCTGATTTCTTTGAGTTTGCACTATTGCATCTTTCAAAGAGAAAAAGACAAGTATCGATTATTACTGTACTGGTAGAAGCTATTAATGACTTTTGCTCAAAATTGAGAAATACTCATTTGCTTCACCTATCTTGGGCCTCTTCAGCATATTTCTAGTTATCTGTAAGTAGTTAACATACTGAAATGTACAGATTGATATGACAGCAGCATGTCCAAACTAAGCAAGGTTTTTTTTCAAGCAAGATAACAGTTCTCATAGGACATGATGCTGCTGTCCTATAGCTTTTTGTCTAGTGAAGGGGAAAAAAAAAAGGAGTTGAAAAACTGCTTGAGGGTCAAAATCAATGGCTGAGGTCAGTTGACATTGACCTCCCCGATAATCATTCACCAAAATTGTAATACAATTTACTACTGTAAGTAAGGAACTTGTATCATTATTATGGTCTTTCATCTGATTACGTCTAAGTACTCATGGCTTAAACAGAATTATGAGGTTTTGTGGCTGTTTTGGAAATGAGAAGTATCCTACCAATTTGAATGATTTTAACTGTCTTTAAAACATATTATCAGTACTGATGTCTAGCTTGAAAAAAAATGCTTAAGCGTACCTGACCATATGAAATGGACTGAAAAGGACTTCTGAAGGTCCTTGTCAGGGCATGGAGAATTTGTGTTTATAGTTTGTGATGCATACTGAGATAAATACAGGATGTCCTTCCAGAATATTTTATCACCAGCTTATTCAGTCCTCAATGCCTGGCAAATGAACAATAACAACAAAAAAGCTCTCTCAGTCCCTTTTTTTTTTCAATTACATTAATGTATTTCATATTTCATATTATTAGAATACTTATTACTAAAAAACATGAATCTAGATCTACTTTACTGGGGGGAAGTGTTGCAGACTGAACAACTTGGTGGAAACAAGTACATACCTATAGAGGCACCCACCTGCACTGAGTATTGTAGCATTCAGACAAACACAGCATTTATTTATAATTTGCAGTGACTTTGCATTGCCAGAGTCCCTGTTAGACCAGGTAGTTTGCATTTATCTTTCTTTTTTTAGCCTATTTCTGAATTGTGGCTATTCCTGTTGTGCTCACAATACCTTCGTTCACTTCCTTTTCAAGAAAGAGGAGGTAATTACACACAATCCTGTCTTCCTGATAATAACTTCCACAAACCATGCTGGATATGTATATTCACAACAACTACAGGAAAGGTTCAGGTGATGTAAAAGGTGATGTACACCACCTGATGTTCAGGTGGTGTAAAAGACCATTGGAGGATACATATATATGAATATATATATGAAGAGTGTATATATATAAATATATGAATATATATTTAAAGTATCAGGGTAACCACATGCTTTGGATTTGGTTTTGGTGGCAGTAGAAGGAATTTCAGAGCAGTATTCCCCCCTACCCCCATGGTAATTTGAGCTTCAGCACTCCAAATAAGACATAGATATGCCTGTTTGGTAGGATGAACCCTTTTAAAGCCAGCCATGAAATAATTACTTTCAAAAACCCCACTTTTCTCCCGTATTTTCTGAGAAGGCTCCCACTACATGGGAGCAGTTACATGAATTCCTTCTTATATGGAAAGGCAGGAATGAAATACAGGATTTTTTTTTTTTTTAATTTTTTTTTTTTAAAAAAAAAAGCTTTTAAGGTCAAAGGAGAGGACCCTTCCATCTTCTATCAAGAAACAATTATATTCTTTCTAACAGTGTAATGAAGCAAATTGCAGTGCTGTATATAATTTGAATGTGACAATGTATATAATAATTACTTTGGTGAACCTAAAGTAGCCCAATCAACACATCCTTAATACACACATATGAAAAAATTAATAGATTAGGACTTTGTTATTGCCAAGGACAAATGTTTTTCTTCAGTTATTCAGCTCACTCACAGCAATGCGTATTTTTTCTTTTTCCGCCTTTAGTTTTTTTGTGCGTAATACAGACTAAAGGTTTCAAACGTTGATATTTAAAGTTGCACTCTGAATTCTGTAGTGAAAAGTAATCAGATTTTCAAGGACTACTTAGTGAGGAACCTAGAAGTCAGCAGGCAAATCCAATCACTTTTTATATTAGGCTTGAAAACACAGACTTTAAGATTTAAACTAAAACAAAACAGTATGTTGAAATCCTATGCGATGTTTAATATTTATAATGTAAAGCTATTTAATGAAATCTGATGGAAACTAATTCTTCCCTTCCGCTTTAAGCCACGTCATTTTTCACACATGGGATCATACTACTAATAAATATCTCTCCAAATATATGTGACTAAATAAGGTAATCTGGGCTCTGCATGCAGGGGTGAGAAGGAAATTAAAAAATCCTTTCCCCCTTACCATAAAGAAAATCTTTAGGAAAGGTCATTGCTTTTTGAAATCACCCTTTTACTTCCTGCCATAGCTATAAGCTAACCTCCACCACAGAATTCCAATATAGCTGAGGGAGACACACTGCATTAGATTGCAGATCTGCAAGTGATACATGGCATCCATAGTGCTGCCCCAAATGGTACAGTTGTTCAAGTACCTGCTGGGGGTGACAGGGCTGGCATTCCTCATTTACTGTGGAAGGCAGAAAAGCCTTGTGTGTGGCTTTTTTCTGTTTCCCATTTGCACAGTTAGGGCTGGGAGGCAACCCAAAGGGGTGATGACATACCCACTTCGGTTAAGGTTGAAAGGAGGTATCAAACAGTGAGAGCTGACAGAGTCTGGAAAACAAACCCAGTATGTAGACTCTCAAGTAACTATCTGGAGTGCAGACACTCTCAAGTAAACCATGCATGGCACATATGCTATCCATGCATCACTTATGTGCTAATCACGCCCTTTTCATACAGTCATGTTCCTTCTCCTGGTCACAGTTTCCTCCACACACTTATACCTTCATGATGTATGTATTCTAAACTGTGTTTCCTTGCAGATTATTTCCAGATTATATATCTAGCCACTTGTTGATATCAATTGATATGTAAGAGGGAAATATATCCGGAATATAGTAAGGGACAGAAGCACAATAAGACAATACATGGTCATGAGGTCAAAGGAAGAAGGGTTGTTATACGAGCAGAGGATTAGACATCATAGAATCATAGAACAGTTAGGGTTCGAAAGGACCTTAAGATCATCTAGTTCCAACCTCCCTGCCATGGGCTGGATTGTTATGTCCAACAGACCAGTGGGGACAAAAGCAGTCTAAATGCTCCGCTGACATATACAACAAATAACACAAGAACAATGGCAGCAATATACATGAACAATGTAAAGGACATGAATCTCAAAAAAAAAACAACACAGTCCTCCAGGATGGGGTTAAATTCCCACCTGTACAACCCTTACAACCCTCCCAAACTACAACAAAAGTCACTAAATCAGCATTCTCACCTATGCTGTCAGATCCTCTTCAAGCCTTCTTCATCAGCCATATGCTGCTCCCACACAGTATTGTTTACAGTATATAAATACAATTACTCACCTGTAAAACTACAACCACCTTACATTTTCAGAAAAAAATAATATACGCCCTTACTAAAATTCATGCTGAATTTAAACCACTGGCAAAATTCCCATTGCACTCAATGCAGCTAGGATCTGAAGCATGGACTTCAACATCAAAAGGTAAGGTGTTTTCTTTTAACATACATTATATACATTTTTTAATCCACTGACACAATAAATGGTGTGGAAGGTAAGGCATGTGAATTAGGGTGGGGGCATGTTCCTAATAACTCATAAGCAAAACTACTGCCAGAACCCTCTAAATAAAAGATGATAGATAGATAGATAGATAGATAGATAGATAGATAGATAGATAGATAGATAGATATAGATAGATAGATAGATAGATAGGAAAATACGGGGGTTTTAACCTACAATGTTTATTATACTAATATTCAAAGCTCTCCAATGCAGGCATAATAAACAGCTTTTAAAATTTGTCCTTTCAGTTCAGACTTCAGGCTTCATTGCTGAAAGACTGCCTTTCAGTCCCTGAAGATCTAATGCACTAATTTAATACACTGTGGCTGGCCTATTACAGATGATTATAAATTACAGAAGTCCTTGTGTTGCTATAATTTTCTACAGATTGCTCCTTAATGCCAGAAGGTGCAAAAAACAGTGTAAACTGCTATTTCTCCTGTCTGCACTGCATTTAGCTGAGTTTGGAGCCATAATCGGGAGACCCCATTTATTTACTATCCTATATGAAATTTACAACCTAAGGAAGCAGAAGCAAGTTTAGTTCTTTAATATAAAATTACAAGATGGGCTGGATTCTGCCCATTCTTGGGAGCTTTTGCATTTTTTCCATTATATCTGTATTCCAGTTATATATATATATATATATATATATATATATATATATGAAATCATAAGAAACATTTCCTTCCTTTGAAAAGATGTCAAATTCACTGAGGGCTTTGAGATGCTATTATTATATGTCAGTGGTGCCAAGAAAATATGTAGTTTAGAAAAATAAAAAAGAAACCATTGCAGATAAAACTACAAAATTTATACTTTTGATTGTTATTGCTTTCTTTTTGTTGGGTAAATTATTTGCAGGATTAGAGTGTGCTTGAAAATTAACAGCACTGTTCCTTTGTTCCATCTTATGCAGTTCTGGAGAACCAAAGGAGCCTCGGGAATTAATTGTAGCCTTCTAATAAACACAATGACGTATTTAACATTACTGTTTTGTTTGATTCCAAATAAGTTGCAGATTTTTTTCTGATGTGATACTAAAACAATTACCATTTTGAAAAAGGATAATTAATTCACAATTTTTTCACATTAGATCAGATATCCCTAAAGAGTGCCCACAGATCTGATGGTCTTCAGCTGCTGTGTATTTATTTTTCATTTTTTCTAGTGATGTACCGCCCCATCAGTGCTGACATTTAAATGAGTGAGTATTCAACACAAATGTGATCATTTGTATAGCATCCAATGCGGCACCATACTGAGATGATTGCTTCTGGGAGCCATCCATGGGTTCTCAAATAGGGGGGAAAAGCCAGGCAAAATTTTATCAATTTACATTTTTCTGTGATTAATTTTTATGCAAATAAGGGCCCGACCGTGCTCCCATCTCACCTGAATCATGCGGATCATCAAAGACAAATTGAGCATCACTTATTTAAAAAATAGGCTTTAAACTACTCTACAGCTGTGTTGGAAAATGCTAAGAGCAGGGCATGAACTTTTCTAATGTAACAGGAATAGATAAGAAAATGCTTCTTTTTGCATTTTTGTGCACACTGTGATAAACATGAATCTTAACAAAATCCTAAAAATAGTATTTTATATTCCTTATGCCCTTGTAAACATTTGACTATGGGAATGCAACATAAGTGGATTTTTCCAGTTTCAGAATACAAACAAATGTTCTGGTGAAAAAATACATTGCTTAGTGATGAAATAGACTTGTATTGGTTAGCATACTTAAAGTGCACAGTTTATGTTTTTAGGCAGAATTCAAGACATCATCCAGTGGCATACTATAGGGGAAAAGGCTTTACATAAACAATCTTATAATGTTAGAGTGAAAGTTGTTAAGACACAGAAATGGGTAAGTTCTGTTTACAAATGCAGACATTCTGTCTTATTGTATCTATATGCTTGTGTCTGCCTATACTGGAAACTTAGATTTTGTTAAACAGAAGGCTTTTAAAAGTAATTCAGGATCAGCAGGTTACACTGGTGGGCATTCGATAATTATTGATACTAATATTGAAGAGTATAAGTGTGAAAAATTAATCTTGTTATTTACTTCAAAACAAATTTATATTTCTCTTCCTTTAGGAAAGCAACAAATCTGCTTCTTTATGGCATTAAGGAATAAGGCAGTATTATCAGCCATAACTTTAATTTCTTTGGCTAAGATAACTAGCACTCAGAAACATGTACACTTGTCCCTCTAATTTGCACTTGAAATTTGTATCCAGGTGTAAGAATGCGTTCTCATGAAAAGCTTTCTCTCAGAGAAGCTGAATTTTGCAAAGGTAGGTTCTCTTCAGACTGTGCTCTGAAAATTGTAATACGTACTATCAGTTCAGAGACTCATTTTACAAGTCTTTCCAGAAATCAATATCCCTAAAGCTAATCTCAGAGGAGTAAATGTGATGTGTAATGGAGAAAAGATGGTCTTTATCAGCTAGAGTTTGAAAAAAAGAGGCCTGTGTATCAGATGATCTTATGGCATTAGAGCAAAGATGTCCCCTTGCATATGACACATACGAAAGCTGTAATTTTATAGGTTTGATTAACCCACAATTTAATGAGTTACCTTTCATTAAACTGTACAGCTGAATGTACAGTATTTCATATCCAAATAGCATATATTTGCATATATGTGGACGGGATCATTTTTACGCTCAGACCTTTTGCTTAATTCCTGCCAGCCCCATGTCCCTTATTAAGCCACTGGCACAATAGGCAAGATCAGAATTGTAGCAAAACCAACAAGAATCCTGATACTGTTCTCAAGAAACCCAGACTCCCACCCAGCCTCCAGCCAAGAATGCCACAACAAATGCTCAACCTCAGATAATTTCTAATCCATTGATTTTGATGTTTATATATTCATTCCTCTGTCTCCCCCAGTTATGAGAAAGACTGCACTGTGGTAAATTTGGATTGTATCTCACAGATTGGCTACATAAATGATATCATTTCAGTGATTCAGAAAAAAATAATTGTGGTGAAACCACACACACAAAAATTTAGGTGAAACCTGAAGCATTAGAAGTGAAGAAAGTTAATTATTAAAATAAAAAAAAAGAAATCCACAAAACTTCCTTAAAAAAAAGAAGACGAGGTTAGAAAGACAGCAAAACCAGTTAAAAAATTTTCAGGACCAACTGGCTTATTTAGAATCCTACTAGGTGGAACCAAGGTTAAAGTAATTATCATTCACTGTTTTTTAACAAGCTTTAGCATCTTCTATAGAAAATATCCTCTATGATTGGATTAGTTCAGAAATATATTAAGAAATCTATCAAGTCCACCTTTTCTGTGTGGCAGGTTTCTATATATTATTCTGTCACAGATATCCTCATAATTTTTTATTAACTGTGGTCATGATGCCCTACTGGAATAGTCATACTATTATTGTAAGTAATATATGAAAAAATACTATGAAGCAGTTTACAGTGAGGATTCAGAATAAACTGAAAATGTTGAAAGTGGTATCTTGGTGGTTAATTCCAAATACTTACCACAGTAATCTTATAGGATATGAAAAGCATAAAGAGATTATTTTACCATCCACTGAAACACATTCTGGGATGGAAAATATCAGATGTTTATTCACATGCAATCATACTGCACAAATTTTAGGACAAGGAGTGGAAGAATTAGACTGTACAATGTATCATCTCTCTCCTCTCAAAGACTATTTGCTGGTACTTACCTTGCTGTGGAATGTAAAGCAGTGCTAAAACCAAACAAAAATAAGCATTTATCATATCAATGCCTTTATTCTCAGTTACAATAAAATGTGGAGAACAGAAAAAAGCAAAAAACTGGTTAGCCTAACGATTTCAGCTTAAATAGTCTATTTGTATCCTTTGCCTTAAACCAAGTGAGTTGTTTATATATATATATACATATATCCAAAAAAAAAAGTTTATATAACCTATGGATTACAACATCATTTTTTTTGTTAATTTAGGAAGTGGATCAGGAACTGCTAACAGGTATGTGAAGGCATACCATTGGCATCAGAATTATGAAAACTAATTTAAAAGAGCAAAAGAAAAGGAAATTATCAAAGCAATACTGCTGTGACATGTCCCTCCTTCCAGAACGCAGGTGGCAAGTTGCTCCATTTTTGCTGCCGAGGTACCAACCTTTGGCATAAGGCCCATATACTGAAACCACAATGCTCAGAGGGAAACATTGCATGAAAGACAACACACTTTCCTTTCTGGGTATGAGTGTAGTGACCCAGAATCAGAGGATCAACACAGATGTCCTTAAAATATCTTTTGCTGTGGTAGACACTCAGAAAAATATCTTCTGCTGAAGTTATATGCCCAGAAAAAAATATGGGTGTCATGGAAAGGAAAGACTTTGGAACTAAGGTGCAGTAAGGTGCGGAAAAACAGGAGTAACCTGGAAACAGAACTTCATGAATCTGGACCAAAAAAAAATATTTGCATGTAAAACTTACAGAGAAATATTTGGCTAAATTACTTCTCTTTGGCTGCTTTCACACTCTCTCTTAAACCACTGCTTCTGTTACCTAGCATCTTAAATGTTTATTTTGGTGTAGTTACTTGCATTTATCAGATATTGTACATACGGACTCAGCCAAGATAATGAGGCTAGAATAATTAAGGATTGCTGTTACTACTAGAAGCAAAGACTTGTCAGAGTACTTTTCTACTGTGCAGGTAACTTTTTTGTTTGGTACATTGTAAAATTATGAAAATAAGAAAAATGCTATGTTTTCATTCATACTTTTCATGAAGGAAATTTTATTTTGAAACATTGTATACGAACATAAATTAAACAATTATGCTTTCATATTGCCCAATGCCAGCTTGTTCCCCATTTTTGTCCTTTGAAAAATAGAAGTAGGTCAATTTTAAACAAAATTTAATTTTGAATTCTTCTAAATAAAAAAAACGCCTTATACTCCAAATATAATCCTAATTAATACACATTTGATCTCCCCACCTGTCCTGGGTTTAGCAGTAGCAGTCAATTTTTCTCCTCCTTAGTAGCTGGTGCAGCACTGCGTTTTGACTTTCAGCCTGGGAACAGAGCTGATAACACTGATGTTTACTCTGACCAAGGATTTTCTGAGCCTCATGCTCTTCCAGGGAGGCCGGGAGGCCGGGTGGAAGCAGAGACAGGACACCTGACCCAAGCTAGCCAAAGAGGTATTCCATACCACAGCACGTCATGCCCGGAGGGGGGGTAACTGGGAGTTAGCCAGAAGGACACTCTCTTCTGGGTCAGGCTCATTTCGGCAGGTGGTAATGTATTCTCTTCCCTTGTTATTTCCCTTATCATTATTATTACTGGTGGTAGCAGTAGTGATTTGTGTTATACCTTAGTTACTAAACTGTTCTTGTCTCAACCTGTGGGAGTTGCATTCTTTCGATTATTCTTCCCATCCCTCCGGGAGTGGGGGGGGGGGGAAGGGAAGAAAGAGGGGAGGGGGAGTAGAAACTGTGTGGCTGGCTGGGTTTAAACCACAACACCACCCATCAGAAGATTCCATGTTGCAGTGCCCTGTCAAGACCAGCATGCCCTCCAAACAGCCAGAACTTCCTGCAGTACAGAACTGCTGGTTACCAGATACAAGCTGGTACTGCAAAATCTGACCCAGAAGCTACAGACATAAGTATTCAAAGTATTGGCCACTCACTGAGTAACAGTCAGCCAAAGAAGAATCCAGACATCTATTAGTCTAACTGCATCTAGTCAGTTTTTGAATATCTCTAAGGATGGAGACTCCACAACCTCCCTGTGCCAGTGCTGAGCCACTCTCACAGCAAGAGGCATTTCCTATGTTTAGGAAGAACCTCCTGTGTTTCAATTTTCCCTGTCACTGGGCACCACTCAATCAATCTCCCTTCTATCACTTGTACCCGCTGATGAGATCTCCTCTTTAGCCTTCTCTTCTCCAGGCTGCATAGCCCCAGCTCTCTCAGCCTCTCCTTATTGAATGGGTACTCCAGTCCCTTAAATCTTGGCAATTCCAGTGAAGTGTATACTCTGATAGATCAGCAAAGCGAGGTGGTGGAGTTGCTCTTTATGTGAAAGAGCGACTAGAATGTATTGAGTTCTGTCCAGGGACAGATGAGGACCAAATGGAAAGTCTGTGGGTGCGAATTAAGGGACAGGCTGGTACGGGTGGCACAGTTGTGGGGGTCTATTATAGACCTCCTGATCAGGACGAAGGAGTTGATGAGGCTTTCTACAGGCAATTGAAAGGAGCCTCACGACTACATGCCTTGGTCCTTATGGGGGATTTTAACTACCCCGACATTTGCTGGAAGACTTACACAGCCACTCACTCACAGTCTAGGAGGTTCCTCCAGTGCATTGATGACAACTTCTTAATGCAAATGGTGGACGAACCAACTAGGAGAGGAGTGCTGCTGGATCTGGTACTCACCAAGGAGGGTCTGGTTGAAGTAGTGACGGTCAATGGCAGCCTGGGCTGCAGTGACCATGAGATGGTGGAGTTTAGGATCTTGTGTGGGAGGAATAGAATACCTAGCAAGGCCACATTTTGGGATTTTTGAAGGGCAAACTTTGGCTTCTTCAATCAATTGCTAAGGGAAGTATCATGGCAAAGGGTACTAGGTGGTAAAGGGGCTCAAGATAGTTGGTCAGCATTCAAGGACCACTTCTTCAAAGCTCAGGATCAGAGTGTCGCAATGAGTAGGAAGTCAAGTAGGGGAGCCAGGAGACCAGCATGGTTAAACAAGGAACTGCTGGGCAAACTCATACGGAGAAAGAGAATCTATGGATTATGGAAGGAGGGGCTGGCCACTTGGGAGGAATATAGGACAGCTGTTAGAAGATGTAGGGAAGCAATCAGGACAGCTAAGGCCTCCTTGGAACTTAATCTGGCAAGTCGGGTCAAGGACAATAGAAAGGGCTTCTTCAAATACATAGCGAATAAAACTAACACAAGAAGCAGTGTAGGCCCACTGCTGAATGAGGTGGGTGCCCTGGAGACAGAGGATATAAAGAAGGCAGAGGTGTTGAATGCCTTCTTTGCCTCTGTCTTTACTCCTGCAGACTCTCCCTGGGGGACCCAGATTCCTATAGCCCCGGAAGGAGTCAGGATAAAGGAGGTGTTTGCTTTGGTAGATGAGGATTGGGTTAGGGATCAGTTAAGTAATCTGGGCATCTATAAATTGATGGGTCTGGATGGAATACACCCGCGGGTTCTGAGGGAGCTGGCAGAGGTCATTGCTGAGCCACTCTCCATCATCTTTGGTAAGTCGTGGGAAACAGGTGAGGTGCCTGAGGATTGGAGAATGGCAAATGTCATGCCCGTCTATAAGAAGGGCAAGAAGGAGGACCCGGGTAATTATAGACCGGTCAGCCTTACCTCCATCCCTGGAAAGGTGATGGAACAACTTATTCTTGACACCATCTCTGGACATATCAAGGATGAGGGGGTCATTAAGAGCAGCCAACATGGCTTTACCAAGGGGAAGTCATGTTTGACCAACCTTATAGCCTTCTATGAGCAAGTAACTAGGTGGATGGATGATGGTAGAGCAGTAGATGTGTTTTTTCTTGATTTCAGTAAGGCATTTGATACTGTCTCCCACAGCATCCTCACAGATAAGCTAAGGAAGTGTGGGCTTGATGATCAGGTAGTGAGGTGGATCAAGAACTGGTTGAAAGGAAGAAGGCAGAGAGTTGTGGTCAATGGGGCAGAATCTAGCTGGAGGTCTGTGACTAGTGAAGTCCCTCAGGGGTCGGTGCTGGGACCAGTGCTGTTTAATATTTTCATCAGTGACCTGGATGAGGGAACTGAATGTACCCTCAGCAAGTTTGCTGATGATACTAAACTGGGAGGAGTGGCTGACACACCAGAGGGCTGTGTTGCCATTCAGCGAGACCTGGACAGGTTGGAGAGTTGGGTGGAGAGGAACTTGATGAAATTCAACAAGGGCAAGAGTCCTGCATCTGGGGAAGAACAACCCCATGTACCAGTACAGGTTGGGGGCTGACCTGCTGGACAGTACTGAAGGGGAAAGGGACCTGGGGGTCCTGGTGGACAGGAGGATGACCATGAGCCAGCAATGTGCCCTTGTGGCCAAGAAGGCCAATGGCATCCTAGGGTGCATTAGAAAGGGTGTGGTTAGTAGGTCAAGAGAGGTTCTCCTCCCCCTCTACTCTGCCTTGATGAGGCCGCATCTGGAATATTGTGTCCAGTTCTGGGCCCCACAGTTCAAGAAGGACAGGGAACTGCTTGAAAGAGTCCAGCGCAGAGCTACAAAGATGATTAAGGGATGGAACATCTCTCTTATGAGGAGAGGCTGAGGGAGCTGGGACTCTTTAGCTTGGAGGAGACTGAGGGGTGACCTCATCAATGTTTACAAATATGTAAAGGGTGAGTGTCAGGATAATGGAGCTAGGTTTTTTCAGTGATGTCCAGTGATAGGACAAGGGGCAATGGGTGTAAACTGGAGCATAGGAGGTTCCATGTGAACCTCAGGAAAAATTTCTTTACTGTGAGAGTGACAGATCACTGGAACAGGTTGCCCAGGGGGGTTGTGGAGTCTCCTACGTTGGAGATATTCAAGGCCTGCCTGGACAAGTTCCTGTGTGATGTACTCTAGGTTACCCTGCTCTTGCAGGAGGGTTGGACTAGATGATATTTTGAGGTCCTTTCCAATCCTTAGGATTCTGTGATTCTGTGATTCTGTGATCTTCTGCTTTGCTTGGTCTTAGACCCCTTTGTCTTCTCTGACTTTTTAGCTGTGCTCTCGCTACCCTTCTTTCACTCAGCTCTTGCTAACTTAATGTGAATTACACCATAGATCAGGATGAACTTCTGAACCCATCATGGCTGAGCTCAGCAACAAGTACCAGGAAAAATTATTCTAACAGCAAGATCCTTAGAAAAACAAACAAACAAACAAAAGTACTTATTATACCTCTAAACTAAACATGTCTTTAAACTGCACTCCTGCAATACAAATGAATTCTGTCTTTAAAGTGCACTCCTGCAATGCAAATGAATTCTGTCTTTAAACTGCACTCCAGCAATGCTAATCTGCTTATGTTTGTCAGTCACTGGTATTGTGTAGGGATTTATTTATTTATTTTCTGTTAAATGTACCCCGGTTATTATGGAAGCAGGAGGTTCCCGGTCATTATAAAATCATTCATACACAAATCAATCCATCCAGACTCTGCATCTCAGCAGCAATATGCTGGCTCTGCAACCCTTCAGAATACACTTGGATCAATTTTGGTATCAGAGCTGCATTTCCCCTGGAAATCTGCATTCCCAAAACCAGGAAATAATCTACTACCTCCAATTAGTTATTGGACAACAGAATACAGAATGTTATTGCAATTTGCCCAATTCAAAGCCCATATCAAGAAGCATATCTTCTATTTGTACTGATTCAAAAGATGTTTTGGCTCACAATTAATACATGTAGAAAGTTCTAAAATTCCACATATCTGAAAAATACATTCAGGTTCAGTTGTCTTCATTAACTACTGCATAATATATATAGCATTTAAAACTTTAGTTTCCATAAAGGAGTTGCCCAGTGGGCTAGCTATACGATGAATAACATCTATGTTACATGTACTGACTTGGTGAATGATAGATGAGGTCTTCATTACAAGCTACGAAAACCTCTTTTTACCTAAGGAGGCTATAATTTAAAACTAAAAAGCCTAAAAATATAAAAAAAATAGTCTATATTATTCACTTAAATGTCATCTATGACCAAACTTAGGAATGCATGTGCATACTTAAAATAAGAATCCTTTAAAAAATTGAAGTTTTACCCATGGAATGGGGACAAAATAAAAATCTGGGTACTTCCCTGCACTTCTTCAAAATGTCTCTCAATGTTGATAGTATTGCCCTAATGCTTTATTTTCCAAGTCTGAGATCCACACACGTCTCCTGCTAATAATCAGTGCTCTGATGCTGCGTATCATAGGATATGATACCAGCTCTCTACCTGGTACTATATAGTATAAAGGATGGGCTTTATGTTTCTGTATAACAGACCATTTGCGAATGTGTCTCTTCAGATCAACAGATGGTAGAACAGAATTCATTTTCTCTGCCTGTTCAATCCTTTTCACCCTCCTTAGAGACATTTAGCAGAAATGATGAAAGGGACCATAAACCTATCAGTCCTTGAAGACTGTAACAACCACAAATAATTATCTGAGTACTTTATGAGATACAATGAACAAAACAACTTCAAATAAGGAATGTCAGAATTAAGTATAAATAAAAAAATAATTAAAAAAAACCAAAACTTTGGCAATGAAATCCAATAAGTCTATATAGGAGACACCCAAGGAAAGTGTGTGTGCTTCACAGGATAAAGCCACAGAAACTAAACTAGAATACAGGCACTGGACAGGGAGATGATCGTGTTGAATGAATAACAGTACTCCTTCTCTGAAGTGATCAGACGTATCAGTCAGCACTATGTCTGGATGTTGCAAAGAACTCTGTTTCTTCTTCTTGTCCAATGCAAGCTATATCAAGATCAACAAGTCAATTTCATATAATTAAAAGATGAATAAGAATAAACATTCAGTCATTGCCAAAGTAATCTGGATTAGATTAGTTATTTTTTTTTTAAATTTGGCTCTACCTAAAAACACAATCAAAAAGAAAAATATGCCATTATTTCAGTAACTGTCAGGGTTCCACACCTGGTTTGAACCTCGTGTCCATTTAGCAGTATAAGAGAGGGAAGGGATCACCATTAGTTATTTGGCATCTTATTTGTCTAATCATAAAGCCATGTTTGCCTAACCAGTCTGCTACTAGTGCTACAATTCAGAACACAGTAAATCAGTACAGATTAAAACTCTACCAAGTTTCCCACTGACTTAAGTCTTTGCTCCCATATGCCTAAGCCACCATTTGAAAACACTCATTAAGTTCCAAGGAACTTAATAAATGTCACCTATCATTCTTAAAGGACATAAAAAAAATTTATTATTTTTGAATACTTAATCTGATATCTACATAATGCCACCTAGAGATCCAATATGTATGTTGTTAATGCAGCATATTAAAAACTAGCTTCACTCACCTCAAATTCTAAGTGAAAAGTCTAGCTGAGCTGAGCTCAGATAAAAAAAGGAATACTAGATAATAAAGTTAGAAATTTCTTAATAGTATATTTTGATCTAGAAAATAAATATGCAGAACAATGCAGGGATTTTTTGGTATTTCTTGTACTAACTCAATGGCATTATGTCATTCAAATAAGAGAAAGAAAGCATTCATATTATGACTCACATAGGATTAATCTGAAAGAGGGAAACACTGTAATAGGGAAAAAACGCAATGTTCTTTTTTATGTCATAAAGCTCATTAACATTAATGATGAGGATAAGGTCTTTAAAATTCTGATATTTTGAGGCTGCCATAGAAACAGATCCATCAAGTCCTGTGGCTGATGGTGGTTGCTGCAGGAGAAATTCAGCTACAAGCAATAAGGGAATGATCTATCTCTACAGAATGTTTGTTCCCACCTTTATTAGTTAGGGGAGTTTTGCATCTTGAATGATAATTTGTGTGTGTTACACTAACTTACTGGTCGTCTTTTTTTATAAATTATAAACATCAGGATGCACAGTTTTTTTTCTTGATGATTTTTTTACATTAAAAAAAAAGCAAATATGATGCTGCAAGAGATTCAGATCTACAGCAATTTGATGTATCAAATTGTTCTAAAAATTCAGTCTGTCTCCCGCTCTCACACCAAACTACCACAAGTAACAGCTCTGTGAGGAACTGTGACACTATATAAAGATCAAAATCAAGTCTAGGAATACACACACATATTTACTTGCTAACTTTATCAAATTGTTGTCATAATATGTGAAACAGGTATCCAGATATTCAAAACCACCTTTTTCTTCTAGTAGTTTTTTTCTTGAAGCTTGCCTCTCTGAGGAGCTTTCAGTGGTGACAGCATGAGGTGGCTGCTTAAAGTAGACAAATCCTCGCTCTACTGGCAAAGCATACCCTTACATGGGGCAACAAAATCACTTGAGCAGGAGCTTAGGGAAACATAATCACCAGTACTCTTCCATGAACCTGGGCTCCTTCAGATGTAAGAGCAGAAATATTGGTTATTCAGATTTACAGCTGGGTCTAGCTTTCCCAAATATCTATGTCCTTGTTATGATTCCAAAAGAAGATGTCAACACTTTATTCTCAGTAGGTAAAAAGCTATTTCATCTTGAAAAAGAAGAACAACAAACACTAGCAGACTCTTTTGTGGTTTAAAAACTCCTGTCTGTGCACATTACCCTTCCACAGAATAAAAAAAAAAAAAAAAAAGAAAGAAAAAAAAAAGAAAAAAAGAAAAAAAAATTCTCTGTTTTGCTCTGTACACAAGGCTGCAACTAATTACAAGAAGAGACAGATGCTGAGTAGCCTTAAGGCTTTCCCTGCCACCACAGTGAGTCTGTGTGCTAGTCAACAAGCAGGTAGTGAGTGAACTCAAATGTTATCTGACAAGGCAGCAGATCCCATCACCTAGGGTTAGAATACAGACAAGCAACTCTGTGTTCAGAAGTAGAGACAGAAAAATTTCAAGCAGATTGTTTCTGACAGAAATCATATCACAGCCGCACTTTCTGACAAAGTCTACGTGAACAAAACTATACACTTTCTGTTTCCCATCTTCCCCTTTAAGAAACAGCCAGTATTTCAAAGGTACATTGAGGGTGACAGCTCAATGCACAATGGTTAGCAAGTTCTCCTATGCTTGCTTTCTCTTTGGAGGTATTAGGAAACCTCTACTGCTTATCTGTGAGGTAGTAGAAGATTGCCTGACATTTTTCTAATCATTCTTTGTTTCCTAAACACTTCCAACTTGCTTACAGAAGTGAAGTACGCTTCACAACTTATAACTGTGGTGTGAAGAAACTTCATGTGACTATGTGAAGCTTTAGAGAAGTTGCATCACCCTGAAAAGTAAAGTTAGCAAAAAGATAAAACCTGGCTACAATTGCCAATATAATTTCTACTGCAAGACAGACAAAATTTCCTAGCTGAATCCTAGCATGGAATTTGGTTATTAGCTTTGAAAGATAATTTTTGCCCTTCCACTACGTAACCATGATCTCCAAGTTGAAAGAAATAGTATGCACTTTTTGACTGTTGCAAATATCTGCCAAGCAACAGATTTGAACAGTTTTCTTGCTTTCCACCCAGAAAGAATTGAATTGATCTAGATTGAGCTGGCTGTTTCACTGTGAGTAATGTCAAAACAAGACAGGAGAAATACAGTGTTCAATGGAGCACATCAGATTTTATGCACACAGGTTCTAGCAGTACTGTAGATTTTGACCTGCAAGTTGGGCATTTGCTCCCAATGGCCCGTGAAAACCCTAGGGGAAGTTTTGGGGCTTTACTGACTAGAATGACAAATACCACTTTCTTTTGCTGAAGATGAGTATTTTCCATCCTTTAAAATTAAACAGAGAACATGAAGCATTCTTGTTTACCCTGTGGTATCATTAAGACACTGGAGGTGAACAAGGCATTGATTTCTAGATATTCCTTTTATCTCAATGGGATACACACACTGATAATTACTGCATATGAGAGAGGGGACTGTAAACAGGAGAAGCGAGTAAAGAAATATCAACCAATATAGACAGAGAATGTTCATCCTATGTTAAAGCTATTTTTACTCCAGATCTCTTTTACATTTCCATCTTCTAAAATTTTTAGGAAAGGCATTAAGGATTGTTAATACTGTGGATTTGCAGCATTGATCTCTACAATTACTCAAATGACTCTTGCAAAACATTTCACTTGATATTATGCTAGAAAACTAGTGGCATGGAATATATGTTTGTCTTATTGTTGCAGTCAGGCAATTTTATAGCATTCCCTACTGTGCAGCACACTGATTTCAGAGTAAGGTATTGGCTTTAGTCATAATTAAATTTATGTGGCTTGGGATGCAGCACCTTCCACTCTGGAGCAGTGCTATAACTTACATAATTTTCTAAATTACTTAGTTTTTACAAGTGTGTGGTAGATATTTCTAGGTATTAAAGCTATTAGAATTATATTACCACCATCAGCCCCCAAGTATAGAGTTTTAGAATAAATTTAGCTTATTAGCCTTCATATCACAAAGAGAAATTGATTTTTATTGTTAGCATGTTTTACTATTCTAACCTAAAGTATTTTATAGAAAATCAAATTCCTTGTTAGAAGTAATAATTTGTCCTTAAAAGTCTAGTTATCAGGACCGGGCTTATTATATGCAGGTTTATCATACTATGGCTGCTTCAGCCAACTCCAAAGTTAATGTCTTTGCTCACTGATACAGTAACAGGAATGTCATATAGTTTATGAACAATTTAAAAGCAGTTAGACTTTGAGGCCAGTCATGCACATCATGCGTAGATTTAAGCGTCCTGCCTGAGGTTACAAAAGACGTACAGCCCACTTCTCTTTCTTTAAAAGAATTCTGAAGATCCAACAAGAGACAAAGCATCATTTACGACAGCAATATATTATGGCATATTATTTCCACATTTTTCCTGACAGACTCTTTTGATCTCTGTTAGGGAAGTGATCAAGTATTTGAAAGATGAAGGGGGGGGGGGGATGGGGGTGAGGTGGCCTTAACAAAAGAGACTGGGAAGAACAGATTTTGTATTAAAAGTGACCAAGAAAAATAAAATCTAAAAAAATTAACCAAAACCTTGATGACTCCAGAACCTCAAACTTGATATGCAGCTTAATTCATTCAGGCAGACCCTGAACTTGAGAGTACTTAGGCTTGGAACCTTTCAGATTAAATGAATGGTTGGATGACTTAATAACAATAATAAGCTCTTTCTATAATCAAATGAGCTGCCTGGCCTCTGTGAAATCATTATATCACGAGCGCCTGAACATCATGAGTTCTTCTTGATTAATGTGGCTAGCCAGGAAAGCAATGTTCACAGAAGGATGAATATTACAGGAAGTAAAAATTGCAGAGATTACAAAAGAAAATGACTAACATAGCCCAGTGACTCAGTTACTCTGAGGTTACGCCAGACATACTGTAGGATGAAAAATCTACTTCAAACATCACCTCTTCTACTTATTCATCTTGCTTCTTGGAACAAAAGCTACTAGTTTATCCCTCCTCAGGCATGGAACAATTGTTTTAAGGAGCATTGGGCAGTTGTACTCAGGCACTCCTTATGCATTTAAGAAAGGGTGTCTACAAGTTTGGGATAAGATTATTATATGAATACCTCCATCTGACAAGTTTCCTAATGCTCACTAATTACAGTCCCCATAGACTTAGCAGTTTTTAATCAGAGGACAATAGGTTAACACATGGCTCTGTATTAAGATTGTTTTATGGGATATATGGACTTTTTCCTCTGTCAGATTCAGTTCTCTGAACTACAAAATAAGAATCAAGACGTTCAAAACTGATCTCCAAGAAGAGCCTTCTCTGCATGCAGCCTTCTCTGTTCTCATGTGCAACAAACAAAAGTTGTAATGAAGCTTGAAAAGAATTTCCATTTTAAAGTTTATTTTTTAAGTGGACTTGCCATATACATATGCACTACAAAGCGTATTTTTATATGATTGTTAATCCTACTGGAATTTTAAGAGAAACCAAAAAAAGAAGATGTATACTTTAATAATCATCTTTTCCAAAACAGAAATAGAAGAGTTTCAATAAACAACTTAATGGCTTTATAACTTTGCTAATAAAATAAAAAGCAGGTTAGGCTTGGAAGAAATTTCACATTTACAGGATGAACGTGCATGTAGTCTTGATACTTCGCTGTTTTTAAAATATTGCAGAAATTGTAGTCTCATTACCATTATTTCTATTTAGTGCCTGCATAAAATTCTAGCTACTTCAACAATATTTTGATAGTAATATTCCTCCACTTTCCTGATATTTTGCCTATTTTATTGACCCCAGGAGGCTAAAAAGCATAAAAGAAGCTTTCTGGAATCTGTTTATAGTAAATTCTGTAGAAAGAGGATTTGCATATTTTCTTTTCTTAATTAAAGCACTAATGAAACAATTAGTGTTCACTGCAAAATCAGGGAGAAAGCATTGAAGGAAATGGTAAATACTTTCTACTGATAAAATATGATTACTTTATAAAAATAATAGAGTAAAATACTTTAAAAAAAAACAACAATTTGCAAGCATGGAGAAAAATGTATGGTATCGATTCTGGAGGATGACTAAAATATTTCTGAAGGACTCCTTAGGTACTGACATTACTGCATACCATCACAGCAGTAGGAGTGCTTTGTTATAGCTATCTCACGTCTCCAAACGAAGAGAGCACTGAACATCATCATGGATCATTCTACTCAGAAGCTAACATGTCTCTAGCACTCTCAAAATAAACCCACGCCATACTTTTAAAGTTAGAAATATGAAACTTTAGAATCCAAGAGTCTAAACAACTGTTTGGGGTCTTCTTTGGAAACAGACCCTGTTGACAGTGAATTAAGGATAAAGAGTTGTCTGAATTCTCTCTCTAAATTTCCTAAGCAGCCAAAAGCTGTGTTGTCCTACAAGCTATAAAGGCAAACAACTGGGTCCACACAGGTACTCACTCTATATGTACTCTGAAGAGCATATCTGTGCATTAAGATGTTATTTAAGGATGGCATGTGACTCCTTGAATATAATTCACTCAGGATGTTGTCTCTACAGATGGAAATGTACATGAACTGCCTCAATTTGGTGCTAAAACCTTCTTGCAAGGAATATAATCACCAATTTCTTGTGTAGCTTACAGAAGTTTTTAATATTATTATTTGTGAGGAAAAAACAAACTAGAACAAGGGCCAGAAGAGTTTCTTTTGGTCCTGCTACAGATAAGTAGTATGACAAAAATACACATAGTGGAATGGTGTTATTTTAGTGTAGCTAATGAAAGAAAATCAAATGGCTTTTTTTTCTCTCTGCGCTGTTTCCAGGTAGTTGTAGCTAGCTAGTCCACACAGTTAAAAGATGTTTTATGCTCTGGGTGCTTATAAGGGCAGGAACTTTGCTTTGGTGCACATTTGTAAAGTGCTATGTGTACTTCTGATCCTTAAAAATAATAAACAACACTAGTATGCTTCATTTAACATGTCTAAAAATATTTTTCCCAGGAACAGCAAGCAGGCACTCTGTAGCTGGCCACAAAGCCAATAAAGTGTAATCCATAGAGACACTGAAGATTGTCTCTCTTCATCTCACTGTCCATTGCTATGATCTCTGGCTCCTGCTTAAAGTCTACCAAATTGGGAACTGGTGATTCTGGGAATTAATAATCAGTATCGTCTACCATGACTATGTACGTCTAGACAAAGCAGTAGTCACTATGACACAAAATACATATTTAACTTGGCTTTCTAGAAGAGATCCTTCACCAAAAAAGAAAAAAAAAAGAAAGAAAAATAAAATAAAAGTAAAAAGAAGCTAGTTCAGTTTTTTAGTCCACAACTTGGTAAATTAAATATATATTTGAATATAGGAAAAGAAAAATCAAAATCAAAGAAGTATATGTTGTGTATAAAGATAACTGTTTATATACTTTTCTGACACAAAACATGCCAAAACGCAGTATTGTTAAAACATAACTTAGTTTCTTTGCTTTTATCACCAGCATTATTTGCTGCTCCTTCCCATGTTCTCCTGCAGGGCCCCATCCCTTGGCAGAAGCAGGCTGTTCCTTTCATGAGTGCAAGATTCTCTGTACAGCCTCTCCTGAAGAAAGTTTGATTACCATTGACAGCCTCCCTGCTGCTCTCAGAAATGCCAGGAGGAAGAGCTGAGGGGCAGACAACTTACAGATACCAAGTTATTTCCATAAATGACAGCCACAAACCCTGTCTCTCTAGAAACACATGAGTAAGGCAACATATACAGAAGAAACACAGCTTTTGGATGAGGAAGATAACGTGCTTGTTTATAATCAATTTTGCATCTCAACTGTTTTTGTTAGAAATTCACCAGATTTTCTTTGTGACTAGTGGTGGTTTGGTTAGTGGCTTTTCATTTTTTTGGGGTAGGATTTTTGTTCAGTTGGGTTTTTTTAAATGCACATTTTGGAATAGTTCTCCCTTTTTAAACCGCAAGTTTTCTAGGAGAAATTTTCATAGAATCATAGAATAGTTAGGGTTGGAAAGGACCTTAAGATCATCAAGTTCCAACCCCCCCTGCCACAGACAGGTACACCTCACACTAAACCATCTCACCCAAGGCCTTGTCCTGGCCTTGAACTCCACCAGGGATGGAGCATTCACAACCTCCATGGGCAACCCATTCCAGTGCCTCACCACCCTTACAGGAAAGAACTTCCTCCTTATATCCAACCTAAACTTCCACTGTTTAAGTTTTAACCCATTACCTCTTGTCCTGTTACTACAGTCCCTAATGAAGAGTCCATCCCCAGCATCCCTATAGCCCCCCTTCAGACACTGGAAGGCTGCTATGAGGTCTCCACGCAGCCTTCTCTTCTCCAGGCTGAACAGCCACAACTTTCTCAGCCTGTCTTCATACGGGAGGTGCTCCAGTCCCCTGATCATCCTCGTGGCCCTCCTCTGGACTTGTTCCAACAGTTCCATGTCCTTTTTATGTTGAGGACACCAGAACTGCACACAATACTCCAGGTGAGGTCTCACAAGAGAAGAGTAGAGGGGCAGGATCACCTCCTTCGACCACGCTGGTCACAGCCCAGGATACGGTTGGTTTTCTGGGCTGGGAGCACACACTGAAGCCAGCTCATGTTCATTTTCTCATCAATCAACACCCCCAAGTCCTTCTCCGCAGGGCTGCTTGAATCTCTTCTCTGTCCAACCTGTAGCTGTGCCTGGGATTGCTCTGACCCAGGTGTAGGACCTTGCACTTGGCATGGTAAAACCTCATGAGGTTGGCATCAGCCCACCTCACAAGCGTGTCAAGGTCCCTCTGGATGGCATTCCTTCCCTCCAGCGTATCAACCGAACCACACAGCTTGGTGTCATCAGCAAACTTGCTGAGGGCACACTCAATCCCACTGTCCATGTCAGCGACAAAGACGTTGAACAAGACCGGTCCCAACACCGATCTCTGAGGGACACCACTCGTTACTGGTCTCCAGCTGGACATTGAGCCATTGACCACAACTCTTTGTGTGCGGCCACCCAGCCAGTTCTTTATCCACCGAGTGGTCCACCTATCAAACTGATGTCTCTCCAATTTAGAGACAAGGATGTCATGTGGGACAGTGTCGAATATTTTCCACAAGTCCAGGTAGATGACATCAACTGCTCTACCCCTGTTCATCACTTCCGTAGCCCCATCGTCGAAGGCCACCAAATTGGTCAGGCAGGATTTCCCCTTAGTGAAGCCATGCTGGCTGTCACCAAGCACCTTGTTGATTTTCATGTGCCTTAGCATGCCTTCCAGGAGAACCTGCTCCAAGATTTTGCCAGGCACAGAGGTGAGACTGACTGGTCTGTGGTTCCCTGGGTCATACATTTTCCCCTTCTTGAAAATGGGGGTTATATTTCCCTTTTTCCAGTTGTCGGGAACTTCACCTGACTATTCATTCCTGCTATTCAATCTGCACCTGGTCAGGTATTTGAAAAAAAACAGTTCCCCCTACTTGTTGAGGAGACACTGTGCGCAACTAAAATCAAACATAAATAAGCTAATAACTAGAATTTCATAAAGATGCTTCAGTTATACATGAAAGATACATTCCACCCACCCTGAGCTATAATTAAGACTCAAAATTACTCCTAAAAGGAGAAAACTACAGAAAAGTGTTGGGTTTTTTTATTTATTTTGTTTTTAAATAGATCAAATTACAAAACCAATAGGTTTCTCTGAGAAGTCTTCAAAACTGGATATGGATTCTCCATGAAGAGCCACCCTATACAAAAATAGGAGGAAATGTCTGCTTCAAATCTCCTCAAGTACATAACCTGTGATCTACCCTATTGCTAAGTTTGCTTCAACTAATTTCAAATGGAATTGCAATGCAATGTTACACACAAAGAAGGCAAACCTGTAAGTACCCACAATCTCAAAGAAACAGCATGGAGGTGTAGAGAAGTGGAATCAATATAACAGTAATACTACCAAGCTTTAGTAATAGTAAGTACTCAAGCTACTAAATACACACACTGGGACAAACGAGACATACGTAAAACACAATCCTCTAACCCATGTCCTACAGGTGAACTAACAAATGTGAATTGACCTTGCCTTCTCCAGGATTCTTTGAATAAGCTAAAGATCAGTCATGTTATAGATCCTATGTCTAATTAAAAAAAAAAAAATAATTAGAAAATTAAAAATATAACTAAATCAGAGTAAAACGCATTGTATATTTGCCTTGACTATACAAGTAATAGTTTATTGAATCAGTATCCAGGAACATGTTGGGGACATTCTGTCCACATATTAAGATTGATTGTTCACTGTTGCTTATTTTCCATTATTACCAATAAAGATAAAATAACCATATGTTTGAAATAACTGGTATTTCAATTTTACAGAACTTAACACAAAGAAAGTATAGGATCTAATCTGTTTTCACTAACCTCCTAGAAAAGCGGTTCATTGCTTTTGGGTATTTAGTGAATTAAGTCTTGGTTTTGTGGTTAAACATGATTTTTAGCCACATTGAAAATTGTTTCTTGGTAATAACAGGTTTTCAACAAAATGCCTTTTTTCTTTTTTTTTTTTCTTTCTCTCAACCGCTATTTTGTTTCTGTTTTTGTCACCAGCTGCTCATGTTATTACTTGCTTAATTTTTCTTTTTTCTCTTTCAATCTTCCCTCCCTCCAGGTGTTACAAGGCTGGTTTTCAACTATTCTATTTTGTGGTAGATTTCTCAAGCAGGAGTTTGTTTCCATCATGTCAGTAGGTTTTGCGTATTTATTGTTATTTTAAATTAAAATGATCTTATCAGATCATTGTCACTCCTGATAGAGTGATTTGGGGGTTTGTGGGTTTTTTTTGCTTTTGTTTTTGTTTTGCATAAATATACATGAGATTAATGTGTGACTGAACACAGATTCATTTTACAGTATAATTTCAGCTTTCTACTTATTGGTTACAATCTCAAGAAAACATACCATCAGCTCATCAAAATCAGTGTATTGTTGGAACTTATATTCAAGAATAATTACATTAACATTCACTCTCAGAATGAGTTTGTGTGCTGTAAAAATGGTGGGAAATAATTTTTCTCACTCTGTACATGTAAGTTGCAGGTGATCTGCAGACTGGAAGCCATATTCATGTTAAGTAAATGCCACAAGCTGCACAAGGTATGTGACAAAGCTGCTTTCTAGAAAAGCTATTTCATCCTGTAGCAGTGTGAGAATCCATTCAGTAGCGAATTCTTTATCTTCAGTCTAAGCCTACTTGTGGAAACTTCCCGAAGCTTGGTACTCTAGAGAGCAATAAGTTCCAGTTCTGTAGCATTACAGTGGTCTAGAAGAATTTCTGTCACTTAGTTTTACAAGTGAATTCAGTCATAAATTGAAGTGAAACAACCTTCCCACCAAACTGCAATTGCTCTTAGAATTATACAAATAATTATTTCCCATGATAAATGTACACTCTCAGACATGTCATTAACAAAATGTTTGTAGTTTATTCTTTGTAGAAATAAACTGATTTTCTGATATTCTTCCAGTGTATTTTTTCACATGGAGTAAACAGCCATTAGAACTCAAAAATTTCAGTGATTAAAATGTCATTTTATAGTTAATTTTGACATCAGTGAGAACCACAGGCACAAATCTAAGAACGAATTTGACTGCTCACATAAATAGTAGTTTTTATAGCTGGGGAGTTGCACAGGGATTAAAAAAGAAATCTGATCAATGAGAGCATTAAATTTGCATCCTTACACTGATTTTACACTTACAGTGACAGCATATTTTCATATTTATATATTTGTGAATTTTAAAGGTAAGTAATCATATACACATGTATATTCTTATGCCTTTAAATATATCTGCTGTTATCTGTACATATATATTTCTTAAATATTTCAAATATTAGTACCATGAATAGTAATTTCTTGATAACCACATTTTGGTTTTAGCTAATTTTTCATACTTACTTGGAGTGCTGGATTTTGTTGGCTTAGTTTGTTTGGGTTTTTAAATTATCATTCTCTAGATCTGCCAATGTTCTTAATCCTTTTCCCTTTGTACAGTAAGGCCTCAACAAACCAATAATGTCTGCAGATAAAGAATATCTCTGAAGTAACAAAAATAAGAGTTTTTAAAACACAACTAAAAAAAAGCCAGCAGAAATACCATATTCGATTTCTGAGGCAGATGCATTGGTACCTCCATACTCTCAGCATACTGTAATCTATGTGGACACCCCCTCAATTTTAGTTCATCCATAATACTATTTGGGCCAAATGCTAAGACCATTGCATTGAAGAACTGATTCTTGTGCTGAGATGCTTTTATACTCCTTAAAAATGATAAAAATAAGGAGTATATGCATAAAAAACCTAACTTAGGCACAGATGTTTAAAAAAAACAGTTAAAAGTCTTAATTCAGTAATTCCAGTACAAGAAGAATACATTTTAGACCATTTACTTACAACACAGGAATAATTGTAGTAAATGCAATTTCACTAAAGTAAAAACATGATTGAGATTTCAGTTTCGTCTACCTCGTTTTTCTTGGCATTACTAAGAAGGCTGACAAGCTCTCAGGACCATAAGGGTGCTGTAAACAACATCAGCCTGGTTATTCTTCCATTACATTTTTCACTTTTTTTTAATTGAGGAGAATGTTGCAACAGAGAAATATGAGTCTATTAAAAAGTTAGTCCCCAGCAACTCAAATAATTGGTAGTCTTGCACTGCCTTGAATTGACTAAGGATAGACTTCTACTGCAGCCAGGCTACAAAAATCTTTAACACCAGATTAAATATTAGAAGCCTATACAACTATTTTACCCATCATTTCTTAATAGAGGGGGATTCATATGGAATCACATACCAGTAGAAACAGTAGGAAAAAACGGTTGCATAAAAAGCCCAGCTTCAGGAGCGGAATTGCCTCGTGGTCTGTCACAGGGCTGCATGATGTTAAGGAAACAGGTTCAAACCTGCCAGATCAAAATAAGATCATAATCTCAGTGTATGCAATTCTCTATCTTTTCTTCTCTGCAAGCACTTATAGGACACAGGGTATCCTTTACCAAAGAAGAGAACATGTAATGATAACGCCTTTATGAAATGTTAAATGATTGAATTATTTTTATCCCAGTAGCTTTATGAGAGGAGAAAAAGCAAGAAACCCCACGAAATTATATAACTCCCAGGAATTATTACAATGCTTGTGCATTACTACTAATTCCACCCTATTAGATGATACTATATCTTTTCATAATGAAGATTAAATGCAGCAGAAACTATATAATGGCAGAACTGCTGTAGATCAAATTGAGTCTACCATAAGAAAAATGATCACTGATCCCACGACGTTATGGAATAGTAAACTTAAATTGTGCCGCTTTTCAAGTTCATGTGACTATGATTATTTAATTTTCCTTTGTGCGTGCTCAAGTATAGCTGTTATGTGACTACACATGAGAGAACCTGAAATTAATTTGTCTGTATAAGATCAGTGACTGTACAAATTCTTATGAAAACTAACATGCCATGACAATAGTAATTTTGATAAAATTACAGCAAGAACTGCAATTCTCTGCCATCTGGCTGTCTCATCATAACTACTTTGATGTGGTTTTTATTACTTATTTACTTACTTCAACTACTTTATCAGTTGTTTCAGGGCTTAGAAACGTTAACTGTAGAACAATATTAAAGAAACAGTGTTGCCAAAGCTTCATGTTAATGCCATACAAAAGTTTAAAATAATCTGCAATCATTTTTTAATTAAAGCCCTAAAAATCATAGATCTACTCTATAAAAAGCAGACACATTTTACAATTCAAAATTCTAATATGTATCAATTTCCAGAGTATTCTGATTAGTTTCTTCGAAAGTCTGAATGAACTGTCATTCCCCTTTCATCTTCCTATATAAAACCTTTCAATTATTTTGGAACTGAATTACATATTTACTTAATATACAAACAAAATTAACAGGCTTCCAGAGAAATACATCTAAATAAATTTTTATAAACAAGGAACCCATTAACTTGAGGTCAGGGTATCAGTTCTATGCATTTCTAATTCAATCATATTTATTCTAAGGCAAATCATCTCTTTGATGACTTTTTATGAATAATAACTAGCCACCATAATTTATTTTCTTTATAAGGGATGGAGAATGGTGGAGAGGGTCAAATACAGCCTTTATCTTACCACTGCAAATTTGTTTGCCTGATAAAGGTCTGATCTGAAAACATACAACTTTTGTAATTTTATACTGTAATATTTCATATTCAAATTCTCAAGATGAACCCCAGCATGTCCAAAGCTCACAGAATCATCCCTTTTTTCTAGGAGATACGGATATTTTCCATATCCATTACAGAATTATTAGATCATAGTATGCAATATGGTTAAGAAGATGTGCACACTAAGTATCATCTAGTACATGATAATTTAGCACATACAAATTTTCTAGAAGTGTTAAACTCTGAAGCCTAAGGCTAAAATTCAGAAAATTGCAGAAGGTGAGCACCTAGCTACCAACCGAGCAGCAGTCTTGTTCTGGTTATTTTTTTCTTTTTCATGCACTCTTTAATGCTTTAGTGGTATTTTGATACAACCTGAGAAAACTCAGTTAGGTATAAAGAATAGATCTGGTGAGATAATGAGATTCAGTGCAATTTCTAGTGAAGACTTATATCACAAGACCTGGTAGTATTGACATTCTTGCTAATGCTAACAGTTCACAGAAGGCCTTGAAGGGCGAAATCCTGGTCCCACAAAAGTCAAGGCTAACTAATCCACATCAGTCTTGGTCTGTTTGTGACTTCACCCATGACCCTGTAAAAGCCCAACTGCACTTTGAAGACCAAACCCTCACCTGATAGAAACTGCCAGTTCACTGAATTAGTAGAGTGCAGTGGAACTGTAAGAGTCTAAGTCTGTATCTCTCGGTCAGGGCTAAGACCTGTAACAGTGGAAACTCTACTAATAAAGCTGTATCGGTATTGTGAAGCTGGAACTCTACAAGGCTGTCAACTTCCAAAAGAGGAAAAAAAACCACACACACCCCCCAACAGATAGTGCTGCCATCAGAAACTCCTTGCAGATGGCATAAAATAGCTTAACTGTAATTCACTGGGAGCTAATTTCAGTCATTGCTAATACATGCTGGGTAGAAAATTAGTGTCAAGCAACAAAATGGCATGATTTTTTAAAAGCATTTGGATTCAAGTTTCAAATACTCTCAATTAACCAGTATTGAAGTTTCCAGATTAAAACACCTCCTATAGACCCACACACCACCAGCCATTTTTTTCAGTTTTAAGAAAAAATATACAGGATGTTGAACATTATTGTTCATATTGCAATAATTAATTAAACCTATGGCTATATAATACAGCCATATTTGGCTGGTAATGACTGGACAGATGTAGCATTTTGCTAAATATTTACTTACGTAAGTAATTTTTCTCTGAACACTGGAATGTTTCTGCATGCAAATTTTCATTTTGTTCTGTAATTGATCCCTCTATAGCTTTATTATTACAGACCCACCTGAATAGGCCATGCTACCATAACTATGGAGATGAAACAATTCAGATTTGTTTCCCCATGTCCTTTTATTTATTTTCATAAAAAGCTTTTTTACTTTCTAATCTGAAGACCCAAACATTAAAAGATTATCAAGTGCACCATAAACAAGTGGATTGGACAACCTACTGATCTATTCCTGAGATAAAAATAGCGTAAAAATACTTCCAAAAAGCACCAGACCCACTACTTTGGTAGCAGCAAATATGAAGATTTAAGCAACATTCATGGATGATGTTTTTGTTTTCATCCTTCATAGATTAATATAAAATCCATCAGTAATAGACATGTACTCCTAACATCTAAGATGTTAAAGTACAGTTTGAATCCATACAGAGTTAAGACTGCAAAACTGTGAATTCTACACGTATACTGAAAGTCAAAATCAATTATTTTATTAGAAGGTGAAAAGCTGTTCTCAAGAATAATGGATTTATTTCTTAAAACCCTGTAGGTACCAGTAAGAGTGAAGCAATCAATGGGTTGCATAAAACTGGAGGCAGGTACTTGACATTAAAAAAGCATATGCAATTTTGGTTTTCTGTTACTGTAAAATTAGAGATCTTTCTGATTTGCTTTGCACTTATACATGTTCCAAAGCTTGTGTTTGTATATACCAGACAGAATATATAAGATAGATGTACAGAAAAATACTGAAAATGCAGAGGCCAATGAAAGCTAAAGGCAATAACAACATATGTAAATTTTGAATATAAGAACATTAACATTTATCTTTAACATTTGTCTTTAACACCAGTATTGTTATTCCAAATTAAAAGCATTCTCTACTCCATGGTTTAAGTGAAATCTCTATCAGGCTTTTTATTTTCCTCCAAGCAAACTGTGGAAGGGTAAATACTCATTAGTTAGGAAGCCAAAAGTGTTCTGATTCTAAACACAATAAATTATTTGCAGAGTGAGGTTTTGTTATGAAAATAATAATTACATGGCAAAAACCTCCAAACAATTATGCTGGGACAAAGCTAGGACTTAGGAGATAATGGATAGAGCCAGCAGGGATTAAAATGTGCAGGATTTCCTGGTCATTTACTCACTAGAAGATTTGAAAATCAGTTTATTCATGGGAGAAAAATAACCTCTTGCCATCTTTGTGTCCCTGATCACAAAACACACAGAACTTTACGCTCTCAGTGCAATACTGAAAGGAGATAAATGTGCATTTAATCAGCTTTGCCCCTCATAGCAGGTATCACTTTGGCAATCAGGAGCACACTGTAGATAGCAAAAATAATGGGAAGACAATATTCCAAGTGGAAAAAAAAACCCACACTTTGCAAAATACTCAGAAAGACTGTAACCACAGGTGGCTATTTTTGCTGACCTAAAACAATTCCCTAAAAGGGTGGTTGTGGTGCAGCCAGAACATGAAGGGCATGTTTTCTTTTTAACTCATGCATTCTTCTATAATCCTGGGGTCTGAGTAAAGAGCACCATCCCAAATGCAAAAAATCCTTCAAGATGCAAAGGAAAGCTCACACTGACAATCCACAAAGAGGGTGTGTGAATGACTACCTCTTACTACTGAAATCCCAAAGAACCATTTTTCTTTACACATCTATATCAGGAATTTTATTCACTTCCACTTGAGAGAAACCTGACAAAATGAAGCACCCTTACTGAATAGGCTGGTAATTTTCATAAAAGACATAGTCAAACTGGTAAAGACAAAATCATCTAAATTCTCCAATTTTTACTTCAATCTGAAATAAAATAATATGAAATACAGTCATTGAAGGTTTCTTGTAATAAGAAACGTTTTACAGGTACTAACACCAATAAGTAATGTATACGAAGAAATTTTTTTTCCTGACAATTCTGAACTGCTTGTCTTTCATAGGATTTCTTATGGCTATTTACATTTTCACTCAGTGAAAATCAATTACCTTCCTGCAATAAGCCTCATTTGCTACCTTTGAGTATAATAGAAACACCATTAGGATGATGACATTACCCAAAAGAAGGGCACTACACAGTTGGTAGACATAAATTAAGGACCCTTTCACATATGCATTAGAAATACTGCTGTGACTGAAATATGCATAAAATCTGTATCTATTAGAGCTATTAGTGTGTGCTGGTGATGATTTTGAAGGAGGAGGGAGAGATTGTGATCTACTACTTTGACAAAATTATGTATTTCCTTTTTTTCTCAGTGTGTGCCACTGATGCAATAAGCAGAGGCCCCCAGCTGAGCTGCATTTGGAAATGCCACTGAGCATGGTATACGCGCTTCACTTCCCTTTGCTGAAGCAAGACACTGTCAGGAATAGAGTGCATGTGTGCTGCCAAGCCCGCTCCTCCTTCCTCACCCTGACCTCCACTGCTCTGCGGATGTATGCCTGGGTGAAGGCACCACTCATGTGGAAAACAGCTCCTGCAGATCAATTCATAGGATTTAGGGACATTTAACTTCCATCAAGACCACATCATCGTATTGATATTTGAAGACTAACTTATTACTGAACATTAATGGGACTAACATAAAGGGCTGTGTGCTTGCTTGGAGGGAAGAAACTAATTTAGAGATTCCTCCCTTGAAGCCTGTTAAGCAGAGGAAACTACTTCTTTTTACCTGGGTTCTTACAAGCTTAAGCAAAACAAAATTATAACACAGTATGATGAGTTATTATGTATTAAAAATGTAAAGCGGAGTTCTCTCCTACTTCCATATTCATTTGACATACCAATGAGCCCATTAGGAATAAAGAAAATATTGGGACAGTCTCTCTTAGGAAAAGGATTACTGATTATATTTGTCATGTGTTAACAGAAAAGCTGTAGTTAGCTTTCTTTATGGACATACCAAGAACTGTTTCATTCTAGAAGTACTTAGAGAAAAAGAAAAAAAAGCAGATTTAAGCTTGCTCTTTCAAATCAAAAGTTAGGATACTCTCAGTCCTACAATAGGCATACAGCTGATATTGCTACGAGTAGAGTTAAATCAGTCAAACATTCAACAGAAATATACAAAAACTTGCTTAATTAGCAAAGAGAGAAATATTTAATATGCAGAAGGGTGATCCAAGAATTCTAACATTCCATAATGAAAAGACACATTAGCAATACAACAAAAGCAGTAACCTGGAGCTCCACTAGGTTACGCAGATGAAGGTGCATGGGCAAAGGCAAAAGAAGGACAGAAGAATCAGATCTAGGCACTGTTTCCTGCACTTAGAGAGACTCAAAAACCAGGGAACTTCTACACTGCAGTTCTGTACTCTGACCAATTAGAGATAGTAGTTCCACAGTGAGAGCTAGATACTGAGCAAAGAGGCACCATTAAGCAAAACAAATATGTGCATCCGAAAAGTCTCCCTAAAAATCAAACATTAATGCCATTCAGTTAACCAGATGCATAAAGGTTTTACTGTATTTGCAAAAATTGAAAAATAAAACAATGAGAATCTTGCAAGGTAAACCCAGAAATCAATAGTAGGGCCATTAAGAGTTTTTCAAATGCAAGATTACCCACTCATAGTAAAACCAGGATTTTCTTAGAATCCAACCTATCTGCAAGATTATTTTGATGAGGTCTCCATTAAGTCCTGAATTATCATTGTAACCTAAATATTCAACCACACTGCAACAAAATTAACATGGAGTATTTCCTAGGTAATTTTTATTCTAGCCTATTTCATTTTTCTGTTCTGCACAAAAATAATGTGCCCATACGTTGGCTACACATTTTTTCTAAGTAAGCTTCAAAGTACTAGGGTTTTACTGAGCTCTTGAGGAAAATGCATCAAGGAGCTGATATTTTTCTATATTTTTTTTCCTAGAAAAATAAAGACTACCTACATAAAAGTGACCTTACACTGTGGACATTATATATTTTACATTAAAAATGATGATTGGTAGAGGAATGTTCATATCTCTTCAGGTATTTATGTTGCTACGATGTACAGCAGAAAATATGCAGAATGGATGTGGCTTCAGATTAACCGTTTAGACACTATACATTTCACAAGGATGAAGGTCATAACAGTTGAGCAAACCATTTCCATCAACATTTTAGATAAGAAGATTATATGATACATAGAATGTTCATTTAAAGTAGCTGGACAGAATATGTGCAAGGTATTGTGGCATTCCAGGAAATTGTCTAAATGAAGAAAACACTACAGTGGAAAATAGAGCAGTTCTTTGAATATAAAGCAAGTTAAGAAAAGCATTAGAGTCTTTTTTTGTTTCATTGTCTCAAAATTAAAAAAAAAAGAGAACCACACACAACTGTTTCATTTCAAGTACAAGCCCTGAATCTATTCAAACCCTAACCTCAGGGTTTTTGAATGTATATGTTTTTTTTTTTAGATACAAATCTAATAGTGTTCCTTAAAAAGCACATTTAAGCTAAATGAAAGTCTTCACAGAAATAAATTAAAAAAATTAATAAGAATTTGAAATTACAATAAATTCCACTCTTAATTGCATATTTATGTACCTAGGTACAAATACTACAGAGTACTAAATATATTGGTTTTCTTGCTCAGATTATTACATTGTTCTGATCTGTACTATATGAACATATCTGAAGAGAAACATTTCTTGTTTTCATGTTATGGTGTTCTTTCACCTCTAATTAATAGAATGCTTAATAAAATCTTTGACAGATGTCTTTATTAAATGACTGATGGATCTCAGTTTTGAAGTTACACAGTCTAGCAAGGAATCAAGGGTGGGTTTGGGGTTTTTTGGGGGGTGGGGGAGGAGATTTCTCTCTTTATTGAAAACCAAGACCCTGTGAAATGGAGGAACCCCTCTTTTCCCCTGTTCCTCTTTCATCCCAACCTCCCATACCGCAAAGTGATGGCATTAGAGTGAGGATGAGTAAAAATTCTTTCAGATTATGAAATGAGCATTCTAAGAATACACTTGCTCTATCACAAATATACTACAAAGTCTAAGTACACTTAATTCCAAAATCAAGGAAGAAGGAAGAGAATGCTCCAGGAATTGAATCTTTCCAAAGGATTTGGAAGAAAATGTCTTCTTACATTAACCCTAACTTAAAGCTATATGGAGTGTTTAAGCACTGTGTCGTTAGCTGACTTACTGTTGCTTGATACTGAAAAGGAGACAAAGAGTTAGAATGGAGATTAAAAATGGCCTTCTCCATCTCACTCCACTTCTCAATTTCAGTCAGGAACTATGCCCAGTCCCTTGAATTCGCAAGTATATACACCACAGAACAAATCTAAAGTGCCAGAGCAAGCATCCAGATTTCCAGTAACACTGGGAGGCCCCAAGAACCAAATTCACCAGCTTTACAACTGTTTTGCAGCACCAGGCTAGGCTAGACCAGAAAGAAAAAGATGTCTTGAATTTAATTTTATTAAGATAACAAGCAGTTCTTGCAGGTTCATATGTTGATGTAAAATGCCATGTACAATCTATGAAAAATTATTTTTTTTTTGGAAAATAGAACACAATTAGTAATTTGCCAAGGCTGAGTCTGAATTCCAACCTTCAGCTCCTTTGTTTTATACAACTGATTTTAACCTCATTAATTAAAACAAATCCTTCTCAATCAGTTGAAAGATACCAGTGGTAAGTTTAATCTAGATATTTTGATAACTTAAATACTTCTTCCTTAATACATATCTTAATATTTTTCTGGCATTTTAGATACACTGGAGTGTTTGGATTCCAGGAGATTGCCATGCTAGTCCTGTACATCTGCTACTGCTCATCCGACTGAAGTATTTCCAAAACATTAAACTTTGGAGCAGTCACTCTGAGAGGCTTCAAATAGAAAGGAATACTCACAGCAGTATTTCATACTACCCCTTTCTAGCTTCCATTAGCACACCTCTGCATTTCATAGCCACCACAACTTTAGTTTAACTAGATAGTACAGAGATACCTCCTCTTTCTGCAGTACTTACCAAACTTTATCATCCTTATCAGACCAAATCTTTGTATATGAGGGGGGGGGGGGGGGGGGGGAGGGGGGAAATCAACAAAATAAGAGCAGTGGTTTGGATTTGTTGTTGTTGTTGTTTTGTTGTTTTGTTTTTTATTTTGCTGAGGCTTATTCTTCTGTGGAATTACCTTACTATTGTCTCTACACCTTTTGGAATTATTTAACTCCAGTTGCCTTCAGAAGAAGAAGCTATTACAATAAAACAAGCCTCTATGGAAATCCCACCTGCACAGCAGATCAGTGTCAGGACAGCAGATCATATTTTCAGAATTATTACAAAAGGAGTATTGAACAAAAACGGAAATACGCCTAGGCCACTGCTGAATCTATGAAGAATCAGTATCTTGCAAAAAAACACAAGCAGTTCTGGTTGTTGCCATATGAAAAACAATGTAGAGAAAAATCTGAAAAAAGCATGAGGAGGCACAGCAGTCATGATCAAAGATGTGTAGCAGTTTCCACAGCAAAGAACAGGATAGAATACGATTTGGAAAGAGAAGGCAGAGAGCATGATGGAAATCTAGATGATGAGCATGAAGAAGAGACTAAGGGAAGATTGTCTGACTGTTCAACATGAAAAGCAGGAGGTCACCAGGTGGAGCAAGCCATTACAGGTTGTAGAATAAAGAAAGACACACTTCTTAACAAATGCTTAATGAATCTGCGGAATAGCCTGACATATAATGTTGTATCTACCAAAGGATTATACTTTTGAAACAAAGTCATGGATTAAAACTTTTCTTGGGCTTTTAAAAGTCCATGTTGATAAATCTTGAAATCATTCATTCCAATAATATAAAGCAAATTGAAACATATATGCTCTAAAACATACTACTGTAATATTCATTTTCATTATTTCTACTGTGGATTCATCATGTACACCACACGATTCTTTTTTTTTTTTTTTAATTCTTTTTAATGGACTGGAATAATCATAACTGTCACCATGAATAAACACCACCACCCCCTCAAAAATCCAAATACATTATCTTCATCTGCCTCAAAACATATGTATACACATAGTTAAAGAGATTGTCATGGTATGGTTATCTCACATTCAGGGTACTAATAGGATGATGGTACTTGCTCCTGGGTCAGTGAACAAGCCAAAGCTGCCTAAAGCCAGACTCAAGCTTTAAGAGATGAGAAGATGGTCTCCCCTACCACCACATTTTTCAGAAGAGGAAAACGTACAGAAATAGATTTTTCTGGTTCTACGCTGTTTCATCTTTGCATGCTCTCTGCTTTCTGTTTTAGCATAGCTGTGCTAGTCATACTCTTGCCTTCAGGCCAGAAGGTCAGAAGTTGAAGGACAACATAAAAACTTAGGTTCGAATTCAGCGATGACACGGAGGCACAGTGCTCATAGGGGAAGAGCAACCATACTGTCAAAGGTGTCCTCTTTGGATGAAACACTGAACAGTGGTCCCTACTGGCAAAGTCAAATGAAAAAGGAATAGAAGGTCCACTATGAAAAATTTATTTTAAAAATGACTGACATAGAGTTCAGAAAGAAAGATAAAGTTCTGATAGTTTTGTTCTTTAGCCAATAAAAAATTGTTTTACATCCATCTAGATTTATGGAGGTCTGGCAAAAATATTTACCTTTCATATCTCATTATTCATGTTACAATAATTAGAATATAAAAATCTAACTTATTTTAAATCATGTGGCTTTAATGAAAATCAAGATTCATAACTGAATTAAAAAAACAGCATTTGTTTTTGCTTTCTTGGAGTCAGGTTAAAAGAGACTCTTAGTTGTCACACTTCAGAATTTTTAACTGACTGTCTTCATGCTGGCAGTGGCTTATAAGTGAACAAGCATTTCAGTTTGTAAGAATTATTTTAGAAGTGTGGTGAAAGACATCTAAAAATTAATTAAGTCAGTGAGCATTAAATCAAGAACAAAGCTTATCTGAAACTGGCACTAATTTCAAGTCCACAATATTAAGCTTAAGAAGAATAATGCTGGACGAAATAAAAATACACCAGTAATCCTTTTGCTGGTATATTTTGCAAAAGATATGCAGCAGACAGAATATGGAGCAGCTCGTGACAGTTCAGGGAGAACTTCAATAGTTTGTTGTAGGAGATAAAATGTTAACAAGGAAGAAGTCAGAACAAAATCTGATCAAGAGAAACAGATATATGCCACTTACAAGGGGATAAGTCTTCTCTAATTTGAGTGTATTTTCTTTGCTTACGAAAAATTTCCCCAAAAAAATTCCTCTTTGGATGCTATAATGCCATTTGCAAATTCTCTACTCTCTGACTACAATGAGACATTTCATGGGGTTTTTTGTTTGGGTTTTTTTTTTTCAAGTGGAAAATGTTTCAAAGACATAAATAGAAAGTATATTCTGTGAAATATGCACTTCCCTATACATCCTAGAAAACCTTGGAAGTGAGTAACCAGACTGAAAAATCTGGAATAGAAGAGAAATCACAAATCCTTGGTTGAGTATAAAGATATGACTCTGCAGATGCATATTCCTTTTGTATACACTTGAAAAACCTAGTCCCTATGTTATTGCATCTGAAGTTGCATACAGGGAATTAGCAGCTGAAGGACCAGATCCTGCAGGATTCTGAGCAACACCAGGGAGGTTTTTTGGTTTTGTGTTATTCTCCAGTGATGTCACTTATGGTGACAAACATTCACAGGCACTTTTATATTGGAACACACATCCACACATTCAGAAATGCCAACACATACACACTCATTTTAATTGATAACTTCACATTGGGCTTTTATATTTTTTTATTTCTAAAAATATGTCACTAACTTTCAAATACAATTCCATATTCTAAAAGTCAAAAAAATGTGCATCTAAGCACAGCTGAACCTTTAATACATTTATAAACAGCTGCAATGGTGTTAGTCAACAACAAAAGAAAGAAATATTGAAAGCACTAAAAAAAGTAAGTGAAATATTTTATAGACTGAAAAGAAACTCACAATTTTATTCCATATAGTTCAGGCACATTTCAAGAGTTCTGAAAAACAAAATCTATCTATTCACTTTATGATTTCTCAGTGGTTTTGTGTGGGGAAAAGAAGCCCTAGCTTATGAGTAATACCATGACTCAGTATGTGGTCACCATCCAAGAAGCGCTGTTTGGATTTCTCTATGCACTGTACCAAGAATAGTGATCCCTGACTTCATCCGCCCAACAAAGTTCTACCAGCATAGCCAATCACTCAAAAATGAGAAGAGGCAGAATCTTTTATAAACACAGCAATATTGAAATTAAAACAGAAAATAGACTTTCATTGGTATCACTTTTTACTTCAGGGTGGGAGGGGAATATTAAAAAACACTACTAAGCTGACACAAGTCTTTACTCTGTTGATTCAAATGTGTTTGCACTAGGAATACTGTCTCAGTAGACATAGTAGCATAAAGTAATATTGGTAGAAAACCACAATGTGTTTAGAACAAATATTAGATTTTTTTTTTCTGTTGTCATAAAGATATTTTTAAATCGCATTACTAGAATAATATATTGGTGGTGGTACCAGTATTTGCCAGTGTTTATCATTTACCCTTTGCACTGAATAGAATATAAATATTTAAGACCCTATATTGGCCTTACTGAAAGTTCATTAAAGCTGTTCATAAGTACTGGGGCCACTTCCAAGTACTGAATTTTGGGTCCTATAGTTTCTAAGCACTTCTGGAAATTTAAGCATAAGCTTAATAAGTAAAGCACTTGTGGTCAAGGCTCTTAAATGCCAGAATTGCCTTTCCAGTGGACTTGCAGCAGAAAACAGCTTAAAGAAAAGCCTGTGAGCTGGCTATTCAGAAAAATAAACAGTTACAATATTTCAGAAAAACCTTTTTTTTAGTAAGCATCCTAGCAATGAAATATAAGATTCCTCTATAACTGAGGTGAGTCAAAATAATGCAAGGAACTTAGAAAGATTCATTTCTCATTTAAATAGGTTGGCAAAGTAATGATTGACTTAACTAAGCTTCACCATTGAATTAAGTGGGATAAATTTCTATCAGAAATGTGGAAAAGGTGCAAACCTATGCGGTACAAAGAGAGTAATGGGAGTAAATTGAGCAGACAATATTTTTTGGCTGAATGTCAGAAAAAATATTTGTGAGAATTACTATTATACTGTAGAAAAGACACCCCCAAGAGAAGTGATAGAAGTCTCATTCGTTCAATCCTTTAAAAATGAATTAGCTAATAAATGAGAAGAAAGATACTTTAAGAAAATAAACCTATCCATGGTGAAAGACTTTTAATGTGTATGTCCTATTACATCTTTCTCATCTCTAATTTCTATCATTTTATGCATATGAATGGAAGAGAATAGACCACGCATAGCAAGGAGGGAAATCTCAGTCTGTCATTGGCTTTCCTCCCTGCTAGCCTCCCTGTTTCTTGCCATTCACAGCCATTTCCATTATCTACAGATGGCTACAGGAGCAGGGGGCAATACACAATTACAAATTAATCTCTATTATTGTTGCAAAAGCCTGGAGTTGCACTCCAACAGCATAGAGTTAATTTTCTTGTCTTTGGGAATAGGGAGATTGGTTGTGCATTTGTCAGTTTTATCTTTGTTGGTGGGGGTGTGTATCCTCAGTATAATGAGATAAGTAAAACATTGCTCAGTTTTAATGCCTAAGACTTTTCACTGACATGAGGATTACTGGCATGAAGCTTTCTTACAAAATTCTATTGGCACATGCGATATCACAAATCTACCAAATTCTCTCTATTTCAGTCACTGATATATTTTTAACCTTTCTTAACCTTAAGTTTCAGGATTTTCACCCAAACCAACAAAAAAAACAGAATCCCATCTGTCATCTGTTGCATTTAAAAGCTGATCACTAAAGAAATTCATCCCAGTTCCTCAGATACAACGATTTCACTGTGGCTCCCAAATATACCTACTTTCAGCGAGAAACAAGGATTATGTAACTAGCATTCAACCTAATATCAATTACTTTGTTCTGTAATTTAGGATAAACTGTCACCTTTTACCTTATCTGTTAGTTAAATTCTATTTGAATTATGAAATATGGTTACTTCCAAATATAAACTGAGAAAAAACACAATTCCTTTCCTTTCTTCACTCTTGTGAAAAACTTAGATCTTTAAAAATAACCCCAAACCAGCCAGAGAACACCCCAAACAACCCCCTCAAATCACACAAAAACTGCAAAAGCAACCTCATAACACATCACACAAACAAAAATAAAAATATCTCAAAAACTACTACTTGGAAAAAGAAAATGGAAAAAAAAAAAAAAGCCCCCCAGGAGAGTGTGCACTGCTCTTAAGTTTCTTTAATATTTATTTAGTTATTTTGTATTCTCTATGCCCCATCTTTCTTCATGATTAAATTTCTCCAGTATTTATTGTGCCTTTTTTATATGCTTGGAAAGGTTTTTTTGAAAAGCAGTATTCCTTTAAACACAACTAAATGCAAAACCAGAACTAAATGCAAACTAGAAAGCCAACCGTATCCTGGGCTGCATTAAAAGGAGCGTGACCAGCAGGTCGAAGGATCCTGCCCCTCTACTCTGCTCTTGTGAGACCTCACCTGGAGTATTGTGTGCAGTTCTGGTGTCCTCAACATAAAAAGGACATGGAACTGTTGGAACAAGTCCAGAGGAGGGCCACGAGGATGATCAGGGGACTGGAGCACCTCCCGTATGAAGACAGGCTGAGGAAGTTGGGGCTGTTCAGCCTGGAGAAGAGAAGGCTGTGTGAGACCTCATAGCAGCCTTCCAGTATCTGAAGGGGGCCTATAGGGATGCTGGAGAGGGACTCTTCATTAGGGACTGTAGTGACAGGACAAGGGGTAACGGGTTCAAACTTAAACAGGGGAAGTTTAGGTTGGATATAAGAAGGAAATTCTTTCCTGTTAGGGTGGTGAGGCACTGGAATGGGTTGCCCAGGGAGGTTGTGAATGCTCCATCCCTGGCAGTGTTCAAGGCCAGGTTGAACAAGGCCTTGGGTGATATGGTTTAGTGTGAGGTGTCCCTGCCCACGGCAGGGGGCTTGGAACTAGATGATCTTAAGGTCCTTTCCAACCCTAACGATTCTATGATTCTATGAAATAATATTACTGTTATTGGTTAATGAAGCATCTCAAATCCAAGAAAAAGGTGAGGAAAAAAAAACAGAAACTGTGAATCCTGACTAGCATGGGCTAAGAGGCTGTAACTCACATCAGACAAGACCAGACCGTGGTTAGATTGTTTGTGAGCTTATTTCTACTCCATAATCACCAAAGGAAAAGTAGCACATCCCTTTCAATTCTGACAGATGAGAAACCATTACAACAGTGGCTCAGTTTCTACCTGACACATCTTGGTTGTCTGGAAACCCTTCTTTTCCTTTTTGTCTCCTATGCCAGTATGTTAAGCATTAAAAAAGCAGCAACCTTTGCTAACCATGGTTATGTTGTCAGTGAATCAGTTCCTGCTGTGGTCTTGCTCATTCAAGTTCATTAACTCATTCAGTTTGTTTTTATTATCAGCTGATAATAAGCACTTGATAAATACCTCAACCTAGATGAAGAGATGCATACTTTCAAGCATAATCTACCTATAAAAACTGACTTGTTTTTTGAAGAATTTCTTTGCTGGTGTTAGGCTAATTTGAAAGTGAATGACACTTAACTAGCAATTGTGAGCTCTGTACAGTACTGTGGTGAAAAATATTTTGAAGGTTTAAATAATTGGACTGTTATTTAATCAAGTAATATTTTAATTTATGTAGACTTATACATTTATCCATGGGCAAATTGTAACCTGTAAGAATATAATAAATGCTTATGCAAGACATTTAATTTTGTTAAATATTACAAAGTTTTGAATTATTTCATTCTCCAAGCATTTATATAACCTCAGATTCCACCACCTTCATTATTTTCTTTAAAATACAGGAAAAATGTAAAGCTAGCATTTTATATGAAAACATATGTGTACATACAATGTAGAAATTTGCCCACTGTATCTACAAGCCGATCTTTGTAGATTTTTCTTTGAAAATTTTTATTTTCCTTAAATCCTTCAAAATTAACTGATTAAAGAGGTTGTTATTGCACAGTCTGGGGAATTTAAGAGCAATTTATCACTTTTCAAAAGGTTGATTTTTATAACTGGTGGTTAATTATGAGTTTCGTGTAAAGACAATAATTGCAAGCAACAAAAGTTACGAGCATCCATCTATCCAGAAAACAAAAGTTCCATTTGTTTTCCCTTCAAATTCATTATTTATATAACAACCTATTGCTCATGTTAAGACATCATATTAAAATACATTTTGTTTCCTTAATAGTTTAGTGAGAAAAATAATGCCTTTAACTTAGCAAAGCTGTCTTAAATGCATAGAGATATACATAAACATGGTAGCAGGGCAACGTTTCTGTAAGAATAAGCAGCTTCTGGAATTTGATGGCTATTTCTCTAAAACTCCATGGCTTCAATCAATATTGAAGTTTCTCTATGGCATTAACATGTGCTAAGATAAATAACAGACTTCACTGAATTTGCAAAAGCTCTTAGTAGCACAGCTCATTTACTTCCACCAGAAGTTATGCATAATTTCAGATTCCTTTCACAAATGTTTTTAGAACTGAACAGCTTAATGCAGAGGCGTGGAACTGATTAACTGCTTTGTACAATATAGAGAAATGCCGTAAATCACAAGGGGACTGGCCTGCACATTTACCTAACCACAATAAATAATGTTTTTTTAGTTTAATTGCAAGTGTTGCTGCACTTCGCAGTTTGTGACATATGCTGCCATGGTGAGAATTGGGGGACAACTGGGACAGGGTACAAGGCAAACCCCTTTCACCAGGAGTTACATACTACATAGAGGCATGAGAGAACTGTTAACAGCCAAGATGCATTAAATCAGCAGGTACCAGACAGGGAACTGGAGCATCCTTCCAGAGCACCCTGACTACAGTAGCTGTTGAACAAACCCAGGCAGATCACATCCTCTCAGCACACTTTATGTATAAGAAGAGAGACTGCATATCTTCTCAAATAACATACATTTTTAGAATCATAGAATCATAGAATAGTTAGGGTTGGAAAGGACCTTAAGATCATCAAGTTCCAACCCCCCTGCCACGGACAGGGACACCTCACACTAAACCATCTCACTCAAGGCTTCGTCTAACCTGGCCTTGAACATCGCCAGGGATGGAGCATACACAACTTCCATGGGCAACCTATTCCAGTGCCTCACCACCCTAACAGGAAAGAATTTCCTCCTTATATCCAATCTAAACTTCCCCTGTTTAAGTTTTAACCCGTTACCCCTTGTCCTATCGCTACAGTCCCTAATGAAGAGTCCCTCTCCAGCATCCCTATAGGCCCCCTTCAGATACTGGAAGGGCTGCCTGAATCTCTTCTCTGCCCAACCTGTAGCTGTGCCTGGGATTGCTCCGACCCAGGTGTAAGACCTTGCACATGGCACATGGTTAAACTTCATGAGGTTGGCATCAGCCCACCTCACAAGCATGTCAAGGTCCCTCTGGATGGCATTCCTTCCCTCCAGCGTTATCAACCGAACCACACAGCTTGGTGTCATCGCCAAACTTGCTGAGGGCGCACTCAATCCCACTGTCCATGTCAGCAACAAAGATGTTGAACAAGACAGGTCCCAACACCGATCCCTGAGGGACACCACTCGTTACTGGTCTCCAGCCGGACATTGAGCCATTGACCACAACTCTTTGTGTGCGGCCACCCAGCCAGTTCTTTATCCACTGAGTGGTCCATCCATCAAATTGATGTCTCTCCAATTTAGAGACAAGGATGTCATGTGGGACAGTGTCGAATGCTTTCCACAAGTCCAGGCAGATGACATCAACAGCTCTACCCCTGTTCATCACTTCCGTAGCCCCATCGTAGAAGACCACCAAATTGGTCAGGCAGGATTTCCCCTTAGCGAAGCCATGCTGCTGTCACCAAGCACCTTGTTGATTTTCATGTGCCTTAGCATGCCTTCCAGGAGAATCTGCTCCAAGATTTTGCCAGGCACAGAGGTGAGACTGACTGGTCTGTAATTCCCTGGGTCATCCATTTTCCCCTTCTTGAAAATGGGGGTTATATTTCCCTTTTTCCATTCGTTGGGAACTTCACCTGACTGCCATGATTTTTCAAATATGATGGACAGTGGCTTAGCAACTTCATTCGCCAGCTCCTTCAGGACCCATGGAGGGATTTCATCAGTGCCAAGGACTTGTGTATGTTCAGGTTTTTTATTTTTTTATTTTTTTTTTCTACAGCCTCAGGAAAGTAGGTTCTCACTGTGATTAGAACAGCAGCAGTGGCATTCAGAAAGTGTTGAGTTTGGGTGGTTTGTGGTTTTTGGTTGGTTTTTTTTTGTTTTTTTTTTTTTTCTGTGTTTTTTTGGGGGTGGGTATTTGTGATGTTTGTTTTGATTTGGGGTTTGGTTGGTTGGTTGGTTTTGGGGGAGCTGTTTCGGGGTTTTTGTTTGTTTTTTGTTTTTTTATTTCATATTACACATGTAGCATGGATTAAGAAGTCAACTACAACACTTCTCTAAACTACATACCACACAGTAGAGAATTATGCTATATTTGCACATGTCCTGTTCTCCACAACATACCTTTGCACGACTTTTAAGTCAGGACAGAGGACTGCAGTAGTGATATAGCAAAAATGGAGTGATGGGACCCATTTTTGTGTATATCTAATGGTTCCATCACCACACAATTAGGAGCCATGTACAGTTTCAACTTGGAATGTGAAACAGCTGAAGAGAATGAGCAAAAATGCATATATGTAAGAAGACAAATTTAAGGTCATCAAAGCCTACAGGAGGAAAACAATTAGCACCAAAACAATTTCAGCTTCAGCATGCTGCACTTTCAGTCTTGTGAGTGGAGCCTTTAATATTCAATTCCTGCAAACCAATTTGTAATAACCTACTCCAAGTATATTATAACATGAAAGCAACAAGGTATATCAACCATGTAAAATTTTTACACTTTGTTAAAATAGATAGCTCTGCACTCCCTAAGTTATTGTGTTAGTCATTTTGCAAAGGTCATGAACTCAGGTTTTCCTTAACAATCATCTTTCACAAATCAGCTAAGAACTCTATTTGAGAGCAGGCATGCCTCTATTTACCATTCTCCTAGCTGAAAATTAATAGTGTGAGCTAAGGTATCCAAGGTTTAGCATTCCTGTACCAGAAAAGACATGCATACTTCAATCAGTCTGGAAAAGCAAGCAATTGCTTATGATAGTACTAAGTAAGTGGGGCTGGGGGGGACGGGACGGACTGGGTGGTGTATTGGGGGAGTTGGTTTGTTTGTTTTGTAATATATCATAAAAACCATGAAAAGTTGCCAAGTTTCATCGTACACTGGATTAAAGTGTTATTACCAGTAGACTCAATTCACTTCAAATAGCTAAGTATGACAAGATAAAAGGAATGAAGAGTACCAATGGACATTGAACACTGCTGCAAGTTATGTAGATAAGAAAGAATGATTACAGCCATGTTTACAACAGATCTTACATGAATATAGAGAATATTTTCATTTACAGTATCCAGAAGTTCTAACTCAATTTAATATCTTGCTTTAAGTGGTATAAATGCCAAGTAAATCATTAAAAGAAATGTCAGCTCTATCAGTGGCAGCTGCTCTTACTACTAAAAAAGGAGGGGAAGTGTAAGAGCAGGGCAGCCAGCAAACCCCACAGCGGTCTGCAAAGTCACTAGTGGGAAAACAACAAAGGCCTTTCCATGCAACTAACACAGATGTGCCCATAGCCAAACTGTCAGAAACAGTTAAGATGACAGCTACTCACAGTTCATTATTTCCTTCTCACAGGTCACTGGGTGACAAGCTGGGTCAGCATGCTTTGTCGGCTGCCACAGTCTTCCCCACACCCCTTCGTCCCCCCAGTTCATACTCCATTTAAATAAAGGTAAGCTGCTCAAACTGGTGTACTAATATAAACAAATATCTTCAAATGCTTTCTGAAAATGGGAAGGAAACATTTATTATATTTTTATTTCATTTTCCATAGCTACAGAACATTTCTTCTCTGTGATGAGTAGAGAGCTGGATTTGTATCTGTAGTAGATACAGCTATGAGAATAATTTTGTCAAAATGTGATGAAAGCAGTTAATGAAAGCTAATTTGTCACTAATTCAAAGGTTTAACCTTTAAAACACTCACATGGCAGATATATCATGGAAAATCATTGCAACTTAGGGAGAAGAGGTTTTTCTTGTAGAGGAGTTTTCACAATAGAAATTTGAGGGGGTATTTAAAATTAATACAGATTTTCATATGCAGAAAATACAGTCTAACACACTTTTCCAGTGGAATATGTATAAATAGATTTTTAAAATAATCCAGTAGTGAATTATTTTTTTTAATACATTCTCATCTGTCTACATGGAATCAACAATTTACAATACAGATTATGAGTTTTACCTGTGTTTTGCCCACCTGAATTTAAAATGAATGAACAGTGTATAAAACAACAAGGTCAAGCATTTGCTTAGTTGTTACAATTGTATGAATTCATAGCTGTGTCACTGATGGAAATGGGAGAAAATTTCCTTCTCCTTAGGCATATTCCTTAGTTATTTTTCCTGCACTAGTAGGTCTAATAAAAAAAAAAAAAACCAAACACGTAATAACTGAATTTGTCTGAGTGATTCAGAAAAATTAAAATCAACCTAACTGTCCCAGATGTGCCTTAGTATTAAATACAAGTTCATAAGCATTCTGACTCAGATCCAAGAATGTTTGTACCTAGTATGTACCTAATTTGGAGCATAATTAAATGCATATCTGGATTAGAGACAAAGTAGTCAGAAACTTCTGAAATTAATCTTACTTATGGAAGCAAAGTGATCCAATAAAGCCTGAAACCCAAACTTCATTTAAAACAGAAGATCAATTTTCTAAATGCAGCTAGTGACTTCTAAAGGGACAATTCACAAAGTGAAAGTACTTCTAGGACAGTACAAGTCTGTCACAGCTGATGATACAAGAGCACTCTCTTACTTTCCTAATTGGGCCCAACACATAAGATCACAAGAATGAGAGAAGTTATTTAAAATGCTGTCAGAAGTTAGAGGGACTACATTTCCATAAGGTACCACCCAAACATTACTATATCTTGACCCAGGCACAGATAATGCTTTTTAATTTCTTTCTACAAGTTTCCACTCAAAAAAAAAAAACCAACTCTGAATCAAAGGAGGCAATGGATTTGCTGTTTCTCATACATGAACAGTGAGTGAGGATGACAATAAGGATGGGAAGAATATAGGTGGCCATTAATTACCTAGGTATGTCATGAGTTCTCATGTACTGAGGGATCTGTATAAATTATAGTCAATACTGGTCACTTCTCTATTCATCCATATCCTAAAAGCCAAATCATCTCAGCAACTTCAACATTCCATGTCTAACAACTAGCTGATTATTTGACTTTGGTCTGTTTGGGGCAATACCAGTAATTTAGAAAGCATTTTTACCTCAACAATATTTGTTGGCATGGATAAGTTTTCTGTCTTTCACACAGAAAATCAGGGATTCAATCATGTAAATCAGAGATGATGTTCAAGTTTTCATATCTTACAGGCATCATGTAAATTTCTAAAAGTATGAGATGCACTAAAAAAACCAGCATTGGCAACAACACTGAATAAGATGTACTCAAAGATACTAAGGATGTACCAAGACCGCTATGATAGGACACACACACACAAACATCAAGTTCATTTCCTTATCGGCTTTACTATCTCATATCACAGGATAATGTGCCCCTGGCTAAACAATGTACAGGTAAGAAAGGGGCTGACTGCAGCCTTCAACCAGCAAAAATGCATAAGAAAGACTAACTGTATGAAAATTGTCAGAGACAACCTTGCAATCTAATTAACCACATTATTTCATTATTTGAAACTAAGCCCTTTTCCCAAGGGTTTTCCCACAACATCCTACAGAATAAGGTTTTCTTTCAACGTGGGGCTGACTGCGGACTGCAGTGGAACGTCACTCCTCCACTTTATTGATCCACAAAACTGGATCAACCTCTGAAACAGAAGTCTAGGACGCCGAGATATAGCTTCCTTTGAACAGACAATTTACACCTCATCTGCTCTTATGACAGTTTTTCATGTTGGTTTTGTTGGCTTTTTTTTTTTTTTAAAGGCAAGAAAATTTTATTTATTGCTACATAGAAATTGAACAGCTTTTCAAATCACACAGAATAAGTAAAACCCTTTCTCCTATTTCATACATTGCCTTTCAGGCACTGAAAGCATTCTACAGAGTGGAAGGTGGCAGCTATTTACCAGAAAACATCAGTATTTATCACAGTCTAGTGAAAAATTGCAGCAAAAGAGAGTTTAAACTACTTAATACCTTCCATAACAGAGGTAACTGCAGAAGTTTTGAATTAGTTACCATAGCTATTTAATGCCAAATATTTCTGACAGTAAAATAATGTCATTGTTTGTATTAAAATGTATTTTTTCTATATTTAGTTCTAGTTCAGGAAAATGATTCCCACTTTTAATGGGAAGAGATACATAAAGACATAGAAAGTCACGCATTCAGTGCTTAAAGGCTATATTGACTGCAGATTGCTTTCTAAATCAAAAGTCTTCTCTGCAAGAAGAGATTTTTTTTTTTTAAGCTTAATATTTATAAACTGCTATCTGAGGCTAAAAGCGTGGAAGTCTATTTGAAGAAATTTCACTTATCCCATTCTACTTAAATGAAGTGAAAAACTTTGTAGTGACCCTGACATCACATTACACCTTTAGAGCATAACAATTCATAGCCAAAGCACTGTGTAAAAAATGATCTTGTGTATAAACCTTCACCTTACATTGCAGAAGACATTTTTTGAAAGAGCTGATACAATCAACCTTAACTTTGGTACTTTAGTGTATGCTGTAATACAACGTAAACAAAATACACATAAACTAAATACATTATTTTCTAGTAGTTAAACCATTTTAAAAAAGCTTTGAAGTTATATGATTTATCAAAAATCAAAGTAACCCAAAATACAGGTAGCCTATGCCTACCTATGCAGTTCCCCAAAAACTACTGATGGTCATTACCTCGGTCATGTCATAGTCTTCAAGCACATTTAGGAAATATTTTGGATACTCAAAACCTAAATATCTGTAAGATAATATAATAAATGAAACATCAAAAATTCTAGTCCTTGAAGAAGGACCAGAAGAGCAAAATTATGAGTTCTCTAAGGGTAATACTTCCAAGGGAAGATTTGTGATAACCTAGATTAACTGAATCTGTTTGTGATTTGCAGTCACCTGTAAATTACTGTCACTGACTTACTGCCAGTAGTAACAGCAACTTCATCAAGTTCAATTTTCATTCAAAGTGATGTCTTGTAATCTTTCATCTGAATGGGAGGTCCATTTTTAAAAACTTCTGCTCTAAGAATACCCAAAAGCTCAAAAATAACTAGCCAAATGCCATTTGTAAAAGACAGTTTAAGTATCTAAAGGCAAAGTCTTTTGCCTGCTGTAAGTAGAAGCAACTAAGAACACTACTATTTATCTTTTACTGAAATTAAAATAGTCCCATATTGAAAGTGACTGCGTCACTTGGTATTTTGGCTCAGCATGAGTTTCAGGTTTTTAACAAAACCTTCATCATTTAAGCTTAAGTCTCAGCATAAAATGTGCTACAATGTTGATATAAGTCCTGTTTATTTATGTAATTTGCATGATGCAAGGTTTGTAGATAAAAATTAAGAAGTAAATTTGCATTTACTACCAAACATCATCCACATCAATCTTCAAAATAATAAAGAAAGGGCACATAAATGTCACCCTTTTTCATTAATTTTAGTCAAAATCCCTGTTTGCTTATCAGCCAGAGGGTTTCTGAGATATTTCAATAATATCCAGGAAATCAATCTTACATGAAACTGAAGGAAAACATCTAATGTCATTGAACAATAAATATCAGTTCTGTCAGTGGCTTACCTTTGAGCTGAGGCCTTAGGATGTTTCTCTTCTAGTTTCCTCGCCAGCGCCACTGTCAGCTGTGTAGTCTCCCCTAGGGGATCTGCAGGCATTAAATGGGCGTCCAAAGGTCCTGAAAGTTGTTTCTGATTGGGGTTGCTGACATTTTTTTGCAGAACCTAAGAGTTGGAAGTACAACCATGTAATTCATATATTACTAATTAAAATAATGTGCGTCTACTTTTTCAAGTGAGGCTGTTGATTAGCAGGAAACGTCAGAAATACAAATAGCTATGTCAAGATGCATCAAGAAGCACAGATCTAGAGATCTCATGGTTTCTGTTTATTTCCCTTCCTTCCTTGATATTTTTTTTTCCTCACATGGAAATAAGTTATTTCAAAAATTTGTCCTACATGTCCTGTAAGCATAAAGTGTTCTGAGACACAAATATATGACATTTTTTTTATTTGTTAAAATCCTGTATATAGCTTATTTGTCTAACATAAAAATATCGTATTAAAAAATCAAATTAGGTTATTTATTTAAGGAAGTAAGTTGACTTCTACACTGATATTTCTCTCTTCAAAATGTGTTTTTGAAAGGACTGTCTCTGACCTGCCTCTGGCTTAATACTGTGACCTCTTCCACTGAGCTGCTGTCTATCTCCTGATGAGCTGCAGACCAGGCCCCATGGTGAATGCAGTTTTCTGTCTGGGTCACCTCCTCTCTTTCATTTAGTTCCTCTAGGTAGGTCAGGACAAACTCAGGGTAAGCCTGTAGGAAAGGACAAAGGCAGAGGAATAATGAAGAAAAACATTGGCTACATCAGCAGAATCACAACAGTCTAAACACAGAACAATGGGAAAAGTGGTTGGTGTATGTGCGCAATGTCACCAAAGTTGTTGCATGTAAATAACTTGCTATTCACAAAGTTTTCAAAGTCAGTATTAGACAGTGACCTTCTTGTATGTACTAAAGTGAAAAACATTATATTTGAAAATTATATATCAGTTTAGGAATAAAGACCAACACCTCTCAAAATGAAAGTTCTTATAAATAGGAAGAAACAAAATTTTGTATCCCTATTTTTAGGCAATGTTTAATTAAGTATAGGTGACTTTTAGGTAGGCATTTTCATGTAACATATTAAGAGAATTTAAAATAGCATATTCTGAAACCAAGACACATAATGTACATACATAGTCTTCCTGATAGTTTTGAAACCAAATAAAATGTTACTGCTTTAATTCATCAATGAAATAAAATTTCTTTTTCTTCTTAATACCCTTGATCCTTGCTTATAGAGCAAAATGCCCCCAATAAATGACAAACAAACCACTCACAACTTAATGATTACATTCTGTTGGATTTGAGACACTAACATCTCAGCTACTTAACCTTATAATAACCAGATCTTGTACCACAGTCACATGATCCATTTTATTTCTTTGGCTCAGCCTGTGAAATGACAATATGGCAGCTTCTCAGATGCTATTTCAATTCAAGCAGTAGTCAGTCCACTGTCCTCATGATGAAATGGGCAGAGCCCTCCTTTATATGATTTATTTTTTATTTATAATGAAAAATTTACTGTAAAGTTTAGGACCACTTAGATTTTACTTTAAAATAAATCCCTTCAACAGCAAGAGTACAACAAACAGTGGGGTGGTTTTATTTCTTAATGAAAAGAATTCTTCACCAATCAGTAATACTAACTCGCCTGCCATTTATCATCTTTTATAGACAGTATGTTACGAAAATTTTCTCTCCTGCTTTATAATTCCTTCCACATTTTAATTTTGATGTAATACACTAACTTAGATTTCTGGTATATTTTTTAATATTTGACTGCACAAATAATAAGCTGAGATTCCATTTCTTTAAATAAATTCTTCCTCTACAAGCACTTCATATTCACATTACTTAGTGGTGCTAAGAAAAGCGGTTCTGGTTTTTCTCACACTTTTCACTGTTTTTGCCTGACCCCATGCCACCTGTGCTTCTGTGCCAGAAGAAAGCATTTGGCAGCCATGTAACGAATACAAGCAGAGAACTGTCCCAAGTTAAAATTAACACAGTAAAATTACAGTCATTACTGGTATTTGTACTCTAAATCTAGTTCACTGTGTGGCACACTTGTGTCAGAACACCAGGCAGCACAGAAGCTGGTGTGGGAGTCGCTGTCTCTGCTTGATTCAGCTCAAGGCTATAGCTCTGCATTTCCTTTATGCTGGACAACTTCCGTAGGTATTCTAGGGAACCTTTCTTCTTCAGGGAAATGAGGAAACAGAACAAACTCCCAGTGCAGAATGCAACAAAAGGCTCAGACTTTCCCAAGAAAGGTAATTTCCCAGCTAGGTCAAACCTCAAGCAAATACAATACTTTGGAAAGCTTTGCTTCTAGTCTGAAATGTGTTCCACTGTGTCTAGTACACATTCTGCTTTCAGTGCATACTACTTATACTGAAATCTACTGTGAATTACTTGTTCAAAACTCAGAGCACGTTAAATAGCATTATTAAATTTTCTTGCTTACTTTCTAGAATTGATAATTGACTTACAGGGGGGTTAAAATATAATTTTAATAAATTTACACTTTTAAGCTAGCTATAAGGTTACATGAGTATGAGTACATAACTTGACCTATCACAAATATAAATATTGTTAAATTGTAGTCTATCAACTAGAAAAGGGACAAATATCAGGATTTATTTGTTCTTTCTGCATCAGAATAGTTTAGGAATCAGGAAAGCAATATCAGGACTTAATTGCGCATCTACATCTTAGAAAACACTTGATTTCACTGTCTTTTCAGAACGAGCTAGTATTCTCCAACATAAGTAAGCCGTATGTCGATTGCATAGGGGAGATTGTATGCATAGAGAAGAGTATGTTAATGGCAAACACAGTAAAGTAGTAGGTATTAATTCCGAGGAAGTGAGTTTCCTTCTCAGTCTGAATGTGTCATGTATCATTACACTGTATTATGCTGCTTTCCTTTATGTCAGCTTTTGTGGGCCTACATATGCTGCACCTTAAACTAACATGACACTACAGATAAAGTGAATGTGATGGAAAATAGAAATATGTCATTTTCTAGACATGTTCTTCTATCTACCAGTATTTTTCCCTGATAAAGCAATAGTCTAGAACCAGTGTTATAAACTCCCCTAAACTTTAGAAATCTCTCTCCTCATAATATACAAAGTGCAGTATTTTTATATAAATAATAATCAGTGCAAAATAAAATTTAGTACAGCTGACAATTGTATTTTTAAGTACTGACGATCTGAATTGTTCTAGCATAATTCCAGATAACAGACAAAACAAAGGGAACACTGTTTCCATTTCATCAGACTGTTGGAGTTCTGTGAGTAATAAGATCTAATGTCCAGATGACAGGATGAAAAAGCAGGGCTGGTGCTAGAGAAGAGCATCTGGTATTGACTTCCTACGAGAAGGAAAATTTTATATTCCTGTAAAAAAAACTGCAATCTCTCTGTCAATCTGGCAAGGTCTACAAGATTAGATAAACTTTAAATTATCTTCCCTACATTAACTGAACAATCAGACAGTCACAAAACTTAAATCTGTTTTCCCAGAACTGTTAAAGTGGTATCATACAAAGATGATCCTTACCCAAGTTGGAGAATGTTTTTTGAAATTGAAAACCAGCTTCAAAAAGAAAAGGCGCTGCACACATATGGGGGGGGAGGGGAAGGAGTGGTGAAAATAAATATATGTGTACATGTATGTGTGTGTATTTATGTATATATGATCCTGCTGCTTAAAATACAGTTCACATTCCTACTTTCTCTGAGATTTAATTAGCCTATATAACAGCTTACTTGAGCCTTAGTAAAAAAAATTCATGTAAAGATCTTGAGATTTACTGAAATCATAATATTCCTGGGTAATTCAAAAGTCCAAATTCAAGTAAGCCTTAGCTCATGTTGGCTTGTTTTTCTTAATTTCAGTTTTCCAAATTTCTTAATTCTTCATTAATTTTGACATTGTATGGTGATCTAAATAGTTTCTTTCTAATGTGGCAGTTGAACGGTTGTTGCTTCAATAAATGTAATTTTAACAAGTCTTGAAATAGAAACTGTTCCTGCTCTGTAGTTTCAGGATATTTACAAAAAACACATTTCTGAAGTAGCATCCTACGTCAGTCAAGAAAGAATTCTTCACATGCCAATATACAGACAGTTGCTTAAGGATGTATCAGCCAGCCAGGATCATGCTTTTCTGACTTGCATAACACTTGCTTTAAAATGTAAATAAATCAAAACTAGGTTCAGTACACAATCTAATTCATCTGGGACATGTCTTGGGAATGTCTCACAGAGGTAGAGGTTATTTTTCTCCTATGTCAGCAAGTGACAGATGTCAATGACACCCCATGCTATTTTTCTACAGAGAGTACCAAGAAGTAGAAATATACAGACACTACAAATCTTGACATCTCTAACAGTCCTAGGGTATCACATCAGCCCCTTTAGGTTATTTCAATTTGATCTACATATCCATGAAAATAAAAATCAATGTGCCCAATGGTCTAGTAAAACATTCATCCTATCCTATGCAGTCATTTCTTTTCTGTAAGGTCCAGGCATAAAAGGCACAGTGACCCTCAGAGCTACGCCAGTGGGAACAAACCCATTTTAGCAAATGATCTCTCATGCTGAACAAGGTAGTAGGTATAAGCTATTAAGAAAACTTTCTTCTTGATGCTTCTGCAGTGGCTTAAACCTGGTTATAGCAAACCTTAAATTTTTGCAGGTGCTTTTACAGAAGGCACATAGAAAGCATGTGGATTCTTTTAAGACTTTTGAAGGATACAGAAGATTATCATCAATATCTAAACCTAAGATATCGTTGTTTTTTTTTTAACAGTATAATCTCATCACATCAAGACTTCAGGTTACCAACAGAGAATTTACAAACAACTCGATGACTGAGGCAAAAATATGGCTTGATACTAGGGGGAAAGGCTTTGATATTGAATTTTAGATTCACCGTGTTATTCACTATACAGGGCCTGGGTTTCAAAGTCCTCTGAAATTAGCAAGTGTTTCTTCTAAGGGCCAGCAAATTAGGCAAGATTCGCAGATATTAGGAGGGAAACAGTCATATAAAACATAGTATAAAAGAGAGAGTAGTGTTGAAGATAGGCAAAATATTTATGCACCTGACATATTCCAGGCTGGAGGCACCTAAAACAGCCCTACCAAAATGCAGCTTACTGGCTGTAGGGTCAGAGTAAACTTTGAGCCATGCAGAATATGTTATGCAAATGAAAACAGATTAAACACTACTCTTTTGGTAAGGAACAAACAAGAAATATAGGCATGGGTCCTAATCCAAGATAAAATGGTACCCTTCCATTAACTCCAGATTCTTACAAGATCAGATTAAGCATTCAGGTCTGGAAACTAAGTGCTGTATGTCACGTGTAACCCATTTATCTTTCCATATTTTGAATTGGCCAAGTTCTTAAAAAATATAAAGCACTTAAAGTATTTAATATGTGTTATGATTCACCTTTAGTTTTGCAACTAGTTATAAAATTAGAATTTAATTCCAAGCAGAATTTAAATATCAAGTGTCAGCTATCAAATAATATGTATTATTATAGTACAGATTGCTTACTATATGAGAAATAAAACTACCAAAACTGCAAATATTCCAAGATTATCCAAGATACATGCATTATTTCATACACAGAACAGCTTGTGCAGATGTTGAAGTATACAGGAAGTATACTCTACTTTTATTCATCTACAGATGTGCTGCTGCCACCACCAATTTCAAGCATAATTGGCTGACCAACAGTGAGGCAGCTCTGTACAGCAGCTTAATTCAGCATCCTTCCAGCCTTCAATGGGGGGGGGGTTGAATAAGTTAAAAGAGCCAGAAAATTCAACAATGTGTCACAAATAGAGAGGTCATTATGCCTGGATAACCCAGGATATTAACAGTTGCAGAAAGTGAAACACTATCCACAACTTGGCAGTCAATGAGCCCTGCTCAGAACCAGTGATCTTCTGTACAACAAGGGTGGCATTTTACAGTTCAGTGCAAAATGGAACAGACCCTTGATATCTTCATTTGTCCTTTTTCTGTGCATATTTCACAGCACAACGATTTAGGGTCCATAACGTGTCACTTGTTATAACTACAGAGTTTACTTGAAATATGTATGCACAGAAAAAAAAAGTTCAGTGAACTGCAAAGATTGCAACAAATCCACAGTCTTTGAGCTAGTACAAAGTTTTGCTCCAAGTCTGAAACAATGCTGGTTAAACACAGCAAAAGCCCAGTCTGAACTGCTTCTGTTTCCAGTGTGTACAATTACTACAGAAGTGCATCACTTAAAGCTTTGCTAGAAATCAATGGCTAAAAAATGTTTTTCATTAAAATACATTTTATAATAGCAGCAGCTGTATTAAGAATATGATTAAAGTTGTGGGTTTTTTTCAGTATCTTACTACACCGCCTACAGAGTAAAAAAATGTTAGGAATAGAGAAGATTGTTCTGTAACAATGGTCAGTTACAATGACTGTCATCACTGCAAATCTCAGTCTTTAAAATGTTACAGTAGAAAATGCCACTAACAGCTATTCTAGACTGGGAATAGTGTATTTCTATGAACACTTTCTGCTTGTACATCTTTCTGCAAACCCACAAATAATCATCCTGAACCACTGATTAAGAGGGAACATTACAAAAATACCAGTTTGCAAAGATGGGTTATCCTTGCTAAGAAAACCCTGCTGTATGAACATAGCTTAATACCTGGAAATGTTTCAGACAATATTATGTTACAGAAGAGCAGAAGATAAATAAATGCTAATTGGAGTTTACCTGTGTACTGTAAAATATCAGCAAAACTTTATTTTGTTCAATTAAGCACGAAATGCTCCAGCAGCATCCAAAACCTGGACCGAATGTTTTGTAAGTTCTGATAAAGTCTTATATCTGAACTTTCACAGGTGCTGCATCTCCTTCTGCTACCTAAGGCCAGAAATGAACACACTGTGAGAAGTTTTTTCTGAACTGGTGGCTTGACTGCAACAGAAAACTTTGGAAAACATAAAAATGTTCGTTTCAGGCATTTTTTGTCTTGTGTTTACTTCACCTAAGTCCCAGAGGTCCTGTGTTCAACCTTGGCTTCCAGTTATATGCTTCCTACATAGATTGCTTTCCACAACTCAAAAAGGCTATTAAATCACAATTAGTATTTCCATTACACAGAGACCATTGGACCTTACTCAAATATGATAAGGGCAACAAAAGTTGGAAAATCAATTGAGGTATTATGCTATTTATCACATATCCTGGAACCATAACAAGACCTGTGTTGCAAGGCAAACTCTTACTCAGACAAATTTATATGACAAGACAAGCAATCTATTAAAATGTGTTCAATTCATTTTGCCCCACAGCAGAATTAGATACTTCAACATGCCTATTTCTTTGGAGGAGATTGGATTAGGTCACTTTAGAAGTCTATCAACATCAACTTGATAGGATTATTAAAAACTAAACAAATTTGCTTTTACATGTCAAATGTACTGTGAATCTCTCCCATAAGCCATATGAAAAATATAACTAAACCCTGTAGACTTCAAAAAGCCATACACCGAGATTTCAGAAATGGACACTATGTGGGTTGAACAAGAAGGTAGCTCCCATTTAGGATTTCCTCAATAAAATAGATCTATGAATAGCAGGAATAACTAAGTCAGAGTTTAACTAAACTCTGTAAATCACTTGGACACAAAACTTAAAGTGTTCTATTCCCTGGAATGAGGTATTTGTATCATTTTTCCTGTAATTCTTGACAGAAATCAAACCTCCAAATAATAGTGTAACACTATCCCAGGCGAAACCAGCTAATTGATTAAATACTCCTTCTGCTGACTGAATGATGTGCTACTTACAGTATCACCATCTCCTTTCAGATACACCCATGCAGTACAAGTAGTTTATATTTAACAATAAAGTTGGCAATATGTTAATGTACTCGAGTGTGGAAAGGCTCTGTTGTTGCCAGACCTTTGACTTGAACTGGATAGGGTTGATTTGGCATTCAGTGACTGGTTACATTCATCAAGAGGTGAAGCTTCACAACAAAGATAATGTGGTGGAAGCAATTAGTATTCAGAACATCCATAATAGGCCTTTAGCATGTGACTGTGGGCTAAGCAAGGCTTTAATGATATCTTTAATAATATCTGGTATGTACACTTGAGAAAAAAACAAACAAACAAACAAAACAACAAAAACCAAACCATATCACAAGCCCATTTTAATTTTATACTGACATATCATCTGGTTTTTGTGTAGAAATATTTTTAAATATACTTTTATTTAATCCAAACTACTGATCTTCAGAAAATACAAATTCCAAGACTTTCCCAAGCTTCCTAAAAGGTTAAATATATTTGCTTTCAAATGTGCACAATAGAGTGACAAAGGACAGTTTTCTCATTTTCTTCAGGAATTAATTTAGGATTCTTAGCATTTGCAATTTATGGCATCATAAATTCAATCATATGCAGTGAGGGTGAGTCAAGAATAGGGTGGCAGCAGTAGTAGTCAGTCACTCCCCTCCCCCACCCCAGTTTCCATAGTCTCCAACATGATCCCTGCCAAGGAATAATCAGTAACTTGGTATCAGAGACCCCGTCTTGACCCTTCTCTCCAGAATTTGAACTCTCATTTGACTATGCTCCCTCTGCTGTCAGTGAGGAGAACAGAAAACCGGGGTAATTGCTGGCCATGAAGGCCAACTGAAGGTACACTGCAAGGAGCTGGTTTACCCCATATGCATTGCTGCTGAGCAGGAAGACCAGTGAAAGGCAGGATGAGGTTCAACGGTTCTAGAAAAATAAATTAAAAAAAAAAAAAAAAAGTCAGAGAATCAGGTTGCAATGGACCTTAGGAGTTCTTCTACTCCAAAATCCTGTTCGGAGCTGGGTCAACACTGAACACAAACCTCAGTGCTTTGTCCTTTCAGCTCTTGAAAACCTCCATGGATGGAGATTCCATAACCTTTTTGGCATCTTGATCCAGTGCTTAATCATCCTTAAAGGCAATATTTCCCATCTTATATCATGAAACCTCCCCTTTCAATTTATGACTGGTGTCTTTCCTTTTCCCACCATAGACCTATGAAGAGTCTGGATTTATCTTACTAGTAACCTCCTTGATAGGTATGAGAAGGTTGGCATTAGGTGTCTCCAAATCTCCCTTACTTCAGAGGCTGACCAAGTTCACTTTCTGCAGCCTCTTTGCACTCTCTCTAGCCTCTTGTCCATTTTGGTGGCCTTCCACTGGACTCAAGTTCTCCCTTATATCATTCTTTCTTGTCAATCTAAGTGTATATATTGCAGTAGCTACAAACAGTAAATATCCAACACACCCTGCAGTGAAAAGGTAGAGTAAAATATTAAGACAAATATAATTAAGCAAACACCAGGTATTAACTACATAGCCTCTACTGCATTTTTCTAAAACTTTTATGAACCTCATAGCAATAAATACTATGAACTTCTAACTAGCTGATACTTGCACTATAAAAATGAATTATTAAAACTATACAGAGAATAATTTGTTCTCAGAAGGAAACAAGTTACTGGAGTTTCAAAATACCTCTTTGGTAGTTAGGAAATGAGAGAAAGTGCTACTAAATAAAGTGAAAATGTTAAAAAAAAAAATCTAAGCTATATTTTGTTTTCCAATTAAATGAGAGAAACATAGAGCTGAATCAGAGGGAAAAACTAGAAATCTAATAATCAAATCCTGATTTCAAAGAAGAGATAGGTTGAATTGAAAGCCTAGAATCCAGTGAACTTCACACTGATTTACACATTTCTCTAGGCAAACTGACTGACCTATGGAATTTGCCAGCACATCTGAATAGCTGGAAAGATATATTTTAAGTGAACAAAGTTTAAAAGCAGATCAGAGTGGTAACAATATCAAACAGATTGTTGTTCAGGAATTATCTGATATTCAGTTATTTTTCTACTCCTTATGGTATTCACAGGGTATTCTTAAAGGCAATTAGTCTCATTAAATTCTGGTATTATTTTCAAACATGCCTTTTTCAAGCCATGATTAAAGTTTTCAGTTGTGTCTTTACTCTTCTTATGACTACTTTGTCATCAGATTATTCTTCCATGACCACAAGGCTTAGACAACATAATTCCTTCCAAGCGCAGTAAAGCTTTCCTCTGCCACTTGAGCAGAGTCTAGGGGAAAAAAAAACAAAACCAAACACAAAAGCCCCTCCCCTAGGAAAGCTGGCTCAAATTTCCTTGCAATATTATCATTATATACAATATATATTATATATTGTATATAATAATATATTATAATATATAATAATATATATAATATTTCCTTGCAAAAATAAAAATGGGAGGTTTACACTAGAAGCATTCTAAGAAAACTTTTGTCCTCATGGTGACTTGTAGTATCATTACACTGGCAAAATTAAATAAACTACCTTATGCTATACTCTTTCTATGATCCAATTTATTTTCATGAGATTTGAATGACTTCAAATACCTTAACTGTTCTGTGAAGCATAGTTAGCTAATTAATTTTAGGTTAAAGGCTTTAACCTTTCAATATTTCATTTAGTGGTTGATCATGAGACAATTCCAAGGAATACAAAGAGGCATCATGATTGTGACAGTACATAAAGTTAACATTATGCTCCTCTTGTCCCACTTGCAATGTTTAAAAATGCAGAACCAGAAGAAATCGCATCTGTAGAAATGACTCTAAACTTTCTTTTGAAGGACTTAAAGTTTTCAATTTCTTTTGCATTTTTTCAAGACTACCAGCCCATAAGAGTCAGTCACATGGGAATTAACTGAGCTAGGCAAAGTTGCAAACAAAGCTGAAAGAGCTTGTGAAGTTTGCAAACAGCAAGAAAAGTTTTATTGTGCCACACAAAACTATTACATCACACATTATAGACAGGGTGCTCTTATTGCATTTAGAACTTTCTTTAAGCATAAGAAACCCAACAAATTTTCCTTTAATAAAATTATAAAACTTTGAAATGCAGGTAAGAGTACAGTGCATCTAATAAAAGCATACAGAACAAAAATAATAAAAATTTTAAATAAATAAGGATTTGTTCACTCATTTAACCCAAGTGAAACTTTGTAATGTTAAAAAGATATTGGTGGGGGAGGGGGTGGAAATGTCAATAAAGAATGCCACTGCAGTCAAAACAATACTATAGGTGAAATACAAGGCTTTTTCCTTTTATTTCTAAATTAATCCTAATAATTATAGTTTGAAAAAGTATTCATAACAAAGGGCTAAATCTTTATGGTGATTAATCCATAAATAGGTCTCTTTTCATCTATTACGCTTTCTTCTTTTTAAAATACCTTGGCCAAACGGTTAGACATAACATGCAACAGTGTAATAGAAAGTTAGTCTTTAATTATCCACAAACCACTGAAAATTGCTCACTATGAATGAAATTAGTAACCTTTACAGAGAAATTTTAATTGCTCTGTATTCTGCAAAAGACCAAGAACACAGACGGGTACATAGTAACCCTTCTAAAACTCTTAGCAGAAATAAGACTGCTGAACTCTACAAGGGCAATACTTACTCATTCAAAAACCCAACAACAGTCTCTCCCAGCCCCCTACAGAAAAACCAAAACGTATGATAAAATGCTGAGAGATTACATCAGCTGATGGTTGTCTATCCCAACTTGCTGGTTTATAGATGTTCTCAGTGATAAAAGAACAACAGGCTGTAATTGTCAAGGTTAGCTACAATCCCAGGCTTATGCACAAGGATTATACATCTTGAATTCTCCTCTGCTGGAAAGGTTTTACTTGGGAATAAAAGACTGAAAGTAACCGCCAGGGGCCCAGCTCTAATACCTAAACCTGAAGACATTTTTAAAGTATATATATTCAGAACATGCGTCTGAGCCTTTTCCCTCCGAGTTTAATCCTCTTAGTGCTTTCTTTACCTTACTGAACTTTAAGATTCTGAAAATAAAAATACTGAATCTGGCACCTTTACCCTGAATTTTGCTTTAAAGTGTCTCTCTTGAAGATACCACATCACAATTTATAACATAGTTGTTCATTTCAGGTACCTAATTATTGGACTATTTTATCCTGTTTTCTAATATCAAAGCCACGAGATGCAAGCAAAATTTCTGGCTTCAAGTTTTTATTAGTTATTCCTTTTAGCTTCATAAATACATTTACACTAGGAATATTCAAATGCTCCTGATCATAAAATGGTTTTGAGAGATATGAGATCACTGCGAGCTGTGATAAAATATAAAGCTACTGCGTAATGAGTAAACAGTTGTTGATTATTTTAAAAAAAAATAAAAAAAAAAAAGAGAAATTACTATTTTTTTTCTAAAACAAAGCTGGGTAAAATTCAAGTCTTCAGGTCAGAAAAGTACTAATCCCTCCTAGCTTCTTCTGCATACACCCTTCTTGCATCCCACCAAGAAAGAGAACTAACAGTTCCAGTGTTGTCTACTGAGGTGTGTGCAATAACAGAAGCAGATCAGGAATTCATTACACAGCGATTTTGTTGCATTGATCAGCATGGCAAATTGCTGTGTAAAGACCCTGTAACCAAAATTATTTAAATTCCTCTAAGACAAATGAACTGGCTTGTCCATTCTTGAGTCAGGAACAGGCATAAAAGTGGAGTTCATCACAGCTCATTTCAGACATCTATATCTGAACCAAGCCAGCTCTACAGCCAATTATGAGAAATAAGCACCAATAGAATTCAAGAGCAATGCAAGACTTGAAAAGGATATTTTTAGGCTGTTATTGCTGTAGATAACTGACTTTCTCGGCTACTACTTTTAAAAAAAATGAATTAATATGTATATATAATAATGGAAATATAGATACCAGTTCTGCAAAACACATATATTTATGTCTGCCTGTTCTAACCATATAAACACCCTTCTGAAATTGAATGAAGCTACTTGTGTGCTTAAATGTTGACTACTTAGAATGTGGATGTGCAAGCACTTACAGCGTCAAGATCAGGCGAGGTTCAAAAGTGCACATAAGGTGTTAAGAAACCTAAGCAGCTTCTGAGTTAGCATACTGGCATTTTTTTACCTAAGATACATTTTGGTAAATGTCAAAACAAGTGCCTTTTTCCAATTCCAGTGGGCAACTGAATTGAAATAGCCTATTGAACTTTTGCAGACAGGAACAGAGATGGTTTTCTATTTACTGTAGGACACATCCTGTTAGATAAGAGGATGCAGTAAATCAGCTAAATTTTGTACCTATTGAAACCATGAAAAAAAAGTCATAAGGTAATACTGTACTACATTGCTATCAATCAGCACATTCCTAGGGAAATCCACAAGGCCAGTTTTTCCAATTGTTTAAGATTTTTTTTGTTTGTTTAATTTCTTTAAGTCTCTTTCCCCCACTCTTCCTCTAAGCCCAATTATTTTATTATATCAGAGAACTTTGACAAAGCAGGAATTAATGCGCTTGTCACATCCAATCTACAGATAAGCATTAGGATTCAGAGAAGTTTTATAAATAAACTGCCCCACTGTTTTCAGCTGCAGTCACTCTGTCAAAGGTCAACCTCAGAACATGATTTAAGGGAGACCTGGAAATAGAAATAACATCAAAGCTGACCTTTGAGTAAAATCAAACAGCCAGTAATGAGATTATATGTACAGAGCCAGTAAACATAGCAATGAATGTGCAGCAGGTGAGTTAAGACAGAAATACTAACACCTATATTGCATTTTTATATGTTGGACAGAAAACTAACCACCTAACAGCCACTTAATGGCATTAGTTCAGGTACTTCCAACTCAGATACCAGCTCTCTCAACAGCCAGCTTTTGAGATTTTTTTTTAACCTAGGGAGTAATTCAGTGTGACTAGTAGCTTAGTACTAGATACATATTGGCACAAATAGCCGTTTGGAAAACAAGATACTTGGACAGTGATAAAGGTGATGGTTGGCTACTATTCATAAGCATCCTAAACATATTCAGATAAAATACTGGGAAATTATGCATGTTTTACTATTACTTACCTCAACTACAATGATAAAAATCTCCATGAAAGGCTATCACTGTTAGATGACCTATTATATGATTACATATCTGAAAGCATACAGCCATTAGAAAAATAGAAGTACAAAGAAAGTATCTTCTTTTTTTTAAAGGATATTTGCTTTCAAAATCCATTGATTATTTTGAGATACAAGTCACAGCCAGGATAAATATCAAATTCAGATTATTTATGATATCTGGATAAAAATAAATTGTCTTTTCCTTCAATATTTTCTGCTGTGTACATTTATGGTATTTTGTGCCTAAATGGTTTCCATTACAGGGGCATTTATTTTCCTGTTGTCAATTTTGGTATTTCAGGCAGATAATCAGAAATCAAAGTTAACTGTTTGGGGGCTTCTTGGTTTTTTTGGGGAGGAGGCTTTTTGTTTGTAAGTCTTCTTTTCCCCCTGGGTTTATTTGGTATGTTTGGGTTTTACTGCAGAGGTATTGAGAAGGCAGCTCAATTTACGAGCCAAACAAAAATACTTTTTATTAACTCTGGTGAAATTAGCCAGTATAGTTGTCAGTTTGACTTGACAGTAAGAATTATTTAATGGGCTGAAATGTAACAATGTAAAAAAAAAAAAAGGGGGGGGGGGAGGGGCAAAATAAAATTTTATAAGGCGTATAAAATAAAACATATCTTATTTGCACAATAACTGCCCTTCTAAGGAAATCCATCCTAGTGGGGAGAAGAGTAAAACTGCTTTGGTAATCAGACTACCATAACTATTCATTATTAATAACCATTTATTAGTCCACTTTCTATTTTCCATTAAATTATGAACAAGTATATTTCCTTGGTTTCAAGTTGTCATTGGAGTATTGATGTAAGCATAACAAAAGCAGTCCTTTCTGTTGTATGAAACACATATAGGCTTATTTAAGGCAAAAAAAGTAAAGTAAAAGGAATAACACATTTCTGTTAGAATCTTTTCTGAAGAGTGACAGGAAGGTTTGCTACTGAGAATTTTTTAGCTTACTTCCCAGTCTGAATTGATGCAGAATTTACCCAGAGCATTACTGAACATAGATTTAGCACCGCATTTTAAAAAAAACCATCAATTAGCTCTATCACTGGTGCAGGCAAACAGCCCGATCACAGCCAGACTTTTAAAGGTGACTCGTTGCCTAAGGATTTAGACAGGTGCCTAGCAGCTTTTTCAAAGGTGCATAGTCACTTAATACATTTCATTTGTAAGTAAACATCAGCATTTCAAGGATGATTCTGAAAACTAAAGAAAACAGCAAGCCAGCGAGTTTCTCACCTTGAAGCACCTAAAACCCTTTAGTTCTCATAGTGTGCCACGTAAATGGAACACTCTACAAAATTACTTGCTTCACTATTTCTTCCTCATCCTGAACTTGGTTTCATCCAAAATTTTAATATATTAACTTAGCTTTGATGCTATATTTCATTTTTACTTAGCTTCCAAGTAATAGTGGGGATAATGAGTATATGAAGCTATTTTACCTTAAGAATGAGTTTTATACATTCCAGCCAGAATGCAGTGAAATAGCTTTGAGGCTAACAAAACACAGTGAAGAAAACAGAATTATGACGTTTATTTGGGCTAATAGTTTAAACATACTCTAACATTAAGAATCAAAAAAAAGCATGTTATTTCTCTATGGTAGAAAGGACATTCAAATCCATGTAAAAGCTTTCCTGATACTTTGGAACTCAACTGTAAAAACACCACAGTCTTAACTTTCTGTAGTTATGATCCAGTACTACCCATAGCTTTTGTTTTTTCTTTAGGGATATGAAGGATGTTTTAGTTATTATTTCATATTAAACAGAAGATATTGATATTAAAGAAAAGCCTGTATATAACTAAAATTCTTTCACTCATCCATTAACATATCACTGTCAAAAGTTGTAATGATGTTAAGGACTTTTCAATAAAAATTACAAAACCTAAATTCTGATTGTAATTTAACACAATCTTTGTAAATTAGAGACTAATAAATCTAATAAAACTTAATTAAAAAAACTAAAATGTTAATGCAAACAACAGTAAACTCATGAGTTTTCACAACTAGTTTAAGACACGAATCTAGAAGTTTCCTGTCAATATGCATAACTATGATACTTCAGCATGATTAAAACACACAGCACAGCAATGATAGCTCACATATATGTTTCCTTAGGAAATCAATTATTCTATGCAAAGAAGGATGTATCCAAGGTATTAAACACCCACTAACCATGATGAGGGTGTAACACAGCTTGGAACTATCCTGTGGAGGGAAAAGAAAAAGTTTTTCTGGCCAATCTTTAAAAAGCTTTACCAATTTAGCCTGCTTTCTGCTTTTATTGGTGCTTAAGAGGTTAAGACTTTATTTGTGAAAACAGAGCCAGAGAGTTGGGAATCACGTTGTTTGCAGCTCCCTAAGTCTTGCTTAAGATCCTTTTCAATTACCATCCATTTCTCCTTTAAAAAGGGACAAAAAAAATAGAGGAGTGGAAACAGGTCAGGGCAGTCTGTGACAATGACAGTGTGATGGGCTTGGACCCCCTGTGGTGTTTCCATCTGCTATCATTAAGGTGACTATTCAGACATGAAAAAATCCCTCTTGCTGTGCTGACAGGCAGGCATCAAGAACGATGACAAGGCATTAAGACAGAAAGTAGAGACACAGGGATGTCATATCCCACAAACAATCCTGTCTCAATCGAGACTTCTAAAATTTTATCGGAATTTAAAATAAAAATGGGAGGGCTTTTACCTGGAGCTTATCAAACTTCCCCTTGTGTTAGATTGACAGCAAAGGTGCTGCTGATGGCCACACTTGCTCCTACCTGTCGTCTCTACTGTAACAAACACAATTTTAAAAAATATTTGGGGATTTTAGATTATTTTTTTCCCCCCTCATGCTTCCATAAAAGCGATTTTTTCTCATTCTTTCTCATCGAAGAGCCGGGCAGGAAGACTGAGGTGTGAAGCACGGTAAGCCCAGAACGAAGCCTTTGCCAAATCGCGCCAACAGCAATGAAAACAGCACTAAACACACCAACCTAGGCGAACACCTGCGGCCAGGGCAGCCACAGCTAATGGGAATTGAACGGCAACGGAACTCTCCAAAGGGCGCGACAGCTTCTCGCGGTGCAAAGAGGCGGCGGCGGCGGCAGCAGCGGCGCAGTGCGGGTGTTAGACGGCAGGGGGCGCCGCAGGACCGCCGCCGAGGCCAGGCGCTCGGAGCACGCGCCACGTGCGCATTCGGCTCGTGCCCGCGCTATACTGTCACCGGTTTGATGACGTCACCGCGAACGTCATTTAAACTGTTTCCACCCTGGGCGCGCTGTGTTGGAGCGCCGGGGGACTTCGGCGTGGCGGGGTTTCCAGGAGGTGACTCCGTGGCATGACGTGCCCGTGTCCGGTTTGTAGACGTCGCCCTTCCAGTAGCGGCACCTCCCACTAACACACGACTCGCCATTCCACTACCCGGAAAGATGATTCTGAATCCGAGGTCATCTCCCTTTGGCCGCTTTTTCCTGGCTAATAACCGGTTTCTCTGCAAACACTAGTCACTCCTGATGCATGGCAAGCTGTCATTTCCCCTTCTGCTCTACATTTTCATTTTTTCTCCAAAGCCTTCACCTCTCCACCTTTATAACTTCTTTCTTTAGCCATTGGATAAATCAGGCTGGAAAACTGATCCTTTGGTTGGTTTTGTTTTCTTAAAATGTAAGAGAGAACCAGGCAGTAATACACGGACAAAGTGCTGATGACAGGGACTACTTAAACAGATTTGTCATCGGAAGACACATATATAACCATACCCAACTTTCCTACTCACACTCCATTTTCCCACTTCATTAAATTGCCCCCTAATCACAGCTAGCTGAGGCACATTAGGAACAAATGCTAAGGAAGGAGAAGGATGATTAGGTAGAACAATAGGTTAAAATCAATATATTACTTACATTAGATCTCATTGGAGCTCAAGAATTGAGAAGTATATATAGACACACATATATAGGCTTCCATGTTTTTAAATAATCCAGGTACATGTTGATGGAAAACTGAACACTGGAAATGAAGAGTAGACACCAGACAACGTTTCTCAGACTGTTACACCAATTGCCTTACTATTCTGATACCTATGACTTAATGAATATTAATCAGTTCAAATCAATCTTTGAAATACCTATTACTCATGGGAAGGTAAAGATAATATAAATAGCTGAAGCTAACATTTATTGTTCACTTCATCTTGCATGCTTGTTCAAAAGTCTGTACCAATAGGAAAAGATGCATTTTATTATCTGAAATATAGGTTTTTCTATGAATATGTTTTTAATTTACATATCATATATATAGAAGTAAAACACTATAGATAGTGCATTTTCCTCCATCCAGTTACAGAATGGAGGCATGGCAATTTAAGTTACCGCTACAGCTGTTTCAGCCACATGTTTAAGAGGAGCTTTTGCTTCATTTAGAAGAAATGAGATTTGTAAAGTTATTTAGTCCAAACTGACTACTTAGGATTTTTCTATATTCCTTAGGATGAGATAAGCACCTACCTGAAGCAAGTCACACTGCTTTTAGGATAAACAAGACATTTTTGTGTCACTCTCTCTCCCCACATCGAGAACATAAAGAACTTAGACAACTAGCTTATTTTATGGATTATTGCTACTAGCAGAGACTAAAACCCAACCATCCATCACAGTCTCTTAAATAAGGAGAATTGTAGCATGAATTTAAATGCAAAAATATTAATTATATTTTGATTATAACGAAAACTTCAGAATTATGAGATATATATGACAAACATTAAATACAGATGCCACAATCATGGTTGCCAATACATCTCATTATTGAATAATGAGGAATTTTTGTCTTTGAAGTACTCATACAAGGCACATTTGTGCCGCATCTTTCCACCAGCTGAGCTTACCTGATACCATTTAAGTCCTCCCTCAGGAAACTCACAACAGGTTCTAATGCATCCTGTAGCACATTTTGATATGTATTTTGCATTATGCCCTTGCCTACAGTTGTCTTAGCAACAAACTATTGAAGAGACAATGAGAAAGGCCCCCTTCTCATGTCAAAATTTTGCCACATTAATTCTTAAAGATGAAAGGCTTATTGAAAAACAAATAGTTTTATATGTGTTAAAATGAAGCCCAGAAGAAAGCAGGAGAGAAATCTAAATGGTATCTATAAGACTACCCTGTGCTAAACACAAAAACAACCCACTTGTAAGATCCAGCATAAGAGTTACACTGCTTCCATCATTTTAATCAACAGGATTTCAATTAAAAAATCATTTCGCTAGTATCTAAAATGGCAAACATCTCCAGCAGTGGCCACAGACATCATGTTTAAGCAGTAACAGAGACAGAGGTCTTAACAAAACTCTCCAGAATTTTGGCACAATCAAGTATGAAGACACAAGCCTTATCAGCCAGCATTTATGGGCAGAGATCTGCAACCCTTACATACCTTGACTGAGCTGGGAAAGAAACCATGTTCCCTTAACCCCACCAGATAGCTCACCAAGACTGGCACTGAGACCTAAGCTGAGGAGGCCTGGAATACCAAGCAGGTTGCTTAAACCTCCACAGGCATATCCAACTCAGTATTATATTCCTGAACAAAGTGACTGAAAAGAGCTGAAGAGGAGGGAGAAAGAAAAGATTTCCCAATACAACATATGGGAGGAGAAGTAACTCCCCAACAGGAGGAGGTATGGGATTGCTGAGTGCCCCCTTGTCTCCCTATTAGACAAAGCTTACTTTTTCCACCGTGAACGCAGGACTGAAGATGCTAAATGTTAAAATGTTAAAAAAAGGAGATGAATTTGCAGAGTGAGTGGAAACCAAAGGTATGTCAATAAAAGCAAATACACTGGCAAGAAAATTTACAGGGAAAGACAGAGCATGCTACATGCGGAATAGTAAAAAGCTGACATGAACTTCAAGAAACCATCAAGAAAAGATCAAAGTGTAAATAAGATCATAGGGGTCCTTTTTTATTTTTGCAACTTGTTTTATGTGCCTTTTATGTGTGGAGGAAATAAATAAAGAATCTTTCGTTTGAACTTTAATCAACTCTTAGATTCCAAGAACAAAAGGGCTTATAGGTAGCAATCCCTGTTGCTTCAACAAGAGATACAAGGGGTTCCATCTGTAGAGACCCCTGCAGTAAAATGTGGGATCATTAATCTACAATAACATGGGTTTCATTTACATTGAGCGGTGCATTGACTCCCTATATAAAGAAATGTTTTATCTAGCAGACAAAAGTTGAACGAATCAGGCATAATTTTTTTTCTTTAAAAAACAGCATGCATTTGTGGGGGCTTTTTTTTTTTCTAAGTACATAGTGATGTAATGGATTCTTTAATACACAAAAAGCTGCAAAGTGACTGGTACCTTTCCAAGGGAAGGATTGTACATCAAGTGGACTTTGAGACTTAACATAGGAATCATTGGGGAAAACTCTAAGCACAGCCACCTTTCTTGGTTTTTGGTCTCTGAACTGAGTATCTGAGAATGATGAACAGTATCTTAAAGCATCTAAATATGTTCATATGAAAGGTATCTTTAGTTGTAAACACACCTTAAGAATTTCCCCATTAGAGGCAGACTACATAGAGTATGTGATAACCTCTACCTCAAAAGATTTAGTAGTCTCTAAGCTATTTGTCACTGCCCTTCAGCTGCGATATAAGTATTTGAGAGCTCTTGGTGGGTTTCTCTTCAGTGTGGAACCGGTTTGTCTAAGCACACATTATTGTCCCCAACCCCAGCCAACCCAGATACTGTTGGCAATCAATAGCAGTAGCTATCTAGCATGTAATGTTATGCATCATGCAACATGACTTTGAACAGATCTACTTAAAACCAGCCTGACACTAATGGGTTCCAAGAACAGACTTTCACTATTTCCAGTAGTGATAGGGCAGAATTATAGTAACAGTGGCAAAGTTTAAGCATTTCTGTAGTGAAAGTCTTAGTAAAACAGCATAGGAGAAGCTGTGCTGAAAACTAAAGAACAGTGACCAAAACTGAACAGTGGCCGATAGAAAAGAAATAACTTTGAATTAGGCAAATTTGAATTTGACAGATATGCATTTTCACAGAATAATCCCTTGAAGCAGTTCTTGGATTAGCCTACTCACAAATAAAAAGGCGTCGTTTGTGAATGGAATTATTTCACCTCAGAAAGGTTCTTGTATCAACTTTGGACATAAAATGTAGTATTTGTGGTGAAGCCCTTGAGCATTAACTTGAAGAAATAAAATTAAACTACAGAAGTCAGTAATGTAATAGAAGAACCTTTGTTTACCAAAACAATTATGGAAATACTAAACAACTATTCCACAAAAGCACTGTATCAATCTGTCCCTGGATGTCTGAATAAGTAGAAGTGTTCTGCCATAAACAAAGGGACAAGCAGAATGAAATAAGTAAGCCCCATTGAGGAATGAAAGGGAGCACAAAACATCAAATCAGAGTATTTTAAGAGTAACAGCTACATGTTCTTTCCGATGTTACTGTATATTTGTTGAATTCAGCAAGAAGCTGTTTTTCCCCTCCCATCAGATTCCATTCAGTGTAGTTTGTTCATGATAACTGATGTAGGAAGTCTCAAATGTCAGTTTTCAGTTTATCTGGGCTTTTTGTCAGCTGGAGTAACAACTTAGTGTTTTGACCTGATAAAAATTACATTCAAAACTAGTTTATGCAGGAAGTTGCACATAACCCCAAATGCAATTTAAAAATAAACCTTGCACGAAACCTTACGGTTTGCCAGAAGCTATCACCATTGAAAAAAGTCTCTCAGAGAAAAGATAGATTTGTTGCTAGCTTAAAGATACTTTCAATCAAGAGCTCCAGGAATAGAGCCAGCTTCCCCCAGCTGCTTTCAAAGCGGATGAATTTTCAACATATAATAGGAATGCTCCCTAGCTTTTATGGGTGATGGTGTCCCAGTGATGCCAGAGCAATTTGATTCAAATTTTAATTCTGTAATGGATCCATAAAATCTATTTTTTTCAGCAGTCATACTTGAGCATACATCAGATTGATAGTAGGTTCTACCAGGCTTCCCTGGAGCCAGACTATTTTACTGATCTGACAATGAACTCCAGATTACAAAGAGAAACCTTCTTACAGAAAATACTAGATTTACACAGAAACTGCAGCCTGACCAGCTTTGTGACTATCTTGACAAGGACTCTGTAGATTAAAGACGTCTCTGCATGACAGCTGGGCTACAGAATAGGACGTACTATCGGAACTACCCTGTAAGCTCATGTTCCCATCAAACTGGAAGAAAGTATTCTAGTTTTATGAAAGTGCAAATTATTATGTCACTTTTTTACAAGCAGTTTCCAGAAGGGACACATTTTAAAAACTGAAAATGTTCATCTGGATACAAAATTCAAATTAACTAACAGTGATATTAGATAACCACCTGGTTAGACAAAATTTAGACAATAAAGAGATTTCGTGCATGTAAGCTTCACAAAAAAAAATGTCGGCTATGTAAGGAATGAGCTAAAATAATATGGCAGGAGATAATCAGCTGCTTTCTCACTCTCACAAAAAAGACCAATTTTTCTGAGTGAAAACCTAAACTCATTTAATTCTGAACAATCTAATGCTTGAATTCAAAAGTGGTAATTTACTTACTCTTTTCATAATAAGACTCTGGGCTGTTTCTCAGAGTAATTTCACAGTTATTTTTCATTAATAAAGAAGTTCTTCCTGTGTGCCTTTGTCATCTTCATATACCTGAAAACCAAATACATGCAAGTTAAAGATGGAAAATAAACAAACCAAATCAACTCTAATAATTTGGATGCATCTACATTAGCATTTTGATTCAGATCTTGAGAGGCACCTTGGAGGTAGGTTTCTCAGCCATACCCACTTTCAAGACTCCATTTCACCCCACAACCTTGGAACATGAAACTGGATTCCTTTTGCATCAAGCTAAGCAGAATGTCGCATTGCAGCAAAACATTCGATATTCTCCAACCAAAACTAAAGCATTCTGTGTCCAGACCGCATACGAGTCAGTCAAGTAAAACCTACCATTTAGAATGGCTGCAGGACCATCAGCATTCACTCCTCTGCTGACTATAGAGCCTGCGTCACAGTATTTTCTAGACAGACATTGTCTGCAAAACTCCTGGCATTTCTTTGACACTTTCTGCCTTAGAAGAAAGTAAGGAAGGATTTTAAAATTCCATAGCTATTTCTATTCAAGGCAAAAGGTGACATTAAAAACTTCCTTAATATTTAGTTCTCTTACCAAGTTCTGTACTGCTGTATGAAAATATACCAAATAAAGAGGCTTCTTATTTATAAGGTAGCTATAACCTTGAACAAAACTTCCTGAAGTACCTCAGTTACATAAAGCCCAGTATTCCTTAAATCCATCAGATATTTTGCAAATTTTAACTCACGTACATCATATTATAGACTCAGAGCAACTATTTCTTTTATATGAAAGAACTTCAGAATAGTGTTTTCAGTAAAACAATGAAAGCAATGCAAGGCCAACACAAGATTCAGAGCTTTATAGAAGCACTGAGCTTCAACTATCCGTATATGAATGCTGACAACTTTTTACATGTTCTATAGGTAAGGATTACCACTATGAACAGACCTGTCATGACTGCAATGCTCACTCACCTTATGCCCCTTTATTTTAAAAAAGCCTACCAAAATGGGAAATAGGACATTTCAGTTGTCTGCACCCTGTTAGGCCTGCAAGAGTGATTTTATTTTACATCACTGTACCAAAGATAGTCAAAACTACACCTCAGTGTAGCACATCTCTTACAGCTTGAAAGTGGTCTGGCTGAAAAGCAGCAATTGTGCTCAGCCTTAAGACTACCCTTATCCAGGATCTTCTGCAGCCGAGACCTAATAACCCAAAGGAACATTACCAGAGGGAAGATTCTGGCCAAACTACCTGACCCTGACACCTTCCAAGGAGAAAATATGAAGGACAGGATTCTTTCCTGAGACTGGGAACGTATTTTCCTCACAACAGATTTAGTTTCAATAAAAAGGATCTTTCATCCTCGCTTTTGCGACCTGTGGATGGTAGAAAGTGTCAGGTGGCCAGTACCACAACATGCCTAGTAAGAACACAGTCCAAAAGGAAGGAAGAAAGACTGTCAAAACACCTAAGCAATGAGGACAGAAGTTCTTAATGTCTGGCACAGCCAAAAGAACTTCCGCTTCATCCTGTCCTTTTACTCTTAGAGGAGTAAAGGACAATGAAAATAGAAATCACAAACACCAGCAAACAGGTCTAAACAGAGAAAGTAACAATATTTTGTACTTTATGCTTCTATAAAGAGAATGTTAATAGAGACTTCTTTTTCGTTCTTACTCGAAGCAATGAAGATAATGCATGGCTACAGTCTCCTAGCTGCCAAGCCTGAAGTCCATGGGTGATGTGACGTGGCTCACAGTAGTTCCTTCCAGCACCACTAAACCAACAGTTAAAAGTTCTGTCAAGTCTCACAGTAGGTGTTGTACCAAGACGCATGGAGCGGTACCCATTTCCTGTATTACAGCTGAAACAATTCTTCACCAAGGTGAAGAGAAGCAGATATACAACAGCTCAAAGGATGGAGGGAATAAAATATGAACCTATGTTTTACTGCCCTTTGCATAAGAAATACAAAGATAAGCTCTTAAAAAAATAGATGCAGAGGACTTTTGGAGAGCTTGAAGCAAATCACTTGAGTCAAATTTGACTATGTCATTGCTACAAGAATTCACAGAGAACTCTCCAATCTTCATTATTTCACTTAGTAAGATGATTCTTTTATGACAGAGGAAACAAATATTTGCCCTTTCTCACCAATTTCTCTTTTATTTCTTCATCTCTATTTTAATTTCATTTTGCAACATCCAGGCAAAAAAAAATTATCTAAACACGAATCCATCACTGCTAGACAGATCTTAAATCTATTCAGGAAAGATTTAGCCTTTTTTTTTTTTTCAATGACCACATGGTACAAGGACAACAAAAGTTCAGGGTTTTTTTCATAATCCTTTTGATTCAGAAGTAAACTTAAATACTTCATGTAGTGTTTAAAACATCCCTAATCCAGAGCACAACTATGTGTTTTAATCCCATTCTTACAGAACAAACTTGTTTGAATTGAAAACTTGTTTAAGGGAAGATTGGGATAGCTTGCTGATAGTTTGCACATTTTAGGTAATTTTTTTCCCTCAAGACATATAAACTTAAATTAGCTCAAGTAAACCAGTTCATCTCATTGTTCTGAACCCATATGGAAGGTGCCACCTATGGATTGCAGTTCTTATGGATCTTTATTCAGTTCTCAGTGCTGCAGCAGAAAGTCTCTATACTTGATGCAATATAACAAAACAGATACGCACACCACCCGTTAATTAGAGATGAATATCTCTAAAGTGAAAATTAAAGCCTGAAGGGCAGTTTACAAACTTCCAACATATTTAAGAACTGGAAAGCACAAAAATGGGGTGCAGAGAATTTTTGTTTGTTGCTTTAAATGAGAACCTACCACACAAACATATACACACTTTGTGTGTGCGTACCTGTCTTATCTATGTAATAAAAAAAAAAAATCAAATAGAGAAACTGAACTTTGTTGTTAACTGAAAGTGTAGATTCATTCAGCTGTAAGCTCCAAGTTGAACTTTTCACCTGTAATCTATGAGGAGGATCAGGCCATTGGTGAGAAACACTAATCAAAATGTATAGTCAATGCATAATTTCATCAATGAAATAATGCCACCTCTTGATGAAATATGGCAGATAACCAGCATCAAGCTTGCTACACAAGCAGCTAAGTTTTGGTACTATCCTATCAGGTGATACCTGGGTGTTTGGAATTCACCTAAACCAGCAGAATACACTGACATGCATCATTTTTAGTATGTAAGCAGCCATAACTATCCTTTAATATCATACAAAGGAAAATACTTTGTACACACATTAAAGCTAAACCATGGTCTGCAAACCATGACCTATATTCCCTGTAGACATACAACATCATGTCTTGGTATTCCTCAGAAATAAACAGTGGCACTTAAGAATAATCTAACCTGTGAGTGCAAGCACAAAAGGATTAAGGCAGATTGTGCTGCACAGCACGTATGACAAGAATGCATTGTGTTGTACTCATTTACCTCAATCATTTCCAAACAAAACAAAAAAAAAACAACAAACACCCCCCCCCCAAAAAAAAAACAACAAAACCAAACCCCAAACCAACACAGAATATGCTGCTTTATTTACAGTATGGTTTAGTCATATGTGATTTAATTGTCAGTCTGCACATATACAATGTGCATGTGTATATCAAGATTCAATGATAGATAGATAGCCAGATGGGTATTGTGGAGGTGGTTAGACTGGTATTTACTGAGTTCTGCAGGAGTGGGTGGGGGAATGCACAATCAAGCAAACTTTTAACCTTTTATCTATTTTGCAATGTAATAAGAAATAACCATGAACTAGAGAACAATGAAATAAAAAGCAACCATAAATCAGAGGTCAAAATTGAATCAGAACCAATAAATAAGCATCTCACTTAGCAACTCAGCTCTATGTGCAGCCACATTTCTTCCCCCAACCCCTCTTTTTTTAATTAAACAGTTGACCCTGTGAGTTGTTAACTACTTGAACAATCCTTACATGGGACCTGTAAGGAAGTGCTCTTAATTTCTATGGAAAAAGTGAAAAAAATCTCATCAGAAAACAAGTGTTGAAAGAAATTCATGGTGAGACTGTTACAATATAAAAGTCTGTTGGAAGACATTTTTTATAGCATACATATTTGAGGTATAGTTTTGATTGAACATGAGCATATACACAGTTGTTTCAAACAAAAGCTATTCGAGCCCCATTCCTGCTTATAATAAAGTCACTTACAGAGCACTATTGTCATCTATGAATAATTTAGTGCTGATGTTTGTGTGGAATGTATTTATTTAAATCTGGGTTTAGGCATAACATGAAAATGTATTTCAGCATGTTACCATGTATCCATCAACAGTACCTTGGAGTGCAATCCTAAAATAAAAATCAGAAACATTGCTTGAAATGACCAATAAGGAAAACATCAAGTCTTCTGAGGACTAAAATAGTTCATGGAAACAAAGCAGGGAAGAAAAGGGCTTCTGCCTGCTGATAGTTAATCTCATTTTGCAGTTTTGCGATTAAAACTACAACAAATAGTCCTCTTGGAAAAAGCAAGAAAAAAAAATGTTCAGCCCACACTTAGCCCTGGCAGAACTCAAATACACTGAAGACAGCAGTCGCTCCAAAATTCAAAATGCGCTGAAGGAGGAAGTCCCTTTTTTCTTTTAAAGGGACTTATACAAGCTGGCAGTTATCTTTGCAATAGATACCTAAGATTCCAATACATGGTAGCATTGCTTTTAATATAATAAAAAGTAAAATTATCACTGAATTATTGATGTACTTCAAGTTAGTAAAAACCATTTCTGTAACTCTCAAAATCATATCAGTTATTAGGCAAAAAAAAAAATATTCAGGAAGTGCTTAAAAAGTATTTTTTTTCAAATATTTAGAAACAGTATCAAAGTTTGAGAAAGCCAGAGAACTCAAATGACTGACAATTATGGAAACATACACTTGCAGTGTATGATTATATGCTTACCTACAAGTCATGTGGAATACAGTTCCACCACACAGGAAAGTGGAATACGCTTACTTTCACTAGCTACACTATGACTCACCTAAGAAAATATACTACCTTAAGCAAATGGAGTACCCAAAATATCCAAACCTGCCTCAAAAGTTCCAGAATTTCCTGTATGGTATAAAACCCCCAGCAATACACAAACTCAAACTTCTCACCACCCACCACCACCACCTAGACCCCCACCTATAATAAGCGTTCACAAGTGCTGGAATTCCTGAGGCCACAGATGCCCTGATTCTTGCCTGGTTAGATCACATGACATTGGGAACAGCTGTGGAAATCAAGCATTTGCATAGCATAAACCTAGCAATACAAGGTCAGAACTTATTTTCTTACTTTTAATTCAGAAAAACTTAAAAGTTAACAACATACATGTATGTTGATAGGCAAATATTTTACTATCAGCCAGGTGCTGTGTCCAATCACTTCACAAGCACATGAAGAACTAAAGCAAACTAAATAACAAGATATTTAACTTGCAACAACTGCAAGCTCTAGTCCTCAAAGCTAAGGACAGGCTAAGATGAAAAAAAGAAGTTAACAACAGCAAGGTCCAAAAGTGCAGCTAAGCTGTTCGTAAAGTTGACCCAAACCCAGCAAAGTGCTCATGTTCTCTTCATCTGACCCTGTTAGACTCCGTAACAGGAATCTAACACTATTTTAGATGATGTAAATCAAACCTCACTGTGTAAAAGCCATGCCAAACTATTTTAGTTCTCACATGGCTACCTACCCACTAGTCACAGTGGATGTACATATCCACATCTAAAGTGGATAAGCTACTGATCAAAGATCAGAATTTTTTAGAATATTCATCTGTTAAAGTGTCCTGGGTTCAGCAGTAGCAGTCATTTTTCCCCTTCTTGGTAGCTGGTGCAGTGCAATGTTTTGACTTTCAGCTCGGGAACAGAGCTGATAACAAGCGATGTTTTGGTTTGGCCAAGGACTTTGTGAGCCTCATGCTCTGCCAGGGAGGAAGGGGAGCCAGGAGGAAGCAGAGACAGGACAGCTGACCCAAACTGACCAAAGAGGTATTCCATACCACAGCACGTCATGCCCAGGATGTAACGGGGAGTTAGCCGGAAGGGCTGGGGGACGGCAGGGTTGGAGGAGGTATCGGTCGGAGCTTGGTCGGGCTTGGGGGGCTAGTTATCGGTCGGCTGGTGGTGAGATGATGTATTCTCTTCCCTTGTTATTTCCTTTATCATTATTATCATTGGTGGTAGCAGTAGTGATTTGTGTTATACCTTAGTTACTAAACTGTTCTTATCTCAACCCGTGGGAGTTGCATTCTTTTTGATTCTCCTCTCCGTCCCTCCGAGAGCAGGGGGAGGGCAAGAAAGGGGGGGAAGTGAGGGAACGAGTTACCTGACTGGGTTTAAACCACGACAGTTCTTTTTGGCGCCCAACGTGGGGCACGAAGGGTTGAGATAACGACAGATCTGACCGGATTAATAGTCACTCGTCACAATGCTGATTTATTGGCTCTCAGAGTTGTTCCTCTTGATCTCACAGCTTCAGACCGTTGTAACTTACGTAGAGCCGGTATTTGCTGTGATAGTGTTTATCAAGTGTGGGGCCTGGGCTAAGGTTCTTGTCTCACTGTGCTTTATGGCAATGGCTTGTAATACGGGCGGGCTCCAGCAGCAGGGCGGGACGGACGTGGCCGTGGACTTGTACCTGGCCGTCCGGCTGCTCTTCACCAGCCTGGCCCTCGCCCTACTCTCCATCTTCGTGAGGCTGCGGTGAGCTGAGGGGGAGCGGCCCCGGGAGTCGGCGGCAGCCGAAGCGGCCCGGGAGAGCGGCCCCGGGTACCAAGCGGCGGCGGGAGCGGGGCCGGAGGCCGCGAGGGGACGGCTGCGGGTGGAGGAGGTCGGGGCGGTCGAGGAGCGGAAGGAAGGGGCTGCCGGGCAGCGGGAGAAGGCGGCGGAGGAGCCGAGCCCCGCGGAGGAGCCGAGCCCCGCGGAGGAGCCGAGCCCCGCGAAGGAGCCGAGCCCCGCGGCCGAGCCCAGCCCCGCGACGGCCGAGAGCATCCCCCGGAAGCCGCCCGCCGAGCCCCAGGAGGATGCAGGAGACCACGCAGCATTTCCCAGCAAGGCAGAGGAGGAAGAGCTGGACTCAGGAAAAGAGAAGCTGGCGGTGGGAGAGCCGGCAAGCACAGCAGCTGCACCAGCCCCAGTGGCAAGTACAGAAGCATCAACTGAGAGTTATGAAGGTTTTGAATGGCCTTTGGGTATCCTTGGGACCTGCCTGCTGATTGTGGTGGGGATCAGCATGTTGGCACACATACAGGCTGTGTTCTACCCACAACCATTTTGTCTGATCTCAAAAGTTAAGCAGAGTCAGGTTTGGGTCTTGTCTGGGGTTAGACGACGATATGGGGGGACCAAGAGATTTTCCCCAAGGCTGGAGAGTCATGAGTGGCAGGGTGTGTGGGACAGTATGGGCAACTATGTAGTCCACTGGGCCCCTCCAGTGCTTTGGAAGCGTCGGAGATGGAAGGCAGCTGTATGGAGTCCCCAGCAACAAGCTGCAGAAACTGCTTAAGGGGACAGTGAATTATTTTGAGCCTGGTGGGCCCATGGCACTTCAGGCCATCAGAGCACAGATGCAACATAGAGATGGACTCATGATCGAGGGGTGGACTTAGCAATGGACACTATTGCCCAGGTTATTCACGAGTGTGAACACTGCACACAGTCTCTCCTGCTCTGGAAGACTGTTACAAGAGATGGAGCCTGACATGGACCAGATGGACTCAGCAGCTTTATAGGGACTGGTCCATGCACTAAGATAAGAGTGATGGTATATTGAAAATGTGGGATCTGAGCATGACGTGAATGGTATGGAATAAGGGGTGGATAATGTCCTGGGTTCAGCAGTAGCAGTCATTTTTCCCCTTCTTGGTAGCTGGTGCAGTGCAATGTTTTGACTTTCAGCTCGGGAACAGAGCTGATAACAAGCGATGTTTTGGTTTGGCCAAGGACTTTGTGAGCCTCATGCTCTGCCAGGGAGGAAGGGGAGCCAGGAGGAAGCAGAGACAGGACAGCTGACCCAAACTGACCAAAGAGGTATTCCATACCACAGCACGTCATGCCCAGGATGTAACGGGGAGTTAGCCGGAAGGGCTGGGGGACGGCAGGGTTGGAGGAGGTATCGGTCGGAGCTTGGTCGGGCTTGGGGGGCTAGTTATCGGTCGGCTGGTGGTGAGATGATGTATTCTCTTCCCTTGTTATTTCCTTTATCATTATTATCATTGGTGGTAGCAGTAGTGATTTGTGTTATACCTTAGTTACTAAACTATTCTTATCTCAACCCGTGGGAGTTGCATTCTTTTTGATTCTCCTCTCCGTCCCTCCGAGAGCAGGGGGAGGGCAAGAAAGGGGGGGAAGTGAGGGAACGAGTTACCTGACTGGGTTTAAACCACGACATAAAGTAAGCTCAAGAATAGCTTAGAACAGGTTTATAGCTTGAAGTGTATTTTGCCAGATGAATTAGTATCCTTTCTCATGAACGCTATAAATCTTCAAGCAGCTCTCTTAAAGTTTTTAACGTTCCAGTAAAATCTGTTGGGAATTGCTGTTTCAATATATTTGAGACAATGCTTCCAGCTGTCTCCATTTGTTTTCCCAACTTCATTTTTCATATCTAATTGTGCATCTAACTTAAAGAAAATGAGATTACATATACCATTAGTTTTAATGGCTTAGAAGAAATAACCAGAACAGATTGTACACGGCAATTAAAGATTTATATCTTTGTATTGAATTTCTTATTCTGTTTTACTGTAGGGTTTGTATGTACATACAGGAAACCATATTTCCACTATCAAGGCAGCCATGAAGTCCTGAAATCTGTGAGCCTTATATTTGTTGAATCTCATCTGATATATCTCTTTTATGCAAGTTATAACTTACTAGGGTTTTTATTGTGTTCACTTTTATTTTCATCCTAGTTGAGTCATAGTCTTTTTTTTTTTTTTTTTACTTTAAATATAGTATCTGTACTCTTTTTGAAGACAAGGCTTTAAGCCATTTGTGTTTCTACTACAGCGTTCTTTCCCATCCCTGTGGAAAAAAAAATTAAAAAAAAAAAAAAGAAAAGATTTCAAATTGTGGCATTTATATAACAGCATTACAATATGTTGCTATCATTTTCTTTCCTAATTTTATACAGTGTCAAAGCTGATTTCCTTTCACTACTCTCATTTAATCCAGCCTATAGGGATTCCTAGATTATTTTACTAAGCAGTAACAGTCAATTTTTGCATCAGTGATTTTTAAATTGTATAAATAATGCCATGATTCTTTCCAGTGTGTATCACATTTGCTATTAATGCACTTAATTTGTTATATTTCCCATTTCCTTAGATTTCTTAGGTTCCTCTGAACTTCTATGACTAATATCCAGCCTTAACCGCACTTAAAAATTCTATGTCACTTGTGCATTTTTCTACTTCAAGATACTTTATATCAAGTTTTGCTAGTATAAATGAAGCATAAAGACAAGAACACATTTTTAGCATTACAAAAAGTGAGCAATGATGTCCTTTAGAGACTCGTACTTCAAGTATTTGTTCTTCTCAGGCACACAGGCAAACATACGTAGGTAAAAAGATGCCAAATGTAATGCAGAGCTTTAGGGTATAATGTCAACCTTTTGCCATCATAAAAGTACCTATTATTATTTCTGTACCAGTTCTCTGTTTTCCAACCATGTTTTCTGTAAGGAGAAAATATTTTTAGGAGCCTTGGGTGGCATGGATTAGTGTGAAGTGTCCCTGCCCATGTCAGGGGAGTTGGAACTTGATGATCTTAAGGTCCTTTCCAACCCTAACTATGCTATGATTCTATTAGAGTGATTTTGTGACTCTGAATTGCTGGATATAGAACATGAAAATACAGTAGTAGAAACTCTTCAATAATAGTAATTGATTTTCCTCTTGTAAAAATATAAATATTACTTATGGTGTGATCTAACAGAGCACTTTGTAGCATCCAGTCTTATGTTCAAATTGAACATAACTTTTCAAATGAATATTCTAAAGGTTCTGAAGGATTACTTCAACTTCAGTGTATTTTCCTCAGAAAATATTTTAGAGTCTAAACCTCTGTTATTATAAAAAAAACAAAACTAACACAAACCCCTAGAGTTTTTTCTTGTAACATTTTTACCATTTTTCTTCAGTTAAACACATCCACTGTAGTAACAGGAAAATTTTGCTGGAGTTCCTTTTTAGTGTTTCTGTTTCTTAAGTAGCAGGTCATTCCATAAGGTAACCCTACAAGTGACCCAAGTGAGATATATTAAGATCTAGTCATACAATACCCCTGGACTATTTTACATAATAAGATTTTTTTTTTTTCCAACTCCCAGATGTTGCTAAAGGACAGAAAAAAAAAGACCTGTAAAATTCTTCATCATGAACCTTTTTTTCTGCAAATTCCTTTTTTCCCCCTTTCAAAAGCAATTCTGAATAGAGGTAAAAGAAGACAAAACTTGACCTTTTGTGATCCCAGCATTAATAGGTCTGTTCATAATTCAATCTCTGTGTGTGTAGAAGCATCCATGTGGAAACATGCAGGCCTGAGAGACATAAAGCCTTTCCCTTTAAACATTATCTGACCCTATGAGTCTTATTCACAAAAGAAGGCTTACGTACGCATAAGTTGAAAAAAATGCATGCTTTCATTGTGCTACAGAGAGCCTACACATTTTACTCCTCCTTCTCCAGGAAAACCCATCATGGAAGTGACACTTGTACAGGAGTTGGATGAGGGAATGGTAAATGAACACAACGTAGCAAAAAAAGCACATGCCAAGAATAAACTACTTTGCTCATTAAAAATATAGGAGAGTCATGTCCTTGGCTGGCATATAACAGGGAAATGGAATTGATGTGGGAGAAGTTGGGGTCTCCTATATACTGCAGCTTTGCAAAATTCTACCTGAGAGAAGCATGTTTTTCTTGCTATACTAAACCTATTTTTACTTCCATAATCTCTATGCACCAAGGTGAGGGATGACTGTCATTTGTACCTGGTAAATTGGTATGTAAGTATTATTTATAATATAGTGTTTACAATATCTCAGATTCTAATGAACTGCTTATGATTATATGGTATGTAGGTTTCAAGACAACTCTGTAAGGTATAATGTAAGTTAAAGCCTATCGGTGCTACTGCAAATCCACAGCAAACAAGAGTATCAGTTATTTTTATTATGTCTATACATAAAGTCCATCTTTATGTTACCAGGATCTCTTCATGCCTCTCCCGTGTAGTTTGGCACCGTAAACTCATCTGTCAGTTTAAATGCTATGTTACTCAGAGTCCACTCATGTTATCAGAGTGCTCTAAGCCACTTTGCAATGAACCTGTCAATTGAAATCTGAACAAGGGGCAGGAGATATACAGTTGTAAGAACAGCAATAACAGTTCCCATTTAGTGAAACAAATCCTTAACTGGTATAGATCAGCCAAGCTTCAACAACTTCAGTATTGATTTATACTAGGATCTGAACTCAGCATCTGTAATTATTTTCTAAACCAGGCAAAACAAATGGCATCAGGGATCACAAGGAAGTCTTTTCTTAATAAGCAATGAGTGAAGCAATTCTGCAATACGATGACTTCCCTGTCAAAATTTCCAGCATTTTCCCTCCCATTAGAGAGGAAATACTGCCCAGATTTTGAAAATCATATTCTGTACCTATCTGCATCTTCATATGCCCAAATGCTTTCCAAATGCAGCTTTGATAGCACTCACCTTCTAGAATCTCAGAGGAGGAATGTTAAGGAAGGAATGGAATGGAAATTTCACAGATCTCTATTGCTTTAACTGTGAAATAGAAACAAGATTATTCAATAGGTAATCAGAAAATGGAAAAAAACAACCTTCAAAAGTAATTCTGTGATGGTGCTATGATTAGTGATTTACTATGGGTGCAAATGTTCGTATTCAGCACCTTTTACATCATAGAGAAGGTACCAAGTACCCCAGTGATCTCAGTCATGTTAAACAATTTGTCATTGTTTGCTGGCTTGAACATCTGATTAAGTGGTTAGTGAATAAAAGTCTAATGTTGGATTGACTAACTATATCTACATTTCATTATTTTTCATAATACATTTGATAATTAATATTCCCACTAATGATGTCTTTTTATTTGAACTACACATCTAGGAAATTGTTTGGTTAGATGAACTACAAAAATAAGGAATATTTAAAGATAAAGCTGGATCATTAATGTGGAAGTATTATGGAATTGATATTCAGGCTAATGTCAAGTGATGTTAAAATTAATACTCATATTGAAGGGCATATGAAATATTGACAACCAACTGAGTTCTTCAGAAGCAGAATAAATGGGCTTATATTCTCTGAGCAATGGATATTGCAGTTCTATCAGAGAAAATCAGAGAGCTGTGACTACTGTCCACCCAGCCACCCCTTTGCAGGCTGTGCCACTCACAGTAGTTTCTCACTTCCTCCTAATTGTTTCATGTTTTTTCATAGGTTAAAGCTGCTCACAAGCATAATTGTGAGTTCTGAGCTAGATTCAGACTCATTCACGCCTACAGTAGGTACTTTGGGACTGGGTGGTGCAGTACCTGGCAACACATCCATGCTTTTCAGTGTACCACGAGTCTTTAGGAGGATAGCTAAAACATCCTGCTGAAGATTAGTGAAACACCTGAATGGTATTGCATGGGATTCACAAATATCAATATAAATAAAGTGGATTTGTATATGCCAGGTATTAATTCGCAAGCTCTAAATAGAAAATTTAGTGCCTGTAAATTAACTGCATAACATGTACCAGAAGATCTTGAGCATCCAGAACCAAAAAGACATTTAATATTTTGCCCACTTAATACATATTTCTCTCTCATTCTCCACATAAATTTTGTTGTTCCTCCTTATCTTCATGGCCTTCTAAACATCTCAAGGATGGTTCTAGGCAGCATTTTTGTTATGGTAATAATAAATAGTGTTTGGTTTCTATCTGCATGTTTCTGGTAATAAGTCATGAGTCATTAAAAGCTTTTTATTTTGCTACTTGCCTTTTACCAAGCACTTGGACCTGGAAAAGCTATTCATCCCAACCTCAGGAGGATAGTTTAGGAATTCTGCTAAACTAAGGCACTCAAGATTGAGATCTATATGCATAAGTTGTTTAGTGAATCTTTTTTATTTAAGAAAAATATGAGTTGTTAGAGGTTGGTAAACAACAAGGAAAAGTAATGTTACTGCAAACAAAAAAAATGTCAAATAGAAGTTATTGGTAGAAAAAATAAATATCATTGATACAACTCTGAAAATAGTTTTAATTATTCTGAGGAATTAAATGTTATTAAATCTTTACTGAGAGCATTCAAATAAGAGGCATGTCTTAATACTATACCTGAAGGAATAAATTATTTTTGCTGTCCAGAAACCTGCACAGAAAGCATTCTTCACTTTTATCTTCCATCATTTTTGTATTAATATTAATTTGTAGAATATGCTGTCAACTTCACAGCATGAGCTATTGTAAAAAAATGCTTGATTTAATAGCTTTTCATTATAATATTTCTTGCATAATCTTATGATTAGCTTACTAAATCTTGACATTGTAAACTACACTTTTTCCCTAAAAGAATAGAACAGAGTTATTTTTTTGTTAGAGCAGAATAACAGTTCTAAAAAAAAAGCAAAGGAGTTACTTAGACTCTTTAAGGAATATTAAATACTGTGCTAGGGTGAAAAATCTCTTTTAAAATTTAACTAGCAAAAGGAATTGCGCGTGAAAAAATGCAGGAAACAAAATTTGAAGAAAACGTCCCTAGTTTCTTTAGAAAGTTGCAGAATAAATATAAAGTGTGACATATACCAAATGAGATCAATTTTTCATACCCATTGCAGTCAGGAAGGTTTTCTGTAGAGGAAGGATTAATCCATTTTCTACATGGAGTCAAATACAGTGCTGGAGTCAGACATGAGATTAAACATATTTACCTATTATGTAGAATGTATTAAAAATATATTGAATTTCTATCTTATTTTAAGCTTCTCACCCATCCTTCAAGTGGGAACAAGGTTCAATGAACTTTATATCCATTTTGGCACAATGAGGGAACAGGAATGAAATTGCATTTGCCAAAATTCTGTTTGGTGGCAGAACAGATAGTTGTGAACTGCCGCTTGGACAAAATTATGAACTAGCTACTTCTACTTCTTTTTGATCAATGTTAGGTGTCAGCAAAAAAGAATACGTGATTGTAACCACGTATCCTAATGGCTTTACTAATTTTTCATTGGCTTGAGTTAATTGGAGCTAGAACTTAATCTTCAATGGATTTTTGCAAACAAAGGTCTATAAGAGATAAGAAAGTCAGGCCCACTCAATATGGAATTAGGATGGCAAAAAGAAAAAGAAAAAAACTGGAAGTAAAATGCAATAGTTGCCTTACAGAGAAAAGAGAAAATCAGTCACCAGCCTTGCTAACCTAAAGAATTTAGAAATACTTTTCACAGCCACAGTGTTATCAAAGTGACCAATGTCTTCTATCTGGAGACATTTCAGAGGATGAATAATTCAAGAAAAAATTATTCATGAAGCCATCATTCATTGTAAAGTTCATTTCCTTTAATAAGAACTGAGGGGTTTTTTTCTGCCAGTCAGTATTGATACTGATTTCCAAGGTATTTAGTTGTTTCTGATAAGCACAGTTTAATTTATTATAAGAACTGAATCATAAGCCAGTGAGAGGCTAAATTTATAATAGGATCACATATATATAGGTGCCCTGGAGACTTTTTTGTGTGCTCCTAAAGCCAGTGCACAGAAGAATATCAAGTTGTTAGCTCTTGCCTAGTAGAGCTCTTGCTCTATCTGTTAGGAAATTACCCTTTGCATCTGGGGATCACAATACTTCACAGTAAAAAAAGATATAAATCTAAATATTCAGAAATCTGTATCCTGAAATTATTCCTGGCAATTGCTTTACTAGGTCATTAAGAAGCATAGTGGTAGAAAATTATCCCGTTTTTACATGGAGATCAATATCAGCTTTAAAGTCAGTTACAAAAATAACATTTCTAGCTTTCAAATATAGTGTTTATGGTCTTTTTTTTCTCTTATTTGTCAACAAATTTACTTTATATAATTCACTTCATCTTTTTTTAATATAATTCCTCTCTTACCAGTGATTTCTAATGATTTTTCCCTTCTGAATATTAACAGCAAACTCCAACTGAAGAATTAAAAATAACATACTACATACTTTTGGCTTAAAGACCCATAAGCAGCATTCTCATATAGACATATATGTTATCTTCTTATATTTTTTCACATGGGCATTTTTATGTACAGTTGTTTTTTATCTTGCATCTATCTGAAAAGGAATATATTTTAGACATTATTGGGGTTTGCTTGGCTTGCAATATAATTATCAAAAAACACCTTTCAGAATGAATAGCCAAAATCTTCATACATCCCAAATATATTTTTCTGTGATCAGTATTTTAAAGTTGGGAAAACAGTGTCTAATTTAGATGCAGTAGGGATGAGGTTAAAAAAAAATTAAGACCATGCTACTTTTGACAGTATTCAATTGCTTTTGTATGGATTGTTTAAAAATCTCAGTCTCCAACTCATTGAGGGGGTCCTATTTAGATGATACTTTTACTTTGCCTTTGGTAGGGTTTGGCCTCACATTTGCCTTTTTCTCTTCTGAACAGTAGGCATTCTACCATGTTCTTGCCTTCCCCTAGATACCTGTCAAAAGGTATCAGTATGAGAGGATCAGTTATTAACTTCAATGAAATCAGGATTTCATCTACTGTCCCAAAGTCTGAAACAATCCAAACTATTCATCTAAGTGTGGTAAATGAAATCTCTAGAAAGGAGACAGAGGTCTGTAGATGCTTGCTGTCACAAGGCGATTTGATTGACACTAGTACACCCACTGGTCTTCAGCAATCACAGCTGAAAACAAAACCAGAACTGGGAGCAGATGGGTAAATAAAAAAGTTAAGATGATTATTGTTAGCCTTATCACAGAAATATTTTCTTCCTGGCACAAGCTAACAGAGTTAGCTGTATATGACAGGTCTTTCATTTGACAAAAAAGTCATGTTAAAATTCTGATTATAAACATGAGAAAATGCCTGTACACTTGCAAAGAATTCACAAACCTTATTTTGGCAAATTCTTGTGGCACTACTGTTATGAGAACACATAAGGACATAAGTAAAATAAAGTAAAAACATAAATAAAGTAAAAAAAAAAATAAAGTAAACAAAACTTTAAGCCAAAAGAGTTGTTTTAATGAACAATTCTTTGTAAATTTGCATACTGCATTTCTACTTTTGTTTAATGGAAATAAAAGATACAGATAGGATGTCCTGTTTTTCTCAGCATACATTTAATTTTATTCGTGTATCATGCTTGTCAATGTCAAATGGGACTGTACTGACTGAAAAAATATTTCAACTGTTTGTTACATTTCAGACAGAAAAAAATGTGTTTCTCCAGTCAAATGAGTGCAACTTGTCCAATAAAATAAATATACTTAACAAACTACAATATATTTCTTTAAAAGACCAGACCTATTCCTGGTCATCCTTATTTGAGTCCTTGCCTAACACCTCAAGGAGTTGAAAAGACAAAAGCTAAAAAGCTCTACAGAGCTGCTGTTCAGAGATTTTTCTGAAAGGTTTTGGTGGAGAAGGCGTAAGTCCAGGTTTGCATGTCACTCAATTAAATGGGTAAAAAGCCACCAACTTCAACTGACATCACTTCACTGCAGCTGAGGGTCTGTCCCAGGACATTCAGATACACAGGGGGAGGGACAAGTCAATTGTAAGTATGGATACGTTGAGATCACAGGAAAACCCTATGGATCTCTGGGTCTTCACAAAAGGCTACAGAAGCTACACAGAAGAATAGCTCTTCCTTTTCCTCCCCTGACCCTCCACAAGCAGTTAAGAATGATGCTGCTATGAGCTCCTGATCTACATCCACAAGGCACAGAGAAAGATACACAGAATTTAAAGATAACAAGACAGGCCTTCATTACTGCAGCAAATTTCTGCTCCATACATGGATTCATGGAGAAAATATAGCTCTTTCGAAGTCCTCTTTGCCCAGCTTATACATGCATTTTAAAAAGTATGCTAATCACTGGTGTTCATATGAAAATGGGTAAGAGCAAAGACATTTAGCTATTTTTTTCCCCTCACAACTTAACCACTAGGAGTTTTTTTTATTTTTAATGAAGTCTTTGGTAATTCTAACTAGGTTCTAGGCAAGGCTTAGTGCGCATCAGAATATCATTCCTGATATCATAAATTACATTAATATTATATATTTTATTAATCAGAACTACTTGGACAGGATTAATAATAGGTAGAAACTGGTGGCCTGTCTGTACTTACATTACGAGAGAGTTATCTTAGGAAAACTACATTAAAGAAGGAAAAAGAAAGTATGATAAGTAAAACTATTTTTGTCTGGAAAACAAAGATTAAGAATGGAGAGGATAAAAGACATACATACACAAAAGATGAAAAGAATGCAAATCTATACAAACAAGGTATGACATGATTAACTCACAGAATTAGAATAACAAAATCAGCAAGTTTCAAGGCTGATACTCCAGAACAGAAATCCACAATTTACACTTGCCCAGTTTTCTTTTTATAGCCACAGAAAGGTATGCAAGTAAAAAAGTCCACACTTCCTTACATCTTGTAAGAAACAAAAGGAATATTCATATGGATACAAGGAACATGATACCTTATTTCCTTCTAACTTGAGTAGCTTTCCACAAAATTTAAGTCATGTTGCAGTAAAATGCTAGCATTTTGCATTTGATCTGTTAGTATTTTACATTCTGTGTGCCATAGCTAACACAACTTCAGAGGTGCGAGATCTGGAGAATTAGGAGTAATGCGTCATTAATTCAATTAACTCTCTGTTACATTTCTATATGTCTTAGTAAAGTGCATTGGAAGCATACCTTCACTAACATTCAAATGAGTACCTAACCTCCTATGGTGTTTTCTGACTAATAAATTGCAGGGATCAGTAGAGCTCTGCATCCTTTTTTTGTTGTATAAAAATTATTCCTGCAATGCAGCAGTTTGACAAATGCAGCATCTTTTTAAGTAATATGCCCCAGGATTTAAATTTACAAAAAAAGAAAGCATATATTTGCTTATTTATTGAAGAAACCACATAGCAATAAGAGGACATAAGAAGGCTCACTTTCTTTAAAATAAAATGTGCATATATGTATATGAAGAATTAACATAAATAGTGTATCAAAAATAGAACATAACAGAGGGTACAGAACCATAGAATCATAGGATGGTTTGGGGTGGTTGCTCAACATGCAAAACTTACAAGATGAATTAATAGTTATTCAAATACTTTTTCAATTGGTCATATACTAAAAAAGTCTCAAAATAACATGTATGGCATATTGTTTTAACAACGTGTTGAAAGTAAATAGGAATTTTTCAATAAAAAACTATCCTCTCTATTAACTTTTAAAAGTTAGTATTTGTAACCAAATGGCAGACATCTACTGTAAATACTTCTAAAATTATGCTTTATATGCATATTGGTATAAATAATATTGTTTAACCAAAATCTTATGACACTCAACCTTCATATATATGTTGACAAGATTCTCCAATGGTTTGTTACCATACAAAAGAGTGGGACAAATTACTTATTTATATATACAAAACATGCTTATAAAGGCCAGCTGCAGGTATTTTTTGGAAAGTGCATTTTAATAAGGTCCTATTCAGTGGGGGAACAAATGGGGAAAAAGTAGTTTGCACTACAGAGTTTAGTGCAAGAGCTTTCTCTTTTTCCAACAACGAAATCAATCATTTGTCCAGACTGTGGGGAGTCAGAGTTAGTAACTGAAAAGAGCTCCATATATAAACAAGTCAATAACTCATTGTGTGTTATTGTTGGACTGAAGAAGTCTGCTTTCAAAAAGCTGCCCCTGCTTCTCTGAGAATGAATGTCACTGTATTCAGAGAGTGAGAGGGGTCTTTTGTTTCTAGCTATTGCTAACTGCCATTTATGTATGGGAAAAGAGATGTGGCTGCTAGTTGTCTCAGGAAAACCACACCATCACCACCACACAGTTCTACATTATAGTTGCCCTGGACCTTCCTTTTGTAAATGAGCTTCTATAAGAGAACTCACACATTTCATCAAGTTTCTAACTTAATATTTGTAAATATTGTTTTCATTTTATAAAGATAAAATGACTGAAAATTAGAGGAAATAAATATATTCAAGTACTTTATTTATGACAGTGTAAGGAATAACACTCTAAACATATTAGCCTTAAAGTTTTCTGAATAAACATCAATATGTTTAGTAACTCAACAGCACAAAAGTGAACTTTAACATGTCTTTGTACTGCTTCATGTTTCTTCTCTCAAAGAAAAGAAAATCCACAGCTGCTGAATCATCTCAGTTCAGACTTAAGGGGAGGGGAAAAGGAAATTAAAATGTCATTTTTGTTCACCTAACTGAGATCGCTCCTTTAGCCTCCAGCCCAACTAATTGATGTTCCCACCTTTGAAATTTAATAATAAAAATTGGAGGTTCTGCAAACAACATTGTTATACCACACAGGAACTCAGAGGACTTCTGTTCATATCTGTTCAGCTATCCACGTGTAGAAGTGTGTTCAAGAGCATGCATAGCTGTAGTCTAGATTTGACTATTGTTAAAAACTTCACTAATTGTAAAATAATCATTTTCATTTTAAAAATGACTTGAAATATTCTTTATATTGACATTGAAACTGAAATTCCTTTTTTGTTGCACCTAATACAGCTGGAGGGGAAAAGTCATGATCATTGTACTACCCCATAGAATTAGCACAGGTTCACTCAGGAAATAAGCTTTAGCCATGTTTCAAAACATATACAACACTTCCAAAGACTACAGAACATTTCTGAAGAAACATAGAAAAAATGGCATCCTTTTCCCACCAAAAAAACTGTAATGAACATTCGGTATTTTTCAGGAGGCAGATCAATAGGGAAAGCCCAACAGGAAAAACACATCAATATAGTTTTAAAAAGTCATGACTGCACTGTAAAATCCCGCCTATTGCATAGATGTGCAGCTTGCAGCTTGATCTAGTCTGTTCAAACAAGCATGGCTTTGGTGAGCACCATAGCACTAATTCTAGATTTTCAGAATTCACTGATCTCCCGTAATGCCTCTCATGCCTTTGAGCCTCTGTGTGGCAGGAGGACAGATTCAGGTGTATACTGTAAGCTTTGAAACTTGAAATCTTGAGAGGTTTTTTTACTATCAGATGCAGCTACATTTACAGTAGTTTCTTCTGTCTGTTAAAGAGAAATGAGATTCTGCATACTGGGAAAAGCAGGTGACCTCCTGGGTGAAAATAATCATTGGAAAAAATGAAGAGTCAGGAAATGAATCTGATAAAAGTAGTAGTTACTCAAGATTAGGATGCATTTAAAAGCTTTGTTAAAACCCTGATCTGTACACAGGTTTTTTTGAGTTAAAACACTGGCTAGACTTACAACATAGTAGTGTTCTAAGAAAAATCTGTCTGCAAAGGAAGGCAATGTCGTGGTTTAAACCCAGTCAGCCACACAGTTTCTATTTCCCCTCCCCTCTTTCTTCCCTTCCCCCCCCCCCCCCCCCCCAACCCCGTCCCCGCTCCCAGAGAATTGAAAGAATGCAACTCCCACGGGCTGAGATAAGAACAGTTTAGTAACTAAGGCATAACAGAAATCACTGCTGCTACCACCAATAATAACAATGATAAAGGAAATAACAAGGGAAGAGAATACAACACCTCACCACCAGCCAACCGATAACTCACCCCCCCAGCCCGACCGAGCACCGCCTGATACCTAGTCCAACCCTGCACTCCCAGCTCTTCCGGGTAACTCTCCATTACACCCTGGGCATGACGTGCTGTGGTATGGAATACCTCTTTGGTCAGTTTGGCTCAGGTGTTCTGTCTCTGCTTCCTCCCAGCTTCCCCTCCTCCCTGGCAGAGCATGAGGCTCACAAAGTCCTTGGTCAGACCAAACATTTGAGCAGTAACTAAAAACATTGGTGTTATCAGCTCTGTTCCCAGGCCGAAAGTCAAAAACACAGCACTGCACCAGCTACTAAGAAGGAGAAAAAATGACTGCTACTGCTGAACCCAGGACACCCTGTGACAGTTCAGCAAAAAAATATATTGTAAACTGGAGGGAAAAGGTAGAAGTTGTTTGAAATAAAAAAGAATTTTTAAGGGGATTCTGGTGGGTGAAACATAATCAACCTAATATTCCTGTAATCATGCAAAGTCTTTCTGAGTTGATAACTTTGTCAAAGATCAATTCATGAATAACAACTTACAAGATATTTCAGAATGAAATTTCTTGTACAATTGTGAAATAAGTTTATTTAAGGTGGCCAAGCAATACTAGAAAAATGTATATGAACTTTGTAATAGCAGTAGGCATAGAACTTTAGGAAAAAACCTTAGGCCTGAACTTTTAAAAATGCATTTACTTTGCATTTGCTTTGCATTTTTACTTTGAATAGGAAAGATAGTAATAATCATTAAAGAGACTTCAGGTAAAAAACCTGCCTGATGCAAATATTGTCCTTTATCAAAATGAAAGAAAAATAATAAAACACTTCAGTTATACAAATATTCTAAGTGCTACTTAATACTATCAATTCTCACTGTAGTGAAAAATTCAGATTAAAATTCCCCTGTGATAGACAATCTGAGGCTTTTTATTTAGATGTGACAAAAAAGGCAAAAAGGATAAAGAAAAACGTAAACCCAGGATATTAGGCAGAAAGAATCTGATTATTCAAGGAAATATCAATTAGTAATTGGTATCCCTTCTTTCCCTTGTTTCACAATGAAGAGGGATACTAATAAACATTATTCATCATGGCTGTTTTGCTTGCTTTATTAAAATGAACTGACTGCTTAGGACAAGATCCCTCTGTAACACATTGGTAATGCAGAGCATTATATATAAAGACGGAAAACAGTCAGGTAGTGAAATAATAACCAAACGGTGGGGCTAAACATGAACTAGGTTCTTGAACTCACTACCTGGCCCTCTTTATCTTGAATGAGTAGAAAATCAATGTACTTGAGTTTTGCCTTCCCTACTTCTCTGTTTCCAGGATTTCAGTGATCTAATAACAGAAAACTAAACTTTAGATCTCAGTACGTAGCATCCTCACCTGCAGACAGGAAGACATTCTCCCTCCAATACACAGAACTGCACAGCTGCCTACGTACTCCATAGGGAGTGTCCCTTGATGTGTAATTACCTATTACAATAGGGTCTGATCCAGAGCTTATTGTAGTCATTCTACCCAAATGGGCTTTGGGGCATGCCCATAGTCCAGGTGCCTAAATAAATGCTGAAACTGCCTAATTTGCTATGTTCCCCATCACATCAGTATAGTCACACAATTCGTTAAGCACAGGATAAGCACAGATAATATCTCTGCACTATTTCAGCTGACAATCACAATTAAGAGTAATTTTAGAACTCCTATTCCTGGTCCCTTTAATGTAGTAACATCTTAATAATTAACTTGTCATTTTAATATGCATTAAATCTGCTTTGTTTTTTCCCCTGTAACCTCTCTCAGTATTCACAAATAAAAACATCAAAGCAACCTAGGTTTCTATTATTCTTAGCCTTTTACTAGTATATTTGCTTAAAACAAAACCCCCAGAAAGGGGCAATTTCTTTTATTCTCCTATAATTATTCATGTTGGGGAACATTCTTTTTTGCATTTGATATGATTTACACTTCATACCTTATGTGATAAAATAAGTAATAAATACATTTCATTTTTCAATTTCTTGGCATTACAGCCAGATACATTTCAAGTAATGTTTTAAAGCATGTAACATTAAAACATCATGCAAATAACTAATTTCACAATTTTATCCCAGATTTTGTTATGGATGTTATTCTGCCACAAGCCTTGAAACTATAATTGCATTACCTTAAATGTTAGATTTCAACATACTAAAACAAAGCAGCCATTTGCATTATTTTGATTTGACAGTTTTAATTAGGACAATCCATTGCTGTCATGAGTGTCTTCGTGAGTTTCTGCTACAAATGTACCTGGGATGGCTATTAATGCCTGGCATTACCAGGAAGTATTACTAAAAAATCAAGGCATAACCTTAGGTAAATATGGGAAAAGCTGATTGCATGGAGGAAAACTGACTGTGAAGTTAAATAGTTGTTTTTTTTTTTTAAGGAAAACTGTTTAATTTGACTCCTGTCAATAGCACAGGAATTCCCTTTTGTTTACAAAATTATATGAATTTGATCTAAAAATGCCTTCCAATTTTTATCATGTTTTGCCCATAAAATGCTAAAAGCCATCTCATAGATGCAACTGTTACTATGGAAAGCTACAGACTGATTTTATTTTAAGTCTGAACGTGAACAAGAAGACAATAATCATTAAACATTTAATGTTTCTATGAAACCATGAATGTTTGTACACAGTTTTGAGATGACAGATTCTATTAAAATTCATCATGCCATTGCTGGAATTACAAAAAAAAAAAACCACCACAACAAAACCAACAACAGCAAAAAAAAACCTTTTTCTTAGCTATTAGATCTTTTTATTTTGCCAGTACTCAGCCTGACCCAGTCTGTGAAGCTGCAAGTTGGCAGCTGTGATTGCAGTACAGATTTCACACAGTGTAATTACTGCAGTGACACTAGGACTGAGAGGTACAAAGAAAAAAAGAGGCCCTACAGGTTATTAGCACTAAACACTGGGAGAAATCAAACGGAGAGTCAATGCGTAATTTCAAGGCCTATCAAGCCTCATCAGGAACAGCAGGGAGGAAAGTGCTTCACTTCATCATCTCACTCTCTGACTTTTGTTGAAAATTACAGTAATTAAAAAAGAGCTAAGTACTTCTCAGGCAAGGGGTCTTTTCTTTACCCATCACCTTTTAGTTGGCTGCTGATTTTGTGTGACCTTTTTCTTGGCTCTGCCTATCGCAGTCAACACAGATCTTTGTTGAATAGCTCTCTAAAACCTAATTACTATCTGCTGGGTGATTCAGTATTGATCAGAAAAGGTGGCACAGCAAAATAAGAGTACCAGCACTGTGGCCCCAGCAATCGAAAAGTAATTCTAGCCCCATAGAAACGTCCCTTCCATCCCACTTATTAGAAGCAGCTGTGATGTTGCCAAATCGATACACAACATTGAATTGCTTCTTTGACTAAAAGGCTCTTTTTTTTTTCCTCCAGAAGCTGGGCACAATCAGTGGCTTCCGACTTCAAAGGACTTCCTTTAATACTATATGTGAGTGAATAAATTCCCTGTTGGCAAATATTTCTCAGATCGGAGGGTTAAGATTAAAAATCACTATTTTTATGTAGACATTGTAATTTCACCTCTCTGCAGCATTAAATATTGTTCCCAAGTTCTGCTAGACTCAAGTCCTTGCGCACACTGTTTATCCAGTCTATTTCTAAATCAAAATGTTTAGTTATTCATAGTCCAAAAACAATAAAGTGAAAAAATGTATTTAAATTCTTTACAAGACAAAGCCTTGCTGAAATGCCAAAACCAATTCTTAGAATAGCCATATAAATATAAATCATAAGGTTCTTATCAAATCATAACCTAACTTACATTTTAGTCTGGAAAAAAAATGAATTCCATTTGAGGATAGATTCCGTAACTAATTTTCAGTGAAATTATGCATTTAAACATATTCTGCATAACTCCCTCACGTATTTTTCCTATATGATGGATCTACAATTATGTATTGCCTAACTTCAAATATAACTCCAAAACTTCAAATCCTGCACATTCATAAGTTCTCATAAATACAAATTTTGGTATGTTAGAAGTTGCTATTAGGAAATAAATTACAAAGAATTTAAAACCACAAGTCACATACCCATAACACCTTGCCTTAATGTAGTTGGCATCTATACATAGTGATATTGATCCCACCATAGGGACAGCATGCATAGTATGAACTTCACTTGAAGTTTTCTACGGAACAGGCTTAACCTGGGTTTCAAGTGTCTGTATGTTTGGAAAAATATATATTACATATCATCCCAATGTTGTTTTCTAGATATAAATATATGAACATTGCTTCATTTAATGTACAAAACTGAATATACTTATTTTCACCTCTGTAATATGTAAAACCATGCAACTGCATAAATAATTACATTCAATAGAAAACCCGTTTTCAATTCTGAACTGTCATAGCTGCACTACATTGAAGGGTTATGCCTAGAGTTAGGATTAATATTCTGAATTTAAGAAATTAAACCATTCTGCTTACACCTCAAATCATCTTTCCATTGAATTGCATTTTACTTCACCCAGTCTCCCATATTCCCAATTCTCTGTCTCAAGTGGATACTATCCACTCCACCTCTCCTTAATCCTCAAACCTATTGTATTCCAGCTGGATTATACCCTCCTTCTCATGTAGGACGCCTGCTCTCCCACAAAAGGATTAGTGCAAGGCAGTTTCTTTGCTCTCACCTCACATGCCTGGCTCTCCAGCAACTTTTGGCAGCCAGTGCAATTGCAGTAAAAGTGTTACTCAGATATAGGCTGGAGCATATGCCCCAAACTCTGTGCTAGACACTGTTTGGTACTGAGCTATTGGTTGAGCCAGCTGTATAAGAATTTAAATGACAAATAACAGAACCCTAGTTTGACATGAAACACCCCAAAAACTCTCCAAACATCTTACTGCTGGGATTATATGGGATAATAATGTAAACACAAAGCTGAGAAACTATTGTCCACTGAAACATGAAGAACACTAAATTTCCTTAATTGCCTTTCTTCTAAAAAAATAAGATGGAGAGCACCTTTGCAGTCTATCAGGGTTAACATGACTAGACACTCTTGGACAAGGTGCCATATAAAACACGTTTTGAGCAGCACTACAGCAGGAGAAACAGAAATAACCTGATAGAAATTATTGTCATTACATTGGTATAAAGTAAGTGCCTTAGATATGAAAGCTCAGGTGTATTGTCAATCGTCTGAACAGCATGCAAGCGTAAGATATGAAATAAAAGGATGATTGATTTGAAGGGGTGCAAAAGCATTAGATGAAAGACAGGAAAACTGAAACCAAGGGCCTGTGATTTTATGCATCTTTTATGAAAGAGACTAAAGCAAAAATGTTTCAGGAAATAAATGTGTTTTTAAAAAGGGTGTGAAGGAGAGAAACAAATGGCTACCAAACAGAAAAGGTGTATTGTTCAAATACATTTATGACCTTTGATAGGATTTTTTTGTACTGAGCAAAGTATATTTGCCAGGGCAACTGGGCTGGTGAAAGCAGAAGTGAAATTAACACAGTTGCAATGGCTGTAGTATAAGGATATGAGAGAGGCCAGTTTTGTGGAGAAAGCCAATACTTTTCATTAGGGCACATGATAGATAGGAATAATTGATGAAGTATTATCTTAGAATAAGCTAGCCTATGCTTGTGGAACGTGGGATACTTTGTCTAACTCACAGTGAATAAAATGCTTTACTTTCCACAAGATAATGTCAGTTCTCCAGTCCTTTACTTTCAGGTTTAGCCTAAATTTAAGCTTCTTTCTCTGTTATTTATTTGAATCACTTAATGAAAAAGCATCACCTTGTTCTTGCTTACCTCAAGGTTTGGTTGGGTTTTTTTTTTTTTTTGGAGGGGGCTTTCTCTCTTTTTGGTTTTACATGGCTGAAAAATAGCTACCCCACAATATAATAGACACAAAAGACCTGAGGTATTATTTGCTTTATGTACACATTCCACAATTAAACAAATGAGAGGGGAAGGCAGTTAATGCTGGTAGTTAACGTAATCACCAGGTGTTCTGCAATTGTGAAGAGATCTGTGATCCCGTCTAGTTTTAAAGTTCTCTCCACTCTTTCTTTTTTGTTTCTCTCCCAGCACCAACATAATAATTTTATAACATAACTTTGAGTTTGCATTAATTAATGATACTGAAAACCTGGTATTATCATAGCCAACATTTTATCTTTAAATAGACTATCTGAGCATAGCAGTATTTTTCACAGGCAATGTTCTTAGACACACTTTTTCACTTTCAGTATCTATATGACCTCTGACTCAAAAATAATAAGGTCTGGGTTGGACTCTAGGCTGGACTGGGCTAGGTAAAGCTTTTTATATCCTGAACCCTGCATATAAGTTGATAGAAATAAATATAATCACTAGAGGATTTCAGACAACAGTTAATGAGCCAGATAACTCAGTCAGATGGAGCAGCAGACATTCAAATATAATATATGAGCTCTCAGTTCTGAGGACTGAGCTCAAGATTGGGCAGATTTAGGCTATCCTCTCATTAACCTGCACTAGAACCTTTCCTCGCTAGCAATCTGAGTTTCTAAGTGGCATTCAAAATTATTTATAATCAGTATCCTCAATGCAGCTGTGCTCTTACTGTGTTCAACGAACTCTCAAACTATCCCTGGTAAACAAATTGGAACAGTCTTTATTATGAGATGCAACGGTTTGGCTCTCCAGGCATGCATATGTTTCAATTACTTGGTATTGTTAGTTGTCTTTTTACTCTAATCCTGGCAAAGTCTCTATCTAGTGGTTCATGACCACGAACAGGAAGTGTTTCTTAATATCTTTATGAATAACACCTTCTGAAAACCATTTTGGCTGTCATTTATTCAGCTACATGATATGACATAATAAATTACTCATGTATCCTCCCCAGTAGCAGAAAACCAGCTTATAGTTAAAATTGTGACCTAGGTGTTGGTGAGCTATGTTCAAGTCTATATATATATATATATACATATATATATATATATGTATATTTCAATTCACAATCTGGGTGAACTTTCAGAAGTCTTCCTCTGTTCTCTGTGCATATAGACTTTGAAAACCTGGTATTTCTCGTTAGTTATAACACTTTCATTTCCAGCTTTCCACAGACTTTGTTTTCTCTCTAAGACATTAATTTTACATTTCCAGTCAAATCACCTAAGAGCATTACTTGTTTGCAGTTTCTATTTCAGTATTAAATGCTTGCAGTGCTAAAAGTGGGCATGTTTGTGTAAATAAACTGAAAAGTGAGGAAACTGCAGATAAATGAAAGTACCTGAATGATAACAGCAGGGACAGAAGAAGAAGAAAAAGCCATTAGTGAATTCATTAATTTTTGCCTGTGGCATTTAGTGCTTCTGATTAATGGCCTTCTTGTAAGCTGCTATTTTCCTTTTGTATATTAACATGCAAAATATGTGACATACCAGATAAAGTGTTATTACTACTTCTGTGTATTCAAAATATATCAAGGATTAAGTTAAAATGCAGACCCAATAATTAATTTTTTTGCACACATTTCATCTTATGAAGGGCAGCCCCGTAGCACACTTGCATCTATAAAGTTTAAACATGCATTTAGAAACAAAAATGTCTTGTTTCACATTACCTGTGAGCATTTTGCAGGTGTCAAATTCTGCTACAGCCCGTGCTATGCTTGAGAAAAACAGCCTGTAAAATACCACAGAAGTTTACAGCAGGAGAGAGATGTACTGCATCCAGTTCTGGGCTCCATTATGCAAGAGAGACATGGAGAAACTGTAGAACATCCAATGAAGGGACATGCAGATTTTTAAAAGACTGGGACACCTGACAGATGAGGAAAGGCTGAGAGAGATGGGACAGTCTAGCCTAAGGAAGAGAAGGTTTAGGGGGAGTTTATTAATGTATATACATAGCTGAAGCAAGGGTGCAAAGAGGACAAAGCAGACTCTTTTCAGTGGTACCCAGTGACAGGACTAGAGGCAATGGGCACAAAATGAAACACAAGAGGTGCCATCTGAAATCACAAAACTTTTTCACTGTGAGGGTGACTGAGAACTGGTACAGGTTGTCCAGGAATGTTGCAGAGTCTCCATCCTTGAAGATATCTGAACATAAATGCACTGGTGGCAGTGTGGATAAAACTTGTGCAAAGTGTAGTTCTTGCTTCTGTAGTGATAAGGTATAAATCATCCCCAATACATGTTTGCTCTTCCTTTATATAGCTTGGCCAGATTCTTAGTTCAAAGCTGCTGTTTTTCATTATGGATAACTTCAGAAGTCACCAGTCTCATTATTTTTCTTTCATCTATAAATCCTTGTCAAACCCTTCCTCCTATTTGTCTCCTGTATGTGCACTCTCTACATCCTTATTCTTTTTGAGATCTGTTAGTTTGTTTATTGGGGTTTTGGTTTTGTTTTGTTTTTTCATTAAAAAATTAAAAGGATATTATATTCTCTCATTATTTTGTTGTCCTATCACCATTTGTGAGGTGGAAATTTCTGACCAGATTTTGACCTAATTTTCCCAAACTTAAGTTACTACTTTACCAGTCTGCTTATACTTTCCTTTTTTTCATAACAATATTTTTATTCTGGTATCATAAATAACCTAACACTGGCATAATCTATTCTCTCCTGGTATTCCTCATCTTCATACTCTCTAAAATTATTATATGAAATGCCTATCCTTTTTTATTTTAGACCCTCTCCTTTCATGAGATATAGGGCACTGGAATATGTTGACGCAGTCTACACTAACTTTTTTCTGACTACTTTTCAATCTCACTACTTAATTTTCATCCTCCTCCCTCTGCTGATTGATTTTAGTCATTAAATTGTGAGGGACTCTTCATTAGGGACTGTAGTGACAGGACAAGGGGTAATGGGTTCAAGCTTAAACAGGGGAAGTTCAGATTGGCTATAAGGAGGAAGTTCTTTACTGTAAGGGTGGTGAGGCACTGGAATGGGTTGCCCAGGGAAGCTGTGAATGCTCCATCCCTGGTGGTGTTCAAGGCCAGGTTGGACAGAGCCTTGGGTGAGATGGTTTAGTGTGAGGTGTCCCTGCCCATGGCAGGGGGGTTGGAACTAGATGATCTTAAGGTCCTTTCCAACCCTAACTATTCTATGATTCTATAATTCTAAATTCCTCCTCAAAATCTTGTATTTAGCATTTTGAATTCCTCAGCCAAAATGACCAGCTTCTTTCAGATTGAGTAGGGAATGAAGTCTATTCTCATATATCTATAGGAAATGTAAGACTCCTGAAGCCACTTGGTCATTGTTCCCTGACACTGTACTTTTCCCTCTTTTCTCAAATGCATAAAAAGATAATAGAAGATAATAGCTTTTTTTTTTTTTTTGGTAGCTTACTTAACTTCCCCATCTCTAAGAATTTCAACTTGCTATATTTAGTGTTATTTATATATATATGTTATATACATATAATGTCATATATATTATACAAAGCATTAATACTAATTAACATTTTAAACTGCTTCAAAGATCCTGTTTTCTCAGTTTGAGGACACTTTTCTTCTCTCTTTTCTTTCTTATCCTTCTCTGCTACACCAAAATGAAAAGTTTTGCCTGCATGCTTGACAGCTTTTGCTGTATTAATGTTATAATTAAAGGAAGGCTAAGAAAAGGATAAAGAATTGTAATAGAAATAACCTCTAATGTGCCTATAGCATACCACAGTGAAGGACAAATACAGGCCTGCAAGCCTGTCTGTTCCTCAAATGGTTGCTTAAACTTGGAATGCCAATACAGTAATGTAATAGAATAGCAGAAAGGAGCTTTACCATGTCAGTGTCTTCTGTGTCTTCTGTCTAATGCACTGAAAGATTTTTATTTTTTTTTAATTTCTGAGGTTATTTTTCTGAATGTAAAGTATTCAAAGCTTGGATGGCTAAAAACAACAAACAAAAAAAAATCTGTAAATTCTGCATAACACTAGCCACTAACTCCTAAGAATACAAGTAGTTTTTCTACAAAGCAAACTATATTTTAGTATTTTCTAATTACCAGCAGCCTTTTCCTTGAAGATTTGTTAATCACTAACCATATACATTAAAGGAATACCTTCATATAACATTTTTTTTTCAGAACAGAATAAAATATTCTTAATGTAAAGTTGCTACAATCTAAAGTTAGGATGATGCATTTTTATTCACTATTTAGGGTAAGACACTATAGAAAAGTTTGTGAAGAGTGCCAAAAAGAGGAATAATAAGGCTAATAGCCCATCTACTTTTGTATTGAACTTCACTAAATACTTTCTTTTTTCAGCATGCCTGGAACTTAACAGTAGTATAGGCAGGGTATAGAGAATGTCACATGGCAGATACTAATTGTTACGATTAAGGTCTAACAAGCATGCTTCCCTGCTGTTCTGAGAATGTCTCTGACTTTTGATCCTGACATCTGTGTCTTACAAGAATTTCACTTGGCTCTGACATTCCTTCAGATGTTGATCCAGGAATTAATGGATTGTGAAAAAGCTGGCAGGATATCATTTAAAAAATAGAATTCTTGGTGTACAACTGATGAAAAGGTATCAGAATTCACATACTTTGTGTCTGATACCAATACACTGTGTCTATATGCATGCATTTGGTATGAAGCAATATCTCAAAACAGAAGACAGAGAAGAAGATTTAGAAGGAAGCAAAAGCTTCATCTTATATAAAGTATTGCTATTGTACATCTTCAGCATGTCAAAAGATGAAAATTGTCAGTGATTTAGACAAATAGTGTATAACTGGCGATTCAATTGTTTAAAATACCTACCACCAAAATGTATTCTGATTAATTCTAATATAGTTTAAAACTTTCAGAGAACAGCATTAAAGAAATCAATATAAATTATGAAAGAAGTTTCAGCAGAGCAAGCCATAAGCGTGCTTACAGTGTGACATATATTGTGTGGTCACCATCATATCATTTCAGCTTGGACACATGTTTAAGTTGGATTGTGCTACAATGGTTTCAGGTTTAAAGGACCTATAAGGAAAAAAAACAACACAAACTTTTAAACATTTAATACTGAAAGTTAAACAGATTTTTTTCTAGATGTGTTTAAGATTGAAAAATTACACGCAGAATTGAAATTTTACACATCAGAGAATATTGCCTTGTATTTCATGGTTCTGGATAATTACTAGATGCCAGTGGATAACTTAAACACAGCTTAGAGTCACTGACATTAATGTGTGACAGGCAGCATTACAGAACATATTTAGCAATTTTTAATGAAAAAATAGAATGATATTTAAAATAACAACCAACATACAAATAAAATTCATGATTATCACAACAGGAAAGAAGTACCTTCTGAAAGTAAAGCCAAAAATGTTTTTCAGTACGAAATAAACAAAAATAAAAAGGAAGGAACTATAAAAGTAAGGATTCAACAAGTTAAAAAGAAACTAAATTCAATTGTCAATTCTTGTCAATTTTAACTAGTTAAAAAATTAAGACTATATGGTTTAACCATCTCTCCAAGCAAGCCAACCAAATTTCAAATCAAACATTGACATTATCATTTATTAGGTTAAACTTCTGGCATTTGCATCTATATTTCAGTGGTTTAGATGTTTTAGCAGAAGTTCTTTATATTCAGAGGCATAGCATATTTGAACACAGCTCCAGATCCAAATGTTATCAATAAACAAATGTAACTAATAAAATTAATAAGACAGAATATCAATATATAAGCCTAATAATCACTTGTTTCAGGAAGCATGGAATTATCCAAAACAAGTAAGATATAAACAGTCAATTTTTGAGAAGTTAATTTATATCTCAGATACTAGATATCAAGATGTGAAGAAAGCTTAATGACTTACAAGTTGCATGTCTCTTACTAGTGCTTCTCACAACTCTGTTGTTGTTCAGTTCTATAGAACTTACACCATCCTGACAGTACCAGAATTCTAAGAAGATGAATAGTAGAATATGCAAACATAAATAGTACATCCAGGAAATCCATTAATTATTGTTTTATAATTGTAATTGTAATTGTTTATATTATTAAAGACATTGTCTTATTACCATTTTATGGGAAACATACATGGTCTTAAGCACTAATATTTTTATTATATATGTCTGATGTTATTTAAATTTATTGCTTTATTTTCCCTTAAGAGTTCTAGAATTCATTTAACAAATAAAAGGGGAAATAGCACACAGATGAGGAAGTTTAACAAGAAAGAGGGAAAAAAGTAAAGTGAATAGTTAAAAAGAAAAGGCTGGATCATATTTAAGATGGGGAAAAACAAAAGGCAAAGCTTTTAAAATCTGAAAAAGTAAGGTAGGGGTGTGAAAGTGTGATGTGTGACAGGTGGGGTAAAATGAGACAGTTGGGAGGAAAGAAATAAAAATGAAGAGCACAAATTAGACAAGACATTCATTTTAAGCCCTTAACAGGCTAGATCTCATCGTTGTCATCAGACAGGAAATGTCAGAGCTGGCACATTTGGGTTTTTATGCTTTCTACTTGTTTTTAAAAAATCTGTGTCTTACAATACATTAAAAGTCTATTTGCTTTAAAGAAAAACACATCTCAATTTGTTCCCATTTTTTCTCCTACTCAATCTTTAACAAACTTCAATTCTATTATATTGGAAACTACAATAATTATAAGGTTTAATACTTCCATTATATTTTGAGTTATTTTATTTAATATCTGAATAGGAGTTGAATTCTTTAAAAAGAACTAAACTTCACACTTTTAAGTACAAGCGGATTTATGAGGGAGGCAAGTATTGCATAAGACAATGTGTAGTAAGTGCTATCTCACAGATACAAACACATCCTCACTGTAAAGTTCAGAATTGTTGAAGGTATGTAGATATTCTTCCCAAAATAAATGAACAAAATAATTATGTCAAAAACAAGCTTTTAAATGTATTTTCAAAATAATGGAAAAAAATGAAAGGTACATTTATTTTATTTTATTTTTTTAATATGGGCTTTTTCAATTTCTAGAAAGGATATTTAGGACCTGAAGATAATGGCACTGTATAGAATATGTTACCAACCTTCTCTCAGTAAGATCCTTTCAGTAAGTTTGTGTTGTTCTGTCAAATAAAATAATCCTTTAATACTGGAACATGGCAGAAAAGGCAACTGTGTTAATTACAATGCACATGTCCATAATTTGTTACTGTATTTCTTCCACTTAATCTCAAAGTTGAATTCAAATGAAAAAGGATACTGCCAGCAGGGAAGTGCATATAGTAACTGTAATCCTTACTAATTCAGTAGTTTTAAAATATACCTTTTTAAATTTTTAACTGAAATGATCTTTTGAACTTTTGATTTTATAAAGTTTATCAATTTTATCCATTATTTAATAAATAAGCAACAGGATCTATATATCTAGAAAAGATAACATATTCAGCGGGCAAAAAAGTAAATTTCCTTATAATTTATAATTTTCACTACCATCTTTATATGCTGACAGTGAAAGCTAAAAGGACGGAAAGTGGAAGCAAGGATTTTGGGCTTTACGAGGTAAATGATGGCAGAAGAGCAAGGCAGGGAAGGATCAGATGAGGGATTTAGAACAGACACAGTGCGTCAAACTAATGATACACCTACACCTATTTCCAACAATGAATGGATGGTTAAGACAAAACCCCAAAACCCAAATCGGAAGATCAGGTACAGAGTGATGCCATCCAATCTCTGAGAGACAGGGATTTCCAAATATGGGGGTTGAATTCAGACCATCAAGTTTAAAAGCCATCACTAGACCTACCATGAGTACTTCTAATTTCTATTCTCCTCTACTGGTAGTTTAAATAAATGCATTGCTAATTACAGGTCTTTACTTTGGGCCATTTCCACATTCTATGAGAAAACCTAGCAAATAAAGATTCTTCGAGCTTTATCAGTCTTCAGTATACTTCCATAAAAGAACTGATGCCATTATTCTGAAAATCTTTTCACATGCGTTTATCTTGAAAGGTTCTGAACTTTGCCAAGTTTAAACTTGCCTTAGAAGCATATTAGATTAATGGTTTGCATTCACATGAAAAGTAACACAAATAATCAAATCTATCACATTTGGAAACTTTTACATAAAAAAAAAGCCAATATAATTCAAATAAAGAAAATATTGAGCCCTCTGCAGTCCTATACTTCTGGATAGTACACATGTACCATCTCATTTTGCTTTTCTCTGAAAACTAATTAAAATAGACACTGTGTTATACTATATTTCATCATCTTAAGCCATTATACACTCCATTATGTTGTATTTCACCATATTTCCATTATTTACCTCTCTTCAGACTACACAAGGTAGACAGGTACTGTTATTCTCATTTAGCAGAAAGAGTACTATGGCTTGCATAAGGTCAAAAAGGAAGCTTGTGTCATAAGAGATCAACTAATCCTATTCAAATTTCCCCAATCATAAACTGAAGGCTTTAATGTTAAAATGTATTCTGAGCCACCTGCATTTAAAATTCTTTAAATGCTATCACCATTGTTATTTCTTAATGATACCCTTTGCTACAGTCATTCTGTTCTTTCCTCTGTATAACTTCTTCACCTGGCCTTGCATTTAGGATCCTTTCGCAATTGAATAGCCTCAGCAGCCAGCAAAAGGTGTTCAAGAACTGTCAAGATCAGAAATGTAAGAATTAATGTACTCTATCCACTACTCTTTGAAAAGCAATGGGCAAGTGCTGTTTTCTGTAGGGTTTTGTTCTCCATCTAGTGAATGCCAAGCCTGAGGATGTCTTGAGGATCTGGTGTACTCTGGCTGATGATCATTTTTTACCAGTTATTTTTATAGGTTCAATTTACAGACCACCTATGTCTCAGTCTACGAAATTACAATATAATAGGTGTTATATAGCCTCTTTCTTAAGATGTCATGTAACAAACCACCAAGGAATTTCAGTACTTAGCTAAAAGAAGTTATATATTTTAGAAAGATATCAAAACTAAATAAATGTTTTTGACTGATAAATGGGGAGCATATTTTGATAAGTGTTTTTGAAGGTTATTTACCTGTGCTGTTAAAAATGTGCTTTTAGTTTCCATTTGGCTTTATCTGGCTTCATCATGCATTTTTATGCCTTTGCCTGCTGCATTACAGAATATTCCACTCCGAGATACTTTAACTTTTTAATTTAATTTTAATTTTAAAATTATTCAGATATTCTTGATTTTTCTTTTTTTTTATTTTTATTTTTTAATGGTGTACTAACTGAAACTCTCTTGGCATTTTTGAAAACAAGCAAACAAACCAAAACCAAACCAAACTAGGCAGATTGGCAGAACAGGGCCTTAAAACTGCTGAATGTACATAAAAAGCAATGGGCTTTGAAGACTTGCAATACATCTACAAGTCAAGTCTATTCAGAAAATTGAGACAGTTGACACAGTAAGGTATATTTGAAACATCCAAAAATGCCATAGCCAAAGATACTGCAGGGCTCTCAACTAAGAAGCAGCAGCAACAAGACACAGTCCCTATTAATAAAGCCGAAGCTCAGGTCCATGAGCCTCACATTTACCTAGAAAATTGGGAAACTCTTGCATCTAGGTCAGACAGTAAAATAGTAGAATAATAATCTCCAACTGCAGTATTTTTTTTGGGGGGGGGGGGGTGGAGAGTTGGGTTTTTTTGTTATTGTTTCAAGTTGTCCTGGGTTCAGCAGTAGCAGTCATTTTTCTCCTTCTTAGTAGCTGGTGCAGTGCTGTGGTTTTGACTTTCAGCCTGGGAACAGCGCTGATAACACTGATGTTTTTAGCTGTTGCTCAGTAATGCTTACTCCAACCAAGGACTTCCTGAGTCTCATGCTCTGCCAGGGAGGAGGGGAAGCCAGGAGGAAGCAGAGACAGGGCACCTGACCCAAACTGACCAAAGAGGTATTCCATACCACAGCACGTCATGCCCACTATATAAACTGGGGGCAGTTACCCGGAAGGGGGAGATCACTTTCAAGGTTGGGCTGGGTATCGGTTGGCGGGTGTTGAGCGGTTATATTCTCTTCTCTTGTTATTTCCCTTATCATTATTATTATTGGTGGTAGCAGCAGTAGTTTGTGTTATCCCTTAGTTACTGGACTGTTCTTATCTGAACCCGTGGGATTTGCATTCTTTTGATTCTCCTCCCCATCCCTCCACGAGCTGGGGGAGGAAGCGGGGGGGGAGTGAGCTGCGTGGTTCTGGGTTGCCAGATGGGCTTAAACCACAACACAAGTCCAGCTATACAATGCCTTGAGATTTTAGTACATTATCTGGAGTCATCACATGGGATCTTTTCAAAAGAAAAAGTCCTACTTTTTCACATATTTCTTCTTTCTGGTCTGGTATTTCCAATATTGTATCTACACAACCCAGAGAAGCAGGGTCTTCAGTAACTAACTGGTATAGTTAGGTCATTTACTGTCCACTGTGTGTGCACCCTTCTGAGCTTTAAGTGGGGAATAAGAACAGACGAAGTGCAGGGAGTTCTAAAACCAATGTTGCAATGGTCTCTAGGGAGCCACTGCCAGCTGGCATAGGCTAAAGCAATGCAGAGCCCTGGGGCTATGTGGAAAATCAAAGAGCTATAACCATCTCCCTGACAGCCCCACAGAATCCAGGTCTTCATATACATGAGGGAGAAGATCAGTATTTATTTATATCACTTTTCTGAAAGATTTTATCTGTCAATAAATTGAACAAAGTAAAAGCCATACCAAAAGGTGGAAATGATGACTGAGATCTCTGAGGTTACCTGATGCTTGCAAAAAAAACCACGAACAACAAAAAAAAACAAAGAAGTTTGGATAGGCTCTCAAAAACCTTATTTCTCAGCAGATTTGTATGATTCAGTGACTCTAGTGGATTGAATGATTCCTATGCAGGCATACATTAGTGATTTACTTTGCCTTGGAGACAGAAGGAAGTAGAGCTTTTCAAACCTCACCGCCAGTTTTTTATACAGTATTTACTTTATTCACACACAGTGTAAATGCAGAGCACTTTATAATTAACACTACTTGGCCTTTAATTAATAACAAGATGAGGATCTGAATTTCCCACAGCATCTTAGAAAACCAATGCATATGATTAGATCTGGAAACTTGCAGAAGACTTTTCCCACATATTTAAAGTGGAAGCCAAAATAAAGACCATCAAGTTGAGCCAAGACAAGAAACAGAGACCAGCATTCACTGGATATGATCATTCAGTTGAAGAGTCAGCTGTTACCATGCCTGTTCCTGAACAACTAGTGCTACTACGTTTCAGTGTGTCTCCTTGTCAGATGCTTACTGCTCCAGTAAAATAACTCATTCTCCTCATCTCTTATACTCAGCCATGTTTATGAGTGTCCTGGGTTCAGCAGTAGCATCTGTCATCTAAAAATGTATTTGATTCCTCTATACTTTTCCATCATTCTGTTGCTGGAGTAGGAGTGAGCACTTACAAGACATGTCAGTTCAGGTGTGCCCTTCTTTTTTAGTTATTGTTGGGTGATCATGAGAAATACAGATTATGAGTATTCATAGCTGTGACTGAGGAGCTTTTAACAGACCTTTGATGAATAAAGAACACACATGCAATGCTCCTCCTCCTAAGGCAGCTAATTCTGCCAGTCTGCTCAGTTCTGTTAGAGTAATATGATGGCAATTATTTCCATCTATAGGCTGCTGCACTGTCATCATGACTACCAAAGTGAACATGCCCTCTGCCTCCTATAGCTAGCTACCTTAGGGTACCCTGAATTTTACAAGTAGCACTTAAGTACAACCAGAATTTAACTTCTAGGCGCAAAATAGTTTGCATATTAAAAATAATAATAATGCATTTAAATTCTTTTCAGAACAGAAGGATCCTTATAAAAATTGCTGTCACGTGTACTTAGAATGTACATCAGAATAAATACATACCTGAATAAAACAAGTATTATAAAAATCCAGTGACATTCTTATAAATATCAAAATATCATAATTTGGAATTAAATGTAAGATTTAAATTACTTTACTTGTACTTAGGTATGTACTAACAAGATTATTGGAATGACCACATCATTGAAGGGTTAATGGTTCCAGTTATGGTACAAATTTAAATATCATGGGGAGGCACCTCCTGACCCAGCCATCACTGAGAATTATGCAGATTCAAATGGGAGCCACACACAGGCTTTGATTTCCCCCAAGGATTGATGAACAAGTACAAAATAATAGAAAGTGACAGGAAGCAGATGACTGAGGTCTAATTTAATGTCATTCTAAAAGACAATATACCTTAAATTGGCCTTAGGAAAATTATGGGTTACAAACAAGAGAACAGAAAAAAGCACTTTTTCATTTTAGTTTGCTAATTTAAAAAATAATCCTTTGAACAAATGAAGAGTGAAACAATAGTGATTTGGCAATGCAAAACTGCCAAACTTAAGTAGGCGTACTTTGTTTGCATAATTTGCAATTTATTGAAAAGGGCTGTAAAAGAGGAAAACTCTATTAAACAAAGTAATTAAATGTTCTGAAGGATTTTGTACAAATATTAATTTGAAACAGTTATGAACACAAAGAATTAATAGATCTTAAATACTATGACAAAATACAATAAGGATATGCTCAGAAAAAGTTTGAATTTTAGTAAAGAATTAGCACACGGGCACTTATCTAGAATTTAAAAAAAAATTAACCTGTGCTTAAAATGCTTGTCTAAGAATAAAGATAGAATATTTTACTGCTTTTAATTAGTAAGGATCAGAAATGGTCTTCTACATGCCAAAGTTAAGCATAAGCCATACTTCAATCCAAATCTCCCCGATTTCAAGACATGCTGTATATATGCGTTCATATAATTTCATGATACAGAAGTTATAAATATCAACATTTTGACAAGCTGAAACAATTCTATTTTATATCATAAGTATTTGAGACATTTGTATAAAAACAGCACTTCATAGTTTTTTAATTCAGAAATTATGCTATTTATCCCAAGTAATTTTTTTTTTCAGGGCTTTAAGATCAATGAATAGAGGCATCCCATATCAGGTACTTGCTCAATATTAGTCTTAAATTTGCCTCTTATTTTTTCTCAACTAGTATTTAAATTTAGGAGATTACTTTTGGTAAACAAGCATTCAAAAGAGATTTATGTAGTACCGAATTAAAAGACCTAGCAGTCAGGTATAAGGCTTCGGAAAAGCTTCCTGTAAATACATTGTGGCACTGTCAGGAAGGATATGAAGATTTCTTCTAAAAATCTGAGGTTCTTTAATTCATTTTTATAAGGAGGAAAATAGCTGCTTTTAAAGCATGTACAAATATCCTAGCTCACAAAGAAAGATCAGACTGCCTAATATGATTAACATAGGAAAAAGAAAAGTGCATTGTGCAAGTATTCCATCTGCAACTTAATCACATGGTAGAGCTGGAGGCATCTCCACAGTGCTAACAGAACTGCCTCAGGAATCTACAGAGCAGCCAGATGCCAGCCCTGGAAAAATATGGATTATTGCATGATATCTGCATCCTATGACTGGCATTCAAAGAGAAGCTATAAGACTGGTCCAATATTTAGAGCTGAACAGAAGCCTGACACTTGCCTGTGTTGTCATTATGCATAGTGTGATTTTTCCTTTGAGGATAAGTTAAACAAAGCTGATAAAAAGTGTGCACCCCCTAAAGTTTTCTGAGAAAGAGCTACATATAACTCATCCAGGCAGAAAACATATGTTGTAAAATTCAACTATAAAGAAATGAGAATTTGCAGTTTTAAAATTGTATGTGCTTTTAAGCATTCTCTCTTTAAAAGATACTGTATGTATTTTACAAACTAAGCACAGCAATAATAGATTTTTGTATGATCAACAGAAGCAATTCTTTCCTAAAAATCTGTGGTTTATATAAATGGTGAATTTTTCTTTTTAAAAATTAAATAAGGCTGGAATCATCCTTATTTATACCTTTCCTTAATAGATGGCAGGTTTCCCACAAGAAAAAACATAATGTAGAATCAATGTAAATGCTATTTCCATCAGAAAACAGTCTCTTGATTGTTATGTTTCCTGACATCAGGTTGTTTTCCTGCATGTAATGTCCATTGTTCAGTGACATTTGCAGTAATCTTCAAAACTAAATTTTAGTTCATGTGACAGAAGAAACATATAGTTTTATTTAAAGAAAACACAGAGAAAAAGGGGGGAAGGGGGACAAAATTGATAATATAGTAATATCTGTTAGGCAAATGGTCTAATAAATCCAAAAGAGTTAAAATTTCAACATATAGTTTTTACAGAGCTCTTCCACCGAAAAATTTCAGGGCATCTAATTTACTGTATATCATCAAAGCTCTTCACCTGCACAGTGTTGACTACAACCCAAGAGAACCAATCTGCCCAAGGGACTGGTGGTAACTAAGCAACAGAAGACCTGATAAAGACTTTGATGGTATGACAAAACTTCTCACAAAGAAGGAGCTGCCTAAAAGGGAGCTAGAAGGTTTTTTAAATGGCATCTTCCTAACCAAAGAAGGTTAGGCTTGAGAATCTCCCTTGCTATTTGTGGTGGAACTTCATAGTTGGAGTCTGTTTCCATTTATAGCCAAGACCCAGAAGAATGGCATTGCAATTTGAAACAGTTTCCTGCCTTTAATTGTGTGCCCAGTTCCACATAACACTTTTATCAGGAAAATTGTACTTATTTGCATTATAAACACTTTTATGTCTAATGTAAACCTGTTTTAGATAAGACTACAACTCCAAAATTAACTTCAGTGATCACAGAGAAAATAGAGTCCAGAGAAAACACAGCACTTGATATCTAGTGTAATTCTGAAGAAATAACTTCTAATGTTTGGTGCAAAGTGACACCAGTACTACAACTACTGCTTTCTGTGTTTTACATAAAGCTGCAGAGATTGTCGGTCTAGGATAACAAAAGATGTGGGCACTAGTTTAATTTCCTTGTTTTGCTCACAAAAGCAGAGAAGTATTCACATAATCAATATAAGCCTTGTCAGATGTACACAGAAATTTCTCTGCTATGCAATTTTCTGTTTCTTAGAGGAGAATGGTATTCTCAATCACTCATGTGCAATGCTAGTAAGATACACAACATATATTCACTGGGGAGAATGAATGAATTGAAACAACATATTACAATCCAGAAACAGTTTAGTAGGTATGAGCAAAATACATAACCAGAAGACTGCCCAAATTAATCAATGTTTTTTATCGTGTTAACAGGCTGTCCGTTTATAGACAAATCAGCACCCTATGAAGAAGGAAAACTGTATCTCAGTGCCAAAAAAGGGAGAAAAATTGGGAGAGGATATTTGCAACTACCAACACCATGAGTACAGAAGCAATTTATGAAAATAACTGCCCTCTAAAGCAGCAGTTAACAAGACAAACCTTTCAGATTTTCACTCTTCTGCTGAGCAGGACTACTTGCACACTTTATTTCCTATCATCAGCTGGAATTTCAACAAAACAGTATATTATTCCCTCAATTATGACTTGAGTACCATATGTATAATGCATCCATATTTGCCAAGTTGAATTGAACAAAAACCTGCCACAAAGTAAAAGTAAACTATTGCAAAAAGTAAAAATATATTTTTTTGTAAGTAAACTCAGGTGAAAACACAGCTGACAAGGAATCAAGATATAGAGAAAGAACAGCTAAGTATAATTTTACTTTGAGTTTTTGAAGGACCTAGAAATGGAAGCCTGACTGTATTATCACAGGGTCTTGCAATTATTTCCATGCCCATTAATGCGCATTTGTTGATATACTGGTGACATTTCATAAATATAACTTCATTTATAGTAGTTATTATATTAATAAATCAGTTATGCAGAGTTTTAACAGACAGTCCTGTAATCTTCAGTCTTCCAGAACTCATTGAAAAAAAACATATACTCTAATAAAACCTGCTCACCTTTTACCAGCTAATATGACTATTCAGAATTGGAAAATGAGAAAAGAGGGTTTTATTATTTTCACACTTAGTTTTAATGATCAGATCAATAGATAATATTACAGACATTAACTGGAAAGATGAAGTAGTTATTGAAAGAACCACTGAAAACTTACGTGCCTAGAAAAAAAAAGTGTGATCTGTAAAAATACCTAAGTGGTTGATTTGAATGGAACAAGCCTAAACAAAAAACCTGATGGAGGTAAAAACACAGTGGAAGATGATGACTGGTATACAAGTAAAGGCAGAGTTTTTCAGAAAATGCAAGAGAATAAACATAGTAAGGCAGCACTGAAGTTTTACTTCAATGAAATAGAACACTGACCCACAAGTAAAACTCAGGATAGTGCGTTGAGGACAATAAAATAATTTTCATTTTAGAATTTAGAATCAACTGCCATGTGTACTCAAATATGCAATAACAAATATTTTCTCTTACGACAAAGAGGTCATCAAATGAATAGAGAACAGTAACTATAGGAGAAAAAAAAAATCCATGAAATGAGAAAGCACCCTAAAGCCCCTTGAAACTACTTGAGATAAGGTGCAACTTTTTCTTACGTTCTAGTAAGAACCACAACAGGTGCAGATAAGGATTCCTATCGTGCTTAGGCGAATGAAGAGCATCTCACACAAGAGGAAGCAAGAAGGATTTGGTTTAGTCTAGCAGACAGATACAAAGATTTTAAAGAGACATAAATAATTTCAGAATGGAAATAAGAGGAAAGCTAATAATTGGAGCAGTGAAGCCCTCAGACAGCTGCTTTATAGCAAAACAGAGTAGAAACCTCAATTATTTTTTTGAGGTGGAATTTGATGTAAGTATTGCATGATATGGCCCCTGGTTATAGCACAAGACTGACTGAAATTATGGTCCTCTTCAGTTCTACAGTTTTGAAGTCGCGATTTAATCTGGAATTTTAATAAGGACCTCTGTCACATATGTACAATAGTGATCCCCCTTTTTATTTCCTTGCAGTTATTTGGAAGACAAATTCACATTTCTCAATTATCAAAAAAGACATTTGCTACTTATCTCAACTAGCAGCAACACTGATGGCCTGTTGCCTTGTTTTACAGACCCTGTAATTGTATTTTCTGGATCTTGGGAAATATGTGATAAGCTATAAAGCATTCAACAGAATTGGTTGTCCAAACAAAACTTGTTTCCAGAGAAGTCTGTGCTATATCCGAACTTGGTGGTACAAAACTAAGTTGCTGCAGGTTTAAACATATTTTTTGTGAACTATCCAAATTCTTTTAAGGTTTTTTACTGAGATAAGTTCAGTTGTTCTCCTTTCACATAACCTAAAAAAACAGTGCTTAGATCAAGGTTTTTACCTTTTAGAGAGTGAATATTTATAGCAGGTCTTCAAGAATATCTTTCCTTCCAGATGTCATTAAAGACTGAGGGAAGAAGCTCATGCAGTACTATTTTTTTTTTCTGACCAACCACTTTAATGCATTATAACTTAAAAATTTAATTCAAATAAGAAAAATGAGTAAATGTCATACTTTTCAGTTTTATACATACAGACACAATTTAGAAAATTAGTGATATACATACTTAACCAAACTACGCTACTAAATTTAAAGCACTTAGTCTTACCATTAGAATTCCATTGCTGTACTTTTTAAAAAGATTCTTCAGTAATTCACAATTGACTGTTACTTTGTCAGCAACTCAGTCTTTCGATCAGCACATTTCGACAAGTTTTCAAAAAAATCTGCTGCTTTCATGCAGCTGGTCAGTACAAGGCTTACTTTCTCAGTAAGCTGAGAGGGAGTTAAAAACAGTGGGAAGAGAATGAGCAGAAACATTATCCCTTTCTGGGGCAGTTTTAGTAGACAGAATTAATGTAATATTTTGCATTTGCCAGCGCATTGACTTATATTGATGATTCTGTAACTAGTCAAAGTTAGTTCTTTTATACCTGGACAACTGTTCCCATGTAGTAATGTAGATTACAGTATATTTTCACCTGTGATTTTCCATATGAAAATAAATAGCACAATGCTATAAGACAATTACATTTATAATCCAAACTACCCATAAAACCAGGCTTCAAAACTGAACTAGCTTCAATCAACTTCTAAAATTTAATTTCCATCTAAGTTTTCCAACTGCACTTCTTAGGTGGATAATCACATGCATTAAGACAGATGTCAAGTAGGTGCTTCCATTGATCTAGTGTAGCTGAGTCCATAAAGAATTTACATTCTAAAATGGTTGTTTGAATTGCATATTAATTGTTAAAACAGTCAACGGGAATGTCCATTTTCACTAGCTTCCCCCTGTGTTTTTTCCCCCATTCACCAACCCCAGAAGTATCAATTCAATTTATACATCGAAACTAAAATTTTACACAATATAAAGTTTTTGCACTCCGAGAACTGTTTTTTACTACTTCACATACCATTTCTTCCTTTTATCATAGTCTTCTCCATTCTGACACCAGAGATGCCAGGATTAGTAGTGATAATGAACTGCAAGTAACCTAATGGAAAAATGTGGAGGTACATAACCTGTTAGAACATAGATGCCCTCGTTAAACTATTGTTAACAGCTCAGTCTGAGAAGCAGGGTAAAACATGGCTTGCTTTTGGTCTTACTCAATACATCCATCTTACTTGCAAAACGCCTACATTTTGGGCTACTTGGACAAACAAGTACTGCCAGAATTCTGGTAACTGACAAAATTCACCTTTCCTTCTGGCAGGCATCACCGGGGCTCTGCTACAAATGATCCTATGGAGATGTGACATAGGCATAACAGAGAAATAGTTAACAGTAAACCATTCTGCCCCAGGAAGAGGTGTATACTTGGGTCTCTCCCAATGGGCACACAAGCTGAAGTTCTTTCACTCGTCTTCTGAAGTGCTTTGACACATTAAGCTGTGCAAAGAAGAAAGTTTGCTTCTGGAACAATGTATAGTTGGTAACTTTGAATAAGAGGCAAACTCAGGCTTGCAATCAACATATAGAATTATGGATATATATATAATATTCATTTACTTTGAACAACTTATGTCTTTAAGACTCCAGAACATAAATTGGGAAAAAAATTACTTACCTAGAAATTAACGTGAAAATACTTTTAATTTTATATAAGATACTATAGTGTGAAACTTGATAGATGGCACAGAACTCAGATGACTTAACTATATGAAACAGAGCTGTGACAGCTCAGGGAAAAAAAATCACAATAAGCAATATTGGCAAGTAATTTCTTTGCTATAATGGTAGAAAAAGATTCACAATAATGGTGAGTCACCACTTTAGCACATGCTACAGGCTGCAACACATTCTCCTCTCACATAGTTGCCCACCTTTTGTCTGAACTGCAAGGTTTCTTATGCAGTCCAATAAGGCAGAATTCTTTTTTTGATTGCTGAAAGAAGAACATGTCAAAAAATACAGGACTGACATCCCATTAGCTGCCATTCATTAAAGAAAACTTAAAGAAACAGTCAGATAATGAACTCCTCAAGCCTCTGAAATAAGTAGGAATACTGAAATTTTGAAGAGGGCAGTATGTCCATGCAGAAGATCATCTGCAGAGAAGCTCAAGCTGGAAAAGAAATGCAAGTTGGTGAGTAAACCCAAATGGTGCTGGGATACAGATGTTTATCACTAGTTCCAGACAAAAGACTGCGGCTCATCTATCAGATCTAAACACAACAGGGCTGCAGCACTCTGAGAAGGGATAACAAAACTCTAATGTTCTGGATGCTCTTAAGAAAATGCTTGGTTAAGTCAGCACAGTTTGGCATTCTAGCACTCAACTATTTTCAGATGTACAAAGTTAAAAAAGGTATTCCTCTATTTCTTAGCGTAAGGTTTATGACAAAAAAAGTTCAGCAAGACAAAGGGAAACATGGATTTAGCATTGTTTGCTAGAGAAGAAAGTTTAGAAATAATTAATTTTACCATCCTTCAAACCTGTAAGTCACCATAAGTTGAGAAGTCAGTTTTGGCTTACATCACTAATTTCTTCAAAATAAAACCAAATTAGCATTATTTTTAAATAGCAATATTTATTTTTTAATACTGAATTTAAGTAATTAAGATTGAAAATAATAAATGAAACAGATTATTTTAAATGAAAAAGAATGGAAACAAGTTTAAAAACCTTTGGAAAATGGACAAATATCAAAGCATATAATAGTAGGCTTTTAATTTCTAATAAAATTATGGCATATGGTACAGGAAACTACGTATGTGTGACACATAATAAATCTAGTGTACACACTAGAAACAGATCTGGTCTTTTTGAATACTTTAGTCATTACAGGAATAAATTAAAAAAGATATACGGAAATAAAACCATGACATGAAACGAGTATCTTTGAGAAATGTACAACTTCATAATGTTTTATTTTTAAGGTACTCATGTTAAAACTTAAATAGGTGAAGTTTCGGCATTGTGTTTGAAGAGCCCACACTAAATATTTCAGGACTTGATTCTTTAGAATAATTGAAAAGATAAACCAGAGTGGCATGTGCAAATCAAATAAAAAAGAGAGAAATAAAGAAAATTAAATCTTCCATTTTTTTTGGGGGGTAGTGTCTTTTTTTTTTCTTTTGTTCAGCTTCTAAGCCAGTAAATGATTATCTTTGAGAGGTTCTAACAATTAAAGAATAACATTGATTAATTAGGAAAGAAAGTGAAGAATACTAGTCAATTGTAAAGACAGTTTTTCTTCTCCCACCTCAAGCCTTTTCGACACCCACAAACAATGTGTTTTCCATACTGTTCAGATTCTTTTAAAAAACATTCATATTCTTGTCTATTCACACAAAACTCTCTTGGTGAGCATTGTTTTGGGAGGAGTGGGTGGTAGGCAGGGGGCACAGGATGTTGAGAGAACAGCTAGGATGTCAGGTGAAGATGGAATGCTGTGGCCTCTCTAACCAGCTGAAAACTCTGCATGATTGTTTTCTTACAAATAATATACCTGTGGGTGTTGAAACAGTTCAGGGAATCTATCAAACATACCCTTTCACTTTGCTGTTGTAACTCCATAAAATTTATTCTCATTTCAAAAGAATCTTGGCAATAATACCTGTAGGTGGTTGAGTAATTTAGAGAAAATCTGTCAAACCCATTTCCATTGACTTTAGCAATACAATTCTGGAATTACTTTTAAAGTTGTAAAATGCAATTATTTATTTTCAATATATTCCAAAAGTTCTAAATTGAGTTGTTGTTTCTTTTTTTAAATAACTTTTAGTAATCTTAGCTGAAGTACTGAAACTACATGGGTTTACAGAATATTTATGAAAAATATGACTGAAGACCTCTTTCTCCTGCTCAAATGATATATTTAATATTTTTGAAATTCAGAATAATAGAACAAAGTTGAAAACTCATTAATTTATTGTAAGCCTAGTTATAATAGGAGAATCTCTTATTGCCCCCAGACTCAGGTACACATTCAAATTTCTTTGTTTAACTACCTACCCTTTGTCAACTGAGCTAATTTAGTGAACATTTATTCACTTTTAGTCCATGGCAAACATGATGTAATCTGACCTTGCACAAACCCTAAAGAAAAAAAAGTAGTCTGAGATGGACTGAAATAACCTCATGCGTAAACACAGACAAAATACAGGAATTTAATAATTTGTCTGACAAATCCTTAGAACCTGAATCCAAATGATAAAAATTACTTTTTATACCATCTGAAGACTTTTGATTCTATGAATTCTAAATGCTCAAAGAAGTCAAATTCATAGTTCTGTGCAGAGATCCACTTCTTTCAAATATGTCCAAGCATTATTTCGTGGTAATCCAATTACAAGACTAGTAATAAAATGGAAAGTAATGAATTACTTTCCCTTTTCCCTGCCTGCTATCACCAAAGAATCCATGTAGCGTTTGGATTCACCTGATTATGCAGGAGGCACCTCAGCACATCACATCTTCAAAAGGTGAACTGGTCTGTGGCCAGTGAGGCATAATCAAATATGAGTGGCAAACACACTGGACAAAGATGTTGGACCCTGCTATAATTAAAACTTCATTAGTCCCAAACGGTCACTTAATTTCTAATTTGAAATTGAATATCATCCCCCATCTGTGCTTTACATTTTGACTAATACGTAATTTTCTAGCGTGAACCATATGTCTCTAGCAAACATTCATTTCCAAAGAGGGAGAAGAAAAAAATAATGCAAGTTCATTAAAACATTGTGAAAAAAAAAATCCAGAAAATACATTTTTTAAGTATTCATTTAACTCCTTCCCACAACTTCAGACAGATTTACACTATTCACTCTCACATTCTCTGTGCTGAAATGAAAAGAAATCACAATTAAATTATGGTAAGAAAGCACAGGACAGTGTTAGCAAACTACCTCATCAGAACAAGGGCTAATTCATCATAAATATCAAACCCGAGTACCACAGCAATTCTAGTTACAACAATGCTCTGATACTCAAAAGAAAAACTGTTGGTAAATTATACACCAAAGTAGAAGGAAAACCAGAAGCAATATCATTCTTGCTGCTTATAAAAAGGAAAAGAACTAGTCATCATTCTAATAAACATGCTATATCTATGCAACTAGTCACATTAACCTTTATTATATAACCAGGTTTTTAATTATACTGTTCTCAATAATCTCAACCATTTATTCATTTTAACTAAGTAAATCCCTGCCGGATTGCTGAACTCAGGAAGCTCATCATCCTTCATGACTGCTAGACAGAAAAGTTGGTCACACTTCTTTTGAAAATACATTTCAGAATAATTTAGAATTTCCAATAATTTCCCAGGGAAATAAAACTCTCTGTGGATCTAAAGTAAGTTTTATTTATTTGAAATGCAATATTGCATATAGCTGAAATTCTTTATGTGTCATATCAATCAGGTGCTGTCCATTTTAAAAAGAGAAAAAAAACACCTATTTAACAGATAAAAATAATTTTTTTACAAGATAAATAGCTCAGAGACAATTCCCCTGCAACGTATGCTTATGAAAAATCAGCAGGAGACATTTATGGTCTTATAATACATAAATCAACTGAAAGAACACTTGGTCAGAATGTGAAACATCACAACATTAATTCCCTGTGACTACAAAGCTTCTGTTATCCCCATTACAGGTGTCAAATCATTGTAATGTTATAATTTTTGCTAGTAGCTGGTAGCAACTAAATCTATTTAGATGACAATTGTTTCTTAGATGCATCTAAATGTTGGTTCAGGGGGCTAGGGGGATCATGTTCTTACACATTACCAAATGAAAAAGCAGAAAGAATACTAAAAATCATGTTACACTTCTTGACCTTAACAGTTTTGTAACAAGGCAACTGAACTACTCCATATAGATAGACATACATGCCACTAAGGGATGGAAATAAACAGGGCTTTGAAATATCAGTGTTTATTTTTTCGCTAGAGCTTTTGCTTTCAGAATAATTACCTATGCATAAACTCTAGATGGCAACATTGCACTTACTGTATTACTAAAACAAAATGTCACACTAAGTCCCTACATATCCTCTTTATCAACATTTTATGTGCCACAGATCTATAGCCTCTTATTATAAGTGTAATGAAGCAGAAGTTATTGAAGCATTTTATTGATTGCTCAGATCACAAGTTTACTGTCATACTGAATTGGCACCTTACTTGCTGAAGCAAACTGCTGACACCTTTTTAAAAAAGTGACAACTACATCTATTTCATGACCAGAAATCCATTTTCATCTCTATCAAGACAAGAATGCAATTTTCACTTCATTTAACTGATGTTAGGCCTGCTCAAGGAATGACACTTAGAAAAAGACACAAGTTTAAGGTTCTTAAAATACTTCTGGTAACTAGAATGCAGCTCAGTTGCGGGAAGATTTCAACCATCACTTAAATCTATAAACAAGACAACATTCTAAGAATCACTTATCCAAACTATCAAGAGGGCAGTTTTCTATTTCAATTTTAAAATTACTGAAACACTATTTTTATATTCTTTTAATAAGAAGCTATGCTGAAATATTGCAGATTTCATATGGAATCTTGTGCTACACAAGGTTCACTTTAACATGGGATTATTTCTTCAGTAGTGCCTACACAGGTCAAACAGACAAAAAAAAGTATTTTTCTGTGACCTATAAAGAAGGAAATAAAGTTACTTAACAACTCTTCACCAGTGTGAGTCAATTCCAGATAAAATTAGAAAAGCAGAAGCTGCAAGGAAGAGGAAACAAATATGCAAGTCTAAAAAAGGGGGAGCTACTGTACAGAGGCTGTGATACTCAAGTTATTTTAAGAATAGACTTCCAGGAATCATAAAAACACAAATACAAGATTGGGTTGACCTGGAAATCAAGTTAAGCATTTTGGTGAATTTCTTTCTTTTCTTCAAATAATATCTAATAATTATTATGCCAACTTCACCACCATATAATCTTATTTTCTGAAAACAGCATTATAAGCATGGTAAGAATTCTTTGTTACAGTTTTCTGATAACTCTATGAGCAAGCATGGATATAAAAATGATAGGAAAAATATATGGATTTAAAAGTACCTCATTTTGTTAGTTTCTGCCAGCCAAAAACCCTGAAATTGATTATACCTAACAGCTAGTTTATATGTTATTTGTAAGGGAAAAAAACCCACAAAGAGTCATGAGGAATCTTATTATGCAATGTTATTACTGAAATCTGTGAAAATCAACTGAATAATGACAGTTTCTTCTAAAGTACAAAAAAGAGAAGTTACGGAGAAAAGCTTTCGTTTGTGTATTGCAGATATATTTAACTTCAAGTACTTGAGTCAGCAGTTTAATGGGAACAACACAAGTAAATAAAAGGCATAGTCTTTCTTTTTTCTTTATTCTGGTATTTGCAATATTGCATATGAAAAAAAAAATTAAAACCAAAAACAAAACAGTATTTTTATGGATCTGCATACTAAAGGAGGAAAACCTTATGAATTATGATGTTTATGGATGCAGCTTAGAATAGTAACAGCAGCCAAGCTGCTGGATATACAGTTTTGAAATAGTACATTTAACCTTGTGTTTCCATAGCCAAAATGGTGAATAGTAAAATCAGTCAATAATTTCATTCTCTTTTGTTTTCTTGTGGGTATCCTGTGTACTAGTTCCATTACTTTAATGTAATGTCGTTTGCTGTGGTTCAGATGATTAATTACTATTACTATAACTTCTGCTAGATCAAGCTAATGAACATTCAGAACAATTTCATGCCACTTCTCATCCCAGCTCAGTCCCCTCATCTCCACATATAACACACATTTCCAATAAAAATTAAAGCACACAGAACAAAACCTTTGGACTGGCTATGTTTGTTAACTATCACATTAAAATTTTGCTAAACTCTTATAAATAACAAATGCTCAAAACCGTTTAAGGTATAACCTTAAACAGGTTGTGATTCTCAAATACTCATTCATATACATTTTCCACAATAAATCTTTACTGTGGAGATGATGAGATATTCTGTTTCCCTGTTCATGTACATCTTATTTAATAAAGGACAGATTAACAGCTTGAACAAATTCCAATTCCAAATGAAGAAAATGTTTAAAAATCATTAATATCATTTTAAAAGGTATTTGAGTCTTCTCTTTTGGCCCCTGTTTAGCTGTGCTAGGCCTGTGAATGACAGCTTCCCTGCTTGAAGCATACAGAAAGCACAGCCTTCCTCATTCACTGTCAGTACTATGGCCTTTTCACACGTTCCTTCCACAGCAGTGTTTGTCCCCAAACACTGGAAGTCAGCACAATGGCATTCCTACTTCAACACCCCCACCGACAGCACCACTACATATGAAGAATGCTAATGAGGTGGACATCCCCCATCTCTGAAAGTGTTAACTATAGCCCATGCAATCAGATACATAGTTATTTCTATTGTTATGCATTACATCTCACTTAAAAGCAACTTCATTTTGGTGTTGCTTTTTTTTTTTTTCTAAAAACATTTTTAATAAAAACTATAGTAGCTTGACAAAAAAAGACTAAAAATGTCTTATGTGCATTCACCCAGCTGCGTACATTATATATATAATTAACTGACTTTTACTTCTAGATATGTTTGGGGTTCTCAGAAATTCTAATAGGCACCTACACAGCGTGTTTAAAATGGCAAGGCAAAAGGCTAACATCTGAAATATTAATAGCAGAATAATTTTATAATTCTAACAGTAGTGTTGTTTACATTTTACTTTTTTTTTTTGTTTTGTTATAAAGCTGTATTTTACATTTCCAGAATTCATGGCATTAAAATGGGAATACATGGTTTGCCAAGATTTTAGTTAAGCTTATTATACAGAAATGTAATTGCAATTAAAAAGAGTTCAAAAAGAAGGCTTTTGTAGTATAGCATTTATACATATATATTTTCTTCCTTTCTCCTTTATTTAGGGTACAAATCACTTATCAAAGTCAAGTACTCCTCGGTTTTCCCTGTTTTACTTCATTTATATTATTCTCAATAAATACCATTTGAAGAACACTGATTATCCTTTTTAAAAGGATACAAACACTACAGCAAAGAGATGGTAGCTTCTTCACTGTTTTCTTCCACTGTGGCAAGAAGCAACAGAGTGAATATAAAGACAACACTGCAACCAGTGCACAGTGCGGACCAGAAACTATATATTATTTTAATTCAATACATGGATTTTAAACTGAAGTCCAGATGGATTTTAATAGGAATACATGTATTAGCATGTTATTATATAAATACATGTATTAGCACATTATTAGTTGTTATGTGCTATTTGATTTCAGTGGGCAGAATGTAGTGGCTTAGCAGAATAATAATCAAAGAATTTCCTTCTTTCTTTTACTTCCATTCCCTTTCATTTAAATGAAAAGATAAATACAAATAATTCAAGTGTCAAAATAACACTGAGATAAATAGAAATCAAGAAAATACATTTAATGTTGTCAAGTAATGGCTAGATGTTATATTGGTATGAATTCTGTATACAATCATAGCATTATGTTGTCAGGCCTTAGCACAACAGGACAAAGTGACAGTATTTTGGTTGAATGCCCTGGTGCTTTATTAATGTGCATCCTAATTTTATATCTGTACCATATCACAACGTGCTCTTTACAAAACAAACTTGATTTAGTTACTTAGGAAAAAAGGTCAACATAAGCAAAGTATAGTAGGATTGCAGTTAGAAGTATTGTTACAGCTACAGTATAACATAACCTAGTTATTATAATGATTTCATTTATGTTCAGTACTAGCACAACTTCAGTTAGAAAATGGTTGGTAAAATTAAGAGACACTTTGAGCTATCTTATCTTTGAAGTAATATAATTCAAAATAACAGAAGCTTTCAGCACATTAACTGCACAAAACATTTAACATCCTTGTGCTGTAAATTTTTCTTTTAAGCACTTAAACCAGTTTCAAATGTTTATTAAAGTACTTTCATCATATATTTTTTGTGGACAATTAACTGTCATAGCTGTACTGACATTTGTCATTGTAATCTGGACTCCTAAAAGTTAAAAATGCCCAACATGGTTATATTATTATGAAGATTATGAAGAACCATTTGTCTTCAGAAGAGATTTCAATTCTACTAAAATTATTATATTTTTCTTGTCATTTACAATTTCCAACTGAACACTGCTGGGTAATCATCAGAGGAATGACTAACATAAGTTAATTTACTGAAATGTCTTTATGTGTTCTCTAGAGAGAAAAGCAAAAAGTACTCACTGACTTGCACTTGCAGCTTTATTCAGAAACTACCTTGTCTGTTTTGTTCTACAAATTACCATTATACATACTAAAAACGTGTATTTTATATTTTCTCTAAAAGAGTAAATATTATACATTAAGGCACTGGAAAGTAAGAGACATCATTCCTGTAGCTTTTGTGACTGGCAGCACTGTCTTAAAAGGGAAGAATTATGAATTAAAAAAATGTAAAGATATTTCTCACTTTTAATATATCACTATTGACTCAGAAATATTCTGAAACAAGCTGTTCTGGTTTTGTTGTCTGCTTGTTTCTCTCTCACACACACACATGCTGTCTGGGTTTTAGTCTTGTTTTTTGTTTGATTTCTTCTTGCTGACCACTATTAACTCTAGACAGGAATAGTCCCTTCCAAAGTCAATTCTCATTTCTCTGTATGGATCTGACAGCAGGAGGTGCTGTATAAACAGTGTGACTGACACTTTACTTGCACCTCTCCTCCCCCTTCCTGCATACACTGGTAGCTTATCTATCTTAACTCTGGGGCCCAGGATCATTTTTAAATCTGAGGTTCCTAGCTGGTTGTTTAATTTCTGTTAATTCGTTTCCTGGAAAATCTGTATGTCTACTCTTTTTTATAAAGTCCTCATCTAACCTTTAAAAATATGCACATTCTTACACACATAAATGAACTAAAGTAACTATTCTGTACAAGATCAGTGTTTTCTTATTTATATCTGCTAACATGAAAAACCCAATTAACAAAAAATGAATCATCTTATTGCTCACAAACTATACAAGAGACTATTCAGTATCTGTTTTCTACTATCCTTTCAAATTAAAATACATGTCTGGTCTATTTATTTAATGGCACATATGTAGTTATTAAAATATTGAAGTTTTTAATATTATACATTTATTTAATTTTTCATAATGCAGCACCACTTAGAAGTGTTTTATTTATTCAAAAAATGTTGCAACTAAATAATTAATAAATTAGTTTTATGGGAAGATCAATGAGACCATTAAAAACTGCATGTGCAGAACAAGTAGTGAAAAATTATAGCTTTACAGAATTTCCACACAAGGAACATCATAGCACAGCAAGTGAAGATGAGCTGTATGACATCCCACATCAAAAGATAGACAAAATTAACTCCTTTACTGTGGGCTTTGCAATTCTAGAAGCATTTAATTTTCCTAACAGGCACTACATCTTATGCAATATATGTCACACTTCTTTATGACACAGCGCCAATCATTGGGTTTATGCAATTAATACATTTGAATATGAAATCAAAAAAGCAGACTGTTAAATAGTGGGACAACTCACCTGTTTGCAACAGTTTGCAGACTTTAATCGTTGATGCAGGACCAATAGAACACCTTGGATAGAAATCTTTTCTCCTGAGAGGCTGAAACCTTCTCTCTTAAAGACCCAAACAGGTCCACACAAAGGTGTGATGGAATTTTGCAAGCATCTGTCAAGCAGAGGAGCTATGCAAAGAAAAAAAAGAGTATGGGGGAAAAAAAAAAAAAAAGGAAGAAATATACAGCTTCTAACGCAGCCTCAGAACTCAGCGTCAGAACTAAATCTTAATATCTATTATTTACATCTGACCTGGGTTAAGTCCTGGACAAGCAACTCCTGCATTTCTAGTGGCCCCCATAAAGGACGTTTTTATACGGAGACACCCCCATGAAAGACTCATAGGCTTCGTGAGCACACCTGAATAGTTCTGAAGTGTGCCTAACTAGCTGCAGAGAGTGTCATGGTGTGCACTGATTGCCTTATCTTCTCATTTATCACAGATGAGTTGGAACCAACCTTGCTGAAACCTACTTGCATTGTCCTGATAAAATTGCAAGATCCATGTTGTTTCTGTGTACAGTTTCCTGTTGAGGAGCCGACACATATGTAACATATTACAAATGGTAACATTCATAAAATACAATCAACACTCTCGTAAGCCATTTTATTATAACTTTCTCATTCTCACTACCCCAAAAAGAACAACTTCTAGCAAATAAAAATGCTCGGTGTAGCTGTTTAATAATGAGGAAAGGTCAAATAAAAAAATAGATAAAATTGATTCATGGTGATGGCCTCAACAAGATTTTTTTCTTGTTCTTCTTAGATTTCAAATCACTGTAAAGGTTGAAAACACTTTCAAAAGGACGCAATGTCACCATGTGTGATAACGAATAATGATTGTGGCTTTAGACATTACTGAAATGCATGCACTTTGTAGATATCTTTGTGGAAAACGTACATGGGCCTTATACAACAAAATAAAATAGCGTTTCAGGCTTTTACTTGATGGAAGGGAAAGGAAGAGAAGGGAAGTGAAGGGAAGAGAAGGGAAATACAAAAAATCCACTGGTTTTATTAATAATATACAAGAAAATACATAAAATAATAAACCACATAAAGCACAATTATAAACTATGCAAATAAAATTATATACATAATTTTACAATCTAGTCAATCTATGGTGAAAAAAGATTTATATTTGCCATATAAATAGAAATGGTGGATTTCCTAGGTACATACTAGCAAAGAACTACAGGCTTTGTCAGCTAAAATACCAGTGGATGAATTACACTTTACATATTTCATTCAGAACAAGACACAAATATTCCATTGTGATATGGTAAATATTTAGCCTCAATAGCTTCTCACTCAGCTGTGAGAACAGAATCTGAACTAACACCTTAGTTAAGAAACTTTCATATGTGAGTTCTTTTATGAGTGGAGACTTTTGGACAAATACAGAAGGAACATACCGTATGGCTAAATCCATCTTCAAAGCTAAAGAAATAGGTAATCATGCAATAGACTGTGCTTGGCCTCTGCTAAATTCAGCGTATTTATGCATGATTTAAGCACATGGTTAAGCAAAACCATGTGTTTATTTTTGTGAAAGGCATTACTTTTTAAAAAATCATGTTAAAATCCAAGTCTTCTGACTCCCACAATTTTGTGATATAACCTCATTATCTAGTCAGTAATTTTATGTATCCTCACACAAACTTTACTGTGAGGGTGGTGAGGCACTGGAATGGGTTGCCCAGGAAGGTTGTGGATGCTCCGTCCCTGGTGGTGTTCAAGGCCAGGTTGGACAGAGCCTTGGGTGACATGGTTTAGTGTGAGGTGTCCCTGCCCATGGCAGGGGGGTTGAAACTAGATGATCTTAAGGTCCTTTCCATTACCCTAACTATTCTATGATTCTACGAAACAGTCCTGACAGCTTCCATACAGTATGCTTACTTCTCCAGCAGATATTCTTGCACCTACTTCCAACCTATGTACTTAGCATAAAATACCTGTTCTGAATTAGCTGGCAAAGCCATTGAAATATTAATTTCCTAAACCCCGTTGAAGTTCTAATGTTTCTGTGTTAGTTACAAGATGCTGCAATTTCCGATCAGCAAAATACACAAATACAAGGAGAAATTAAAGCAAAATTTGGATCTAAAGGACTATCCACATGGTTAAAAAGATCCATTTAAGTAATTTCTTGAATGAAAACCTACCACGATTCTTCCAAAGTAATTTAGAATTGCCTGGCTCATGTGTATTTTCTCTTTGCTACAGAAGTAGAAAACGTTACACAGAACTTATATCAATGACAAATGGGAAGAAAGAGAAGTAATGTAAGAAAACATGAAAAGATACATATATGGGTTCAGTGCTCTGCAGGGACTGCAGAAAAGAAAATGGACTGAAACCCTGTCCATACTTAAGTTTATGATGAAGTTCCCATTTATCCAAAGGGAGACCAGACTACAAAATAAGGCTGACAGAGATTCACTGAATAAAGCTAATATGCATATTAACCTTCTTGTACTTATTATCCTAAAAAGTAGTACTGCAAAACTTTCTAAAAATACGCCATCAAAGACTCCAAACCACAGTAAATACTATAAAGCATTAAATATTTGCTTTTACAACTCAATTTATCAGGATGTGGCCATGAAATTGAACATGAGCAGAAATGATTTCAGGATGACAATCGGGGAATTGACTATTAAAAAAATGGACTTACTCCTTAACATTGGAGTAGACATAAAATTAAGAATATTAGACCAGGTAATGAATGAAGTCTGACTAGGAGCACTGGCAGGAGTGAATTTATTTCAGGACTAAGCAAGCAGTATCAGAATTAAATCTATGATTCTATGTTATGTTATGAGGAGTGGTTATATTTATACAGTGTCCCTCAGTTCAAGAAGGACAGGGAGCTGCTGGAGAGAGTCCAGCGCAGGGCAACGAAGATGATTAAGGGAGTGGAGCATCTCCCTTATGAGGAAAGACTGAGGGAGCTGGGTCTCTATAGTTTGGAGGAGACTGAGGGGTGACCTTATAAGTGTATATAAATATATAAAGGGGGAGTGTCACGAGGATGGAGCCGGGCTCTACTCAGTGGCAAACAATGATAGGACAAGGGGTAATGGGTACAAACTGGAACACAAGAGGTTCCACTTAAACTTGAGAAGAAACTTCTTCTCAGTGAGGGTGATGGAGCACTGGAACAGGCTGCCCAGGGAGGTTGTGGAGTCTCCTTCCCTGGAGACATTCAAAACCTGCCTGGACACATTCCTGTGTAACATTATCTAGGTGTTCCTGCTCCGGCAGGGGGATTGGACTAGATGATCTTTCGAGGTCCCTTCCAATATCTAGCATACTGTGATACTGTGTGATACTTCAACAAAATAAAAGGATGAAAATCTGATCCCAGAGACATCTTCGGAATTTTTACAAATCACTTATGTGAATAAAGTTTTTTACTCAGTGCTTTTAACTTAGCTACCATAAGAAAATAATTACAGAGAGGAATGAAGATAAACACAAGTAGTGCTGCTTTTCTTAGTGTACAAACAGACTGAAACACAGCTATGAAAAAATGTGTGTGTACTTGCATTGGACATTACATATGAACACTGATTATAATACTATTAAATATTTCACTAGAAACAATTTTAACAACAGTTTAACAAGCCATGCTGATTCACCTTCTCTAAAGGTGGTGACCCTCAGGACTCAAGAGTTCCAGGAATAGTTCCAGGACCTGCTTGTGTAACTCTGAAGTGAAAAGATCCAGTGTCACCTCTTTCACATGTGCCTAACACCCAAATGAGTCAGTCACACTGAGTCTCAGACCCAAATAATTTTCTATAAGCAGTAATAATTTCCATTAACATCTGCTGATTCTATCCATAACAGCATTTGCTTCATTCCACACTTAACCTTTTATGTTTCCAGATCTATAGTCTCAAACACCTTGCATTCTTCCCCCCCCACCCTTATTCCCCCCATTCTTTTTAACCTCCTTTTTAAAATTCCAGAAATCAATGGTATTTCAATTATTTAGCATTCTCTGAAGTATGAAACCTTGTGTTCTTAGAAAGGGAAAGGAATAAAGGTAGAACAGCAAGGCACTAATTTCAGAAGGGAATAGTTTTACTGGAATATTCTGTAAGGTTATTGCTCTGGGCACCTGTCTGGTGATTCCAGAAGATATCCTTAGCCCTCCAGATAAAAAAAAAAAACAAACACCAAACCAAAAAACAAGACAGTTCCTCAGAAATTATTCCTAGTTTAGGCATGTTTATGTTGTTTGCACTTGGAACTGATGTAGGAATACAATAATTTTCAATGAACAGCTAGCTGCTTCCAGACTTTTGGCGACTTGCCTAAAACAAAGAAGGTATTAGTCAGTGTCCTGGGTTCAGCAGTAGCAGTCATTTTTCTCCTTCTTAGTAGCTGGTGCAGTGCTGTGGTTTTGATTTTCGGCCTGGGAACAGCGCTGATAACACCAGTGTTTTTAGTTGCTGCTCAGTAATGTTTACTCTGACCAAGGACTTTGTGAGTCTTTCATGCTCTGCCAGGAAGGAGGGGAAGCCGGGAGGAAGCAGAGACAGGACACCTGAACCAAGCTAGCCAAAGGGGTGTTCCATACCACAACACATCATGCCCACTATATAAACTGGGGGCAGTTACCCCGAAGGGCTAGATCACTGCTCGGGTCAGGCTGGGTATTGGTTGGCAGGTGGTGAGTGGTTGTAGTCTCTTCCCTTGTTATTTCCCTTATCATTATTACTATTGGTGGCAGCAGTAGTGGTTTTGTGTTATATCTTCGTTACTGGACTGTTCTTATCTCAACCCGTGCAAGTTACATTCTTTTGATTTTCCTCCCCATCCTTCCAGGAGCTGGGGGGAGGAAGGTGGGGAAGTGAGAGAACGGCTGAGTGGTTTCTGGGTTTAAAACATGACAGTCAGAACCTATCCCCTTTGGAAAACTAAGAGTATCAGTAATAACCGCATAAAATATCTCCCAACTTTAGAAGAGCGCTTTGATATTATGGCTTTATACAGACCACAGTCTACAAAGCAAGGTGAAAAGAATCTATAGTCTTTTGTCAGGCATTGCATAGTCCAATCAACATTATAGCAGATCAAGCATTACAAATGTTGAACTATGAAGCACAACCATGAAGGTTATTAACAGTGTGTTGAGCATAGGAAAAGAAGACAATTACTAACCCCTGAAAAGAAAGCGTATGAGCTAACTAGTAAGGTTTAGGAACAACTCATTGTGATGTATGTCTCTCAGAAGGTTAGAGATTTTAGAGGTACTCATGGAATTCCTGAGAGGGAGGGATGACAAATGAGTACTTGATCAGAAAGTGAAATAAATTTTAAAGGAAGGAAGATTCCCATCAAGGGAAGATGAGCAAAAGAAGGCAGTCAGAAGTTAGGGAAAATATTTTAAATGACAGACAATTCCTTTTCTTCATGTTTCTTATGCAGAATCTAAAATACTGCATCAGAATCCATCTGCATTTTTTAATTTTTAATTGAATAATTTTTCCCATTGCAGCAGTCTTAGCTGCTAGAAAGTGAGCCATGGATAAAAGAAGAGTACCTGAGGATTTTTGCTCCTCAGCTGAGATGAACAGTATAAATACACCTTCAGTGCTTTTATTCTCCCCCCCACTGATTTTTTTGCTTCATATCACAGGACAAACAGTGAAGTTTCTTGAATAAAATAATTGTTTACCCAATAGAAGGGTAATTCTACACTTCTCTGAAGAACAGAGATGAGAAATTTTCCCTAAAACAAAACCCAGAGATTTTAAATTAATGGAGATAATGGCATGAAGCCACTGTGGCAAACAGGAGAGAAAAACCTGCTTTTTCTTTGTCTTGCATAAAACTTGCTGAAAATTATGAGTGCAGTGTTGATCAACTGGAGCGACAGAAAGCATGAAATCCAAATCCCAGTAGAATATCCAGAAAAAGTAGGTTGAACATTTGTAAAGGAATGGGAAAATCACCCTCTGGCAATTTGCAATTACCATGAGAGAACTGCCAAAAAATACAACTGAATCCCTCAAAATTCAATGTGTTAACTTTCTTCTTACTTAAACTCATGGCATGACTGGAGCATAAACATCAATATTATTCTACACCAATTTCTCTTAGCAAATAATCTACAAAATTGAAAAAGTATTTTTAAATAAATAACAGTATCAGAATTACAAGAAATAAATCAACAAGTTTTTTCCTCTATGGGCAAAATAAATATCTTTAATATGATTAAAATATTAGAAATTCTTTTTACACTTCCTCAGAACAAGGCTTTTCCTGAAGGCACTTTCAATATACACTTTCAATATATACCGAGCACTGCATATATATTATACAGAGGGCATGAGACTGTGCTAGCATACACCATACTTCGCTGTTTTTCGCATTTTTAGCAAGCACCACACAGCTTCTTTGTCCAGGGGAACTGGCATGTGCTATCCAAAATTGTGGTTTATAAAGGGAAACTGAATGATGGAAAACATGCATCTTCCTGTGTTGTTTAAATTATGTCAGTGTGCTTTTACTCAAACAAAAACTCATCTAACAGCTGCTGTGTACTTTTGTTTACATGCTATATGTCAAATCCTATTGTCCCTAAGGTACTTATGAGAGATGCTTTAGCAGTCATTTTCTTAAATACTGATGCCTACCCGAATTTGGATTTTTCCACCATTGAACAGAATGACAAGTACACGATGCTGTACTTAAAGCAATCTTTCACAGCTGTTTTGCTTTTTCAGTGATCCCATTAAATTGACGGCATATGCCTGTGGGGTCTACAGTGTTACAATACTGCTGAACAAGATGTAGATTGTACAATACAAATTCATACAACACAACTTGGTTTTATTATGGGAATTGTTTCCTAGGTCATCCATTTATTTTTAACCTGAGGAAAATTTAATTTAAAAACTTATCTATCTCTGTGACCTTTACTGAACACCTGGTTATTTTGTTTAGAAGTGCAAACTCAAACACTCAGTGGTTAGGAGTCATGAAAACCTATGAAGTCTCCTCAGTTCCTAAAATGAGCATGAGTCATGTCTTTTCTTGAACTGAAAGAAGTGAACGAAGTAGCTGTGCATTAAATATGCTGGCACATCTTCTGCTTGAGCAAGTGGACCGAAATGGTGTGAATTGTTAATGCCTTGCTGCTTTGGTTCACGGCTTGTGATTGATCATTTGTAACTATATCTACTCCTTGTTCCATGAAATCAAGTATGGAGTAATGGGTTCATCAGATTTTTGGGTTAAATTGAGAGTGAAGAGGTACTGTGTGTGGAAATAAGAGTTGCCATGTTCGGGGCTGGCCTTGTAACAGCATGGAATCTAAAGGCGATATTCAAAACCACTTCACTCATCATACGCTTACTGATTCTGAATAGGGTCCATTTGCAGGGGACATTTGGTAGGTTTCCAATACACTTTATGCCTCTTTCTTCACTTCTACCACCCTGCACATTTATTTTTTTTTAAACTAGAACAGCTTATAACAGGTCAGCATTGAAAATTAATAGATTTAAATAATTTGCCATGTAAAAGAAAAATAGCCTCAGACTGAAATGACTGTTCTCCTTAGTTAAGTCATTTGAATTACTCAGGCTATAAAGAACTCAACAAAGTTTTACTCGCTATTCAGAATTATGATGTCATATTTTGCAGAAAATTATTTTTTCCAGGCACAAAGAAAGAGTTACAATAGCCTTAAATTTACCCCTCAGTCAGTTCATGTGCAGGAATGACATACATTTCCAGGCAGGTACACCACAACTTGTGACTTTGCAAAGAGCAGTGTATGGGACCACAGCAAATACAAGCCAACAGCAACCAGAAGTGACAACTTGTGATGGCCTGCAGGAGAATAATCACATTACAGTATCTCCACAGAACAAGGTAATGGATGTCAGTAACAAACTCGCCTCAGTGCTCACAATGTTCTGTTTGTGCTGTAGAAGCCTCACTCTATTTACTGTGCTATCTCATCTCCTCTAGTGAAATTTCATTAATTCAAAATACAACATACCAACTTGTTTCCACTGTTTCAAAACAATTTATAAAACCTATTTAATTACATGTGAAAGTTTAACTTTGCATGAACTAATCACTCCAGTCACATGGAACTTAAAAGCAGGTTTTCATCTGCTCTTGTGCTGAAGTTCAGAGATAAAATTAAAATCGGGGCAAATTTAAGACCAAAATGAAACAAAAGGTAATTATTGACTGGTACTGCTCCTCATATAGGAGCAAAGAATGAACTGGAAAGGAATTAAATGCATACTACATCCGTGTATATGTGTGATGATTATAACCATATTAAAACAAAAAGAGAGAGCACTTTAATTCAATTTCAACTCATCTTGGTCATATAAGAGTTTTAATCTCTCTGTTTAGTATTTATCCTGATGAATGTAAGTATAATGGAAGCCTACAGCAATCTAGTTCATGCACAAGTTTTGTCATTAGGAGGTTTGGGAGGCTTAAATTCATGCAACATGAGAAAAACAGAGCAAGCAATCATGAATGAAGAAGGTACTTTTCTTCAGAACTCATTTTGAAACTTCTGTTTTTCCCACTGTTTTCCTCCTGTTTTTATGTTAGCACTAGAGGAATTTTGCTGAGGTCAAGTTTCCACATTTAAGTATTCAGTCAGGCTCTTTTTTTAACTAGTCAGACTTATTATGGCTTTGTTGGCCTACAGTTGTTGGGAAGGAAGTTTTCCCTCACTTATGCAAGCAGCTGTGCCACCTTTTGGAAGTCTTTTAGGAAACCCAGTAAGTTTGCTGCTTTTTAAATTGTGGGTAACTTGCAGATGCTCATCTCTATTTTCAAAATATTCAGTGTTAAACCAATTAGAGAAACATGACCAGATGAAATGACAGCAATCAGCCAACAAAAGGCCAAGAAAACTTTCTCTGACACAGTATGCTTAGAATTCTTCAAAATAGTTTGTTCTGATGCATTTCTGCAGTCTACCCAGGAAGTTCACAGGATGAGTTTTAGGTTGGAAGGGACCTCTAGAGTTTACCAAGGTCCAGCTCCCTGATCAAAGACAGGTCATACTGGAGCACACTGTTCAGGGTTTTCTCCAGTGGCATTTTGAATGTTGCAAGCATGACACTTCATAACACCCCTGGGAAAACTATTCAGTGTTTGACCACTGAACAGTACATTATTTTGTCTTACATTTAAGTGGAATTTAGAATCATAGAATCATAGAATCGTTAGGGTTGGAAAGGACCTTAAGATCATCTAGTTCCACCCCCCCTGCCGTTCCAACCTTACGCTAAACCATATCACCCAAGGCCTCATCCAACCTGGCCTTGAACACTGCCAGGGATGGAGCATTCACAACCTCCCTGGGCAACCTATTCCAGTGCCTCACCACCCTAACAGGAAAGAATTTCCTTCTTATATCCAACCTAAACTTCCCCTGTTTAAGTTTTAACCCGTTACCCCTTGTCCTGTCACTACCGTCTCTAATGAAGAGTCCCTCCCCAGCATCCCTATAGGTCCCCTTCAGATACTGGAAGGCTGCTATGAGGTCTCCACGCAGCCTTCTCTTCTCCAGGCTGAACAGCTCCAACTTTCTCAGCCTGTCTTCATACGGGGTGTGCTCCAGTCCCCTGATCATCCTCGTGGCCCTTCTCTGGACTTGTTCCAACAGTTCCATGTCCTTTTTTATTTTGAGGACACCAGAACTGCACACAATACTCCAGGTGAGGTCTCACAAGAGCAGAGTAGAGGGGCAGGATCACCTCCTTAAAATTTCCTGCACTTGAGTTTGTGCCCGGTACTTCTTATCCATTCAATGAATACTATTGACAAGAATAAGAATCCATCTTTACTCTCCTATCCTAGCCTATACTGGTGGATTGGATTATAGCTCTCCACCTGCAGAACACAGCAATTCCCTTTGTTGAACTTTATGGGATTCCTGTCTGCCTATTCATACATTCTTCTTCCAAAAGCTGTTCCTATGTGCAAAAGTTCCTTAATTATTATAAGAAGAAGAAAATTAATACATATTTCCTAATTCAGTAAGGCAATTGAAATATCTGGGTTGATTGTCATACAGGCCATGTAGTTGCATCAACTTTTGTCACAGGAGTTCACAATGAAGGCAGGGGAAAGTGTTTCATCATGACTGAGTTAGAGTTAAATGCTGGTTTAGAAAGAAATGTACTAACTCGTTGTCCTTGGTTTAGCAGTAGCAGTTATTTTTCTCCTTCTTAGTAGCTGGTGCAGTGCTATGGTTTTGACTTTCAGCCTGGGAACAGCACTGATAACACCGATGTTTTTAGTTGCTGCTCAGTAAACTCCTCAAGCAGTTTTGGAAAATATTTAGCTGAGGCTATCATGCTGTTCTTATTACAACTGTTTCCATAAGCATTCTTTATATTCTTTTTTTTTTAATAATCAAGAATTATTTTTTTTAAATATCATTCACCTGAAAGAAACTGTAAACTTTGAATTTACAAGAAAATGCTCATAACAAAGAGAGTCTTCTCTCTTCCTTAAACGTGGTCATGGAATGCTATCTGCTTGTAAGGAGGGTCAAAAACCTCTGAAAACTCTACTTCTAGCTGGGATTAAATCATATTTGCTTCTCAGAAAGTGGTTAGGACTAGAAGAGAAATAATCTAGCTACTTACATAGACATTTGTTGAGGAGCACAACCCAAATAATTTAAGTCTCCTTTTAATGACTTACAAATGCTACATATTCCTTGCACACATCTCGCATGATATTAGAATTATTTACAGACACAGGCAATACTAGAGTCTGAAGCTCTTAAGCTCATTTATTTAAAACCTTGTACTAAAAATCTTCTATCTGCATAATGAAGATATTCAGGAATAAAGAAAAAAATGTCATAGAGATAAATATTTACATGCCTAATTAAATTTATAGTATAAAGGTATAGCTATTTTTTAGAAAACACTGAAGGAAAGCTCAAAGAAATAACTTTTCTTCAGCAGAGTTGGAATGATGTCTTATTTATAGACCATATACAAGAGTAGAAGAGAGAAACTCTGTGTTATCTCATTGAAACTGAAAGAAAAAGTCTCAGACTAAGGAAGTTCCTACAGGTAAAAAAGACACACAATCACTAAGAAAAGATGAAAAATTATGCAAATATTAAAATGCTAGAATTACATAAAAAAAATAACTTTATTCATTAGCTTAATTATTATTTGCCATTTTTAGTTCAATTTAAGGGCACCAACCTAAGCAAAGGACTAAAAATTAGTCCAGATTCACATTTTAGTTTTAAGTCCTCAATGCAGTAAACGGAAAACCTGTTCTACAAATGCTACTTACCACTTTTGACACTGACAACTTTTTCTCCACATTCATTGTATTAGTGTCTCACTGGAGAAGTAAGATTCATCTCCATGTGCAACTGTCTGAAAACCTGAAAAAAAACAAAAGATCTTACTGCAAATAATTAAGACCTAGTTCTTTAACAAATACCTTAAGACAAACAAAAAAGCCCAGCCATAGTATGAATATGCTCAGAACAGCTATAAAATAAATATTTACCACTTGGAGAACAAATGCCTTTGCAATGTAGTCTATACCCCATGTAAAATGTGTGCAGAAGTACAGCTGTCAATTCTTTGATTTCCAGTAATGACTATACACATTGGCAAGTATAGACTTAAACATATACATATATATGCAAACTTATTAGAAATACAAGAAATAAAATATTCCAAGTTATCCTTGGGACAAAAAGAAAAAGCCAGTATCACAAAATGTTTTGTGTTTTTTTTTTACCAGCTGAAATAGTACAAAATGAAATAGAAAAATTGTGAAGAATGAATCTGCTTCTATCTGGCACTGTACATGTACATGCAGCAAGATGCTCTACTTCACAGACCTTATTGACAAAGATACAGAAAGAAAGCTGTTACCAATTCTAATTAGTTTAGCCACACAAACAGATAACTATGCTGTGCAAAAGTGTTTAATGTGCATTCACAGACCATAGCTGGCTATGGTAGGACAGCAACATAACACAGCAATGTCTTAAAAGCTACCCAGTGACTTCAGCAAAAGACTCCTTAACAGTGAAAAGCATATAGCCTACTAGCACAAAACTGAGTTACACTGGGTGTGGCAGAAGAGAAAGATGGGCTTGATTTTCCCTACTACACTTTTATGATAACTGCATATTTTGACTAGAGCATTTATGCTTTGAATAAAAAAATATGCTAACCTCCAGAAATGTCACAGTTCTTAATTTAACCTCTGATTCCCATTAAATATACAAATACATGGCTTTGTATTAGTTTCAATGTTTAATTCTAAATAACTATTTATTCTGCTAGCAAATTTAGAAACTCTGCTTTAGAAGCATTTAGAACACACCCCAAACTTCATAATGGTTTGGCTTGCTGTACAACATCAATAGGGGATATCACTATCCATTTCTTGTGCCCACTGTTAAATTGTAAGTTATGCTTATTGCCCATGTCCACATTGTTCTTATTTTTCCTAGTCATGCATTACAACTATCATTTAGAGAATCAATCTTCCCACTATTAGGATATTATGCTGAGCCAGGTTTTCAGATTGAATAACATAGTCACATATCTCAATTTAAAACATGTATTTCTTGATAGCATCCTTTTAAATACTATTCGCTTGTTACACATACTTCAAAATAATTGTTTACTGACTATTTAGCTTACCTTTCCCTAGTTTGTACAGAAATCATAATACTTGGGAATATATAAAATAGCTGGTTTTATATTGTGCAATACTATTTGGTGAATGCCAAATTTATGAAAGAGGTGAATCATCACTACAGGAGTTGCGTGATAAAAGCAGAAACTGTCACTGAAATGATGCTAGAGAAATTACCTGTCATTCTTTGGAAGAAAGTCTGCGACAGATAGCACACAAGTTACTTTTTGATGACAGAAATGACAATACTTTGACCAGGAAAAATTCATTGTTCATGGAACTGTTGAAAAGGAGAGGCAAGAGGAAAATACAAATGATATTATTCACCCATCAGTCAGGTGAATATCCTAAGCTTTTTCAAGGCTCTCATAGAGAAAACAGAGCCAAAGTATGAGCGTTGTAAATTTTAAGAGGGATGCGTCCATTTTAAAAATCCCAGGGTCAACTGCAATAACACATTTTCAAGTGTGAAAAACACATCTCTACCTCAATAGAATCCACATTCCACAACTGACACTGCTCACCGAACTTGAGAGATAAAGGTTTGTGTTTCCTTGGTTGTTAGATAGGGTTTTTTTCTCTTTTTCTCACGTGCAGCTGTAATTACAGTAGCTTCAATGCTGTTCTACAAAACAAACATGGAATTTTCTGAGGGTGTTGCAAACATCTTATGATTGCTAAAACACTCCCCTCCACTTGACCACTTTCACACGTTTGCCATATTTAGGCCCAAATGCCATGTTTCTGACACAGTTCTAATTCTGGCAAAAGAGAAGATGGGAAAACTTGTAAACATATAACAGTTTCTTAAAATGACGTCAGGGTTCTCCAATAGTGTCTGATTGTCGCATCTGATCCTTTACAACTAAAGGTTCCTTAGCTTTCTAGACAGTTGCCTAACCGAAAATACTCATTTAAAACAGGTTTGGAAGAACAAGGTTCAAGTCTAATCAGAACTGAACAGAAAGTAGACCTGCACTCGGGCTCCCCTATCAAATTCTGGTCTCAGTCTTAAAAAATGTTTGGAAAGGTCTCAGCTCAGTAACAGTATTTTAAATATTTTTTAAACTTTGGTAGGACAGAAAACCTGTTTCATAACGATTCAAATATAAAACAAATGAGGTGGGGGTGTGGAATCACTAATTACCTTGCCTTTTCTTGCAAATTTTCTAAACATTCTTGCCAGTTTTAATTGCATAAGGATAGGCATTCTCAGCATGGAAAAAATATTTTTCTGCAATGATTTATGAATCCTATTTGATATCCATCAGTGTATTGATTACTGAATGGTAGATGTGCAATTCTTCCACCAGAACGCTGTACAGTGATTTAAATAGAAATGGGAGGAAGACCATGAAGATTGTACTGTCTGGTAAATCTTCCTTTTTGAGAACTGAAACAGTGACAGCAATTGTTCAGTGTGCCTTTTTGTCTCATTCAGTGATACAGATGTAGCATAACTGAAGTGAGAATGTTACCACTTTTGTCAGGGTTTCAGAACTAAAAGAGTCAAACATCCTTCAGTTGCACTTCAGACCTTCCTGCCAAGACACCACTAGTATTTGGTGACTTCACATCACTCTGTCTAGCTGGCTCACTTTTTCATTGATAGGTAAAAGTCTGAAAAGAAATAGTAACCAATTACAGAGAAACAAACACACTTTTCACACAGTAACAACAATCTGCTGAACATTTTGCTTATTATATATAGAAAAAAAAAACACATTTCAATTGTGCTTTCTTTTTTAAAAATCATGTTAAGTGAATGATGCTGCAAAGGGAAGGAATAATGTCCCATTCAAATACCAAATAATATTTGTATTCAAGGGAAAGGAAAATGCTCTGCGTCTGTTTACGTGGTGATTTGACTGCACCGTGACTGGGATTGTCCCAGCTGAGGGCAGTATTCTAGGAAATTATCAACATATGCACTATACATACCATATGCTGCCTTTATTCTTCCACTTTCGTTAGACATCCACTCAAAGACAGGATATTGGATGAGATTAAATCCCAGTCTGACAGAGTATTGCGATTTTTGTGGTCATTTATTTTTCTATTTATAAGCACAAAATATGTTTTCTTTTTAAATCACTAGTCTGGATGAAATACCATTTTGAAGTTTTCAAATATTTTTTATTTTGTAATTACTGTTGCATTAATACCCGAGACACTAATTTTTAATCTATTTTAAAGGTGTCGACCTTTATAAGTTCATCTTCAGTGGAGGATCAGACACTTGTATAAAATTCAAATGGGAGTTGCATATAAACATACAGCTTTTCCTTTGGCCTTAGTTCTCCTTCCCCTGCACAAAGCAGGACATACATACTGGAATTCTCCCAACAGTTTTTCATATTCATTTGTTTCTTTCCACTCCCATGTGATCTACTTTCCTGTGCTGGAAAAAGTATTTAGTTGAGTGTGAAGTGAATCAGACTCAAGAATCTATTCCAGACTAAAGCTGATAATTTTAATTGGTTTATTTTTGGTATAAGTCATCTTCCCTGTGTGGTTCACTGAAGGATGGAATGAAACCTTTTTGCTGTCCAGGGAGCAGAGGAAGTCCTACAGTGACAGTGCACACATCGTGAGCCTTTTTTTTAGCAACAGTGCTGGAATACACTGACAAATGTGCTCAAAACTATGGCCTCAGTCACTTTTGGATACCCTTTACAAGCAGTCCATATCTCTATAAGGCCTCAATTATATCAGTTGAATAATTAGTGTTTTAAGTCAAGACATCCAAGTGGAAAAAAATAACAAAGATTGATTAATACTGTATCAACCATTGAATTTGTATGGTGTTCACAAATCACTGCTGAACTTTTTTGCTTCAATGTACAAATCTGATCTGCGTGTTTTGATTATCCTCATGTTTAAAGTATCATGCATGCTCTAGTTAGACAATAGTTTCTAAGAACATTTATTGCAGAAGTTATTATTCACATTTGCATGCAATTTCTTGATATCTATTAGCACCAATGCTGACAGTAATAATATTAGTTCTATATTGCTAATAACTGGATGACATCTATCACAAGCAACATTAGAAAACTGACAAATATATGACATTTCATTAATGGACCCAGATATAGTTCTCCTGGGTATTACTTTAGTGGATGAAAATTAGACTAGACTAGACTAGATTACAATAGAATAGGCTATTTCACTTGGAAGGGATCTACAATAATCATATTATCTTATAGACTTAAGAAAAAAAAAGGGTTACAGAATTCAGAAAGGGCTGCATGTTAATATTTGAGGCATTCAAAACTCCTTACATGTAGTGGAAACCTTTGCAAAGTATTCCATGAGGTGAATCAGCTTTAGGTTTCAAAAGTATTAAAAGTCATAATATAAATTAGGTGATATAAAGTAAATATACCATACTTGTTTTGGCACAAATACATAGAGCCTTCTAGACTTACCTGAAAACAATGACAACGTATAAATTCTTCTAAAACCTACTGAATTGGCAAGAAAGTATTCAAATGCCTTATAAAAGAAAAAAGATTCTTCTATATAGCATAACTTTAAAATACGTTGTTATATGGTCACAGTGTCATATTTTAAAGCAAACATTTTAACTTCTGAACATTTATAATTAAATATCTAACCCAATAAAAACTGATCATATTTTCAAGCATGGTAATTTTCAAACATATATAACCCATGCCTCAGATAATAGAGAAATAATGTTCCTTGGTAATAAATCCTCAGATAATGTACTGTTAGCACATACAAAAGTAGAAAAAGAAATAATCAGAAGCAAGGTGACTACTAGACAAAGACAAGCAGATTATTCGGGGGGGAGGTGTCAGGAAAAAGGGAGCACAGATGTAAAATTCCCTTATGTAACCTGAACATATATATAGTTCCTGCTTTTTCTTTTGTTTTGTTTTTAATGCCAAGGCTTTTTAATTTAAGCAATTTTTTGACTGCTTTAGGATTTTTGGTTTGATTGTTTTTGGTGGGGGGGTGGGTTGGTTGGCGTTTTTTTTAAGGATAATTTATATTACATGAAAGCAATAAAACTGCATTAACAATGAAGGCACTTTGGAGGTGCATTCATTCAAACATGCTAATAAACAAAGGTTACATTTTCCATTTGATTTTGTGATATGCAATAGTCTTGTAGTTACCCCACCCTCTGCAGTTCTTAAACACTAAAATTCTTTCAGAGGGCTCCTCAATAATTTTCCACATGCAGTTGTAAATGACAGGCTTGGTCTTCTTTTGCTTAACACCACGATGAAGAACCAGGCCCACCACTGGCCAAGACACTTTCTTCATTAATGATGGTCTGATGGTCTGAAAGAAAAAGAAAAAAAAAAAATTAAAGTCAATATTTGGCTTCAAAATTAAAAACAGATGCATCACACACTTCTGTCCCTATTACCTTAAAAATACACACTGGCCTGTCTCCACGTAGATGCTGGCATTTTCTGAAATACTACCACCAGCTTCCTACTAACCGTGACATAAGCTGTAGCAAGCTGTCTGCAGTGATAGCCTGCATAAATCATCATTCCTGAAGGGAACAGATGTTCAGGGTATGAAAGAGTAATACCACAATTTAGTCATAATTAAAATTCACCTTAGCATGCCTCTATCAGTGAGCAGAGAGGAGCATTTCACTTCTCACCTACACAAATGAAAAGCCTAAAAGCCTCTCATTTCTTCTGCTTCAGAAAAATTAAGCATGAACCTTTTGTACATTGAGTTCAGTCTCTGACACTACATCGTAAAAATGACATTTTTACTTCAGTTCGTTAGTTTTCTTTTTTTCTGACCACTACAAAATGATCTCTAAAATGTGTACTGCCTCTGCACAATACGCGCTTACAATTAAATCTTCAAAGGAGATTGCTGTACATTGCATGCAGAAATATAATCAGTAGCTGTCTAGCTACAGATCAAAACTGTGCCAACAAATATACTCATTATATTGATAAGAATTCAGTCCAAGTTGGATATGTTTAAAAACTTATGGGATGAAGGCCTTTAAAAATTACTTAGTAATCTAAGCTCACTAAAATCAGTGGCAGTTAGAGAATTAACACAAGAAACATTTGATCCTTAGACTTATAACTGCCATTAATGTTAATGGAAAGTGTCTATATAACTAATTTTGAAAATGTAAGTCTCATACTGCTGTTATTACAGTTGGATTGCATTCCATGCATGATGTTCTTTTGAAAAAATGGTTTCAATTCACAGGTCTTTCTATCATGAGGCTACTTTATTATAAAATATAAAGTGTGTTTTGATTATATTAATAAATATGTCTCTAAACCCACTAAAGTGTAAATGGCTGAGCTTTTCACAGTTATTTAAGCTTCTAAGAAAAAGATAATTTATCTTCTTATCAACACTGATATTGGTAATTGACTTCAAAACAAAACAAACTCTCATTAAACCATGGTTTAGTTTCCCAACTAAATATTGTTAGTGACTATCAACCTATGGAACTTCATACTGTCCACAGATTAGAATGCAAATTAGATAACCTTATCGAGTTTGGTACAGATACAGTAATTTACCAGGACAGAGAATGCGAATTCATAAATCTATTAATCTAGGAGGGGCCATTTTGTAACCAACGTTACTTCTCAAGAAGTTAATTTCAAATTTACATTTGAAAACCTTTCTTTTATTACTCAAGGATGCAGCTATATTAAAATTGTAGTTCAAACAAAAACTGCTTTTTTTAAGTGAGGAACCTACAGCTTCTGGTTAGTGTACTTTGATTTGTATCAATTTTGATCAAATGCTTTGCATCAAAGCATGCAAAATGACAACCCTTAGAGGAAATAAAACCAATAGTTATGCTCCAGATGTATACCTAAAGCCCTTTCATAAATCCACTGCGCAGACTAGAGCTAGACCACAGTAAAATCTCTTAAAGTGTGTGTAGCGTGGATATTAAGTTCTTTTGTACTAACTGCTTCATTACACAGACCTGTTTCTCTGGTTAAAAACTTGTTAACTCATATGTAGCTTCTTCAAATGTAGCTTCCCCAGAGCTCTTCCTCTTATTTGTAGAATTTATGAATTTTGTCTTTACTTTCAAAACAGCACAAATATGCACTTGCAGTTGTCAAGAAGGTATTCTGTGGCTGCTGTGAAAACCAACCAGCATGTGCAGTTGGCATGAAATTGTTAGAAATCTGCCACATTTGAATCTCAACATTCCCACTGCCACTGATCAGGTTCCAGCATCAAAGGCCTTGCTAATGCAGCTATATTGTGTATGTTCTTACATTCAAAATAGCCTTTTAAATAGTATATTTAAAACTAGAATGCCAGACAGAATACAGATGGGAAAAGAGCATTAGTTCTTACCTGCCACAGCTAAAAGTAACAATGCTAGATTGGGAAATGCAGTAAGACTTCACTGAATGGCATGAACTGTGTGTTTCACAGTCATTAAACAATGGGGAAAGGTTTATTGTTATTATTATTCACTTAGGATGCAGGAAATTTTTACTAAACCCATTTCAGAAATGGGAACCCTGAATAATTGTACAGCATCAAACAGAAGAGCTTGTAAAATAATCTGTCTAAGAGGACATCCTCAAATATCAACCACTTATCCATACAGAAAAAGTGAATTTTTATTCCACAAACAACAACAGTTTATGAAAAAACTTCTTATGGACATTAATTTTTATGTTAATAACTCCCATTTGTGTGAAAAAATTGTTTTGGTTGACTGTGTAAGACACTGACTTGACTATCTCTTAGTTCCTCCATCAATGCAGGTTCCAAGTCATATGAAACTGTCTGCAGTAATGAGGAAGGTGCACCTAAGAATTCATATGAACAGCGTATCTTGAATAACACCTTCACACGACTTATCCATGAATTCCACTTTTGATCACAAGAAAACAGTGATCTGGTAATAAAGAGGTGGTTACAAGATCAGTTTACTGGTTGAAAAACTAACATTGGAAAAGAGATCACAAAATCTCAGATGAGTAACACCAGTGAGTAAAAAGTTGGACTGACTGTTATTTGGAAATTACAGATGGTGGCTCAACCTTGGAAGAAGGGGCTCGAACATGCATTGATAAATGTAGTCTAAATCTGTGCCATGATTTTAGTAGGTTATTGATTTATATAGTTATTGGACATATGTACTATTTCCCATATAAACAAGTATTACATGTTGGCTGTGTACCACAGCAAAAGGATGTTTTTCAATTTAGGTATACTACAATAAGTGTAGTTTGGTTTGCTCCTGAGCAGAGTGGTACTTAAAAAAGAAGTGGCAGCTGATTTAAATTATAACAAAAGAGTACATAAAGTGAATTTAGAGTTTGCTTGACATTGAGTGATAAGAGCAAGTATATGCCTAAAGGTGAATTTAGGAAGATTATAGCTGTCTAAGCCAAAGAATGTGATAACAAAAAATTTTCCCAACTATTTAGGGTTACATCCAACAGTATGCCTTAAGGCTGGATGAAGGACTGCTCTGAAGGTCAAGCTTGTCTGTATTCTATAACATAAGCCTGCAAGGGAACTTCAAGCACAATAGGAGTTAAGTCCTCCAGGAATCTGCATGGCCAAAAAATGTTAAGTATGACTGTTTGTTCCCAGTCTTGACTGAGAGGTCAATGAGGTTATGTACATGGAGGGCAGGCAGTACATGGTAATGAATATACTTCTGTCACTTCAGAGCAGCATAGACACAAAATCAGGCTCTTGAGTGTCTGCGTTCACTTATTTTTTTCAACAATAAACTCAACTCTTGCCATCTGAAATTGTCTGTTGTGCACTGTCATTGACGCTGCTGCATATCCTTAAGTGACCATGATCTTATCTGATTTGAGAAGTTTGGCTGCTTCCGTCTTTTGGAGCTCACAAACCAGGAACCTCCAAAGCAACATTCCCTCAAGAAGGGGTACTTCAGTTATACTAAGTTCAGAGAAAAATTTTGGCAGTACCGAGTTTATCACAAAGTAAAGCAAAAGTGAGCATTTAAATAAAAACCAAAACAAAACTAACCTGAAGAATAGTGGTGAAGTCTCATTTATAGAAGTGGACAGGTGTTTATATTTCCTGGGCAGAGGGAGGTCAGGTTCTATAATCTTCTTAGTCTGACAGACTCTGCTCCATATTTCACAGTTCCCAGGAGAGTGTTTGAAATCCCCAGTGTGCAGGCTGGACCAAGATCTCTCGCTTGTTGCAACTGGAATGTGCAGCAATAATGCAAAATTCCAGAGGGAAGAAAGAAATAATAACCACAGGAATCAGCCTTTACCGACCATGGATAATAAAAACACTCATTTGGAACTAGGGCAAGGATTTTATAATCCCAGACTTAAACCTGTCTAAACAAGGTGTCTAAACAGAGTCATCAGGTATTTCAGCTTCATTCCTTTCTTCAGGACTCCTTAGCGTGTGTTTTAACTGATGCTTCTTTTGAACCTAGCCCTATGCTTCACACTGCTTCTTTAATTGGAAATGTTACGAATGTGATTTGATGGAAAGCTAGAAGGAAGTTTCTAACCCTGATAAGAATATATTGAGGTCTTCATATGACTAGGCTATATGACAGAAATAGAGCAAATATGGACAATGAAATGCAGAAGATTGACAAAGTTTGTAGGGAGAGAGGATATACTCTACTAAACTGATAAATACAGTAAGAAAAAACAGACAAGATGACATAGAAGCCCTTCTTACTTTAATATTTAGATCATCTACAAGGACCTGCTACTATTACTACAGTACAAGTGGATTTCATTGACTTTCAGAGTTGGGAATAAAATGCAGCATCATGATATAAAAGGAGATGTTAATTAATCCTGGAGAGAAAGCAGCTGAGAGGAGGTCTAGCTGTAATCTTCAGCTACCTACAAAATGGCTATAGGAAAGGCAGAGAAAGAGATTCCTCAAAGGAGAACAGTAAAAGAACATGCGGAAACAGTCACAGCTACAGTATGGGAAAATTCAACTAAATGTAAGGGGAAAAAAAATTACAATAGTCAAGCAGTGGAATGGCTTGCCCAGAGATGCTGGGAATTCCATCTCTGGAAATTTTCAAAACTTGACTGGATAATTCCACCAGCAACCGGTTCTATCTTTGAAGTTAGCCCTACTTGAGTAGATTGGAACGGATGACCTGCAGAGGTCCTTCTCAAGGCAAATTATTCTGTGGTTCTCAGTAATCTGCCATTGTGTAGCAGAGAGTTGTACAACCTACTGCCAACCAAAATATACCTTCATTTGTTAATCACTAAGTTAACACTAAGTGCTTCATACTGCAAAGTCACAAATTTTAACGTATTTCTTTATGCACATGTATAAAACTCTTTATGCCAGAATTTACTGAAATTTTCAAAAAGTAAATGATTGCTATTATGCTTAATGTTAGCTGATGAAAATATTTAAACAAGATCAACAGCACTAGTCTGTAATTTGGTACAGAAAGTGAAGATTAGCTCAGCAAATTAAAATCAAACTGTGGATAAGCAGAATATATTACTTAAAAGGAAGTAAACATACCCCCACCCCCCCAAAACACACAGTAACATTGCTACTGCTAGTTAAAGTGGCTGTAAATCTTTAATAAATCTCAAAATAGCATAATTACAGTTCAAATGCCAAGGAACACCTTCCACCACCAAAAGAATTCTTAATAATATGATGACAGAGAGGTGCACTCTTAAGAATGAAGAATGTCATTTGCAGAATAACAAATATAAACTCAGAAAGCACTAACATTTTTGTTTGACGTTCCCTATCTAGGTACTGACTGTACTGTTCATGATCTGAGCCCAGGTCTGTATGTTACGCACATTTCCTGTTACATTTAACTCATTTCAAAATTCGGTGTTCTTATACTCCCAACACCTATCTCCTTCATTCACAATTTCTTTAAACTGTCATTGTTGAAACAAGATTTAGAGTTGTAAGAAACTTTCTTCAAATGGTAATAAAAAGGAATAAACTCCTAGGTTTAAAGGGACTAGCATATGGTATTACAAACATATTGATATTGTATGCTATATATTATGTTATACACATGTACTCAGACACATCTTGCTTTAAATTCTTTCAATTTCCTCACCTTGATAGAAATAAATACAAAGCAATGCCTTAAACAACCTTCATAACCTCATGAATCCAAAACACTGTCACAAAAACCCTATTTTAATCTTTTAAAAATGGAATATAATTTTATTGGTTCCCACTTTTTAAGATTCTGAACATTAAGTGATACATGTTAGAGGGTACAGAACCATAACAGAGACACGAATCTGAAATATCTTATATATTAATACAATTAAGTGTTAATATAATAAATATGAATCTCCCTGATACATATTTATGAAATAGGAAGGCCAGATCTCCTAAAATCTAAATACTCTAGTGTAACAACACATAATGTTGCATTCAATTATGTTCTCTGTTCAAGTTACAGATACCTCTATATTTGGGAAACGTATTATACACAGGTCACATTCGTGTGTTTAACTAAGTTTACAGTCACTCCCTTATCTTTAAATACTTGACAGATTATTGTTTCTGTATGTTCTCAAGTGCCATCATTTATTGCCACAGGCACATTAGCTAAATTTAAATAATAATGACAGCAGTTGTCATTAGATTTTAAACTCACTAACACTAGTCTGACATATTATTTGAAGTATGTCTTCATTTGAAATTTGATTAAAATTACAAACATCCCATCTTCTCTGCTAATCAGCATATTTCATCACCTTGCCCTGAACTTTTCTATGAATTCTGCAGGAAAATAGGTCATGGTGCTAGTGTCCATTTAAACTGAAGAAGGCCACCAGATTGTGAAAAGACTTTATATGCTTTTCACACAAGACAAAATTTATGTTCAGCAACATATAATTAATGCTTTTCAATATGTTTTGTGTGATAGGAATCTGAAATCTAGATTTTACTTAAAAAAACATATTTCTCTTTGTCGTGGTTTAAACCCAGTCAGCTTATTCACTCACTTCTCCCCCTTCTTGCCCTCCCCCTACTCCTGGAGGGACAGAGAGGAGAATCAAAACAATGCAACTCCCCCGGGTTGAGAGAAGAACAGTTTAGTAACTAAGGTATAACACAAATCACTACTGCTACCACCAATAATAACAGTGATAAAGGAAATAACAAGGGAAGAGAATACAACACCTCACCACCAGCCAACTGATAACTTGCCCCCCCCCCCCCCCCCCAAGCCTGACCAAGCACCAACCCATACCTCCTCCAACCCTGCAGTCCCCCAGCCCTTCCGGCTCACTCCCAGTTACATCCTGAGCATGTCGTGCTGTGGTATGGAATACCTCTTTGGTCAGTTTGGGTCAGGTGTCCTGTCTCTGCTTCCTCCTGGCTTCCCCTCCTCCCTGGCAGAGCATGAGGCTCACAAAGTCCTTGGCCAAACCACAACATCATTGTTATCAGCTCTGTTCCCGAGCCGAAAGTCAAACCACAGCACTGCACCAGCTACCAAGAAGGAGAAAAATGACTGCTACTGCTGAACCCAGGACATTATCCACCCCTTAATCCATACCATTCACATCATGCTCAGATCCCACATTTTCAATATACCATCACTCTTATCTCAGTGCACTCTTAGTGCATGGACCAGTCCCCATAAAGCTGCTGAGTCCATCTGGTCCATTATGTCAGGCTCCATCTCTTGTAACAGTCAGAGCAGGAGAGACTGTGTGCAGTGTTCACACTCGTGAATAACCTGGGCAATAGTGTCCATTGCTAAATCCACCCCTTGATCATGAGTCCATCTCTATGTTGCATCTCTGCTCTGATGGCCTGAAGTGCCATGGGCCCACCAGGCTTAAAATAATTCACTGACCCCTTAAGCAGTTTGTGCAGCTTGTTGCTGGGGACTCCATACAGCTGCCTTCCATCTCCAATGCTTCCAAAGCACTGGAGGGGCCCAGTGGACTAGATACTTGCCCATACTGTCCCACACACCCTGCCACTCATGACTCTCCAGCCTTGGGGAAAATCTCTTGGTCCCCCTGCATTGTCATCTAACCCCAGACAAGACCCAAACCTGACTCTGCTTAACTTTTGAGATCAGACAAAATGGTTGTGGGTAGAGCACAGTCTGTGTGTGTGCCAACATGCTGATCCCCATCACAATCAGCAGGCATTTGGGTATCCCAAGGGTACCCAAAGGCCATTCTAAACCTTCAGAACTCTCAGTTGATGCTGCTGTACTTGTCACTGGGGCTGGTGTGGCTGCTGGGCTTGCCGGCTCTCCCACCGCCAGCTTCTCTTTTCCTGAGTCCAGCTCTTCCTCCTCTGCCTTGCTGGGAAATGCTGCGTGGTCTCCTGCATCCTCCTGGGGCTCGGCGGGCGGCTGCCGGGGAATGCTCTCGGCCGTCGCGGGGCTGGGCTTCTCCGCGGGGCTCGGCTCGGCCGCGGGGCTCGGCTCCTCCGCCGCCTTCTCCCGCTGCCCGGCAGCCGCCTCCTTCCTCTCCTCGACCGCCCCGACCTCCTCCACCGGCAGCCGTCCCCCCGCGGCCTCCGGCCCCGCTCCCGCCGCCGCTTGGTCCCCGGGGCCGCTCTCCTGAGCCGCTTCGGCTTCCGCCGACTCCCGGGGCCGCTCCCCCTCAGCTCCCCGCAGCCTCACGAAGATGGAGGCGAGGGCGAGGGCCAGGCTGGTGAAGAGCAGCCGGACGGCCAGGTACAAGTCCACGGCCACGTCCGTCCCGCCCTGCTGCTGGAGCCCGCCCGTATTACAAGCCATTGCCATAAAGCACAGTGAGACAAGAACCTTAGCCCAGGCCCCACACTTGATAAACACTAACACAGCAAATACCGGCTCTAAGTAAGTTACAACGGTCTGAAGCTGTGAGATCAAGAGGAACAGCTCTGAGAGCCAATAAATCAGCATTGTGACCAGTGACTATTAATCCAGTCAGATCTGTTGTTATCTCAACCCTTCGTGCCCCACGTTGGGTGCCAAAAAGAACTGTCGTGGTTTAAACCCAGTCAGGTAATTCGTTCACTCACTTTTCCCCCTTCTTGCCCTCCCCCTACTCCTGGAGGGACAGAGAGGAGAATCAAAACAATGCACCCCCCCCCCGGGTTGAGATAAGAACAGTTTAGTTAGTAACTAAGGTATAACACAAATCACTACTGCTACCACCAATGATAATAATGATAAAGGAAATAACAAGGGAAGAGAATACAACACCTCACCACCAGCCAACCGATAACTCGCCCCACCCCCCAGCCCGACCAAGCTCTGACCGATACCTCCTCCAACCCCGCAGTCTCCCAGCCCTTCCGGCTAACTCCCAGTTACATCCTGGGCATGACGTGCTGTGGTATGGAATACCTCTTTGGTCAGTTTGGGTCAGGTGTCCTGTCTCTGCTTCCTCCTGGCTTCCCCTCCTCCGTGGCAGAGCATGAGGCTCACAAAGTCCTTGGCCAAACCAAAACATCGCTATCAGCTCTGTTCCCGAGCCGAAAGTCAAAACACTGCACTGCACCAGCTACCAAGAAGAAAAATGACTGCTACTGCTGAAACTATAGTCCTCCATACCAAAGAGGCTTTAATTTGCTCAGAGGCTTGTTGTTGCTCAGGGCCCCATTTAAAATCATTCTTCTTCCACAAGGGTGCTCAGGATGGGAGGTGGGGACCCCCAGCCTACCCTTCACCCCAGGAGTTATATGAAGTTATATTTGACTTTAGGAAATAACTGAAAATATGCAAATTATTAGAAATTAAAGCTATTAAGATTTTAGTTAGTAGTCTAACAAACAGGGAACCAATAATAAAAATTAAAATAATATTCCTATGATTATACTTGAGCAGTCTGGAAACAATGTAAATTGCTTCAAGAAATCAAATATTTGGTGTGGTACCTTTTAAAAGAAATGATTAACATTTGTTCATGTCATGTCATATGAATTCTTCCCATATGTACACTCAAGTAAACCTGAAATTATTTGGGGAATTAAACAGGTGCAAATGACAAATGGAATGAATAAGCCCTAAAGACACTGCAGCAACAATGCAGGGTTGTAAAAACATATAGAGACTGGGTGAAATGTTAAGATTCTCTATTTTTTTGGCTCCCAGCTCCAAATTCAGTTGATAGGTTGATACTTTATAATGCAAACATTTTTATTCTATTTGGCAGAGAGAAGAAAGAGAATGCCTCTTAGTAACCAGTGTTCTATTTTTTATTTTTCATTTTTTTCTCTTGAGTTTGCAGTCACTGGATCTAGAATGATAATGGCTGGAAGACCGTCTTGTTCTGAATTGGGATGAATTTCTCCATTTCACACTGCTGGCAATCAACTTTGGTTTGGGGTCTTTTTCACATTATGGGTCAGAAATATTAAATTATTTCAAATAGATTCTTACTGCAGTCTACAGGTTAGTGGGGAGACAGATGTAAATGGCTTGCATTTCTTGAAGAATTTTCAATTTTAACACTCCTGTCTTAGTTTTATTTATATATGTGTGTATGTGTGTCTGTGTATGTTAACATATTACCACTTTTGACTATCACTTTTGACTTTCAATTTACAACTTCTAGCCTTTTGATTGCTCCCAGAAATCAAGCATCTGGTCAATCTGTCATGACGGAAAAAGTCTTTACATACCAGTAACATCATCAAACCACAAAGGTTTCTTATATTCCTTTAACAAACTACAAAAGTTAATGGGCAGAAGCCTAAAACCAGGAAAGAAAGTTAAAGCCTAACATATATTTTCTATGGTTATTGTGCCATAAATAAGACTCCACATATATTATCTGGACAAATGTTTGTCAAAATCAGCTGTTGAGGCTCTTGAGGGAACACTGTGTATCTTCTGCTGCCAAAGGAAGCAGTTGAGTTTGCTAAGTGAGAAATCTAAAGGCGGAAATGACATGGCACATTAAAAGTTGGATCTTACCACTAGAACCATGTATAAAAAGCAGCAAAGACTTCAATGGCATTAAGCGGCTAGGAGGGAGACATCAGTGTTGTGAAGGGTTCCAAAATAGCTCAGAAATGGGCATATTTCAAATTTCAAAAAGGTACCCACAACAGGAAAGGGCTGTAAGAATCTCTACTAATGTTTTGAATCTAAATTTTCCATAATAAAATAAACTAATTTTCTGTTCCTTAAAACAAAATATAATCCACATTTTACCGGCATCCCTCTCAAAGACCAGCTTTTTGTCATTCTAAGGTTCAGGATACAACCAAGCTATTTTCTAAGTATGAAATTCTCTTTTGATATATGGTGCTTCAAGAGGAAACTTCTATAGTTTACAACAAATTCCTGTTGTGTATCTTAAGATAAGATGGATAAGCTTATACTATGTGATATGTAATTCTGCATATTAGAGCATATTCCTTTTTCAGAACAAAATTCTGGTACAAATGCACTGAAATAATAATATATAATACAGTGATTACAGGCAAATTTGTAATAAAACATATTAACTTCAAGTTCATAGAAGAGATTTTTTTTTTTCTGAAAAATAAAATGTGCCCACTAATTTTTACATGTTGATGAGGAAAAGCCTTATATTATTTCAAACACTGCTTGGAATTGAAACATTTCCAAATCAGTCAATAGTTAGAATGGTAAGAATCTATCATTTCACTGACACTTAATCCTTGTAGAAAAGATGTCCTATCTTAAATGTATTCCCACACATTCTTGTCAACTGGAACCTGTCTTGGTAAATTATTTCATTTTGTAGATCACATGATATCTAAATGTTAGTAAAGAAAAAAAAAATAATCTTTATCTCTTCATTTAACTACAGACCTGAAATGCAGCATTAAGAACATTAAACATGGATTATTTATTCTAGTGGACTCCTTATCACATGCATTAACAAATGACACAATATTCTCTTCATTATTTTTAGTTCCACTTTTGGCACACAACAGTGGAAACATATCCATCCTACTGAAACAGTACAGACTTTTTGGCTAGGTAGTGAAAAAGTGAACATTTATGTACTAATTGTTTCCCTCTCTAGTGTCCTTTTACTACAGTGGTCCACAGAATGAGAGTTGGTGGTAGGTCATAACGCTCTGTATTCAGCTAATAAGATGTGCTAATCAGATGAAACACGTATGTGATCAGTGACATGCTCCACACACGGGATCCCTGTCAGCATGACTTAAAAGGAACCATAGAATCATAAATGGCTTGGATTGGAAAAGACCTTAAGATCATCTGCTTCCAACCCCCTGCCATGGGCAGGGACACATCACAGTAGACCATGGCTCAAGGTCATATGCAACCTGGCCTTGAACACTGCCAGGGGTGGAGCAGCCACAGCTTCTATGGGCAACCTGTGCCAGGGCCTCACCACCCTCACAGAGAAGAATTGCTTCCTTTTATCTAACCTGAACTTCCCCTGTTTAAACCTATTACTGATGAAGAGTCCTATTTGAACATGGCATAGCAACAACAGCATTTTGGCCAAAAAGCTGCCTTCAAGAATTGATTCAGATTAGAACCTGCACAGCTAAATTAGGTGTCTACTTTTAAATTATCTGTATGTGAGCTAGACATCTTAGTTCCCATTATAGTCAGCAGAGCTCAAGTAAGTATAGTCATGTAGCTGTGTAAGTGCTTAGTTTCATTACTGTGAAGGCTCCTATAGAAACCACTGACTTTACTCTCAGTAGTAACTATGAATTAGACCTAAGCAAAGTGGTTTGGGATAGCAGTCTAAATCCACAATTGACTCATTAAGCCAAAACTCCTTTGTCCCAGCTTAGCAGCTCTGAAGCAAGATCAAGGTAAATGGCAAATAAAGAAACTCAAAAATGTGTGAATGGAAAATGAAGTTTAGAAGAAGCCCTGTTTCCCACGGTAGCATGACTAATAAAATGCACAAACTTTTTATGAAGTAGATTATTTTATTGGACAAGGTTGCTAATGTCACTGGAATTAAATCCAACACAAAGGAACTAGTATCAGTTTAAAAAATCGGTAACTAATGAAATAAAAATGAAACAGTGCACTGGAGACACTAGAAACTCAATTGCAAATAGGTGTGGTGGTACAATAAAAGCTGACAGAAGAAACATGGTATTAAGAAGAATAAATATAAACATCAAATATATTCTGAAATTCAGTAACTACTAAATACATAAGTGTTTGCAAACAAACACTGAAGTACGTGGTCTCCCATATATTTCCAATGAACAATTAAATACAACCACCAACTTTCACCAAATTATGTAGAATAAGATACTGCAGAGTATTAAATCTTTGGCACAGTTCTGCAACACGCTAGTTCAACAATACTCTTCTCAAAATATGTTTAAAATATTTGAGGCCTAATTTTTTTTTTTTTTGCTAACCTTCTGTTGGAATGGCACCTTATCACTAATATGTCACATGTATTTATTATAAATATTGAATTAAATTAAGGGAAGCAAGCAATGGCTTTCCATTTTTATCCCAGATCATGCAATTTGTCAAGTTATGCTTGAATCCTTATTTATTTAATGCAAATCTAAATTTAAATTTTAATGTCAGAAAGATGAGAAAGTGAATAAATCCAAGTAAACCAAGATATTAGCATTACTGGGAATTATATTTTAACCAGGTATTTATACCACTTGAAGCAATTAAATTATATGCAAGCTGATAGAATTCAGGAAGACTCTGTGATTTATACAGTACTTGAAATACAGATTTCCACAAAGGTGCTGCTCTTGCAAATGCTTAAAAAGTCTTTTCAATTTCCACAGGATCACTTGTATGTATTTGCAGGGTTGGGGCTTCACAGTATATCACTGATCTTCCATTCCCATGCAGAAAGGATTTGCTACTGACATTTGACTTACCTATACATTAAGGAATCAAATGCAGCAATCAGTGTTTATACTTACAGATCATACTACTCTATGCTTTCTTCTTAGTCTTGGGCTAGAGAAAGAATACATAAAATATGCATCATCTCTACACCTTTATACACCTCTAAAACCCATCTTCAATCTACTGTAGTTTTTCAAAAATGTGTACATTGTCATTCAGACTACGTATCAGTAAAAAAAAAAATACAGGCAAAAAAAGTATTATGGAATGTTATGCAGAGAATTTATTAATGTTTTTAACATCAGTTCTGATTTCTGAGCACATGCATTTCTACACAATTAACTGTAATTTTCCAACTCTATGTAAGCAGTTGTGTAAAAAGGCCTATTTTTTGGTATTGGTGGCTTTTCTATTTATAGCAGTGACTTTTTCCTGTTACACTTACCCTTTTAATGGACACACAATATGTTACTCAGTGCCCAAGCTCACCTACTCTTTCTTTTCTCAAAAGACAAGGCACATCTGCCACCTGCTCTAGTCTGTGTCCCAGCAACAACTGTCGAGCAGCAAAAAGATTGATTATCAGTCAAAAACCATTCAACAACACCAGATTTTGGTAGGTTAAGCTTGCTGATCCAGCAAGAGATGGTGTGAAATTTTCAGTAACGCGTGCCAACATTTTGGTGCTAAAAGAACAGCAGTGCATGTCACAGTGAAACACAGCCAAAGATATGCAGACAAAGCACGGAAGTTTTTGTTTTGAACTTGGCTTGCAAGAGGAAAATGAGAGGAAGAAAAAAAGACTCAATGAATTTGAAAATCTATCATAACACTTCAGTCATATGCATGGAGAAACTAAAACTGAGTAGCAGCAGAGACTTTTTAATAAATTCTAGCAGTACCCATACAGAAATACTGCAATAATAGCAGTTGTATAATACACCTTTGCAACAACAAATAAAACAATCTGTGCCTTTTAATGAATATATAGGCCATTCATTGTAGGCATTCTAGTGACTGGATCACCTGTATCGTACTCAATAATTTTAATTTTATCAACAACAGCTTGTCATATATAAAATTGATTACGCAAGACACAGGCTTACTAATACATGTTTCATTCATTAATATCCCCATGAATACATTAACAAACTTTTAATTACTGGACTTGTATCAAAAAAGCTCTAGTAATTAATACAAGATTTTTATGTGCATTGAGAGAGTTATACAGTAACCATTTTCTTAGGTAAATAGCCAGTAATGAGTACTAGATATCGTCTTCAAATGTATTTATAGTAAGGAATATCAATCTATAAAAGAATTAGCGAAAGATCTTTTGAATACTTTGAAATTCAGAATGAAAGATTTAACACTACATTGTGTCTCCTAATGCTTCCCAAGATAGCAAATGTTATTTTAAAACTATGTAGAAAAATAAAACCAAATGCTTGTTTCTAAAGAGAGTACATAAAAAAAATATGCCCAAAAGTGCAAGGAAATATATATATAAAATATACACAATATATATAAAATACACAACTAGGCAAATTTTTTGTTTCTCTTCTTTGCTATCCCTACCTTTTTAAAAAATATACCACACATTTTACTACTACAAGATTATACAAATTGGAATGTTTCACATAATGTTAAACTATTTATCTTATTTGCATTTCTGATTGAAATTGTACACTCAAATTGTAGTTCCCAGATACATATACAATACCTTAATAATAATTTTGCTTTTTATAATGCATTAACTTAGATCAATTAAAAGGTCTTTATCAAAAATGCAGGTGGAATTAATAGTTTAATAAAATATCCAATTGGTATCTTGAATGTGGCATTGAACCATACTTAAGTGAATGTTTTTGCTGCAGGCATCTCACAAGGTACTTCATGATCTTAAAATATGACAGAAAGAAACATTTAAGTTCACATTTAAACAGAAAAGGATTGATATAATTCCCCTTCCTCCTCCCTTGTAAAAAATTAAAACGTAATTACCAGTATTGTAAAAGAATGAGAAGAAGAAAAATTTTAATAAGTCTTACCAAACCATCTAAAATGAAGAAAGCATAGTAGAAACCCCATATTGCTGCATTAAACTTTCAAAATAAGGATTAAAAAAAAAAAAAGACATTAATGAAACCCATCTTACATTCTGGATTATTTTTGCTAGTGGAATAAGCCTAATTAATTATGTCTGTTTGATGTCACTGAAACTAAACAGTAAATTCAATAATCTCTTTACATTTTCACCATTTAACCTCCTGCAGGCTCCCTAATGTCTATTCAGATCTATATTAAATTAAGCACCAATGCTAATGAAGGGCAATAAATGTGGCTGTCAGTAGATTTTTCTTTCATTAAGCACATTATCCTCTTACTGAGCTGTAAATGAGTAAACATTAGTTTTGTTAAACCATGCAAAAAGACAGGATAAAAATAATTTTTAATTGCACCCCTTAAGCCATTTGCTGGGGTTTCTCAGTTTTGGCTTTTTTTTTTTTTTTTTTTTACCTTTTATTTTTTTTTAACGGATAGAAAAAGATCTCTCCAGTTGAAATATAAACGTAGGCATCATGGGGTATGACTTTAGGTTCTAGAGATTCAGTGCAGTCTGCCAAGAACACTCATTGTGCAGCCATGTTCAGATTCAGCTTTTCAGAGCACTCCTCCAGCAGCTAAATGAATGCAAGAGGTAAGGAATACTGATTTATATATACATATTTAATGATCAACATTTGGTCAGGAAAAAAATTAGAACTAAGAAACCCACCCTCAACTAATTTACTGATCACAGTTAACTGCACTACGACTCATTTAATATTTTTGTGATTGTTACTAGAATTCATAGGATGAAAAAACACATCCTTAAAGATTGGTTTAAAAGTATTGTGGTTTTGCTTTTTAATGACAAACAGTATTGTACATTATTCTGTAGTTCATTTTTTTCCTAGCATTAACAGAAATTTTTAACAAGTCACATATTTTAGGAATAGTGTATGAAGGATGAAAAGTTTCACGTAAACTCATTTTAAAGAAAAAAAGGATTTATGTTAGAGTTTGAAGCAAAAGCTACAAGTAAACTTTATGCATGCAAGAAAACTTCTATTAGAGGCTACTGGCTTAATGAAGGACATAGAAACTCCAGCAAAGATCTTTCTTGTGCCATTTTTGTAAGCTACGACTTTGATTTCATTTGGCTGCTGTTTAATAATTTCAAATACTTCAAATGCCCTTTAGAAAGGCCAGAGTTTTGAAAGACAGCACAGTTAATTCTATTGAAATAATCCATTTTAGGATATTAAAGAAAAAAAAATTATACCGTTGTCTTTTTTGTTTGTTTTTACTTTTTTATTAGAACTTTTACAATGTTGTGTGAAAATCAATCTGAGCATATGGTCATTAAAATTCTTTGGTGTAAGAATTTAGATCACAGCACATAAGTTACAAATATATAAAATGCAGAGAAATTGGACTGTTATAAGCAAAAAAAGACTTAATCTATCACAAACTGAGTTTATTCATAAATTCTAGAATACTTGGAAAGTAGTTGTTTAAGGCCACTACGAAGTCCTTTCATGAACTACCTTAGGAATTTCACCAGAAAATAAATAATTTCATTTTAAATATATTTTTTTTAAATCTATGAGCACAAATAAAACAGAAAAAAAATGTCGTGAATTCTAAGAAAATTTATAAAGAGTGCTTTCAGTGCACACTGTGTAGGTTATTGCATCTAGTTTAAAAAGTAAGAACTGATGACAGTCTTTTCTCAGGCAAAATTTCAATCAAATTGACAGCAATTATACCTGTACAGTGACTGCACAGTGGAGCTTATTTTTAATTGTGTCTGTTTCCCAGATAGCAAAATGTGTTCAGTGCAGCTACCAGAATAAAACTAAATAAACTAATACTCAAGAAAAAAAAAGTATAATATTAGTTTTAAATGCCCAAACTGCAAACAACTTCTGAATAATATCACAGTAAGACTGTTTTTAAAAAGAAAAAACAACACCCCCCCCCCCCAAAAAAAAGGGGTGGAAAGCAGATTTATAAAAAAATGCCATACTTCAGCAAGAACATTTACGACATATAGTCTCCATCCTAGTCTGCAACAAGAGGTTCCTATGCAGAACTCAAAAGTGGTTTGAGACCTAAAATATTAATTTCTCCTCCATTTTTCTATTCAATTAGCACTGAACTGATACTTCACTCAAACCATAATAGCATATCGGTAATCCCCCGTATTTTAGTTTCCACATTCCTTGAATGACAAAATGACCACATAAGAATCCTAATTTTTCTTTCATCTTCTTTTTAGCATTTCTAAGGCAACTCATGCTAGTAAATCAGTGAGGTTATTTTGGTGTTGAATACTAAACCATATAGATATGAAAGCCAGAATGTGACCCACTTAAAAAGTAACTATAGATTTTCTTTTTTGTTTTAGAGTTTAAGACTTTCATATAGCAGAGCACAATTACATTAAAATACATCATATATAAAATTAGCAAATATAAATAGCTTAATTGTTCTAGGTAAAAGCGCTTTCAGAAAACATTTACAAAAGAAAGAAAATTAGAGCCATTTGTATCCTGAGGTCACATCTACACACAAACGAGGAGGATACCATGACAACTATAAACATATGGGTTTGTCTCAGTTTAAAACAATTTCCCTACTCAACATAAAAGACACTAAGAACAAAAAGTTTTTGATGAGAAAATCTAAATTAAACACATCTAAATACACTTTTGTTCACAAGGTCTTCACTTCATTCACCTGTATGGTATGTTGCAAAATCCATTTGTTCTCTTGGGTTTTCCAGACAGAGAGAATCAGTTAATTTTGGATTAATTATGGAGAATCATATTCTTCTTTACAGAACATCAACTTGATGGATATTACCTACCTATTGTTAAGTCAATTAAAAGTTTGTAGCGTGAACTGGGATGCCTGGTTTATTGTAATTTTGTCTTTCAGTAATGTTTGATGAAACAGTTTTAAAAAGGGTATACTCATAAATTGCTAGGTCAAGAAATCTTAATAAAAATTTGCAAGGTCTCTCTTAGAATATCAACTGAATCATCATTACAAGGTGACTGAACTGCAGCAGTGTCCTGAGTTCAGCAGTAGCAGTCATTTTTCTCCTTCTTAGTAGCTGGTGCAGTGCTGTGGTTTTGACTTTCAGCCTGGGAACAGCGCTGATAACACCGATGTTTTCAGTTGTTGCTAAGTCATGTTTACTCTGACCAAGGACTTTGTGACTTTCATGCTCTGCCAGGGAGAAGTGGAAGCTGAGAGGAAGCAGAGAGAGGACACCTGACCCAAGCCAGCCAAAGAGGTATTCCATACCACAGCACGTCATGCCCAGTATGTAAACTGGGGGCAGTTACCTGGAAGGGGGAGATCACTGCCAAGGTCGGGCTGGGTATCGGTCAGCGAGTGGTGAGCGGTTGTATTCTCTTTCCTTGTTATTTCCCTTATCATTATTATTATTGGTGGTAGCAGTAGTGGTTTTGTGTTATATCTTAGTTACTGGACTGTTCTTATCTCAAACTGTGGGAGTTACATTCTTTTGATTCTCCTCCCCATCCCTCTAGGAGCGGGGGTGGGGAGGAAGGGGGGGAAGTGTGTGAGCAGGTTGTGTGGGCTTAAACCACGACAAGCAGACATGATTAAAAGCAACAGAGAAGAGCTTTGGTTACCTTAGTTGACATCTAGGAACACTTTCAGCTCTGGTTCTCCTGGATGGTGATACAAGACAGAAATTGTCTGCACTGCTTCATTTGTAGCTGTGATATTCCATCACAGCTCTGAACTGATTTTGTTTGATGTGTAGAACAATCTTGAAGTCTTGACCTTCTTGTTACCATCGCTGATTGCAGGCGATTGTTACGGGCAAATAGAAGCTATCTAGAGCTTTGCTTCCCTTCAGTGCTTTTTGCATAGGGAGGGAAACATTTTCTGAAACAGAAATATGATAAATAGAGTTAAAATTTTAACTGCTTGCTCTGGTATTTCAACTACTTTAAATTAGTATGTCTGATTGTATGGAGTTCAGAAAAGCCTCCAACTTAAAATTGGAAAACACCCTATGAAACTATGTGAATAGTTTCATCTCGATTCTTAATTCTGTAAACTATAAAATTATTTCAGAATGCAGCTCATTCTGAAATTCATCTTTGTACAAGTCTGATCAGAATGGAAATTGTATAAAGTGCTGCAGGCCAGGAGTATGATGAATGTACTTCAGCTATACTATACTGCACTAGCACAGAGTCTGTACTAGCCTTCCTTCAGGAAAAATGAACATTACATCATAAAGTTAAAAAAGAGGGTTTATTTGCATAAAAACATTATAAATTATGATAACAAAAACCTCCAACTTCCAGGTTGAAGCTACTATTAGTGGCAAAAAATTACTTTATACCATTGGCCAAAAGTCCAGATGAAATATTTACCCATAGGAAGATAACACACTTCAACGTTATCCAGTCTTTGGAAGATCCAAAGCAGCACTAGTGTAACTGTGCCAACAACACAAAGATCAAGAAAATGCAAGACATAAATTGGATGAGATCAAGCTCTCTTTCTTCTTTCAAATAATTCTTAAGTGTCATAATAATTTCCTCTATAAATTACAAAAATGTCACAACAAATGCAAGCTTCAAAATTTGTCCACATGGATTGCTGTGTGTTTACCTGGGAAATCCTTAAGCTAATATACCATCACAGGAATACTAAATATTGGAGTTCAAGCAAAGAAAACTTTTGTATTATGAGTCTGAACACACTACGTTGTGGTTTAAATTCTGACTACTGACAGCAAGAGGACATTATTCTTTGTAAAACCCTTTTTCTTAAAAGACCATTCTGTTACCCAATTCAACAACAGAAAATAACTACAAAACCAGAAACAAATTTCTTTATACAATAAAAAGCTATTAATTGTCATTATTCTGTAGATAACTTCCTCCTTTAACAGGTTTTATCCTTACTACTCATGAACCATTTTGATGGATTAACAGTACTGTTAGTGTTAACTAGGAACTATCTTGTTTACGTGACAAGTAAACCATCATGTAAGTGGTCTGGTGTAGCAAAGGGCTACTACTTTACAACAATATATAGTACCTTCAAAACCTCCTGTCACTAAATTACTCTATATAAAGAAAAGGATACTTGCAGGATTACTACTGTTATTGTTCCCCAGTCCTTCTCCAGCTTTTTGTTAAAATTTCCCACCGAGCTGACAATTACTTGTATGTACAGTGTATGTGTACAGTGTACTAGTGCACACACTCCAATTCCTTAACTGAGGTGGTTTCAAACAGAAAATGAAAGCATAAAATTAACAAGAGCAATCTTACTCTGGCATTGCTGAGCTGGTTTATATTTTAAGAAAAGTCAAATTTAGATGTAATACTGCTGACATTCTTGTGGAGATTAAAAGCCATAAAAGAAAAGTCTTAACACGTGGAAACCTCAAAAGTCAATTCAAAATGGCATTCACTAGTCAGGAAAAACAATTTGGTACTTCATATTAAGGCAATATTTCTTCTTAGTGCTCATTTTTGTGGGCTGCTAACACCAGGATGTTATGATCCTATTTTTACAGCACAAGTAAAGATGCTCAGATAGAGATACAGAGCAAAAATATTTTGAAACCATAAGTTTAAATGGGAAAAGAAGTGAGGGGTAAAAAAAACCAAAACAAAACAAAAACCAGACAACCAAACACACAACAGCAACAATAGCAACAACAGCAACAACAAAAGTAAAAACTTCTTCCCATTTAAAAGCAATTAAACTGCTATTTATTCATGGCCAAAGGACTGAGAACTTTTTTTAATTATTACAAAAGGAACTTCTACTTTCAGTTAATTTTACATGCTGGAATTGTTTAGCTATAGCAGATCAAAACTTTATTTTATTTATTATTATTTTTAACTATTTATCAAAACTTATTTCATTTTAAGTCTCTAGTGACATTTCCTGATTATTCATTATAGTCTAACTAAAGAACAATTCTCCATATTTCTTTTTTAAATACAAACCAACAGTATACAAAAGAAAAGTAAACAGTCCATATAGTTTTCTAAGACATAAATCTGCACATGGCTAATATTTTATTCTGTAAGTGAAAAATATAAATACTTTAACAGACAATGGTTCAGTAACAACTATACAGATCAAAGTTATCACACAGTTTTGGATGTGGATTCAACAGCAGGATAATGACAGTTGCTAAGGATTTGTACTTGCTGTCGCTTACTAGTAGTGTTGCCTGTCAAATTGTCTCTTTTTCTCATACAGAAGCCATGGCATTTTTTATGGATAGCAATTACTTACAATATACAATGAAGTACATCAGATGTAACAACCACCCTTTAGCCCTTCATTATTTGGTCGTCTCTTTGTTATACCTAGTCATCCATTTTCCCTTAAATTATTTATTTAAACTGTGTTTTTGACAAGCATGTATTATGTGCTTTATATTTTTCAGTAATCATTCAAAAGATAGTGATTTATTTTAATATTTTCATATTTAAATTTATCTAATTCATATTTTTGTACTTGTGCTTCAGGTTGGATTTCCCAGGAAAAGTATTATCTGCGCAGCAAAAGCATTTTATTTATCTACCAAAGGTCTTTAAAATTAAAATAATAGCAGTATCAGATTTTAACCACAATGGAGGGGTCAAGCAAATCTTTTATATAGTCATTATTTGTTTGCACTACTGAAGTATTTTTCTCCAGCCATCATATATGGTTTATATTTGTTTCAACTTACATTACTGTTGTACTACATGTATGTATGCTCTATATCTTTAGATTGGCAGAGAAGAAGATGCTTCACATATTACGGTCCTGAAACATTTTTTGGTACAGGCCTGTACTAACATCATCATAAGACGTGAAAATTCTAATTTGATTTTATTATACAGGAAACCCACAGGATATATCATTTACATGACAAAAAAAAAACAAAGTCTAATAGTAAATTTAATATGTTTGGGAAACTACCTTCATAACTCCCACAGCAAAGAGCAGCTTTACACATACAATGTACATCACTTTGGTAAGAAAAGGCCTTCTTGAACAAACAATGCTGCAAACCTTACACCTGCCAAGTAAACTAAACTGTTCTCAACTCATACACCAGTTGGAAAGAAAAAGTGATGATTCCTTTTATTCCTTGCACTGGGAAAGCCAAATTTTCTCCTTTTCTCTTAATACTCTTTCAAATTACAGGCTACCACAAAACTACAATCCATTCTAAATAAGTACACCCAGAGTGATAACCCAGTAAGTACAGACTGTATGTGAAACTCATGTTCCACTGAAATTGTTGGGAATTTTGCCAAAGGCTTGAATGGAAATTTTATCCTGGATCTTGGAGTCAATGAATAGAAAAAAGCTGCTACTCCTTTCTCTGTCACTTCCCCACTGAAACCCTGGCATCCCACAGACCTCTGACCATGAAAAGATTTTTTGCAGTATGCTAAAAAGAAGAAAAAAAATATATACTGCTGAGTTTGGCAGCTGGGCCTAATGCAGAAGAAAATGCTTAAACAGTCCTTTGGATATCACAATCTCACAGCATTTACTGTCTCTTCTTACTTATCCCAGAAACTAGACAGCACCCAATACATCTCATACCAATACCAGAGAAATGGACATTCTTTCAGTTCCTGAAACAGATAAAACCTACCCTATACCTGAGGAACAAAGCTGCTACACTATGAAAAATAAATATCAGGGTGAAAAGTGAGAACATACATTTCCTTGATGAAAATAAGTGCTCACAAAGAAATTGATACCTGAGTCATGACAGCATAGTTTTACTAGCTAGGTAGATAACAAGGTAAATAAAAAGCAGTAGGAGTTTGAAACTTAGGTTTCACTTATACTTGCACAGTTAAAGCGGCTGCCATCTGCTCCCATGCTTCTCTGTGAAGTGGAGAAAAAGGGGTAGCAGCAACTTGTGATCTTAAACGGCTGTAAGGGCCCCAACTGCATCCTGCTCCCAGGGATTTGGCTGCTGGGCTCAGGGCCAGCTCAGAGAGAGCGCAGCTGAGGGCTACCCCTCCTTCCCTCTGGTGACCATGGGAAGCTGCCAGACAGCTCTGCAGTGCAGCCTCCGCCAAGGCTGGCCCTTTCTGCAGGAGACACTTGTAAGCCGAAGCTCTAGCACTCGGCCTGGCCCAAGGTGCAGCTCCACATATGCGGGGGCCATGCCCAGCCCTTGTCTAACTATGGGCCCCACTCATCTGCAGCCAGGCCTGGCCGAGGGGCTGGCTTCCCGACATTGGCTGGCCACCACTGACTTATGTTGCAGGCTCAACCCCAGCTTCCTTAGGTTCTGGGCCACCACAGTGAGCCTGCCCCCGCAGACTGGCTGTCATGAGCCCCAGCTCCCAGGGAGCACCCAGCTCCTGCTGCACTCTGCAGAGGGCTTTCAGTGCATAACAGGATCTCTTCCCTTTAATAAATACATGCAGTATCTTGTAATTTCTAATCATACTTGTGCTTTCTTTGCTACAAAAATATCTTCAACTCCCCTAACTGAAATCAGTTATTAACACCAACACTTGGTGTTCCACTTTGCCATGTGACTGAGGAGGAAGAGCCAAAGAAACATGAGCAGACAAAATTATTTTACAGATTCCAGGACCACTAAGTCAGCTACAGATGGATCCAGAATGAAAGAGACACAAACACTGAAAGAACTAAAGCTTTAAATAAAGACAGAGGTTGAAAATCACATATCTGTAGGGTTTTGAGATATTTTTCCCCTTGTTTGAGTGAAACAGAATATACAGCGAAAATACAAAAGCATTAAAAGTGTTTTACTTCACCTTTAGCCTGAGATTGATGCTAACAAAATATTTACTCATTAATATTTTTACAAGTTATCAGACAGCAGCAAATTAAGTATCTTTGACAAACGACATAGGTGAAAAGTTGCCATGGCTGTACTCACATGTTTTTTGCTAATGTAGGTTGAGCATTCACGTGGCACGAAGACATTTGCTAAGTTTATAGCCCATCATATTTTTGTGAGGAGGCGCATGCCATATGACATTTTTCCTGAGTGCTTATTAGACTTCTGTTGTTTGCAATTTCCTCTTTAGAAGTAGAAAAGATTGTAACTAAAATGAATGCATAAGCTTTTTGTTAATTATTTAGACCAATGAATAAATAATGATTAGAAAAATTGACCCAAGCTTGTATCATAATTTTCTCTACAGCTTTGAGAACATGGTGGGGTTAAGAGTTTCATTTGGAAACTCTGTGCTTTGCACATTTCTCTTTGCTGGAGTAGTAAGATTTCAATTGAAAGTGAAATTTGGAGTCTATAAGCAGAGAAAGAAAATACATTCTCTGTGGACTTAATCAGATTATCTGTACTGTGTTTCAGAAGTTGCTTCCACAATGACATCACCAAGAACTCAGGAGCTTTGTAATTATTTTATTCTCTTTAAAAGGAAGGGATATTTTTTTCTTTAATTTAGGTGAAAACAAGTATGCAATCGACCTTCTGATAAAATTACCTGAATCCAGGTCAGAATGTACAGAAACCGAAACCAGATTACTGCTGATACATACTGTCCATCTACTGGGCCTAAAATTACTCTTTTTTATGCACAAGATCTGCCATCTGATGAGCAAGTTACCTGTGAGAAGGAGATCCATCAAGCTCTGCTATACTGGTAAAGCACCAGTTAAATCCTCCAAAGAACAAGACTCAAAGAACAGCATGATGTAAATTATGCCAGAGATGTTCTTGTTTGATCAAACACTCCATTCATTAAAAACAGCTAAAAAGCCTTTTAGTCATACAAACTGTTATTTTCTTCCTCTACTTACTGACTAATTAAGCAAAATAGGTTTTTGTTAGGAGTCTAGCAGAATAGATCCTGAACTTGCCTGAAATATCAACGGACAACCACCCCCCAAATCAACATTAAGGTGGTAACAAGAAGGTAATAAAGTTGAACTGAGTAACACTGTGAGCCAAAATAAAGCCAACTATATTGCTGAAATATAATTCTAATGTTAAACTAGACAAATCTTCATACCAATTCCAAACATTAGAAAGAAATGAAAGTATTATTCATAACATTTCTATTTGACTGGATTGGTCTTCAGTGACTACTACTCTTTTAATAGATCTTAACCTTCAAATGTGCACTGGTGATATGTATTCTCTCAAGACAGCTTTATTTACCATTTTATAAATTTTACTCAGTCTAGCTCAGCATACAATTTGATGATAAAGCAGTACAATCCAATGGCTATGTGACATCAAAATGGGCAGACTTGCTCCCCTCTTTCATTTCTTCCCCTTGTCCTGAACAAGTTTTCCAGCCAGCTTCTCTGTTCTGGCACTGACACATGGCAGTCCTGCTCAGTGGAGCTAAATCAGCAGGAAAACAAAGTTATTTTTTTATTCAGAATTAGATTTTTGCTCGTATATCTCCATGAATTCTTTCACTGTGGTCACACAAAGATGCAACAAGAGTACATGACTGAATAGGTGAAAAAACAAACGGCAGAAGAGTTTTACCACTTTCAGTAGCAACTAGTCACTAAATCGGCATAACTATATCTTTAAAATACACCCTTCAGTGCAAACTGAAGAGGCAACAGGAGTTTTGCTTAAGCTAAGACTGAAAAATATAGGTAATACATGAATATATAATAGTATTTGAGGTACAAAAACTATATTCATTCCTAAAGAAAAGATTACTTCCCTATTACTAAAAGGCATTTTACTACTTGTCACCACACTTGGAAAGTACTTTAGTCTTTTAAAGAGTCCACGTAATTGAAAAATTTTAATCAAAAGTATGATACATTATAAGCTGTATCTCTAAAGATAAGCAAAAAGCCAATTAGCCCAGTGCTCCTCTTCAACAAACGTGGAAATACATCCAATTACCTTGGAAAAAAACAATTAAAATAAAATGAATTATCTAAACACCAGAACTAAATATTTCATTTTATAATTATCTTTCTCAAGAAGCTGGTTTTAACATAAACTGTGAAACACACAATCTGTCACATTTGCAAGCTTTATAGACACCATAGTTGTTGCTCCATTGTCTCTGTGTATATTGCAGTTTGCATTATCAAGTAACCAATGTGACATTAAACATGCCTGTTTCTGATAAGGGTTTTCAAACATCTGAATATTTGGTTTGAGTATATCAGAATAAAGGTATATCAACAAAAGGAGTCTTATTCAGTCTTTTTATTACAGGAACTGAAAAAAAAAGAAGAAATATGCCATAACATGTGTCTTTATACACATGGCCAGCAGCATGTGACTATGCAGAATGTGAACATATGTACAAGAGGGACAGCAAAAGAAGAGGTCCTTTTGTTTGAAACATCCACATGCAAGCCAGGCACAACTGCAATTTTAATACTGCAAGAATGGATAGGTATTAAAACTGTCCTGTGTTCCATGACTGACATGAAAAAAGGAAAGCTACAAAATGGCATTCTTTCCCATCAGAGTTGCACAGGGATATCAAGAACAATGTGTATCAGAGAAAAGTATTCCTTTCATAGGATCTTACAGAGCATGCTGCAATTCTTTATGAATTCATTTTACTAAGCCTACATGACAAAAATGGGATTGAAATTACAACATATGAAAATATTTAGTACATAATGTACTGGCATACAACTGCGGGGAAAAAAACAATCCATTTTCATCTATGTATAATTTAAACTCAGACTTGGACCTTGACTTCAAACTTCATAAATAAGATTCATTAAAATAAGCATGAGGCCTCAGGAGCAAGGAAAGACCTGGTAGTACTAACCTAGTCATATCACCTTTTTCATTAGCAGGCAATTGGTATGGGCATGAGGCCTTTTATAGCATGACATCATCTCAAAGGAAATCCCATTATGATGAAACAGGAATTAGAACATACCACATGGACAAAGTGTAAGTAAGTAATGTTAGTGTGGTGATGAATGAGACCCTTAATTTCAAACAGTAGGGTGCTAGTAACTACATATTCTAGACCCAGGGAGTAATGTTAAACACATATGGAAAATTCACATTTCATACCTGAAGGATTTCTCTATGCACTAGTGCTGTTTCTCACCTTTCCATTCCACCACTGGCCAATATCAGAGATAGAAGCCTAAGTACGTGTTTAAACCTATTTGGCTGCTCTTAAATTTTTGTGCTCATAGACAAAACCAAATTAAGACAGCAGCTTCCTGTGAGGTTTGCCACCATGAGAAAACACTGCACTCCCTGTTCTGTTTTACTAACATGGCAATTTTGAAAGCCAAAATATCATGTTAATAATGTAAGTTTTCAAATGCAGTTTGTTTAAATTACCAAGTTTGCAAAGTCAAGCATTGAAAAATCAACATAAAAGTAGAAATTTGCACTTGCAGTCTTTAAGTACGTGGATTCTGATAGACTTCATGATATAATACTTTTGTTTTTATGATTCCTCTAATTCCCTCACTTGAGAGCCAGAAGTGTGCAGGGAAATGCAGGAAGAAACAATTGTCTCCTGGGTAAGGTCTGCTGTCCCAGATGAATTGGATAAAAGTCTTGTCTTTGTCTAAAAATGCTAAAGTAATATTGAAAAAGTCATATCAACCACAATGTCCCAGGAAAAAACACTAACACCAGCCACATTTTCTAGATTCCTGGAGCACCAACTTCTAGTTTTTCCACTAACTGTAAATGAAGTCTGCTCTGAACATAAGAGATGCATTATAAGAGAAGAAATGTAAACTGCAAGACTTCCATATTCCAAAACAGAACACCAAAATTCAGTATTAGACACTTCAAACTTTCTGCCTCCTTTCTCCCTGTCTGAAAGGGAGAATATCCTTTCAAGACCAATGATATAATAGCTTAATGAAGACTCATTAATTAAAATGTGGAAGCAAGTAAGATTCAGTAACCATTGTTTATTATGGATGTTTATTATCAATGACTGCATCTTCAGAACAAAATTTAAATAAAGGTCCATACTTTAAACAAAAAAGTCACATGAAGTAGGGCTCTCACTCCTAATTTTTGGTAGAGGCTGGGGTCTTCTCAGAATAGAAGGACAACACAAATAAATTATAAGTTAGAAAGCATATATACCAAGTGGGTGAAAAAAAAATATGAGAATAGCTGGTTCTAGGTTCAGCCAAGTGGATGGCTTTTAATATTGTTTTAATGCTCAAACATTAAGTACATATTCATAGAAAAAAGCTGGACAAGAATAGATATAACTCCAGTGAACATGTGGCAGACTACAAGAGAAACAGCACAGGGCATAACAGTAAATACCATGCTTAGCAGTGTTAGCAAAGCAAGGAAGGTACGAGTATCTTTCCCTCAGCTAATATATGCCTGGTTTAGGCTGATTGACACTGCACTTTAGAGACAAAAACTAAGTCATGAAATCTTTCAAATTATCATATTTGACTGAATTTTCATCCATTGATTTTACTCCACCTGCAGCACACTAGACAAGGTAATAATTTATGATAATTATATTAAAATATACAATTAATATTCATCACCTCTCATTTCTCATCACTTTAGATGATCAGTAATGCAGAGTAAAAATGCTGTCAGATTTCTAATTGCTTTGTAATGGGCCTGAAATAGGGAAATCGTTAAAAGACAAACAATCTGTCACTTGCCTGTTACCTTAACTATCTATCACTTAAAAAAGCCCTCATTAAATAAGTTGCTAATGAACGACAAAGGACTGTACTCAGTGTGCCCAGATGTACCTTTTTAAACAATATTGTAAATTGCTTAAATAATTCCCAAGACATTTTCAATCATTTTTGTGGGAATTTAATGGAAAACATATATTTTCAGCTCATGTTACATCTCATTTGTTCACATCATTATGACATTTAGTCTATCATAGCCACATCTCCTGGGAGACAAAACTTTGGTTGTCTTTTACCGTTGACAAATCTGACCCAATTAAAGCAAATTCTGGAAGAACTTGACATTCTATTAAAATAATAATAAAAAAAAACCAGTAGAAATCCAGTAATCAGTTTTAAATAATTCTATCTTTTGTAATGTTTTTTAATACCTAGATTTAAAAAAAAAAAAAAGCCCAACACTGTTCAAAGTTGAACACATTATCTTTCACAGACAACATAACTGTTCCCAATAGACAAGATTTCAGAATTTTCTCTTACACCACTCTTTGGTCAGCTGTTTACTACAGCTATCACAGAAAAATCCATTTGAAAGAAATTCTTACTGTACTGACTGAAACAGGCAGAATGAAAACAGTACACCAGGAGAAGTATCAGTGAGGCCCCATAGTGAAATATTGCATTATTGCCACATCAATTGCTCTTATTAATTGCCACATATAAAAGTTGGTAAAGTGAAGACAGGACAACTACAAAAATCATTTAAGACAAAATATCTATGCTCAATCTCTTAAATTCATCAACAAATATTCAGTGCTTGTTTACATCCGTATGTATCAGATGCTAAAACACTACATTTTAAGGCAAAAAGCTTGAGAAGACTTCATGGCTGAATAGAAGCCAGGCAGGATGATTAGCCATTGAAGTTGCTTTCTCACAGGTGGTGAAATTTCCATCTTTTAATATTTAGAGTCAGAACATAGAGGACTCAGAATAGTCTTATAATATGTAAAAAAAAAACAACCAAAACCAAAAAACCCAAAGCAGGTGATGTAGTGCTTTCATCAGGCTTTGTTCCTATGAATCTTGAGTCTTCTCAGTTACAAGAAAAGTAAACAGAGAACACTATACTTCCAGAAAAACACTGAAGAAATAAACAAGTAAGCTAACAGACTAATTCATGTGCAGTGCTTTGTATCAAGAACAGCACTACAGTGGAAGCTTGAGTTTAACAAGTGCTGTCCGGTCAGGAACTTGCTTGTCCATATAGGAATTATACTAAATAACTTTGCCTTTCCAAATATAAAAGTGTATATGTTGCAAACATCACAATTTCTCAAATAGTCTGAATACCCTAGATGCTCAGTAACATTAAATAGACTTGCCTTCGGAACTTTGGGTAACCTGTGCATAGCTTTTGTGTATATATATATGTATAGCAATATAAAACCAATGCAAACAAAAAAAGCAAACCCAAAGCTTTATTACTCTGAACAACACTTTGGAATATAGCAGTTGGCTTCAGAAGTAAAATATGAAGTTAAAAGCAAGTCTGTATGTTTCAGCTGTTTCTTGAAAGAATAAAATCGTAAGAGGCTGGTCCATTGCTAAACAGTAGTCCAGTTAATTCTTTCAATAACTCTTTTCCTACACCTGTATGATAACACAGCACAATACTATGATGTAGTTTTAAATAAAGCACCTACTAAGTGTAAATAGACCCACAAAAAGTGTCTAAAAACCCAACCTACATATAAAGTATCTTACACTAAAAAAGAAGAAAACATGCTTGTGAGGTGGGCTGATGCCAAACTTATGAAGTTTAACCATGGCAAGTGCAAGGTCCTACACCTGGGTCGGAGCAATCCCAGGCACAGCTACAGGTGCTGGGCAGAGAAGAGATTCAGAGCAGCCCTGCAGAGAAGGACTTGGGGGTGTTGGTTGATGAGAAAATGAACATGAGCTGGCTTCAATGTGCGCTCGCAGCCCAGAAAGCCGACTGTATCCTGGGCTGCATCAAAAGGAGCGTGACCAGCAGGCCAAAGCAGGTGATCCTGCCCCTCTACTCTGCTCTTGTGAGACCTCATTTGGAGTATTGTGTACAGTTCTGGTGTCCTCAACATAAAAAGGACATGGAACTGTTGGAACAAGTCCAGAGGAGGGCCACAAGGCTGATCGAGGGACTGGAGCACACCCCGTATGAAGATAGGCTGAGAAAGTTGTGGCTGTTCAGCCTGGAGAAGAGAAGGCTGCATGGAGACCTCATAGCAGCCTTCCAGTATCTGAAGGAGCCTATAGGGATGCTGGGGAGGGACTCTTCACTGGGGACTGTAGTGACAGGACAAGGGGTAATGGGTTCAAATTTAAACAGGGGAAGTTTAGACTGGATATAAGAAGGAATTTCTTTACTCTAAGGGTGGTGAGGCACTGGAATGGGTTGCCCAGGGAAGTTGTGAATGCTCCACCCCTGACAGTGTTCAAGGTCAGGTTGGACAGAGCTTTTGGACAGAGCTTTGGGTGGCATGGTTTAGTGTGAGGTGTCCCTGCTGTCCTGGGTTCAGCAGTAGCAGTCATTTTTCTCCTTCTTGGTAGCTGGTGCAGTGCTGTGTTTTGACTTTTGGCCTGGGAACAGAGCTGATAACAATGATGTTTTTGTTTGGCCAAGGACTTTGTGAGCCTCATGCTCTGCCAGGGAGGAGGGGAAGCCGGGAGGAAGCAGAGACAGGGCACTTGACCCAAACTAGCCAAAGGGGTATTCCATACCACAGCACGAAATGCTCAGGATATAACTGAGAGTTACCCGGAAGGGCTGGGTGTCTGCAGGGTTGGAGGAGGTGTGGGTCAGTGCTTGGTCGGGCTGGGGGGGGGGGGGGGGCGAGTTATCGGTTGGCTGGTGGTGAGGTGTTGTATTCTCTTCCCTTGTTATTTCCTTTATCACTGTTATTATTGGTAGTAGCAGTAGTGATTTGTGTTATACCTTAGTTACTAAACTGTTTTTATCTCAACCCGTGGGAGTTGCATTCGTTTCGATTCTCCTCTCTGTCCCTCTGGGAGTAGGGGGAGGGAAAGAAGGGGGGGAGTGAGTGAACAAGTTACCTGACTGGGTTTAAACCACGACACCTGCCCATGGCAGGGGAGTTGGAACTAGATGATCTTAAGGTCCTTTCCAACCCTAACTATTCTATAATTCTATTCTACGAAAACTTTTTACTGTGTTTAGGTGGCCAGATCTTGTCAAATTCCTAGCATCTGTACAAACTTACATAATAATTTAAGATACTTCACACAACCAATTAAACCTGGTTTCTTACAGACACGGGCCCTATGCCTCCCATTCTGGAACAGCACTCCCACATCTCCATGATTTCATTGTCCGTCTCCACACATCATAGACTTTTATAGTAAGTTCCCCACACTTGCCTATCACCTGCTTCGCTGTCAGAATGAAGAAAAGCAGCAAAACTTATGGCTAGTTTGAACTGTATGCTGGCTTACCAGCCAGTGGCTGCCAAAAGCAATAGGTAACATTTGAGTTCAGTCTCCTTTGCACTGCTCTCTCTCCCCTACACACTCAACGGATTTTAATAAATCTTGAACTAACTTCATTTTGATATCTGCAGTGATGAAAGATTATCACATTAGCTTGAGATTGAGCAACAGCTTCAAAAGCCATTACAACCAGAGTATGATTAGCTAAGACTAACCCAAACAGAACATTGTGATTTCTGAAACTGGATAGATTAAAAGACAAACTGAGACACAGAGATTATAATACCCGCAAGGCCAGATAATCCTGCAATGATTTCATTTTATAGTTCATGGATTTTGCAGTCCAAGAACATGAATTATAATAGACAGCCCATTTTCTTTTACTTTGGCAGGACTGATGAATATTCACAGGGAAAAAAAATAAATTAGTTTTTCACTTCCAAAACTGTTCTACTGACTTCAGAGATAATGCCTTAACATTTATAGTGAACTTTATAACGAACAACTAATTACAGATAATTATACTATTGGATACAAATGCTCACAATCCCTTAAATAAATCAGTTTAAGCACCAATCCTGTAATGAGTTAAAATGGAAAAAATCTCTATATGCAACATTTCAGCATTTGGGGCATAAAGGATGAGAATGGATATTGTAAACATATCCAGTCTGTAAGAGGATATTAACCATTTGTAAACTGTTACTGATGTAGTAATCAATCTGCAAGATCCCACTGCACCTTTTACAGTTTTAATTTGTTCCCCTTCACAACAGTACTCCTTCACATGTCAGCCCCACTCAACGGCTGAAGAAAATACACTAAGTGCTATGGGCCTATTCCATGTTGTATATGGGCTCATTACAAGCCAAAACAAAGAGGATAATTCATGCCAAAACTTTTGCCCAAGAGCTGAATTCTAATTTCAAAAGGGACTACATAGACTAGCTCACACTCGATACATCTCATCTGTAATGCAATGACTTCAGTGAAATACACAATTAGGCGCACTGGTGCTGCAGAGTTAACAGCACTTCAACAGAAGGAGCTGGATGATTTCAGGACTCATCCATGTCTTGTGCCAGTGCACAGGCAAGTTTTTCACTTTAGACAGCTATGGACACTCATGCTACAAATTTGGCCTCACCTGCAACAGTGCAGAGAAGGGCAAAATATTAACCTGATGGCTGCATTGTAGAAACATATTGATGACCAGGATAGACAATAATCAGACTGGCATATATGCCTTGAGTAGCTTTGTAGATTTAATGCTTTTCTCACTACCTCAGAAAGTCTCTTGTTTCTCTATCATCCATGTTAAACTTTAAATAAATTCCCCGTGTCTATTAGCCAACTCTGATTGTTCCGCACCCTTCCTGTACTGGTGGTTAAGGGGAACAGTGTGCCAGGACAACACCTCCAGTTCTCCACATCAATGTCAGTCCAGCCTCGCTACTGCTGTACTGAACCAGTTCAAAGGCTATGAAAACTGACAAACAGTTGGCTTAATTCCAACACCTTGCATAAAAATATTGTCAAAGGAAGTATGCACCGCATTTAAGGCATAGTGTGACCTGAGTTTATCTGGACTAATAATTAGGAATTTTGCTAATGAGGAATCACTGCGATCACAAAATATGAAGTCTCCAGTACCAGCCTAAGCTTTTTTATTTTTTTTTTTTTTTTCAGTAAGAGGAAGCATAATTACATCACTAAAGGTCTGCTTCCTGAGCATAGTTTTTTCCATTAAGAGGATGCTCTTCCTTCCCCCTTAGGACAAGCACTTTCTACAAAGAAACTAGCAGATCAGAACAGCTTGTAAGGGAGAGGAGAAAGCGGTTAAGCCCGTAGTTTCCTCCCGGACCCTCCCTGCCCGAAGCAGCTAGGCAGATTGAGCCCGGCGCAGAATGCCATGCCGAGCCGCCCCCTGGGGACCGACGGACCCGTTCCCTGTTCCCTCCGCGCTCAGCGGAACCAAAAGGCTCCGGAGCCAAGCTCTGACCCCGGGTCGGGTGAGCTATAACAATGAAAGCCAAAACGAGCCCGGTACGTCCCGGAGGTGGAGCCTCCGAAGGGAAAGGGACCCCCACGCAGTGAGTAAGGGAGAGAGAAGGAAGGAGGGAAGACAAGAGGGACCTCAGTGTTCTCTCGCACCTGGAGACAGAATCCCTGAGGCAAAAGCCTGTGTGAAACGCGCCGGCCCCGGGCCTGGAACGAGCACTGGAGGGCGGCTGGCGCCGTCACTTACTGAGCGCAGCGCAGCGCTACCAATCACCATGGTGACGGCGTCGGACGCCTCCAACAGCTCCATTTCCTCCCAGTGGCAACACTATTACTGCCCCAAGGGAAACGGGGAAGGCGGCCCCTTAAATAACACGCTCCGCTATTCCCGCTCTCGCTCCACCCCCTCCTCCAACTTAAAGGCTCTAAGGCGGCACTCGGAAGGGTTTGTTTCCCGCCGGACGAGTTATGTACAGTACCAACTGCCTTCATCTGCGGGCTGGCGGTGTAGGGTAGGTAGGTGTTCGGTGTAGCCGTGGGGCCTTTCACTGCCAGTTGCCGGTGCCAGCGATCGGGAATAGATGGGCGGAGGAGGGAAAGTTAGGCAGGAAGGCGGGGGGGGGGTCTTCCCGCGCCGATCCGGTGGCGGTAGTGGTAGTGCCGGGAAGCCTCCGGCAGGGCGCGGCGTGCTGCGGGGCCTCCTCGGCCTCGCAGGCCTCCCTCGGCGGGCTGTTTCGGTCGCCTCTCGCTGCCGAGCCCCTGTGTCCGCCGTGCCGGTCGGCGTGGAGCCGTTGTTGAGGGGTGGGCCCGCTGTGGCGCAGCGACCGCTTCCTGCGGGGCGGTGGGGCTCCGGCGGGGAAGCGTGGCCCCCGGGCGGTGCCGGCGGCTTGGTGTGATCTTAAAAACCTCGGTGGGTGCTCTGGGACGAAGGGGATCTTCGTGGGGAAAGGCGTGTGAAGGTATGTGTGCGTGGTGTGCCTTCCTTATCCTTGTAGTTCTGCCAAGTGTGAAAACCCATTTTTCTTATCCCTTGAAAGAAAATATTTATTTTGTAGTCACCAGAAAGTTGTTTTAGTGCTGAAATGGGGGGAAAAAAAAAAAAAACAAAAAAAAACAAACCAACACCCTTTCTTCCTACAGTAAGTATGATTTACAAAACCTGCAGACTTACAAAAGCTCTTCTGTGCTGATGGTGTTATTTCTAGTCAAAAAGTTCATGATATATCAGCTACAGTATATCAGTGAATCTGCTCAGAGCTCAAGCATTACAGTGCTATTAGTGACATTTAATTCTTCTGTTTATTTTTATTTTAATTCTGGGTCATTAACTTGATGATAGGTGGCCAAAAATAAAAAAAAAAAACTAGTTAGGTTTTACTTAGTGACTTATACTAAACTGATAGATTTTAGTTTACTTTTGTTTGTTTTTTTAATATGCTTTTCTACTTTAATATTTTAAAAATTAAGCCACCTTACCTAGCAGGATGAAGGAGGGTTATAGACTCACAGATTGGTTTGGGTTGGAAGTGACTTACAAAGCTCATCTGCTTCCAGTCCCACCTGCCACAGGCAGGGACACCTTTCACTAGACCAGGTTGCTCCAAACCCTGTCCAGCTTGGCCTTGAATGCTGCCAGGGATGGGGCAGCGAGAGCTTCTCTGTCCAACCTGTGCCAGGGCCTCACCACCCTTACAGGGAAGAACTTCTGCCTAAGATCTCATCTCAATTTCCCTTCAGTTTAAATCTGTTATCTCTTGTCCTGTCACTACTTGCTCTTACAACCCCTCCCTCCCCCCAGTAAAGTACTGGTTCAAAATAAAGTATTTTTAAAAAGTGTGTATGTGTATATATATATATATATATATGTAAAGTGCATATATAACCTAGGTAGACTCAAAATAGTTCAAATACAAAATTATTTTAAAGGCATATGGATGGCTTCTGAAGCATTATATACTAAGGAACTGGGATCAGAAGCATGAAGTAACTTAAATGATGCACAACAATCTGTGCGATGGAACAGCCTGGTTTTTTGTGCTGTAGATCTTACACAGTGGTGGAGGTGTGATTTCATGATCCTGTAGCTTGTCACATTAACTCATTTTTGCTTTTTCTAACTCTTTCTTGTTCAGATTGTTATTATATTTATTAAATTTTCTTAACACAGTGCCAAGAAAATCATTTCAAAGCCAGTCAGACTATGGCCTTTGAAAGCATTACACAAAAGAACTGGTATGAAATCCTGGGTGCTAAGCCATCGGATAGTCTGGCAGAACTAAAACGGAAGTATCAAAGACTTGCTCTATTAGTAAGTAAACTTTTGTTATTTAAGATGTGCAAAAAAAAAAAAGTATAAACTAATAAGATAATAATTGCAGGTTTTGTTTCCACATTTTTGGTATAAATATGGTTTATCTGAGTATATTTATAATATCAGCTCACTGAGGCTGGTTTAAGTTGGAAATAAATTTCTGGAGTTTGAGTGATCATTATATTTTGCAAAGAGGGATTGTGGTGTTCCAGTTCCAAAACAATACGTCTCCCAGCTTTGCTAAACATTCATGAATGAACTGAGCCAAGCACTTGATCATCTGATGCTGGATAATCAGGTGCACCAGTCAAAAAAGGTCACTGTTTGTAACACATGGTCATGCAATTTAGTAATTGATACTTGTGGTTTTTACTGTTATATTTACAGCTGTGTGTGGTGAATGCAACTCTTGAATATAAAAAGACCAGGTACAAAGAGCAAAGTGAAGTTCTTCCTTCTTCAGTAATGGAATAGAAAATATCTAGGAGGAAAATAGCATAATATTGATTTTATTTGAAAGTTTCTGGTGCATTTTTGTGGAGTCATGTCCTTGGTCATACATTAAGACTTCTTGTTCTGTGGATTCTCTTAATTTTTCCTGTGCTCCTGCTTTATCTGCATAAGAATTTTGAATCCTTATCAGATTACTTCATAGAATTCTTGGTGGTTCTGTTTTACTCTTTCTCCTGAATTCAGCCTTTGTGCTCAGAAGATGCTTTGGCCTGGCTTTCTGAGGAAAATGGGGTGGGCTTTTTTATATATTGCTGACCATTTTCAGATAAATTTGATAAGCAGATAGAATTCCCAAGGTAACTAAATTCCTGTGTTTCTTGAAAATGACAGCCTGATAGGGAGGAAGAAAGGTGAGCAGAATTCAGTTTTTATATATTCCTTTATCTAGCTGCTAGCTAGACTGTCAGTATTGGCAAGGCATTAGAGAGTATATGTGCAGCTGCTCTTGCTTGGTTTGAGCTGTTAGATTTGAAGGTGCTAAGTTGGGATTTTGAAGTGAGGTAAAGACAAAGTCAGAAACTGAGTTTTGTTAGAGTTGAAATAAATTAATGGGTGGGTTTGAGGGTTTTTGGTTGGTTGGTTGGTTGATTGGTTTTGTTTTGGTTTTGCTGTTTCATTATTTATTATATTTCTAGCCCCTCTGAAAACTGTTTTAATGGTCATTTCACTGGTATGTTCCAAATTTCCCCTTTTTTATATTCTTCAGTTGAATTTGCTAAGAAATCCTGCTGTCCATCTATTCCTCAGTGCTTCCCACTAACTCATTTCTTTGAAACTGATCTGTGTACTTTGAGTTTTAAATTTCGACCATGTACAAGGTGTTTGCAGGCGGAATCTAAATCTCTTAGTCCTCACTATTAAATATCAGAAGAGTCACTTTGGAACCCAAGATGCTTAGTTCTGCTCTTAATGGAAATAGCTGTTTTCTTGGATCTCCTAATGTTTACTTTACTGAATTACTAGTAAAATGTGAATCAAATATTAATAGTAACCTGTTTGTTCTTAATGAAAACAGTAGGGAGACTATGGTGTATAACACTTTTTTGGTTAAGGTAGGGAGCTGGTTTAAAGTGAATACTGTAATAGAATTAATATATTTCTTTCATTATGAATCTAACTATACTAAGGGAATTAAAATTATATGTGAATTATTGTTCAGAGCTGTTTGCTCTGAACAGAACTGAAACTAACAGTGCTTTTCCTGTGTGATTTTTTTTTTTTTTTTTTTACTTGAAACTGATCTTTTGTGTTATAGCATTGTACTTCCATGTAGTTATTCTGAAATGTATGAAGTGAGAATAGTTGGAGTTTACAACTGTCTGTTTACAGCTATAGTTTTAGAAGATGAAACTATTATTTCAGTATGCAAGCTTTTCTTCAGAACCTGTACATTTCAAAATGATTGGTTAGTGCTCTTTATTTGAAAACTCAGACATGTGAAGAGAAAATGAAGATACTTTTATTTTTCTCCCTTTTGCTGTTTGGATCAGAATTCTTTTGCTATCTGAGATGGATCTCTTGGCTAAAAAGTGGCGCTCGTGTTTACTTGAACGTGTTTTCTCCAAGGCAGATCTGCTGCTTGTCAGTTGCTGTTACCATATCCTGTCTCCCTATAGTCATCTTTATTTTAGCTGAACTGTTACAGACTCTACTTGTTTGTCTACATATTAACAGAGCCCCTAGTACAGTTAAAGTCTTTTCAGTCTTTTCAAGCATGGTGGCATTTAAACACTTTTTTTTTTTTTTTACCTTAAAAACCTCATTGGCTATAGGAGTGACCAGAAGCTACAGTACATGCCTTCACTAAAACGTGATATACATAGAACATAGTTACATTGTCTCTTTCACGGACACCCCCTTGTCATGGGGAAGGAGCTTGCATGCCCTTGTGAGGTTGGGAGGTATGCTGGTGGTAGCATATGCTTCCGGTAGTGTCTCCCATGCCAGACAGGTCTCAACTGAAGAGTCAAAGTGTGTCCATGAGCAGGATGGTCTCACTAGCCTTCGGACAACTATCCTAGGAGAAAGACAACTCTAACTTCAAACCCAGGCAAATGGAGCTTGTGTAGCTCTGTAAGGCCATCCATCTAAGAGAAGGATACTCTAATCAAACCTATGACCTGAGGACTTTGCTGTCACTGTCCAAGCTCACTAGGCCCTGGCAGATAAACCTCAGGCCTAAAGGGTAGGGCCAGTTCTGTGCACGCTGTGCCTCACCTAAAAAATCCACTGCGCAGGCCTGAAGGGTTTACCCACACTTGCAAAGCCCTGTAGCGACAGGCGAGGGACGAAACGGCAGGTGATAAGGTGCACTGGAACAGCCTGCGTGCAGGCGGTTCAGGACATTGGTCGCCCCATAACTCTGTTGTCTCCTTTGAGAACTCACGCAGAATTAGTCTTGAGGAGAAAAGACAAAGTAGAAAGAATCGTGCCCCGCCTATACCACCCAAGGAGACCTTTCACTGTGCTTTTTGCAACCGGATTTGCCTATCCCACATTGGCCTTTTCAGTCATCGGCGTGCTTGTAGTAAGCGTGGATAAAACCCTTCCCAAATCTTCGTTCGTGAAGTCAAGTCATGATGAATTACAGTGTGAAAGTTATTGCCACAGATGATGTTGAGTCTAAGGGCTTCCATGGTTGAAAAAGTTTTAAGACTTTCTTGAAAGTGTACCATAGCATGTTAACACAGAAGATACTCTCTCTGATTCAGAGGTTCAAGTAGTTACAGACTTCCAAATAATACTGGAATATATAAGGGAGGTGCTGTATGTTTGTTCTATCCTGGTATTATTTGCTAGGTATCCAGGGCTCATTGTTAGTAGAGAGTATAGCACTGGATAGAATTCTTGTCTTGCCTGTGCATCCTGTCTAGACAAAGTAACTGCCTTGCTCCCCAGGTTAGAGCTCTTGGCAGCTTCACATATCTGACGCACTGTTCATTTTGGTTTTCTAAAGCTGTTGTTGGAGATGGTGGTGGTGGTAGAAGTTAGTAGTATTACTCATGCAGGCAGAGAACAGGTCTACATACACGCGTTTTTAGGTCCTATGGTAGTAACCAGTCACCAGAGTAATTCCAGTTTAGAGGCTGGATGAGCACAGCTGTGTATTGCGTGTTAAAAGATTTCGTGTCAAATTATGTGGTCACTACAGAAAGTTTTCTGGCTTATGTGTAGCAGCACAGGTTAAGCTCCTGAAGAATTGTACTGTGATAATTATCTTAAAATCCTAAAGGTCATAAAGCAACTTGCATCTTGGATACTGTCCTGGGTTCAACAGTAGCAGTCATTTTTATCCTTCTTGGTAGCTGGTGCAGTGCTGTGTTTTGACTTTTGGCCTGGGAACAGAGCTGATAGCGATGTTTTGGTTTGGCCAAGGACTTTGTGAGCCTCATGCTCTGCCAGGGAGGAGGGGAAGCCAGGAGGAGTCAGAGACAGGACACCTGACCCAAACTGACCAAAGAGGTATTCCGTACCACAGCACGTCATGCCCAGGATATAGCTGGGAGTGAGCTGGAAGGGCTGGGTGTCTGCAGGGTTGGAGGAGGTATGGGTGGGTGCCTGGTCTGGTGGGGTGGGGCGAGTTATCGGTTGGCTGGTGGTGAGGTGATGTATTCTCTTCCCTTGTTATTTCCTTTATCACTGTTATTATTGGTGGTAGCAGTAGTGATTTGTGTTATACCTTAGTTACTAAACTGTTCTTATCTCAACCCGTGGGAGTTGCATTCTTTTTGATTCTCCTCTCTGTCCCTCTGGGAGTAGGGGGAGGGAAAGAAGGGAGGGAGTGAGTGAACGAGTTACCTGACTGGGTTTAAACCACAACAGATACCAACTGCAATTTATATAACATTCATTCTGTAATTGTCAGTGTTCTGATCACAGCTCTTCATTAGCATTAAGCATAATAGATGGTGGAATTTATTTTGAAACAGTATTCTGCTGTTAAAAATGGCAAATGTCTGAGTCCAAATAATTTTCAAACAATCCCCAGTGCTTCATGTTGAGCATTTGCTTTTTGCCATCTGCTATTTTCTGTATTTGTCAACACATGTATACACAGCATCTTGAATGAACAGGCAGATGTAAATTTCCAAAGCTGAAAGGAGTTGGAGATCTTGCCATATGTCATCCAAAAGATGGCTATATTGGCAGCTGAATCTTAGAATTGACCTTATAAATACATAGTATGCAATAAAAAATGGTTGAATTGTAGATTTGTAAGAGTGATTTCATGTGGGCAAGTTAGCTTAAAACTAATGAATTTTTAAAATAGAACTTGTTTCTGTCAATCCAGCAGGTGATGGAAGAGGTTACCCCATAACAAATAAACCTGTAAATAAACACCCTACTAGAGTGAATATATTTACTCACTGTTTCACGATATTTTGCTTTGCTGTACTTAATTTTTTTGTTTGATCAGGTTACAACATACGTTTAAGTGAATTATTTTACTACAGTTAATGTCAATTAAGAATAGTATTAATTTGATACAGAAAATGGCACAGGTTTCACCTAAGACGAGTGGTATTTTTTAACCTTTTTTTTCTCACATAGTAAGTATTTAAGTAAAAGCTCATATTAATAAAATTTCCTTGAAACTTAAATTCATGTTTTTAAAAAATCTTGTGTGCTTATTGATACCTGTATCATCTTGATACTTTATTAGTGTAACAATCAGTAGCAGCTGAAGAAGACAGACTTTTGAGCACATGCTATGTGTGACACTGGCAACACTATAAATTACTTTGTAAGTAAAATCCAACTTTAAAACAAAATCAAACCCCAAAGAGACTCTGGTATCTTCTGTACCTCAGAGCTTCAGCCAGGAATTCTGAAAGAAAATAAAATACTGTAAGTATGTATTTTGTAAACAGCTTAATGCAAAGATTCCTTGTTTGATTGTTTCAAGTTCATGCTAAAGTGCTTTCTGAAGCACAGAAGACTTGCAGTTTCCAAAGGATAAAATTAGAGTAACAAAATAGGATATCGGGGGGGGGGGGGGGGGGGAATCACCATTTTATTATTGGAACAGTATTTACATCTCTTTTTGGTCTAGCACTTTGGTCAAAGAATGAGTTGCCAGATTGTTTTCAAATTTTCATGTAGCTGCTCTGTATCTCAAAACTGCTTTTTACAAGGCATAAAGTCATCAAACGCATAAGCTTTGTCTAGCTGAAAATCGGGTGTCTATTCCTGTTGATGCTGATGATATAGGATACCTTTCAACTGGAAAAAAAATATTGTGCAGGAAAATTATATGCTGCTATTACAATGTATGCCCTAATATTAAAGAAAATCCATGTAATTTGAGCAGGGAGTATGCAGGAAGCTCTTATGTTTAATATGGTAAGGAAATAAAATTGCCATTTCACACAGTGTTACAGAAATTCTCTTTTTATCAGGAGGGGTGGTGTGCGTGTGTATATATAAATACAAACAGTGTTAAGGTTGTCACTTAATCCAGGAGAAATTTTGAAAACAGACAGCATCTCAGGCATAGGTAAGTGACTCTCAGCAACTATCAAAAAGGACATTAATAGAAATCTAATTTAATGAAGTGAAATAAAGAAGAGATTGTTCTATTACGCTTGTGTCGAGGAAAGAAATTTGTCTCTCTGAAGAGCAAGAAATCTGAGATTTATGAACATATCTGAATTCTGCAACGACAAGACGTGCAGAGGATTTCATATATGTGAAGTTAAAGACCTGCTTGCATGATTGGTGCCTTAAGCTTGTTCCAAACTGATTTCAGTGTTACTCCTGAAAGGACCTGCCAACTGAGTAACTTCATGTGGAATTTAATTTGAGAATTCAAATGTTTAAAATTGAAATACTTTGAGCTTCATATCAGAAGTCTCATAATAATGCTTTTTATGAAAAATGGAAATTATGCAGTGTATGTATTCCTTTTTCTTTTTCTTTTCAGTAGCCTTTGGGGGGGTTATTTGTTGATGAGTAGCAGCATACCTGTTGCAGATTCAGCAGATCATCATTTTTAGCTAATTCTAGTTTCAGCTAACTTGTAGAAAATGGATTTTGTCACTTGACAGTACAAACAGAAAAAGTTCAGGGCAGCCCGATTGTAGCTTGACTGAAATTAACAGAATTGCAACAGAGAGAAAGGTAAAACACTAGGTTTAACGTAGAGGGCTATTGTTTTAACAGTCTGGGTGGTTTGAGCAGTTTTCTACATCTGATTTACTACTTATGACCACAATAAAATACAAAGGGGCATATTTCCCAGTTGGGACTTGAAAAATTGGTCAGTAGTTTATGTAGTACATAATGATCCTCAGTGTTCGTGAAGTCACTAGTTCAAACAGCATGATGAGTTATGGGGCTTGGAACTAGATGATCTTAAGGCCTTTTCCAGCCCTAACCATTCTGTGATTCTGTGAGGCAGATCATAATCATGCTGATGTTCCTGCTGCTGCTTAAGCTAGGAGAGCTTATTTTAGATTTACTTGCCTACTTTCTTGTGGTGTTTTTTGTTTGTTGTACCAGAAGACACAATATTCAGTAGTAAGTCTGAAGAACAGGCATTAACCTGGCAGTGATTACGTTGCTGTAACAAGAACTTTTATCAGTCTGAGTAGTGTCACAAATTTGTTTGATGTAAGATGGTCCTTAAAAGCCAAATGTTCTGGAGATGTGTGGTGCTGGTGCATGCAGCTACAGACTGCCATGTCTGAGACGAAGCTCCTGCTCACTCATTTGGAATTGTGTGAGCTTGCAAACCTGGTCCCAGTTGGTCCTTGGGCCTTACATGTGCTCATTAGGATAAGTAACCAATGGGAGTGCGTGTTCCACATAATTAGACAGCTGGCCAATCAAGTGAAATACAGTGATTAACCAGTTAGTGCTTTGATTGGTCAGCAACCAGCTGGAAGGTGTACTCCAAACACATCCTATATAAGAACAAGGAGAGAAGGATATCCTGACTTGCAGAAGGCATGGAGGGAAGAGAGATTGTGGATGTAGGTGAAGAGAAAAAGGATGTAGTAAGATACCACAGTGGAAAAAGGGGCATAGGACAATATGTAGACTACAGTATTCCTTTAGTAGGGGTGGTGTCTACCGTATCTCAGTTTATATTGGAGCAGTGTCTCACTTCTTATTACTTTGTAATGTGTACTTTTTTGTAAAGACGTAGGTGAATTTTAACGAGTAGATGGTGCGAACATCCTTATAGCAAGTTATTTTTAACTGTTAAATAGAACATGAGACAACCCATGGCATCACACAGTAAGGCAGCAAGTAATATATTGGTTATCCAGGTAGTTCAGCCAGTTGGAAAAGTAATGTGTGTTTGGAAAATTATTTCTAAACTTAATCTGTTTATTTACTGGGTTATTGTCCATAGATTATTTGTTATGATGAGCAGCTTCTGATACTTCATCCTCTGTAGTTTTAAGGTACATACATAAGAACAGAATGGGCATCAGGCAGTTGAAATATGAGTTTCAGCCAGTGTGTGCTTGACCTTTAATGTTATTTATGCTCTGTGAAGGAATTTGGTGCCCATTAACTGAATATTTTGTGCACTGGTTATCTAAGTTGTTAATTGTAACGCTATATTAAAAATAGAATCTACACTACCTTTGGTAGACTTTTCATTAAAGATGTTCCATACTTAAAAATATTCAGTGTCCTGAGGTAGTATAAAATCTAAATTCTGATTAAAATTAAAATCTTAAACACTAGCTTATTAAATTTCTTAAACGTGTTTCTTAATATTTGCAAGTGTTCTTTCAGCACTTTTGAAGACACGTTGAAGTTTTAGATGGCACATTGTGCTTTTTATCTGTTTTCTAAAGTGAGATGTCTGAAATAAAAATAATGCAGCAAAATATATTAAATAAAGCACAAAGAATGAAGCTATAAAGACTGGCATGTTCTTTTCATGTAAGTAAATGTTCTGCTTATTCTGACGTATCCTAGAATCACAGGATGGTTTGGGTTGGAAAGGACCTTAAGATCATCTATTTCCAGCACCCCTGCCATGGGCAGGGACACCTCACACTAGACCAGTTTGCTTATGGAATCATAGGATGATTACTGTAGTATGACGCAGTAACCTGTAAAACTTAGTATTTTGGAGACATATATTTTTATATATATATTTTAAATTTAATTTATCTGTGTAATTTTGCCTTAAGTTTAAAACACATAACATAATTATTATGGAAATTTTGTAGAGCAACACACTCCCACATTCCTTCTTTCCTTCCTCTCTAAACACTTTAAAGTCAGAAAGTCTCAATCTGAACAATGTAATTGTCTCACACAACGTCTTTTCCTTGCCTCTGTGCATCATGGATGTTTTCTCATCTGCTGTTGAGCCCAAATGCTCAGCAGACATGAGCTCATTTGAACTGATCTAATGCAGAAGTGAGTTGCTGTACCTGAAGGGTTGTCTTGTAGGATACTTTGAAGATAGCTTTTATTATTACAGTAAGAATGTTCAGTTTTTTTGTTGCAGTCTGCCAGTCATTTGCATAAGCTCTTTCATTTAATTTTCAGTATGTTAAAAATAATGCTTTAAGGCTGGAAAGTCAATAATTAGATATTCCTAAAACCTAACCATTTGTTGTTATTCCCAATAAATTAACAATAACAAACAAGTTCAGTCTGCGTTGCTTGGATTTATGACCTAAGAATGGCCATGGCCAATAAAGGTAAAGATGAATGAGTTTTCTGAGCAGCATTTCAGCTAAACATTTTTCTTTTCTTGGCATAACATCTAATAGTAACTAATAATGTGTTTGAGGAGAGGCTGGATGAGAGTTTCTCTTTTAAGAGGTACTTGCTTTCTGTCAGGGCATGCCACTGATCCAGTCTTAGTTCCTACTGCTACAGAAGACCAATGCAAAGTATGGGCTTGTACGATTCACTCAGTAGAACTATGACTTCTGTAAATGTTGCTATTGCTGAAAACCTTGGATTATTTCTCTACAGTTGCTGATCTGTCCTAGGTAATGACTTTACCTTTTCATTTACATCTCTTGACTATTCCTTCCTAAAATGGGGAAGTTCTGTAAAGGCTAAGACCATTTATATAGTGCCTATTAAATATCAATGACAAGAAGCTCAGTAATAAATTCTATTAAGTGAGCAGAGATCCTGTTGTCTCATGGTTTCCTTGAGTCATCTGTATGCCCTTTTAGTGGTAATGAGGACACATGGTCGAAGTTATAGAATAGTTAGGGTTGGAAAGGACCTTAAGATCATCCAGTTCCAACCCCCCTGCCATGGGCAGGGACACCTCACACTAAACCATGTCACCCAAAGCTCTGTTCAACCTGGCCTTGAACACTGTCAGGGATGGAGCATTCATGACTTTCCTGGGCAACCCATTCCAGTGCCTCACCACCCTCTTATATCCAGTCTAAACTTCCCCTGTTTAAGTTTGAACCCGTTACCCCTTGTCCTGTCACTACAGTCTCTCATAAACAGTCCATTCCCAGCATCCTTGTAGGCCCCCTTCAGATACTGGAAGGCTGCTATGAGGTCTCCATGCAGCCTTTTCTTCTCCAGGCTGAACAGCCCCAACTTTCTCAGCCTGTCTTCATACAAGAGGTGCTCCAGTCCCCTGATCATCCTCGTGGCCCTCCTCTGGACTTGTTCCAACAGTTCCATCTCCTTTTTAAGTTGAGGACACCAGAACTGCACACAATACTCCAGGTGAGGTCTCACAAGAGCAGAGTAGAGGGGCAGGATCACCTCCTTTGACCTGCTGGTCACGCTCCTTTTGATGCAGCCCAGGATATGGTTGGCTTTCTGGGCTGGGAGCGCATGCTGCAGCTGGCTCATGTTCATTTTCTCATCAACCAGCACCCCCAGGTCCTTCTCTGCCCAGCACCTGTAGCTGTGCCTGGGATTGCTCAGACCCAGGTGTAGGACCTTGCACTTGGCATGGTTAAACTTCATGAGGTTGGCATCAGCCCACCTCACAAGCGTGTCAGGGTCCCTCTGGATGGCATTCCTTCCCTCCAGCATATCAACCGAACCACGCAGCTTGGTGTCATTGGCAAACTTGCTGAGGGCACACTCAATCCCACTGCCCATGTCAGCGGCAAAGATGTTGAACAAGACCGGTCCCAACACCGATCTCTGAGGGACACCACTCGTTACTGGCCTCTAGCTGGACATTGAGCCATTGACCACAACTCTTTGCGTGCTGCCATCCAGCTAGTTCTTTATCCACCGAGTGGTCCATCCATCAAATTGATGTCTCTCCAATTTAGAGACAAGGATGTCATGCGCGACAATGTTGAATGCTTTGCGTAAGTCCAGGTAGATGATGTCAGCTGCTCTACCCCTGTCCATCAGTTCTGTAGCCCCAACATAGAAGGCCACCAAATTGGTCAGGCAGGATTTCCCCTTAGTGAAGCCGTGCTGGCTGTCACCAAGCACCTTGTTGTTTTTCATGTGCCTTAGCATGCCTTCCAGGAGAATCTGCTCCAAGATTTTGCCAGGCGTGAGACTGACTGGTCCATAGTTCCCCGGGGTCATCCATTTTCCCCTTCTTGAATAAAGGGGGTTATATTATGTTTGCTAACTGTGACCAACCTCAAAAGTTAGATTAACATAAACTAGTGATCAGTCCAGTTATGAATGCATTCTTTAAGCCATTAGTGTGATTAAATATTGTCCAAACTAGATGTGAAGTTTATGTGATTCTGTAGGTTATGTTTGCAATTGTTTTGTCACTACAGCTATGAAATTGTGGAGTAACTGAAAGATGACATGATTGTTTGGTTTGTTTGGTTTTGGATGGTGTTCTGTTTTGTTTGTTTGGGGGGTTGGTTTTGTTTGGTTTTTTGTTTTTGGTTTGGTTTTGTTTTTTGTTGGTTTGTTTTTTCCGTTGTGTTGGGGTTTTTTTTTGCTGTTGTGATATCCATGAAATGGAGTCTTTGTGCCATAGTCATAGCGTACTTCATGGCCTCTGATTTTAAGGGTTAAAACCTCTCAAGATGCTTTAAACTTGCCTGGCGTTGCCTAAGATAGCAAAGTATTGTCCGTGCAACAGGCTGTGGTGGTTCTGTTTTTATTTGGATACTGTGTTAACATGTTTACTACTGGATCTCTCAAATTAAGCTGCCTCGTAAAAAGTAGTTGGTTTCTTTCTGGGTTTTGCACCAAAATATTTTCTAAACTGCACGCTAAAATCTGTTAATATTTAGCTTTTCTGTTCCATTTTAGAAGTTATAATTTGACTATGGCCTAACGTGTTGAGACCATGAATGGCTTCAATTTTACTGTAGAGATTCTGTACTGCTCCTAAATATAAGGAAAGCTGAAATAAATAATTTAAAGAAAATCAAATAGTAAAGCTCAAAACCACTTTCAGCCTTAAGGGTTGTACAAGTGTTACAGTAACAATTGCTAATAAGTAATCTTTTAAAAGACTACTTCTGTTCCTCAAGGCCTGCTTTGCACAGTGCCTTCTGCAGCTGAAGTGTCTTAGGGACTTCGATTATTTTGCTTTATACGTAAATCTGACCCCTTCGAAGTGTCTGCTTGTTTTCAGGTATTCCAAATGAATTTTTGAAAATTAAGGGTATGCTTTGATTTGGAATGCTGGTTTGGTGACAGTCTATGTCAGGGGGTACATAGAATGAGGGTTGACAGAAAAACCTGTGCTTTGTGCTCAGCAGTTCTTAGGAAGTTGTGGGCTATCGAAGTAGTTGACTTCCTTAGCCTGCAGAAAGGTATTAATCTTGCAAGTCATGGTGCCAGCTGAAGACTCCTGCCTCTAACTGCCTGGCCCTGCTCTTTTGCCAGATGTTACTCAGCCAGGAAATAGCATCCTGTGGGTTTTCCTTCGTCCACCAGTTTTTCAGTTGTTTATGCAATCATGATTGCTTTGGTGTGGTTTTGCGTTTGGTTGGTTGGTTGTTTTTGTCTTACAAAACAGGATTCTGGGGTTTGCGTTCAGGCAGAAGTAGCATTTGTCTGAACTAGTTTCCTAACCATTTGTGTAACTGGAATTACTGTATGAATAAGGCCACATTAACTTGTCTAAACAATGAAATGTCATCTAATGTGACATTTAACAGTGTAAATGGTGAGGACAGGAGCCAGACATTTAAAATTAAAATTCCCTTTATACTTCTGTTTTTACCTGTATGTTCCTGTAAGTTTTAAAATGTTTGATTTCTTTCCTTCTTTCCTTTGCTAGTTTTTGGTGGTTTTTTGGGTTTGTTTTTTTTTTTTTAACTGCTTTATCTTCTGCTGTATAATGTAGCTTCCAAAAGGCTTTCTAAAGTAGCTTCTGAGGCTCTTGGGTGGTTCTTCATAGGAAAACAAAGAGCCATAGAAGCAGACGAAAATCAAAGAGAAGCTGTTTCTAAAGATATACTTTTTGGTTAACCAGAAGTTCTGTTTTCTGTCCTTTGTTTTCATACCTACGTTAGCCAAATTAATCTTTGCTTCTGTTTATACAACAACTGTTGATTTTCTTTTATCACTAGAAATGGGAACTTTTACATTTCAGTTCAGCATTAAGTTTGTAAGAAGCTGAGAAGGATGAGAAGTGTGAATATACAATATGACAGTTATGTGAGGTAATTACTTGCTGTTTTGTTGGACTCCTCAGTCTAATGAACCAGTCTAATGGGGTTCAATCTTTCCAGAGGCTGAGGAAGAGGTGATGAAAGAACTAAGATGTCCTTACTTTGGTTTCTGTAAGAGGGACTGGTAATTGCTGCTGCATGGTCCGTTTCCTTTGCCAATGCAGTAGGTTGTCTCTCTCACCTTGAGAAAGTTTTCAAATTGGAAGTGCTGTTTCCATAGAAGTTGAAATTTACTGATACAGAGGAGTAGTCACAGTGTCAATCCTGCTCCTGCAGTTAAATATACAAAACAAGTATGCAAAAAATGGGGATTTTGTCAGAAGACACTAGGTATAGAGGAAGAAAAGCAGCTCTCAAATTTTTCACATGGCTCTCAGCTTGGATTCTTGCCCAACTTTACAAAAGTTTATGATTTTCCAGTGAATAATAGAACCATTAAAAACCCTGGTCAGAAATAAGGTTACCAGCCTGCGTGATTTAAATGTGAAAGATGATGTGGTGAAATTACTGCCTCAGTCTGAGAAAGCTTAAAGTATGTTTAAGCAAGATCAAAAAAAAATAAAATCCAAGATGCAAATTAATGAGTTTAGGACAGTGTGATTTATTCTATGATTATTTTTTTAATTGCATTTTAAAGAACTCCAGTAACTTTCAGGAATTTGCAGCATTAGATTGCTAGTATCATCCTCTGTGTTTTTACTGTGCGGGTATTAGTGAATGCCAGTAATGTGGTCTGCATAACTGCTGCCTGTTGCTGTGGGCATTTGATCTTTAATCCAAACTTTCTTTTTTTTTTATTCTGGCTGCTTTTAAACAGAAAGCAAGTTGGGTTATCTGTGGGGTGTTAAAATTATTCACTGGGTGATGGATAACTAACATGGTACTGAAAAATACCTTTTTTCTCCTGTGTACTGTCTTGATGATGCTTCACTGCAAAATGCTTTGAGTCACAGCACATGTTTCCTTAAGCAGCTACAGCAGCAATAATATCTGAAATACTTGTATTCCGACCGTTCTTGTCTCAAGTGAAGTTGGAGGTCTGCTGTGCTGGATGTTGTGTATAGCAGTGCTTCTCCAGCCTGAAGGTATGGAAAGGATTAATAACATGTGTAAAACATGGAAGCAGTTGAATATATGTGGGGAAGCTCAGACTGATACTTGCGTAACTATTTCTGATTATGGCAGATTGTAAGGAGGAAAAAGGGACAAGAATAGACACAGCTAGTTCATCACTGAGCAACACTAGGAAAATGTCACAAATAAGGTATAAAGGATTACAGGGAAAATCAAATTGTTGTCTTTTATTTTTCCTCAAATGAGGAACATTTCCTATGAATAAGAGTCATCCTGGAGATGGACAGCAGAGGCTGGAATCAGTATCAAAGCAGATAACAAGATCAGGTAGGAGAAGGCTGATGTTGTTAAAAAGCTTAAAGATTGTTCATGATTGGAAAAAGGAAGAAGGGATGGATTGAAGTAATGAATCAAGAAGATAAATTCCTTGCTCTTTTTTCCAGCTGTCTTTGGATAGGCATCCTTTGGGGGAGTTTAAATCTCTATATGAAAAGGATTGAATGTCACAAGAAACTCTTCACTTTCTATTTCTCCTCTCTGCAAGTGGTAAAAGCAGGCTACTTCCATGTTCCCTGCTAACTTCTGCCAATTGAGTGAACATGTTGAAAAGATTGATTGTGGGCTAGGAAGGCAAGTTTAAGACCTGGAATCATTCTTTTCGTGGAAGTGAACAAGTTTCACATTTCACAGATAGTGCTTTGCAAAATCACTGAAATACACAAAGCACCTTCTAAGTAATTTTGGTTTGTGCTGGTTTCACAGGAGACCACACCTCTTCTTTCTTTTTTTTTTTTTTCCCCTCCTTTTCTCTGTTTTTTTCCCTTTTGTCTCTTCCCCTTCTTCCCCCTCCCATTCCCAAGTACTTCTGAAGCTTTTCTATAGTGAGTTGTGCCATTTACTTAAGAGGGGATTGCTTACAAAAATGTAAACAAGTGTGGAACCTGGTCTGGTGGATGTACTCACTACTTTATGAGTATCCTAATGAAATTCCTGTATTACATTCCTGATATTTTTGCAGATGAAATATAAGTCACATATTTAACCCATCTTGCCTGTTACAGTGTTTGTGTACAAGAAAGGATATGATCAGTTCAGTTCAGTTTATAAAGCCTGTACAGGAAGAGATGGGAAGCAAATATTTAAAAGCAGTTATAAACTTTATTTGCTTTGTTCTCTGTTTTTCATCATGCTAGTGTGGTGCAGAGAAACAATGACATGGTTTTGATGTAACCTTCCAGTAAGCATTAGGTGGCAGTCGTGTGTTGTATTTGGCAGCTGCTTTGTCGATGGGGTTTTTTAGCTTCTGCAATCTTTACTGCGGTTTAATAAATGGAGAAAACATGTATTTTATTTCTTATAGCTTTTGTAAAATGCTGGTTTACGGTTGTTCTGACCATATGTGACTAAGGGCAGCTGTTGTTTGGACTCTTGAATGCATAGGTGGGATTAGAATAGGGTAGTTTTTGCACAATATTCACTACTTTTCTGACACATAGTATCAGTGATGATGTTAACTGCAAATATTCTGATGAGAAATAAGCTGTTAATGGCTAAATGAGTTTAGTTTTGCAGCCTTTTTCACGAGCTGTTACCATTTCTAAATTTAATAGTACCTATTAGATGAAGTGTGTTCTTCTGATTGTGCTTACAATTTTTTTTATCTTTTCTTAGATAAAAGACAAACTTGGGTTCAAGAGGATGTTGGTAGGAACATAATTGACCTTTCAGCATAGTGGTGTTATTGTTGTTCCAGGTCTTAGACAAGTGTGGTTACCTTGTGACCCTTTTGGAGGTGTTTTCCCTTCATCTTGTTTCTCACAGGTAAAGGATCGCTAGGCGTTTGGAACTGGTGTTGCATTGTATTAATTGGGCAGGATGATCAATTAATAGAAGAGCAGCAAGAAAGTGTTGACAGAACATGTGATCTAATTAGTACCTGATGAACCGTGTAGGCTACAGAACCCAGTGTAATGTTGCTTCAGGGTGGTTCCTGTGCAAGACCTTTGTATGCAAAGTAGGCCTGTGGAAAAGCTAAAAATGAATATTTTGGCATAGTTCTGGTGAAAGAAATCCTCATTGCTGAGAAACTGCACTTTCTACTTGTATAATTGAGGAAAGCTGGGGATACCTAATAATTTCTAGAAGGAGTATGCATAAAAGTGTCAAGCCTGTGTTTTGTTCAAGTCTTGTTATTAAAAGTCATGTAGCCTTTTGTTTGCTTAGGTTTTCTTTTTATGTAAGAGCTGATCTGCAAGTTATGGAAATAGATGGAATAGTTTATAAAAACTAAAACTGTGTCATTTTTCCTGCTTTTTGGAGTAGAATGAAAGAAATACTAGGGCAGTAACATTTCCTGGTTGATTTCCTGATGCCTCATGTGACAAAATGGCAAGGAAAATCATTCTACGAGTAGGTAGCAGCACCACAGCGCTTCAAGGATCCACCCTAACTGGCTTTCTATTGCATGTTAGCTTGCAATAGTTCTTCAGTTAAAAATTTAAGTCTTTTTGGATTGAGGTAGCACTTTGAGTCTAGTGAGTACTGCCAGAATTATGTAGTTACGGGTAATTAGTTTTCTTCCATTCGTTTGTATAAATATATTGGTAATTAATTCTGAATTTTATTCATAAATTCTCCCTTCTCCCATGATAGAAGTTAAATGTTTGTGTTTTAAACAAATGCTGTTTTCAAAAGGAATTCATTTTTTCCTGTAGTTCAAGCTTGTTTTATTGCAATAAGCCACTCCCTGTTCTAAAATGCTTGTATTGAATAAACCACTTTAGTTTTTGTACAAGACTCAAGTAGGTTTTTCTTTCATCTTGCCCTAATGCAATAATTTCAGCAGGGGAAGTTGGAAAATGGCTTCGTTGTATGACCTTTCAGTGAATGCCACAGGGTGAGGGCCAAGTGCATGTTGGTCTCCTTTTTTCTTTACCACCACCGGTGGCTAAAACATGTCCTTGTCTTAAACTTAGTTATCCCAAAATTCAAATTCCAGTTTAATAAACAATTTCATAATTCAGTCTGTGTTCTGTTTTAAATCCATCACAGAATGGATTCTGCAAGAAAACAGGAGTTCAGACCTAAAGGATAATAGTGAGTCTGCATAGATTCTAATCTATGTATCCTGCTTGTAACCACAGTAAATGATCATTTGGAATCAGTGTGCTTGATTGCTGTCACATACATAGTGTAGGTAATACGTAATACGTGCGTTAATTCTATTACATACTGATAGTGATTTGTGGCTTAAAGTATTTGGTGTGACAATGTATGTAAAATTAGACAAAGTGTTAAGTTTAAATGTAATTCTATAGGTCCTAGAGTTACACGGTTCCTTTTTTGTCTGTGTCCAGCAGGAAAACTGTTCAGCTTTCTATTTTGGTTCTCTTATCAACTGATTTGGAATTTTCAGTTCATGCCTCATAATTTGATTTAAAATATTGCTACAAGCCTTATAATGACATAGTATAGAGCTGGAAATGTGAAGCTTTGTGGGAGTGTGGGGTGGTGAGGAGAACCCGCTGTCCTATACCGTGCTAGGCTTAGCTGTAGTGTTTCAGACATGCAAGTTTAATATCTTGGATAGTTCTAAACTTCACTTTTTTGAGCCCTGAAACCAATAGAAGCGGAAAGCTTAGTTTTGTGGTAATGATCATGAGGTCTGGGATATCGACCAGCCCCACTTTTAAATTGCCCAAGGACAGAGATTTCAGGAAGGGACCCTTTGTCTATCACCCAGAGTCAGTATGAACTTTGCAGTGGAGGCAAGGTTTTTCCACTACCCATCACACTAGGCTCTCGTTCACAGTCTGCTGTAGGAGACTTCCAGATAGGCACTTGTGGATCAAAGCAACAAAACTCTTCTATTTCCAGATGTGATTTTAGAAAGAGGAGGGGTGCTGCACTAAGCTTAACTGTCCAGATTTGATTCCAAAGCTATTGCAGTTTGAAGACTGAACACTGGCTTTTTGTGGAGAGAAAAAAAAATGAGTACAGAGAATGTCAGCCTACCTTGTTAGATTCTTGAAATTATTTAAAAGGGTCATTGATTTCTTAGATATTTATAGTCATGGCTTAAACATTGTGGTTATGTGGCCAAATTAAGGGATCTCGTTTTAAGAATTGCAGTTTCTTTCTAATAAAAATGTGTCCATGTGGACTGTAGATATCTAGAGAAATTGATGCAATTATATGACCCAATCCAGCCCTTGTTTAGCAGTTAATTTCTCCAGCTTCCTATGAGCATTTGGTCAGATCTGCACAGATTTGGTTGTTGGCTTAAATCTAGCCAAGACTGGTGGTGTCTTAATTGCTACCACAGAGCAACCATTTGGCCTATGCGAGATGAATGTTGTCAAGGTACCTTCTGCAAGGCGGACATTCATCCACTGGGAATGTATCAAGAAAGTTTTCATTAATTGGTCCCTTTGTTGGCATTTGTGGCAGAGCAGCCAAAAACTTGAGTATGAACAGACACTACGTCAGGGGGTGAGATTTATTGGCAAGTCACAGTAAAAACTGGGTTTACTACTTATATTGTAAGCTGGGGCAAAGGACTGACCTTCTAAAAAACAGCCTGGCATTAAACTTAATTAGTCTTTTTTTTTTATCCAAAGGCAGGGAAATGCAACAAGAATTCGGACTGTAATCAGAAAGTAAATAGGAAATAGCTGGTTAATATTTTTCTCCTGGATGTTGACTGTCTTGCAGTTTCTTTTTAATATGATGTGAAGTGTTATGATGAGCTCTGTAGTCTACAGACAAATTTACATGGACCTATGAATACCTCTGTCAGATGAGAACACTTGACAGCTTTTGTCCTGACCTTGCTAGCTTAACCTGTAGATAACAACAATTACAGTGGCTAATGTATGATGATAATGTTATATATAGCTTGAGAAATGTTTTTTAAACATAATTTTTGTGGTCATGTTACCCTGCATTTTGTTGTTTTGTTTGTTATAGTGCAAGGGACAGACTGGTGATGATTTATACATTTTTTGTCTTAGTGCAACACATTTGTTTGTTGCTAAATTTTGATAAACCAAGCCTGTTTGTTAGGATTTCTGTTCTGCTTGCTTGTACCTATTTCATCTTTGTCAGAATTTTAACTTATAATGTGGAGTTGATAATAGTTTAGATTTATTAACTAGATAAAGTGTCATATATTGATTCCGAGAGAGAATTCTGATTCTGAAATTTGAATACATTGCCTCTTCACTATGGAGCTTTTGATACAAGAATAAATAGATGGAAGCTCTCAAATACTGATAATGTGATTTCTTCAAAAGCGTGTGCAGTTCTGGTGAGGAGGCAAAGTCTCATTCTGCTGGATTCCCAGCCATGAGTATGGCAACGTTATTTGAAAATAACAGCTTGGTTTTCTCTCTTCCTCCAGCTGCTTCCAGTGTTTCTCCCCTCTCGTTCTGTTCTGAGCAATGGAGTATCCAATTCTGTGTCCACTTGCTGTCATTAATAAACTCTATCAGTGGGAATGGATGTCATTGCTGTGTACTGCTGTTATCTCATACTATCTGATGCTTATCCATGGTGACTTCCACTTCTGCAGTGTTAATCCAGCCAACCCTTTGCAAACCAATTTCGTGACATTTACCTCTTCTGATTGTGATTCTAATTTCTGTCGTTCATCAGAGTGGTAGCTTCAGCTGACATGGAGTAGCGCTGCATTTGTAAACTTTGGGTTGAATTTCTCTTCCCTGACCATTACAGAGTGTCTTTCACCACTGGATATTTTTTAACATCATTCTTTTTACAAATTCCAAGAGCTACAGTAGTTGTAGTGCAGGTCATGAAAACTGGCTTCCTGTTAACTTTTGCTGTGATGAAAAGTAAAAAGAAAAAGATTATCCATACTTGGCTGGAAATCTTAGTTCTAGTTGCATTACATCAAACAAATACTGTCAGGCTATAAGGCTGTCATAGCTAATACTGTATGTCTAACATGGAGAAACAGAGGATGCTAAGGCGTACTGAGTTAATTGTTAAGTTTAGATGTTAGTATTCTATCATTGACTCTTATTTACAGCTTAGATTTAGTCATTAGATGTAGTTCCTACAAAAGCACAAGTACTTAAATGCATGTAAGTAAAGGAATCCCCTGTTAAAAACCACTTGATTTATTCAGGAACTTAGGGCACATCTCTAGCTTTAAATACGTCTCTTAGTCAAACATAGGCACGCATCCCCTGTTGAAATAAAACAGGAATTCAAGAGTTGTCTCAACTTGTCAGTTTAATTTAGCAAGGTGATTCCAGGAGCCTGTAGATAATTTCAGAGTTAAAAATCTTTAATAAAATCTGATAGTTTAGAAATTTATTATGCTGTAACTTGGTAGTACGGATGCTTAGTGGTTACTTTATGACTCATGATGGTAAGTCCAGAATAGTCTCACTTTTTATTCAATTGTAATAGTTTCATCATTGTCCTGTGTTGGTCTTTACTTTTGACTTTTTAGAACCTTAATAATGGTTTCCCTTACCAAAAAAAACAACAAGCAAACAAACAAAAAAAGAAAACCCTAAAAGGCATATAAGAAGAATAAAAACCCCTGAAAATATTTCCTTGAAAATATTGTCTTGGGAGAGAAGGTCAAGTTTTAATGCAGCCACATCTGGTTCGCCCTTTTTATATTACTTTTTATTTGCTGCTTAGGATTCCTCCTACTGTTTGACAGCTTTGCATGAAATGTGGGAAATTAGGAAAGATAAAGCTGTGGAAAGTGGAGAGTAGTCCTTACTCTAATCCTGGAGGGGAAAAAAAAAAAAAGAAAAGAAAAAAATTGGGAAAATAGAGCTGATCTACTTAATTTTCCTCAGTCAGGAAAAATTAGAATATTTACATTTTAAACATGCTTACTTGAAAGTTGTGTAATTTTAGGGGGAGGGGGAATTCTTTAGTTATCTGTGCAATACATAGTAGTAAATGATAGTACTTTTCATAAATATTTGGAAGAAGTAATAGTTTTCGTAGAAAATAAAGCCACCTGTTTTGATGAATGGAATTGGACATGTGGGGCATCTTTTGTTTTTAAAATGAATACCCCTTATACGCAAGGCAAAATGACCATGATGATGTATTAAGTAATAAATGAGAAGGAATAGTACTTTCTGAACCTTTTTCAAATAATCAGCCTTTTTAATTTGTGATGTGGAAAAGTAGTTATGAGTAAAAGTTTGACTATATTGAGTGGTTTATTTACCATGTATTCCACAGTTTAGCAAGAGATTGCAAATTTAGTGTAAAACTTATCTATGCCTGTGTGCTTCACTCTTTCATTCCCAATAAGTCGAATTAAGTTGATTCTTATTGGGTGTTGTAAATTCCTTTTGAAAAATAACTTCATGAGTGCCAGTAAGAAATGTACATTAAATTGATTTAACTCAACGTTTTCTGCTTGCTTATTTGAATTTGATTAAAGTCAATCAACCCTATTACATTTATTGCATAAAGTTAAGCAACTCGTACAAGTGTTAGGAGGATAGGGACCTGGTAGTGTCTCATCTTGTGATAAGAGAGTTCTTAAGGTTTGTTAGTATGGTTATTGAGACATAATACAGTTACTGACCAAAAGGTCTTTACTAATTTTCAGGGATTAAAGTCCAGGGGTTAATTTTGCAGGGTCCAAACTTCATGGAGTACAAAGTAGGTAGAAATAAAAAATACAGCAGTTGAATGTGCTACAGTGTGTTCCAAATTCTTACACAAACCCTGTGGGTGAAAGCTATGTGTTGTACACTGAATAAGTAAAATGATGACTGTATAAATCAAATACATGATAGAACTCAAGTAGTTTTCAGGGTCTACGCTTTATTTGGTGAACATAACAATATAAACACTGTATTTTTCCCAAGACCAAAAAGGTTTGCTCACTTGCTTGGTATCAAAGCCAATAGATTAGAATAATGAAATACAATTCATTTACTTAAACTAAGGTGTTCCATGATACTTACACAACCATGAACTGAACCTGTATCTGTGTTTTTAGAGCGTATTTGTCAGGTGATAAGTACAGTCTGATGCATATTAAAAATAAGACAGCTAAATACAGTTGTTTTAGAAAGGCATAATACTGATACTGTAATTGAAAAGGTCAGCAGGTTAAGTTTGCTTTCCTGCAGCACTAAAAAATTCACCAGGTCTCCAACAGACAACGTTTAAAGTTTTTTTCATTTAAGCTTTGGACTGTTTTTTAATGTTCACAGTAACTACAAAGCATCATCTGCTATAAACTGATATAAATTCCAGACAGTCTTTAGTAATGGAAATAAGTTAGAAATTTACTTCTACTAGAGGTTAAAAAAAAAAAAAGGAAAACTAGACTGGGCAGACATCTCTAACCTTCTTCCTTTTACCTTCTGTGAGGCTCAGGAAAATATCCTTTATTGTTTTTATAAAAGCCTATTAAGTAGTAATATTAGTAAAAATTAGTGCTGTCTTCAAAAATCAGGATATGTGCTCAGTGAAAAGCTATATTTATGAAAGCATCGCTTCTTAAAAACACTGTTTATGCAGCCAGAAAGATATAGGTAGTTCCTGAGTACACTAATAGAGCTGAAAATAGTGCTCAGGTGGCAGGTATGAGTGACACAAAGATAATTTGCACAGGTTTTGAGAAGTGATATTGCAGGAGACATTGGGTGGCTCTAACATTTTGAGGAAGAACTTATAACTGGATGCACAGAGGGAGAGATGAGCAATAGTTCAGTTTGAGGAGAAGGAGATAGGTCGAGTAGAAAACAGGCTTGTCTGTTTTCATTACAGAACTTGTGCACGGTTGCAGCAGAGATTAACCCTGAAATAAGGCTGAATGGGAAAAGAGGAGGAGGTCAGAAACATGCATCATATTTCACGTCCCTCAGTACAAATCCAAACCCCTGGCTCTGTTGAGGCAGCTCCTATGAAGGGTATAATGGAGAGGGAGGAGCATCAGAAGCAAATATACAGTAACCAAGAATAAGGGAAGATGCCAAACAAGAGTATTGATTGATTAGTGTCTAAAGTACTGATGGAGGATATCAGAGTGCTCTCTGAACTTCATCTATTAGGCTGGTTAACACTTTGGTAAGGTGTCCTGTGGTTGGTGTCTCAGCAGGCTGAGCAGGGCCTAAAAGAACTGGAGCAAGGACATGTTGTTCATTGTCTCAGATGGAGAAGGGTATGAAGAGGATTACAGTGAAAGAGCAGAAGTTTGGGGCTTTTGCTTAGTGTAGACGTAGACTACTAAAAGCATCAGCTGGAATGCTCCGTTTAGAATGAATGGTAGAGAAAATGTGATACTATTTCAATTATTATTGCCATTTAATGTCGGATTTCTTGCAGTCATGTCCTTGAATAACCATTTCTTAACTAAAATGACAGAATTTTGTAGCCAGTGATCCACGACTTTAAATATTTGGAAGGGCTATTGATTCACTGAACTGGAAGAAATTAAAGATGTTGAGGCATATTTTCAAAACCAGAATTGCATGTAGTATCATATCTGATCACGTATATTCTCTTTACTACTTAAATGATATTTTTTTAAAAATGCTAGGCACATGTGATGCAGCATTCAATCTGCCTGTGATAGCCCTAACTAAACATTGGTGGTATTGTTTGAATCATCTGTGTGTAATACTCAGAGAGCTGCTAGCACTTAAAGCACCTCCTCTTGTTCCTGTGTTGTGCTCCTCTGCATGTACCTATTTCTGCTTGTGGTAGTCATTCTCTCTAGGTAAATTGTCCATAAGACCAATGATTCCATCAGCAAATTACCCAGAAAATGCCGTCAGTGTGCATGGTGACATTTGTGCCACTGGTGTTTTGTTGCCATTTCAGTGGTCTAATTAAATTGGCAGTTTTCTCTTGTGCCCAGCATCGTTGTCTCCCTTCCTTTGGCACCTTACCTCAGACCTTCTCCTTTTCTCTGTCCTTTTAACTGAATATCAAATGCATTATTGATTGCTCCTCTTCCACCCTCCTCACTTTCGCTCCCCTCAACTTTGTTTTTTCATCTTTCTGTTTGTTTGTGTGATGGGCAGTATCATCCAGACAAGCAGAAGGCAGATGTGCCAGCAGGAGAAGTGGAGGAGCGTGTACAGAGGTTCATCGAAATCGATCAAGCATGGAAAATTCTAGGGAACGAAGAGACAAAAAAAGAGTATGACCTGCAGCAGCATGGTAGGTCCCTGCCAAGGAATGCAGTAGTGGCAGCCGCTCTTTAAAAAAGCAGGGTCTGAGAGTGGTAGTTAGATGGTATTTTAAAATGCTGTTTATTGCTGAGCCAAATGTTTCTTTCACTCTTGTCCTGCTTTCAAATGTGGATCCATTATTTATAGCTTTTGCTACACGTACGTTAGTGAAAACACTGGATTACTTCCAACAAAACATTAGGTGGCGTTATTCCTAATAATTTGAACAAACATGAAATTTATACTAATTACAGACCTTTTTATTTTATTAAGGCAGCTTCATTAAGTGACCTTAATTTTAAGTCTTATCTTACATTTTGTTGCAAGTATCTTAGGTACAGGTATTAATCCTTTTATACCTAGTATTTAATGTGTGTTTATAAGCACTTGAGAATCATTAAAGACACATTCTTTTCAGTTGTGTGTGTTATAGTAGCTTTCATTATTCATCTGTAGACTAAAACAGTCTTTTAAAGCAGGTTTATAAATAATACTCAGATATAACACATTAACTAGGCAGCTCTGGCATGCATTTCTTTTTATACCTCTCAGAAAATAGCTTCTTAAAACAGTGACAGGCTGTTGTGAGAAAGAAAGGGGGGAAATGTAGGTCAGGTCTGTCACACATGGGCTACCATTACATGAAGTGATAGGCTGTCTTTCTGCTCTGGCCTCAGGATAGGAGTCCCTCAGCCTTCCATTAGAACCTTCAATAAATGTATATCCACCCTACATGTTAATGGGGGGGAGTCAATAATAGTGTATTGCCTGTGGGGAAAACACTCAGTTGCACTCTGCAGTAACACACTCTGGTCTTGCATTGACGTGTAGCCACCACCACTTCTGAATGTGTCTGATAAAAGCCCGCTGTCTCTGCAGCTTGTTATTGAATTCTCTTCCATTGTACACTGGCACACCATCAGACCCTTCTCTCTTGTGCTGATTTTTAACTCCCCTGCCGCTGCGGGTACCACAACTTACAGACAAAGACTTAGTCATTCTGGCAGATATGCATTACTGCTGGATAAAAAGAGCGATACATAATTGTATATACCTAGTATGAATTCTCTAGTTAGATAATCTTGTATTTCACACTTTGTTTGGGTTTTGGAAGAGAGGGTGGAGGGGTGAAAACAGAATCATTGAAGAAATAGTTTAAAAGGATGGGGAAAAAAATTGGATGTTGCGCTGATTTGTCACATAAACAGGATTAAGGTCCAACATAAACACATTTTCATCTCAAATTTATTTTTTAAATGCCTGAATGTGATGTCAGAAGAGGAATTTCTGCTACCCAGTGCTCTCATCCTATTGTACTCCTGGCACTGTCATATCAGCTGTGTCTTCCGTTGTCACAAATTGTACATGCACAGGAAAAAAGAAATATTAGAGGTCACGTGAGAAACCTTCTCTGTATCTAGTGATTTTTAAATAAAGCTTAAATACAGAGTTCCATTTCACTTGGGTCAAGTTAATCCACTGAAGTTGAGAGCTACATCAAGATTTAGTAAGTAACTTTGTTTTCCCATGGAATATAAGGACATTACTATAAATTAGTTTTGACAAAACTCATTCCAAAGTATTTTAAAGGTTACCTATATTTCCTGAGGTTCTTTTGCATGCAGATGAGGTCTTCAAAAAGTCACTTGAAGATCCTATAAAAAAGACTTAGTAAATTAAGAAAACAAATTATTTATTTACACAGGTATTTGGTAATGGAATAGATGTATTTTAATATAGAGGGTGCCATTCACAGGGGATCAGGTGTTTCAGACTAAGCCACATGTAACACGCATGTGCAGTATTGTTGCATTCTTTGCAGTGTGTTCCCTGGCAGCAAAATGATGGTGAAATAAATTCTGGTTCTTTGAATGCTTGTCAAGCTGCTTCTAAAGTCATGATTCTAGACTAAGTCGTAGACACTGCTGTAAAAGCTTACACAAACAAAGGAACGGAGACAGCAGCTAAGGGGAATAGTGATGAGGGAGATAATACAGCGAGCTAGTAGGACTGTGAGGCCCAGGAAGCAGGATCTGAAGGATGCCAGCGTGCACATGTGCCTGGCTACAAGTCACTTGCACTGTAGTCCTCTTCCCAAGTCACAGATTATTTGTGTTTACCTTCTTGTGTTATACTAACTAAATCTTAATTACTTGACTCAGAAACTCAGTGGCCAGAGACGTTTCAGGAAGCTGAAAGTGTGGGGCTCTATGGTTTTAATTTCCTGCTTGTTTGAATCGTTGAGAATAACAAGTGAATGTGCTTTCATACCTTAATAATGCTTTTCTCTGAAGGTATTGCTATGCTGTCCTACTTATTTCTCTGTGCCTTCAGGCCATAGTATTAAAGAGGAAAGGACAAACCCCAAACCATTTAGAAGTTTGGCTGAAATACTCTTCCAGGCCTCTCTGGTCTGGAAATTGGAGAACTATCTTTTTCCATTTTGTGAAAATATTTCAGTTCATTTCTTTGTCATATCTTTCATGACATATAAGAATATCCCGTTATAATGCTAAAGGGTTTTGCTTTCAGTCTGGGGGGGCAAGGGGGAGAGGCCAGAGAGAAAAAGTAAAACTTAGGGGGTGGAAAAAAAAAAGCTGCATAACAATTTACCTATTAAGAATGGACTTTTTTTTTTTTTTTTCCTCATTAGAGAATCCCAGACTGGTTTGGGTTGGAAGGGACCTTAAAGCTCCTCCAGTTCCAAGCCCCTGCCATGGGCAACAACACCTTCCACTAGATCAGCTTGTTCCAAGCCCTGTCCAACCTGATTGAATAATGAACAGAAAGGTTGCAATTAAAATTAAATCACTTAATGTAGCAAATAATTCAAAGGTAGTCATGGGATTAACACTAAAACCAGTTGCTCTGTTTTGGGGGCAGAGGGTGCAGAAATTCTTTTAAGAATCTAGGGAATCTTCCATGTATGGCTCCAGTGAGGTTCTATGCTGGATAATATGTTTTTACATGATGATGGACAGAGGTATCCATAGAGCCCGGGTGTTTATAGGGTGGGGGTGTAATCACAAGGAGGAGTTTTCACATCTCAGGACATACCTCCTTTTCATTTTCACATTTGGAATTACATTTTTAGAAAAATATTACAGATGCATTTTTCATCCATGAATAGATATTCCAGCATCATTTTTTAGTTCTTGCTTCACTTCTTAGATTTCAAGGCCAGGCTGGATGGGGCTTTGAGCAACCTGGTTTAGTGGAAGGTGTCTCTGCCTGTGGTAGGGGGGTGGTTGGAAGTAGGTGAGCTTTAAGGTCCCTTCCAACCCAAACCACTCTGTGATTCTATGTGAGAAATTACAAGTCCTAACTGGAATTGCTACTGTTGCAGCTTCCGCTGTTTGTGTCTGAGGAGTCTGGTTCCATCCACTATGTATCTTCCCTTTAGTCAGTGAGGCACAAGAAAAACCTTTAGTTAGGCTAAAATATCTGGTCACTAATTCAGCTTTCACTGGCAATACCAATCTTCTTTAAAACCTGAAAAAAAATCTTTGAGGAGCTGTCCTCACTCGAAGTTTCTGCTGCAGGTTTGGAAAGGGAGGCTTACACAGGTGTGGTCATAAAGTGGGAAAATGAAAACCCAAGCTAAAGAAACGGTAGCTGCTTCTCCCCCTGCTCCTTCCCTGTTCCTCTCCTAGTATAGTAAACTGAAAAGGCTGGTTTAGAGATGGTTGCTTCCCCATTGATCCATCATTCCCTCCTGCTCTGGCAATAAAGTGATGATACTGTATTAGATACCAAGATACTTTACATAATGTGATAAATAGGATGCCAGAATAACCTTACAGATTCCCTAAGAGTAAGCAGGAGAAGCGAGACAAGAATCTACAAAAATGCTTTCAGTAGCAGGAATGGCAATTGAACACCTTCCCTACCTAATTATAAGAAAAGAAAACAATTAATGCAGCATAGTTCAGTGGTTCCTTGTTAAGAAAATTCCTTCTTTTAAAAAAAAATTCAGACCAAAATAAAGATCTTCCCATGGCTATTACTTCAGGCTTTTCATTCTGCCAGGTGCTACTTGTGAAGGCACAGAAGTATGTATTCCTTCTCTAGCCATGGATTTTTAGGGCTGTAGACCCTCAGCTAGTGCTGGAACACAACCCTTGTTCATAGTTCTTTGGAGTTAATTCTGATCTGCACTGGCTACGAGTCAAGCAGTATTTATTTTATTTAACAAATATGGCTTTTGTTATGGAAATTCTTAATGCATGACTTTTTTATCATTTGCAATTGAAGTAGGCATGGTTAGTTTGAATTAATATGAGAGACTAGAACGTCAGTAATCATTTAAAAACTAAACAGTCTATTAGAAGAAGATGACAAAGACATCCAGGTTTTGAGAACTGTGCAGATTTTGATACCGAGTAGGTACTATGGACAGTATTTGATTGAATATACATATCTTGAATTTTTATGAATTTGAAGACTGTATGACTGATAAAAAGCTAGAAAAATCTTTAAGTATTGCGACTATTTTTACTATTACCATAAACTGTTAAAAGGGTGAAATTTCCACTCACTGCTTGCAACCCTTTCCCTAAAACTCTGCCTTAAATAGCCCAAGAAATATTTATTGTATCCTCAAGTGAAACTTAAATACCTTTCCTCTTTTACAATTTCTGAATGACCCAGCAAGGGCTCTAGTAAAGCTTTACTGAACCAAGCTGCTAATAGTTATTTAATGTTGTTCTTTAGCCTGAAAGAATCTCCGTAGATTTTTCCTTTTAATCTCTTTGAATTGCAGGCTCATAAACCTCTCTGATGAGCCTGCCAGTGTTTTCTGAGATCCTGCAGTTGAGACAATGGAGCTGCAGAATCCTTTCAGTTCTTGTTGTCAGACAAATCCAATAGATGGCAAAGCCAGGCAGGCTGTACTTGTGAATTAACATTTGTTTTTCAAGCTATTGTAGATAACCAGGACTTCACAATTTCCCCTGTATGTACAGGAATGTGTTTTACATAGTACAACTCAGTACACAGAGTTCTGCAGGTTGAGTAGGCGTCATGTGTGAGTAAACCTACCCTGTAACTCAGCACTGGTAACAATACCAGTCTTAAATAACTTTCCTTCTGGCAAAGGAGTGAAAAGCAGATACAGGTTTACTTCACAGAACCACCAGTGAGAGAGCCCTGGTTGTAATAATAATGATAGAGATGAAATAAGGAAGAATATTAGTCACTAACACGCTCTGTGAAAACCATTGGTTTGCAGTTCTGCTTGTAAACTCTCCAAACTCACACTGGGCTGTGCCTCTCTCTTTAAATAAGTGGCTGCATCTATTTCTGCTGGGTTCTGTATTTAATGGGTGAACTAGAAAGTAAAGCTTTGCTCAACTCTGGAAAGTAAGCTTCTCCTGCCTGCATGAGGGAAGCAGATAAATGCAGCATATAAAACTGACTGACGAGGGTTACTGGATTATGTGCTGAATTTGGAGACTTACTCAAGTCAAGAGTACTAATTAACAGTTCACATTTTTTGAGATGGCCCATAAGCCAGTTGTCTTTCAGACTGGAGCATCAGACTGGGAATAATAATCTCAGTTCAGTCTGGGAATTATGTAATTAATTTTGCTTATTTATTTTTTCTTTTCAAAATTACAACTGCAGTAGTGAATTAGAAAACCTTGGTTGAAATTCTGCTCCCAAGCCTTAATATTGTACTATGTTTGGAAGAGAGTGTAGATTTTCCCATAGCTTTCCTCTTCATTACTTGAATAGCTGAACCTAAATGATTCAATGATTTGTGAGTAACTTTACTTTAAGCATAATAACCTCATCAGCTTGCGTCTTACCAGTTCTTTGGTGAGCATATGGTTCACCTGCCCTTTTGCATTTCCTGCCGGTAAGACATGACCCAGTCCTCCACCTCCAATCCTATATAACTTGTTCTATGTGAAATCCCACTTTAAGACTTAATATTTGACAGTTGGGGTTTGTTTTGTTTTGTGTTTGTTTTTTTTTAACTGGCCTTAAATGTCTAATTTAAAACCCCAAATGTATTAACTTATTAACTCTTTGCCACACACATACATAAGATTTAGCTAAAATGCAAAGGGTTCATTTCACTACTGGCAAGTTACATTAAATCTTCCACCTATGATACTCTGCTCTGATGGAGCCATGCACTCCTTTGTTGTAAATTAGGAATCTTACTTGCACATAGCTTGCTTTACATAGTTAATGTGTGAAATCAACTGATAGTTAATTAAGCCAACTCATATATGTCTCTTCCGAGTCACTATGTCACTGATAACTCATCCCACATTTGGTATCATTTTTTGGCAGTTTTTCTGGGATATTAGCGGAGGAGATAGCTGCAAGGTCTCTTTTCAATCCAGAGCAAAGAGAAGCTACATAGAAGAAGCTCGGAAACATTTAGAATACCCTACAATATAGTGATTAGGTTGGGAATTAAAATAACAAAACAATCTGGGCCTCTGCCTTTTTCAGCATGTACTTTCACTGCCAACTGAATTTCCACAGAAAGCTGTAGACAATACCACATGCTCTAGAAAGCTTGATGTTACCAAACTTATCAATCTTAGATTCATTGCTTCAAGAGATGGAGCACCTACTTTCTCAATAACAACTCCATTTAAACTTTAAGTAAGTGCTAAGCTTTCAAGTCTTGCAAAATCTAGGGCATTTCTGTGTATGTGCTAAAGATGCTTTTAGGTATTTTTGGTTCTTCAAAATGCAGCATTTGGGGAGTTGGAGCTTACAGGCAGCAGCTGGGAGGTTTTGTGTAGCAAATTGTAAGGGGTTTCTGTCCTTTATTGTACACCAAATATGAATGTGCTGATAAATTGTTTACTGGGGGGGTTTACTTGGCTTCCCCTTTCTAAAGGAGAATGTGTTGCCTAAGAGGGGTTGTGGGGTCTCCATGTGTGGAGATACTTAAAATCTAACTGGCTGTGATCCTGGGCAGCCTGCTGTAGCTGACCCTGCCTGTGCAGGAGGATTTGATCTTGAGAAATGCCTTCTGACCTCAGCCATTCCCTGATTTTGTGACAGGTACAGGTAAGCAGGTGTTCCCAATTCCAGCTTGTGGAGTTGTAGTTACAGACAGGCTTTTAAAAGGTTTTATCAAAACTAAATTTTGTTCCTAGTTCACATAATTGTTTGGGATGTGTGGAACTGCTGTTTTCAGTCATGCCTTAATTTCAAGAATGTGGCTTCACCTTTTACTTCTGGGTACAGCAGAACATTTTTCAGCTTATGCAGAGACATGGAAACTAAAGTTTTAGAGAACTGCATTTTTAATTGACTCTCTAGTAGGAACCAGACATGACTGCTGGGTATGTAAAACTAGTCATTGATCAGGAAGAAATAAGGATCTGTTGTTATCAGGGTTGAACATGTGCCATGTTTTCTTTATAGAAGATAATCTGACAAAAGAATGGCCACTACATGCACAGATTTCCCTTGAGGATATGTCCTGGAATGAAGGTACGAGTGCCTTAATACTTGTTCCCAGTGCCTTTCACTGTCACTGCAGAAGTATTTATTTTTTTTTCCTACATCTTATACCATCATTTTGTCTCTAAGTTCTACTGTTTTGTATTTTCTCAGCTTTTTAGCTGTTCTGTTCTCTATGATTACCTGAATTGGAACTTAAGTTTCTGTAGTACTTATTTTGCATTCCTCCTCTATTTCCCTGCCCCACTTGCAGTACCACTTTTCACTTAGCTCTTTCCTTGTTGTATAATTGAGTGGTTAGATTTCCAGATTCTTCTCAGATCTCTTGTGCATCTTTTGGCTCTTTCTATGACGGCAAAATTTCAGGTGTTTTCATACAGATTTTTTTTCTAAATATTTTCGTAATATCTGTGTGTTACTTCCCTCATGATACTCCAGCTTTTATCATTTAATTGCTTTTTAAATTAATGGCTGAGGGGGTTTGGTTTTGGGGATTTTTTGTGTTTGGTTTTGGGTTTTCTACCATTTCTTTAAGCAGTGAGGGGAAAATCCTGTCAGCTTTCCTTTCTTCTGTTTTACATCTGTTTTCTGGGCTAGCATTCTGGTTTGGAACCATCCTTGATCTGTTGTTATTTCTGACTAACAGCTCTATTTTTTTCTCTTAATATCTGTTTCACTGATGTGCACCTTTTTATTAATTGCTTTTGTAGAGAGACCACATTGACCCTGGCTGGCTGGTGTAAGAATACTTCACAGTCATTGAAACAGTTTAAGAGTAGATTTATCTTTTGAGCAATAAATGGTACCCCAGGTACCGATACCTACAATCCAGCAATGAGAGGTCATTTGTTATATTAAGATCAGCTTTGTGAAGAAAACCCAGAATAAATTCTTTATTCTTCTCAAGCACTAAAGGCTTTTTTGTTTTCTTTTTGGCAGATGAACAATGTTACACTCTCCCATGTCGATGTGGCGGGAAATACACTGTCTTCAAGAATGAAATCAAGGACGTATCTTTGGTTTGTTGTGACACATGTTCACTCGTAATCGAGATCCTTCAATGACTGTTTCCATCAAGCACATGAAGAGTTACAAATTTGTAAAAAGACTGGACAAATGGGGGACAGCATCTGCTAAAGGAATGTATGCTAAAGAAAAGGGGACAGGACAAGTTCAATTAGGCTTAAGAAAGGAAACATGCACATTAGCTAACATAGCTCTGCAGATATGAGGCTTGGTTTTCCTTCTGCAGCTAAAGAGCTAGTTAATAAAAACCTCCAGAACAGAACACTGAGTTCTGTACAACGGTAATATATCTCATGATCTAAAGGACATTTCTTTCCTAGTAAACAATGGAGTAGCTTCTTTCAGTCTCAGTCTGTATCAACTCTAGCCCAGGTCCCACCTCTTAGGTTAAATCCTTTTAACAGCTCAGATGACAAAATTTAATTAGCACCCATAGATGTGAGAATGCTTTGAACATAATAAAAAGTAAGGTGCATTAATGGGAACATTTTCTATTTCCATATTAAATATTTAACTTCAGTATGGAAGTCCTCAGAAGGACTTGAGCCTTGGAAAGAGGTGGCAGAGACTTGCAGGTCAGGCAGGCTGATTCTCTTAGTAATACGTAGCAGGTCCAGTGGCTGTGCACATCTGACAGTGCATCTGCACTGGCTTTCCAGCTTGGAGAAGGAGCAAGTTTTGAACTCACTGTCTCCATCTTGAACAAATGCAGCCTTCATTCCTTAGGTAAAAAATAAAGAGGAAGCCGGGCTCTGACCCCTACAAGGCACACAGGCCTCTGGGTAACTAAACCCTACAAAACTCCTGTGAGCAGATCCAGAACCCCCACCATTACTGTTTTCAGTCCTAATCCTAGCAGACCACACTACTTCCTACTGTAGGCACAGCCTATGTGCAGCTCTGGGTGCATTGTGCCTTTTTCATCCCTTGTTAACAGTCAGTGCTAACCTTGGCTTGCAGCAAAACCCAAATCTTTCTAATAAATTCAAGCACTTACTGTAAACAGCCAGAGGAAATGGTAAGAGGCAGGTTTTGTTGATGACAGCAGTGTATCATTCCCACTTTCGTTAGATGTAATCTCAGAAAGAGACCTCCTTATCAAGTCATACTTGTGTTTATTCTAAACAAAAACAGTTCCATTAATTTTAGTAGAAAATACTAGGAAAGCTGGCAGTAGTCACTTAAATCTTTTAATCATCCAGAAATCTATGGCCATTGGGGCTTGCACGTAGAAATCCGAAGTCATTCAGAGGCCATATCTGTGAAATAAAATACAGTTACAAGAAATTTTAATCACAACTCAAAAGTTCAGTTCAATGTTGTAATCATTTTATTAACTATAATTTTTCAGCTTTTTGGGTGATGGTATGTGAACTTCTCTCACCTGCATGTTTCCTTTCCTAGAAGCGACAAATGCTGTATATCAGGAGGAATCATCATTCCATGGCAGCCATAGACAACACTAATTTATTCACAGTGTGCTTTACTGGGGCCTCACAAATTACAATATTCTTTCCAGTCTTTGAAATAAATACATTCCTAGAATGTCTTTTGAATTCAAAGTTTTCTACCTTGTAAACCTCTTAACTTAAAAGACAGAGTATGTATTTTGATCCATCTAGGAGAAGGATACCACAAAGGTTACCTCTGGATGGGCATTTGGACTACAAACACCAGACCCTGGAATAAAATTCCACAGACTTGTAGATAAGCTTATCCCATACAAAAAGGTATAAAGGGGTGGAGTGCCTGACACCATCAGGGGCTCTTCAACCAGGGGGGGCTCCTCTGAGAAGGGGACTGCTATGTAAAAAAGGAGCACAAATCATGACAAAGTATAAGTGTCAGAAAATGATGCTCACCAGCAAGAGAAAAACCTTCTCTTCAGAAATTACCTGTATAGCTGTTCATACACCTGAACGTTCCCAGGAGTACTGTGCTCTTAACATTCACTAATTACATGTTGGCTGGTCTTGGATACAAAACAAAAGAAAATAATAGGGAATCAAGGACATTCTTTTATGCTTTGTCCTTTGTCTCCCTTGACTGTGTCTCCTCGCAACACTTGTTTCAAAGGTGGCACAAGGGGATAGCAGGAAGAAGGGAAAGAGATGATGCTGAAGAATGAATGCCCTCAGTGACTCTAGTCCCATAAAAATCACACAGCCACTGCTCAACATGAAGTGATCTAGACAGAGAAAGAACTCTTTAACGGAGTTCATGGAACAGCCACAGTACAGAAGGAGCCTTAGATTTGTTTTAAGTATTGTTTTGACAATTTCATTTCAAATTCATACAGTAATCTTAGTGGTAGAGTTAGAACAGAAATGATGCTTTATCTAGTCTGCACGCAGGAGAGAATGTGAGAAACAGTACTAGTGGTTGGAAATAAGATGGAACAAGCCTCTTCTGTGAAACAAAGACATGCTGCTGTGTGTAGTAATTTGCAAGTCCAAGTTATAACAGAAGTTGACTGTGGCTTATTTGTTCAAACTGGCTAGTCCAATTAGCAGTTATTTCCCCTTGCCTTCGTTGGTTTGGCCTACATGTATTTGATCTGATAGATGGGGGATGAATGGGGGTAACTAGCTCTTTTGAAGATACACGACAGGTCCATTTTAGACATGGAGCCTAAGCCCAGGGAATGCACCAGATCTCCTACCTAGGGGAGGATGAAGCTCGAATTCTGTCACTGTGGGACTCCCTCAGCCTCTACTGAATCTGCAGCAGCCTTTTCATGGAATTAGCTAACCTCTCAGAGCGGCATGGAGAAAAAGGGGCAAATATAATTAAATGTCATTAGTTCTGATTGGGTTAAACACTGTTGCAGCCAGCATTGGTGCGCATCTTAGGTCTGAACTTCACTGGTAAGCCACACAGAGTATTACCATTTATGTTTTGCCAAGAATAGGATGCCTGAACAAGCCTGGTATAAGCTTACTCTCTTCTGTCGAAATCCATGACTTCCAAATAGATTTGGGTTTTTGCATACATTACTGAAAACATAACTTAGCATCGAAAGCCACTGTTACTATCTTCTCCTCCAGAATGCACTTTAAGATGAAGTCACATAAGCTTCCATTCTGGAGGCAGTAAAAGATTTTACATGAAGGAGAAGCTAAACACCTAGCAGACTACATTAAAAACACATGTAGGTTTCTTGGCCAGTGGTCTCGTTAGCTTCCACCAGGCAGACTGGCTGTGTTCTGCTGCCTTTCAATGTAATGTTCAGCAGCAAGACATAAGAGCAAGATCATTGTATTCTAATGTGAATTACCATCAACAATCCAAATTATAAACACTCATCTGGAGAACAAACTCATTTTTGCTTTTGTTAGGCACCATATACTTAAATCTCATTAAAATGTTAATAATCACTACTCTGTGCACTGTCATAAAATAGCTGCTATAAAATTTGCTTAATTATTTTGATTAAGTATCAAGTGATTGTGTACTATCTTTTTAAACAGACAATATTCTAGAGTCCTAAAGCACTTCTTCAGTATGGAATATCTGCGTGTAAGTTCCACTCATTTTACAGAGTTTGCTGTGTGCTAAAATTCAGGGTTCAGTCTCATCAGTCACTTCACTCAAGTCTCAAAATTACAGCTGTCCACAGACACAGGTTCTTAAGAAATAATTTGCTAACAGTCCCCTTAAAGTAGTAACCAGTTGGTTTTTTCCATACTAGTGTATAGTCGGAAACTTTTTTTTCAGTTGGATTATTAATACCACATTTTCATAAAGAGGGCCATCAGCATATTAGCATCATTTGTATTTTAGCAGTTAGCAATCCAAGCTAAAACCTGGGTCACACAAATAGCCATATTAGAATCAGTGTTCTTCCTCTGGTGTACAAGGTTAAGGCAAACAATATAGATTACGAACAGAGAGCACTCAATAAACACTAGGGAAGAACTCAAGGCAACTGCTATCCAGACAGAACAGAGATCAGACAGAACTTGGTGGTGGTGCTGAACAGGACATGTTATTTGAGGTTTAGTAAACAATTAGTGAGGTTATTTTGAAAACTTTCAAGTTTTGTTCATTAAAACTGTAAATTAAATCTATAAATATTAAATTGCATGTAATACAGCTGTGCTGAATTATGTGTTTGTGGCTGTGTTTCAATATATGGAGAAGAGTTTTCAAACCCTTATTCTAAATGGCACCATTTTAAAGCTAGCTTTCTAAAAGCTGGTGCATAAGTCTATAATACAAACTCCCTTTTTCATTAGATTAAACTTTTTATGGAGAGGAAATTGTGTTAGTTTCTTCTTTTTGGTAAATGAGAAAAATTAATAGGGCAGATAATATGAAAAAATAATTTAGTGTGAAGTAAAGCTGTAGAACTGTTGAAACGGAGGAGAAACTGTGGAGGTTTAGACAATCCAATTTTAATTCAGAGCTTTTTTTTTCTTAAATACAAATGTGGTGGACAATTATGGTGGCAGAGATTTGACTTTACTGTTAAGGGTCTTTCACAGATTTAGTTTAAGTAGCAGCAAGGCTAGTCTACCTGTCTAAAGTGTATGAAGGATAACCTTACCCTCCATTTTGTATTTTGAACTATGCTTTCCAAATTATAGCAGTGAAATATGGAGCTGCCCTTTCCTACCATTTTGCAAAGGCAAGGATTGAATTAAGGTTGGAATGTACATCTGTGCAGTAGGGTATATGGGGGGAGGAGATTATGGGTGTGTTTTTATCAGGTTTGGATGTGCTTGCAAAACAACTCATCTATTTTCAGAGGCAGTTTCAGCTCAAAGAGTGCTGCTCAGAAAAACCCCCACTGCCACTGAATTATCCTTTACAGCAAGTGGCCACTGTGCTCAAGCTTTCCTTCACATTTCTTTGGCCAGCCAGTTAGGGAGGTAAGTTTTAAATACCTAATAGGAACTACAAATGCAACTGTTTTTAGATACTATAAATATACATACCTTAAACCAAATGCGTCCTCTTATCAGTCCATAAGGAACAGGTCCATAGCACCTGGAATCTGTAGAATTCCTGAGATTATCACCTTCTAACCAAACATGTCCTTTAGGCACCTATGATTAAGCAAGATTGCAATGTAAAAAGATAGAACAGAATGGTGTTGAGCACAGTTTGCCTTACAATGTATTTTCTGATTTCTGTGTTCTGTATTTCATGACTGTATAAGGAACTAGTTTTTTATTGAATCTATTAAGACACAGTGCCAGATCTGGAGGGTGGAGTGCTCCAAAGTATCTGTTTTATCATGTGCTCAAAAACCAATGGTTTGCAACAAAAAATCCAAAATGAAGATGTAAGAGGTTAGAGCAGTGTGACAGGGTCATTAATTTAATAGACTTCAAAAGAGGTCATTAGGATGTTGACTGAAAATCTGCCCTCCTGTCGCAGTAACAGCATGAACAGGGCAGCCACACACTCATCAACATCCTGGGGCCAGCACCAAGGCTAGACCTGTTAGTAGAGTCATGATGAACTAACTGGTAATTGATTGTGACATCAATTACGAATAATCTCATCATTTTATCGGAGTAGGCTTGTCAAAGTTCTAATTAAGATCACAGTTCATTCTATGTGCAGGCAGAATCCACAACACATTATATTGCAATAATGATGATCACAAAACAGCAAATCCCTTTTCATAATTTGAAAATTAATGATGGTGACCTTATACTATATGACAAAGACCTTTCATTGCCTATATATATGTTATACATTAACTATGTAACATACCACAGATTGATGGCAGTCACTGACTGACTCAATGACAGAGAAACATGAGAGTATAAAGCTTTCATATATGAAAAAGTTGTTAGAGTCTTAAACTAAGATTTCCTCTTTAATTAATAACCCCTTACAAGTGACCAAATAAAATAGTAATTATTTTTCTAATCTGTTTTTGTTTCTAAAATTCTAAATTGGGCTGAAAATTTAAAAGTAGCAACATTTTCCCAAGGTAGGTAATATTTAAAATGGACTTCCGGTTAACATACATTTTTCCAAAACCACGTACTTGAAACATTACTATGCCCATAATTCAGAGAAAAAAATGTGGAAACAAAAAAGCAAATAAAACTCAAAGTTTGAGCAGTATAAACATGAATGGTTTAGAAATAAGCCACATGGACTTGTAAATACCATAGTCTACATAGACAGAATTCCAAGGATAATAGATAAATTAAAATAAATAAAATAAAAGTAAAACTAAAATAAAATACCACTCCAGTAGTGAAGTTTGGCTGTAAACCATTAAGAATAAAAACAGGCTCCCCAGAAAACCATTTGAGGAGAATGCAGCTGCAGTGTAATTGTTTGTACTTGCAGGTATTTGGCCAGGTAATGCTTTCGGGAACCTTGTCTTTAAATGAGCCTTTTAGGCTTTTGCTTAGTGATGCTCCTACCCATCTGTTACCATGCTAGGATGGTAAGAGATCACATCACCCTGGAGTCCCTTTGTTGAGCTGTAGCAAGTGTACAAGCTGCAGATTAAGACCCAATAGTTTGTCTCTTGACAGTTCCAAAGAGAGGTACTCATGGTGGAAAGCACATGCAAGCCTGTCCATCTTCTCCCAGAAACCCCCTGAATTTCTCTGGTATCCAGGAGAGGGGTTTCAGTATGTCAGAGGGCACACATCCCTGCCTCAACATTTTAGAATCTCTATGTATGACCAGCACTATGCCCAAAACCCTTTTGAAACCTACTGATACTGTTTCTTTCCACAGGCTCCTGTATAAAGGAGGGGTGCCTTGTTTGTTTTAAACTGATCTGTTTGTTTTGTCAAGGTCCTCTGCTTCTTGTTTTTCCCAGTCCTTCAGTACAGGCATTCCACATTGGGCCACCTTTCTTTTTTGTAGGCTTATCAGATTGCTAATGTGTGCACAGAAGAGCATCCTCTGGGAAGACCAGCTGATTTCGGGGAGATGACTTTTGGGCCTCCTCCTACTCAAGCAGCTTTGCAAACAAAATAACCAGCCAAAAGTCAATTTAAAATAAATAATTTTTAAAATAGTTCAGTCACATGTGAACATAGGGTTTTGACATGTCTCTGTTAGAGAATGCGCTGCCATTCTATATTCTTCAGTGTGTGGTATACAGTTGATTTCAAATGTCCAGCAGCTACTGTTAGGTTTGTTGGATATTATTTGCATTGTACCCAGTGCAATAGGTGTGTATTAAAACATAAAGCAGCATTCTGACCTTTCTGTTGCAAACTCTCCAGCATCTACCAAAATTACAAACCATGCATCAAACTACTGTTATTTTGAAAGACTATCTCAGCAAATATACCAAAAGGAGAAGCATAAATTACCATGAAAGGAAGACATATTTTTTTTTTCAGTGAAATAAAAAAGCAAACACACATTAATATTTCATGTTTCCGAAAAAGCCTTGTGTCTTGCCATGTGCTGCTGTTTCACACACAGGACACAATCAGCTCCCCTTCTACTTTACTGGTTCCCATGCTTTCTCACCCTCCCCAGTTCTGGGCAGAAGGTGAAGCTCATCTCTTATTACGTGAAATAAGGACCCACTCTTAACATAAGTATATCCAAACACTTCTAAACCTCCCCATCATTGTTACATGCTCCATAAGTGTAAAAGAATAAAATCAATTGCTTTTGCCTGCTGTGGCTATCACTTCCAATATGACTAATAATTACTTGCCTAGACAAGACGTTCATAGATTGCATTCCAAATGCAACATTTGCAATAAAGTATAAACCTATATCCTGAAATTCACCACTTACAGTAACTTCTGTAGTTCTCCATGGAAGGTATGACGGGACCCTATACCTCTAAATTTGTCCTAAAGAGTACTGTCACAATGTATAATTCATCTAGAGATAATACAGTATAATACCTTTGTATGGTGCCTGTCCATGATCTAAGCACTTCACTACAACCTAAAAATAAGACAAGTAATAAAAATAAGATGAATTAGATGAAAATGTAAACCAAATACCAGTGACAAGCCATAATCATTGATTATAAAAAAAAAATGTTTACACCACTTTGAAATAAACACTAAAGCCAGAATCCTTCAAGGCTTTATGCACCAAACTGTGTCTGGACCACATCACTGATTTCAGTAGGATTACTCACATTGAACCAAATTAACTTTGAGTATCAACCTTTGCAAAGTCAAGACCCAGTCCAAAATGCCTTAAAGCCATACAAGCACAGAAGTCGGGAATAATATCAATTTTTAACCAAAGGAAAAAAAAATGTGGAAAACTTGTATATTATAGTAAGAGTATATTAATTACATACCGACAGGCTGCTATTGCCAGAAAAACCCCAAGCAATGGGAAAGCCACCTCCTTGACAATACACAACACTGCATTTTGGTACCTACAGGCCACAGACCTCTCAAACCAAGTTAATTGTATCTAAAAAGTACAACTGAAATCATAGTTCCTATTACTACACTCCAAATGATTGTGATGACAAAAAACATTGACAAGAGTGCCAAAATCATTTACCTTGGGCTGGGCAGCATTTCTGCTCCCCCTCACACACAGACCACAACTAAGATGTGAAAGCCTCACAAGCCCAACGACTGAACTGTCACATAACTAACTAGTGGCTCACCTGCAAAACCAGCAGTGCCAAAGCAGCATGGGTGCACATGAAAACATTCTGCCTCTGACTGCCTGCAGACTGCTCTCTTTGCCTCTGCAACCACTGTGCCTCTGGTTTTGTGCAGATTATCTGAGGATTTACTTCCAAGGAACATCAGTTCTCAGGCAGAACCGGTTATCTGAGGTGCAGCTCATATGCATGAGAATACAGGACACTGATCAGACACACGACGGTTCTCCCTTCCAAGGCTCTGAGGGCTCTAGTACAGGAGCAGACAGACCAGAAGAGCAAGATTATAATTTAGAACAACTCAACCCATAGCAGTAGTTTATTCTCTTTCAGATCAGATAGATAAAAAAAGCATCTTTCACTGACAAACTGGCTAAAGTTGCAAGGCTGTTGCATTTACTCAATGGCAGTTAAAGCAGCAAAACTGAAGTACAGGTCAGGCGTTTCATACATACTTACTAGCATAAAACATTAATTTACATAAATGGCCAGGGAGAAGTCAACAAAGAATCATATACTTTTGGTCTTTTTACATGCCACCAAACTTCAAGTAATCTCGCTAACTTCAAAACCAAGAGATGAGATGCTTCTACTGCATTAATTGGCACACTAGAAAACTAATATACTGCAAATAAAACTATTAGATTATCTGTCTCAAAAGTACCTCAAACTAAATGAAAACAGGCTTCTATGATTTAGGTTGAGTTTTGGCTTTTGGTTGGATTTGGTTTGGGATTATTTTAGGTTTGTGATTTTGGGGGACACAGGTACTAAAGATGGAGAAACAGGGATTTTTAATAAATAAGTGGAAAACTATAAACATGAATCTATCCATTCAGAATTCTAAGCAGCCTGTGTTTGTCAGAGAACATCAGCTTGTACAATCAGCTGGGAATAGATGAAGTTTGAACTTTCATAAGGTCACAGGTATTCACATCACCTCCAGCAATATCAAAGTTTCAAACTTAAGAAGAACTTTAAATCATTCCCATCTTTTCTTTTCAGTTCAGAGGCTTCCTTCTTGAGCTACGATAAGAACTAATCTCAGTGCTGGACAAAAGAATAAAGTCTGCAAGTTCTCATCTATCCCTACTAAGGTCTATTTAAGTGCCTCCTACTTTGGTACAAGCAACAAATGTAATTGCTTCATGGCCTGCGGGTGTTCAGTTAACAAAAGAAGCTTTTGTGAATAAACCACAGGTGTTACCGTTCTTGATTAAAGTGAAATATGATGAAAGAATCTACAATATCAAATGACAAATTTACTAAATACAGATTAAATTGCCTTATTTAAGTAAATTGCATCTAGTTAGGATAAAATATACACCATAGAAATGCAGGAGTTTATCACTCTATGCTTAAAGTCTCAAATTGTTCCTTAATCCTTTATTTATTAATTCAGAACCAAGAGTGAATAATGCTTAACAGATACTCCTTTTTAATGATCCAGTTGCTGAAGCCACCATTTCTATAGGCTTATCACTAACGTTGTTCATATTAAGGTTACCACATATATAAAACCCAACAACTTTAATTATCTCAATACCTTCAAAATCAGCATAAACATTTACCTTTTTTTTTTTTGTGCTGGAAAAAAGCTATGAAATGGTAGCAGCCACACTGGAACTTTAACAGTATAGCAGATCTTTAATCAACATCTCTTATGTATCACTAAGAGGCTGAATTATCTAGAATTTAATACTTTTTGAAAGAATATAACAGAATCCATTTACCTTAAATTCACAGGTACTTCCAAACAGTTTAGCATCTTCTTTTTCTGTATTAAGCAGTTAACACTGCCTATGAATAAGATATAATGTACTTGGCCCAGCTTGTCTGAATACATGTATTAAAAATAATACATTATGACCTTGGTCCAGATTATTATGAGAAGAGATGACAATGAAATATTAACAGGCTTAAATTTACTGTGATTAAATATTTTTTAATCCATTTTCTATTTTAAGTCATTGGTTGTTTTAATAGAAAAGTTATAGAAAGGTAAGATGTGAAGACTTGTCTGTCTTCAAGTTTTGAAATGAATTACTATTAAAATCATGGAACCTTCAGTGGTAGCAGTGTTAACTCATACTACAAGGAAACAACAGTATATTGTCTTAGATTTGAATTTGTAAGACAGTTTATCATGCAGGCCTATCAGAGGAGTCCTGTTCTACAGTAACAATTTGGGGAAGCTGTGACAGCAATCTCTCAAAGCGTTACTGGTTATTTGAATATAGTTTGGAACTTACTTGGAATGTAAAAGGTGTGATCAGTGCAGCCACTGCTTTATGGGAAAGCTCCCCGAATTCTCACATCAGAAATATCTGTGCCAGTCAAATGACAAAAAGATATCCTTTCTCTCAGTATCACTTTCTGGCTGCTGGAAAAGTTTCCAACTGTGTGAGGTAACAATTCAAACACCTGCATACGTTGTCTACTTGACTTCTATAAATACTCTAATTTAATATTCAGATCTAGAGCATATTATTAAATATGCTGATGTGAATCAACGTGAAAAGCTGCATATCCAAGTTTTAAAATCTCTAGCTGCAACCCTAAATTAAAATTGCTACCCATCATTTCTTTTCTAAAATTATTATCAGTTAAAATTAATTTAAAATTAATAGTTACTAAACACTACAACCAAATATTAATGTCATGGAGAATAATGCACAGAATATGCACACTTTGCACAACCTCTTTCTCTGCATTAAAACAATGGTTCTCTTTTGAAAACAAAGTCACTTTGCTTTAAATAGTGAAAAATTACTTAAGCTTTTTAATCCACAACGGTTTTGAATTTCTCATATTTTATAGATGCTCACAGGCCAAAACTTTCAAAAACAAATCTCCAAGCTACACTTACGATCTCCTGAAAAAAAATCACAATGTTTCTGTGATTCATCAGTACGGATTATTACCAGCTTTCTTGATCTATAGAAGATCGGTATTTTTTAAGAAAATATTGACGATAAATCCAGCAAAGATTATGTAGCAGTCTGCATAGACTTCTCTTATAGCAACCATTAAGAAGGATTTCATTCTTCTTTTCTCCAGAAAACATGCATGTAACAGGGCATCCAAAATACAAAACATGTGCAGGTTCAAACCCAAACTAGAACTTACTGGTTAGAACACAAAACCTGTTACCATCTTTGGTAGGCTCTGGACAAAGACCAGTCCACTTGAGAAGAAGAAACCCTGGAAATATCGGGGAGTAGACTGATAAACTTTGTGTTTCGTTACGCTGGAATAATTTAGTTTTGACATGTCAGAATTTTGATTTAAATTACGTCTCAGAAAATTCAAGAATGGCTTTAGTCATGAACTCTGTACTGGGATGTAGAAGGATCTGCAAACTAAACAAATACACCAACTCAGTTCTCCTTTCCCAACATACATGTAGCATACCTGCTGGTTAAAATTATGGCATAACTTTCTCTCAAACCTCTAGAACACTTGAACTAAGGAGAAGAAGAAAGATTAAGACACTCTCTTTCTACTGACTAGCAACTATTAAAACTTAGATGACTGAAGTACTAAACCATGAGTGTAAATGCACTATTAAGACACAAAAGAAAAAGAACTAGTGTTCTGAGAATGTAATTTTTGATTGCTATTTAGGATATTGTAAAGAGACTGTCCAATGATACTGAGCACTCTGAAGTATCAAACCACTTTTCAGTATCCAAAATCTGTAATACTGTCTAGTGATGAAGATATTGTGTTGTCTACATTAACATTATGTTATTCTTGGTACCTAGTATTCTTACTGCATTTGACAAGGACTGTTCAAGAGTTAATAGCGCTGCGTAAGACCCCTTTCTTTGGTCTGCAAACACAGTAAGATGCATTATCTTTGGAGTTGTGTTAGCTCTAGAGTTAACCACAGGATGAAGAGATGCCATCTCCGCAATGAACCTCCTTTTAGCACAAGGTAAACATACTTCCCCCACATCAGCCAGTCGCACAGCATTAGCTCTGCAGTGTGATTGATTGCCAGCAGAGTGTTGCTGAGATATGGATTTGTATCTCAGCTTTTTATCACCATGACTTGCAAAAGGCAGTTCCTTATTTACAGACTCTAGCTGTATTAAGTGACATTATTAGGTCCTACTTTTGTGTAAGTGACACAAAGACTTAGCATATTGGTGGTTTATGACATACAAGCTGTTTTAATCTGATGATTTACCCCTCACTTTTTCAATTTGTAAATAGGAGCTGCAGCACAAGAACATATGGTACTAAAGAAATTAAAGCTAAGGTAAATGGCATTAAAACAAATTCAAATAGAACAATAGGATACTCAATCTGAATTATAAATCTGAATCTGTATTACTAAGACTTTTAAGAACAGGAAATAAAAACCTAAATGTGAAAATTGACCTTTCTGTTGTTATTTTGAAAGACCATTTCAGGGGTTTACTGTGATTGAGTAATTTCCTTATTAACACTCATTACTTACATCTTACAGTTAAACGAATACATCAGTAAAGATATTTTTAATAATTACGTCTGAATACCACATTACTAAAAATTAGTCGTTTACTTTTTTAACTTTGGGGTTCACAGTACATTGCTTCTGATACAGTAAAACTATGTTATGCATTCTTAAATGTTTATTAAACATATTTGCTTATATCTATAAACACCGTAATTGAGCACAAACCCAAAAAGGAGCCCAGGATAACTGCCAGCCCAATGCTCATATTCCATACCAAGTATCAGTTGAAATTGAAAGAAAGATTAAGTTTCATAACTTTGTGACAGCTTACTCAAAGAAGGGATTTCATTATACTTTTCATGTAAATAGGAACATTTCTCTCATGATTATTCTGCAGATAAGCTCCAGTCTCTAGCACATGACAATAAGGGGTCCAAAGTAAAGACATTCCTTCTGTAATTAAATTTAAATTTAAGCATATGCTTAATTTATATCAATCAATTTGATATGTGGGATTAGTTCCATCAGCTTGTAATTGATGAACTTCATCAAAGACAGTTTTTTGGTACAGCCTTACACTTAGTGAACTCAGACAAAAATAATTTTTCTCATATGCTGTACTTCTTCAGCTAAGTATAGTGGCAAAAGTATTTTTATACCACTATAAAGACTTTCATGTAACTGCTAATGCTATACTGCATTGCTGCTTAAGTGAAACATCTCTTTTGAGAACAACTTGTTCAGTTTATGTATGCTTTTATTTTTCACTTTTATTACAGCTTGGAAGGCTGGTTCATTGTGGGTTTTGTCTGTTTGGTTGGTTTTTAATCTACTTGGTTGTTTGCAGTATCTCATCTGTGTAATTTCACAAAAAAATTGTAGAGTTCTTCATTCTCCTCTCTATATATAAGGCATCATAAGAAGCACAGTCATGAATGAAACAGGATTGGAAACAAGATCTGATTTTAGCATTCTCTTAGGCTTCAGAAGAATCACATACGATAGTGCTTCTGAACAAAAAAAAATCCCTAACTTAAAATCTGTAAAATATGCCTGCACTGACGTGTCAATGTAGCCTAAGCACAATTCCTACTAACATGTCTGTAAAGATTCTCCTTCTGGGGTGAGAAGCAGCTGCTTAGAAATGGTTTCACTCTCAGCTACTTAGGTAGGAATGAAGCAGAAATTTGAACTACCTAAGTGGTAATATTTCTGACAGCTGATGTTTTGTATTTACTGTACTGTACTAAGTTTGTAAACATGAGAGTAACTCCCTGGTGTCTCAAACTACCTCAAACTAAGTTTGCAAACATGAGAGTATCACTCCCCTAAACAGGACACAAGTCAGTCAAGGAAATCCGAGCAGTTCACTGTAGTAAGAACAACCCATCCTCTGACCTTCCAGACTCTGGAGTCGCTGACTCCAGAGGCAAGTATGACTCAGAGATTTCTCATCTGTGAGATCCTAGCCAAGGCCTTTCCTCAGTTTCAACAACCTTTCTTTCAAAAACCCAACTCATGTTAGTTTTTATCAAGAAAGTTGCAACAAAACAAACAGCCAGTTCTCTATGCATCAGCTGCTGCTATTTGCTTTAGACAATCTTGCGTTCGAATTAACAGAAAAAGTGCATAGTGCACTGACTGACTAAAACAAGGAATCTGAGTAGGCAATTACCTTTTTCCCGCTCTGACAAAACCCATTTACTTAGTGAATAATCCAGCATCAGTTATGAGCACAAAGTGCAGATACCTATGTTGAGAATATACTCTTTACTCTGTAAAGGAAGTGCCTCCTGAACAGATGGAAGGATATACCTCTTCAACTACCAGTAAAGACAGGTATGCACTAACAGATGAAACGATTCCATTTAGCGCGTTTCTCCCCCTAGATACAAGTAACAACGTAAGAACTAAGAAAGCTTGCATGTCACTTGGCTGTATTTCTGGACATTAGCCTTTATTTAAAACATACACAGGAAAAAAGGACATGGACTCTGCATTCCTCATCCTCTCACACATTCTGTATTAAACTTGCAGAAGAAATCTTGCACCTAGAGTAGAAACTGTTCTGCTGGATGTTCATTTGATCCCCTCAGGGTTTCCAGAAAGGCTGACATGTATTGTATCTGTCAAGTATAAATCTTTCCTAAACTTCCTTTTCAGGACTTTTCAGTTGGGGCTGTTCAGCCTGGAGAAGAGAAGGCTGAGTGGAGACCTCATAGCAGCCTTCCAGTAGCTGAAAGGGGACTATAACAACGCTGGGGAGAGACTCTTCATTAGGGACTGTAGTGATAGGACAAGAGGTAATGGGTTAAAACTTAGGGGAAGTTTAGATTGCCTATAAGGAAGAAGTTCTTTACTGTAAGGGTGGTGAGGCACTGGAGTGGTTTGCCCAGGGAAGTTGTGAATGCTCCATCCCTGGTGGAGTTCAAGGCCAGGTTGGACAGAGCCTTGGGTGACATGGTTTAGAGTGAGGTGTCCCTGCCCATGGCAGAGGATTTGGAACTAGATGATCTTAAGGTCCTTTCCAACGGTAAGTATTCTATGATTCTATGACTAAGACAAGTGAGGAATGAGATGGTCAAGGAAACTCAGTTTGTGTACACAGAATTCAGGTTTACCATTTCAGGTCATTCTGCTCTAGAAGTTCATATTTCAACTAAATTAGTACTTCCGTGAGAGCTAGAAAATGTCTTCAATTTGGTAAGAAAGGTGGGTTAGGGTTCTTTGGGGGGAGGTGGGTTTGTTGTTTGGTTTTTTTTTCATTTTGGGTTGTTCTGTTTTTTTTTTTTGGGGGGGGGGGTGTGCTCCCCTGGTTAAAAGGTTAACACAATTGGATTTATGGAAAAACTAAGCACTGTGCTCCTCTTCAAAACATAATGGAGAATTAGTTCCTTCTTTCTGCCCATGAGTGATGTAAGTGTAAACATGAGCTCTAACAGTGCTGGCACTTGGTCAGAAGGCAGGTTAGAGCCAGGTGCCTGAAATGTCTTGCCTCAATACTTGAGCAGAAAAAACAAATTCAACCCTCAGAACAGGCTATGAATCGTTTCCTTGCTTTCTGGTCCTAGGTCGTGACTAAAATCCAGACACTGAATCTAGACAGAATGTTGACAAGAGAATTTCATCACTGATTTTAGTAAGGACAGACACCAGCTCCTTAATAGCAATGAAGCCGTAAAGACAGCCAGCTGTTACAGGATCTGTCACAAACAGTAGCTGGCTGCAATGAGTGTTCCATAAAATTCTCTACCTTCACAGCACAGGACTTCAGCTATGGACCAGATGCTAATTCTTTTTACTCTAATTGTAAGGATGAAGTGGATCTAAAAGAAAGATATTCTGTTGCCTTTTCAAGATTCAGAACACACATGCAAAGTCTGATATCTCCATAAGGTGCTGAACAGAGGTAATGGTCAAACATGCTTTGGGGAAAAAACACCTACATTTTTCTGTGATCATGATTTCTGGTGATTTTTCTAATGATGGCCTAAAAAGAAGCTGCTGAAAACATTTTGTCACAAATCTTAGCAAACTTCTGTTAAGTCTATCTGTGTAAAGACAAGTGAGCATTAAGAATATTCTTTCCTTTTTATTGTGTTACCTGACTTTTTGGACAAGTTAGGAAAATGACTACTTTTCCAACCATACTCAGAAAAAATGAAATATTGTTACACTGAAATACAGAGACACATTAAAGTCTAACTTCAAAAGCAAAATCCTCACAATTACTGCCGAGACAAAATCTTCGCGTAGTGTTTAAAAACACAGAAAGTTTTGTCTTAAGACCAATTCCTTGAGTCTGCCATTGGTACTGTGTAGGCAGAGGGTTTGAGAGTATTTGTCCAGAGAAGAAGGCCTAAGCGAAGGACAGAGCAAAACCATCATCTGCCTACACTTCCTAGAGAGACGAAAGACACTGAGAAAGACACCCTGCCATAAACAGTTTGCAAATCACCTTTTACTGTACATATACAAGAAAGAATAATTTATGACTGTCATACTTTATGATAATACTCAAATATTGCAAATCTTTTACGGACTACCAGGCCTACTTAAATAATCATTACTTTACAGAGCAAGAAACTAATACTTACATAGCTGTGACTCTTTAGGAAATCTGAAGGGTTGCTTGTGCAGACTTTATCCCCTTCCAAGCCAATTACTCTTTTACAGATATTTGATTTGGGGTCATTTGGGCTTTTCACAATTACAATGTCTCCTCTGAGAGGAAAAAAACAGAAACAAAAAACAAACAGAAGAACTCTAAGTACAAACTGTTTCACTGAATACATGTGTATACTCAAAAATTATTCATATATACATTAAAGATACTTCCTTCTGCTGAAAATTCATGTCTACAATTTTGATTTCCTCAGTTTTACTCTGGGTGTAATTTTGCACATAGTTTTTAAAGCACATTTGGAGAGATTTTTTTCTTACTTAGATCATATATGAAACATTTAAGACTAGATTTTAATCAACAATGCTCTAATTAAATGAATGCCACTTAACCCAATCCTGTTGCTACATAAATATGGAACAGAACAGATTTTATGTTCATAAATGTTACTGACCAAACATTAATCTTTGAGTGGAACTCCAAATATCTGAGTTTCTAAGAACTCATGTTACTTTTGCCTCCTGATTATATACATTAGATTGTACAGTGAAACAGACCCAAACAAAATGGGCAAGGGCCTTGAGCCCACTGTGCTTTACAGTAATAAAGGTGCATTTGGTCACTGTCCTAAAAACCCAGCTGAGTACAGCAATACCTATAGCTTGGTTTGCAAGTAAGACAAAACTGCTTAGGAAGGAGAAGTTACAGTCACACAATAGAACTGTTTAAGGGAAAAAAAAATAAAATCCATTTTTTGGACAATTGGCTATATCCAAAATGAATTCCAACAAGTTGTCTGATGGGCTATATGTGATGACCACCTTAACTTCCATCAGACACAGTGAGAGATTTATGAAAACTTACAATTCAGAAGCAGAGGCATGTATGAAAAATAAAGGACAGACAGAATGTGGTTATTGACAAGCTCTGGCAAATGGAATGTAAAGTCCAGTCTCAACAAAGGAGCATACTTTCGAATGCAATAAAAGTGGCGGCTAAGGTTCTCCGAAAAGACAATATCATAATTTTGAATGGTTGGTTCCATTGAAGGTCCAGAACACTGCAAATTAAAAATGAGACAAAAATTACTATTTCCAATTATTTTTAGGTAAAATACATTAACATTCAAATTCTTTGCTAATAGCAAGGTGTAATATAAAGATCAACTGAAAAAGTGAGGTCCTCCAAAGACCATCTGATACATTTAAAAGATGAGGACAGCTTCCAGAGCACCACTAAGTCTGTTACAGGTTTTTATGTGCTCAGGACCAGTCCTGAACTGCACTTGTGCTGGGGCCTCAGATTTTAATGTAGTACTCCAAGCGGGGTCTCACTAGAGCAGAGTAGGAAATGCTCTTGCTTCTAACTCTGGGCATATCTCTGGATGTTTTATGTTCCCTGCCTCTCCTCCCCAGGTCTAAACTAGCAGATACTGCTGCTAGACATAGTGGAGTTCGGATGTGAGCTGCTCTTGCAGCTTCTGTGACAGTCCCTTTTTACAGAGCCTGTAAAACTGAACAAAGCAGAGCTTCAAGTACTGCTCCTACTAATGTCTGCAGATTAGGTGCTGAAATAAATCTGTAGGGGCTTGGTGCTCCAAGCAGGGGGTTGGAACTGGATGAGCTTTAAGGTCCCTTCCAACCCAAACCAGTCTGTGAGTCTATGATTATTAGTGACTCCAGTCTCTCTGAAAGAATTTTTGCTCTCTGAAAAATGCTTAATCATAGTTTCCCATTTGCTTCAGTAATGCCTCAAGCAGTAGCTTAGCAAAAAATACAAATACCTAAAGTAGAAATAACTTTCATAAAGGCTGGACCTGCCTCAAAAAAAAAAAAAAAAAATTTATTAAACACGCTTTGGAAGTTTTAAAGAAAATTAAGAAACCTAAAATATTTGCATTACCACATATAACAGTATCCGTCTTACAGTTTTATTTTCTTTTAAATGTCACGAAAATGAAAAGTTACCACAACAATTCCTCCAAGGTACTCAAAGGCACAATGTGCTATGCAGCCATACTGCACAGTATACCCAAGAAACCGAAAGGTTTTTCCTAGGACATTTCGAAGCATGGTATAGTGTTATGTTGTTCAGCTGGTTCTGATCTACAGTAAAACAGAAGAATGTCATTCATTTGGTAACAAACAACCTAACATTTACAAAACTATCTTTTGTATCCCACAACTGACAGACAATATTTAACAAAACAAAAATAACAGTGAGTAAAACAAATAATCAGATGTATCTGAGAAGATTAATACAGTTTAAAGTCAAATGCCAACAAGAAGTTTTTAATTTCCTACACAGACCCATCCACGTGTACAATCAATGGACCCCTCTCACCAGCTTATTAATGAAATTCAGTTGAAGAGGACCTGAAACAAAAAACAACCTTTGCCAAACTACAGAAATTAATGGGAGAGAACAGTGTCAGTGCTCTCTGCTGACTCAGCTGGGATTCTTTTAGTCAAAACAGCAGACAGGCTTATCTGCCACGTGTCAAAACATGTGCAACAGTTCCAAAAAAATCCTCACCTCCACTAGGTTTGGCTGAATGTAATGCGAAAAGCTCTAATTGTACCTTTAAATGCAAGATTTCCTTTCCTGACTGGACCACGTACTGTAACACAGATGCAGTTATTTATTAAATAACACTCGATAGAGTTGTTTTAATCACATGAAGACGGTGCAACTCAAATCACTGTTTGCCTTCAAGCATTAGCATTTAAAACTGAAGACTCAACAGCAAAACAGAGAAGTATTAAACTATCTGAGGTGATTTGAAAGACATTTCACAATTGAAATTACATTCACAGTAAACGAGTAATCAAGTAATCAACCAAAACTTTAAAAGCAACCTGGCAATCAATCAAATGAAAAAAGGTGTTAAGAACTAAATAAAATTAAGAGAGTCCTGAATGGCTGCGTAAGTAAGACTATTCTAGGAAGGGAATACAACTGCAGACTCTGAAGGTTTCACAAACCCTTCATTTGACTAGACTTCCATTACCAAAATGCTTGGCATTAAAACCTTTTGTCCTCAGCTACAATACAGTGACACAAGTTCTGCAGCACATAAGACTATAAATACCTTGACTCCCCCACATATTTAAGTCAAACTCTGATTATTAGATGTAATTCCTGCAATACTAATCTGTTTCCTTACTCCAATTTTAAGATATTTATATATATATTTCTCTAAAGTGAAATACACACATACTGAGTATAACTGAAGCATTCTGCAAGAAATATGTCCCCCTTAAACTATCAACTTTATCATGAACTAAAACAACAGCACGATTTCCCTCATTTAAGATGCTTGCTAAATAAATCCAGTTAGGTAAAAATAAAAAAATTAAAAAAAAATATATAAAAAAAAGATGCTGTGTGCACAATATGCCCTTTTTAATAATGAAATACACACCCACCCCTTCTGTATTTCATGACATTTTGCTGTTTAAGTGCAGGAATTTAAAAGCGCATACCTTTACTTGCACAACACTCTCAGAAGTTAACTGGAACTTTGCCCAAATACAGTCAAAAGTGGCTTTTGTTCTTTGCATTTAGTACTTATTTATAAAGGAAAAAAAAAAAGAGAGAGAGAGATTGCAGTGTTCTGTACTCAGCTCACTTCCGTATTCCAAAAAAAATAACATAAAACATCTCCAGAATAAATCATGGATTGGTTAGGTTTGGAAAGGACTTTAAGATCATCTAGTTCCAACCCCCACGCCATAGGCATGAAACAAATCTGTAATTCGGCATCCTTCAGATTACCTAATAAACTTCACAGTAATGACCCCAAAATACAAAAGAAAACAAAAGTCTTGAAATGTTTCATTAGCACATGCAGTGCCCAGCATACTGCAGCGCACCATGTGAAAACTAAACCAGCTTCACCACAAGCAAAACGTTCTTTCAGCAGAATTTATTCTGGAGTACCAAAAGAGCGGGTGCTCTTCTCAACCCAGTAGGCTATGAAAAGCATAAACCAGCTCCTTGCTCTCAGCGCATGAAACACTGTGAGCCCAGAAACATATTCCAGGTGATAAAAGGAAGATGGAGTGACAACAAGTCAATCTGAATTGCACAGCTAGTGTGAATTAATAACCACAACTATCTTGAGAGAAGTCGATCATCAATACTTCTTAACAGTATCTGCCAGAAAGGCCACCTTGCATCGGTCCTTGGTTGAGGCAGACAAATACTGCACAATCATCCTGTATTTCAGGTCCATGCTACTCAGAAACCTTATATTAATGTATTTAGAGTACAGAATTCAGGCATCTGTGGATATTAAAAGGAATTGGAGAAACTTTGCATTACACTGACTAGAGGTAGGTAGTGTTGATTGTAGCAAATGGAATGGTAATAGACACGAGAGAAAATGTAAACTTCTCATGCCAACAGCTATAACTAATTTTTATTAAGAAATCAAAAACAATGGCTAGCTGTCTCTGAAAATAAGTTTCAGACTGATGGCAACTGATTTCCCCTTAGACTCCGGATGACATGTACCTCCCAATAGTTACAACTGAACACATTTGTTTCTCTCTGAGGTCTCCAAGTAACTCTGAATGAGGAGGGATAGATTTGTAAATAATTCAAGGAAACACAAGGTTCAGAGTGAGCTTTACCTACTGCTAGAGTGGTCATGGTATAAAAGTCACCATGACAACAGAACATGAATGAGTAGGTTTCAAATTTGGGACCAAAGAGGTCCCAGTTCTCTTAAAACTCTTAAGCTCCGAGATGTGCATGTCATCACTCCCAGCTAATAAATGTGGCACAATGGACTTTTTTTTTAAAGGCTCAGGCTTATTAGATATTCATGATAATGATGAAAAGGCTTAGCTCTTATATAAGGCTTTGGATTTTTTTACACAAGGAAGTTAATTTCCAATTATGGCATATATATATATATATACACACACACACCCCTAGATTATACAGTTTGAACCTAAAAAGACAAGTTTTGAGGATTGGGGTTTTGTTTCTAACATTAAGGTCCTAGATATCTAACGCAGAGTAACTACAATCATGAAAGTTTCCACTTAATTTTGAGTAACAGCTTTTAGTTAATAAGTAAATGGTTGTCCAGAGTAAGCCCAGTCAAAAAAACAAACCCAAACAACTAGTTTATTTTAAAAAATAACACAGAATATTTATCTTACAATTGCTCTAGCTTAAGCATCAGTAAATATAATTCTGCTACCACAGAAAATTATTCATCAGTACATTTTTAAGAACAATGCCATATTGTTGACCACAAAAAGGCAAAGGGCTGAATGTTTTCCCACATCACACAATTTTAATACAAAGTGCTGCCAGCAGGCAACGCCACCAGATACAGCATAAGACCATTAAGCACAATAAAACAAATTATTTAAGTCACAGGCCCCTTGAAAACTTAATGGATCTGCTGTATAAACATCTTTATAGCAGAACTAACAGCGTAAAACCTATGGTAATTACTTCCAGGTACTATCACCTATCATATAGTAGGTAGCTTAAAACATTATACTGAAATAGACACTGTTTTTATACCAGACATAGACATTGATTAAAAAAGGTTACACATCCGTATTTATCATGCAGAATACAACTCGTTTATTTTACAAGAACTGTATAGCTTATGTAAAATGTAATTACTATTATCTTCTCTTCCCTTTTGCTTCCATAGCCTCTGCTTTCATCATTTGGGGTTTTTTGTTTGTTTGTTTATAAAATTAATCATAGCTAGCAGGGTGGAAATCACTCTGAGCCTCATGAATGACATCTAAGAGATGGGAAAGGATTAGTTCTCAGTTGCTGCCAGTTATAGCACCAGGTGGCTTTTTCTGCAGTGAAGGTGTTACCAATAATCCCATTACATTGGTACTAAATCTTGCAGACATCAAAATTATCACCAAGGTTCCTTTTCATCCCATCCTTTCCAAATGACTGGAAGTCGCTTCACCTGAAAGAAGTCAAATCCACATGCAGCTGCTGTTTTAGCAGCCAGCAGACTCCCTGAGAATGCCAATCGTGATCCAATTTTGCTGTGCTGGTGGCCCCCTATTCCCTGTCCAATAATACATCTGTTAAAAAATCCTACATCTACAAATCAAGTTTAATCCTACCAGGGACCTCATGTTGGTCTTGTCTTCCAAAAAGGCAGCAGGTTTTGCTGTCTATCTCTGCTAGCGTCTGGGGAATACTCTTTAAATCCCAGCCCTACTTAGAAGAATAAGCTAAGGATCACAAAACATGACCTCAAAAACCCTGATATGACTATATTCTGACCCAGAGGCATTCATTCTAGGTGAAGATTAGAACTTTGCATAATAAGATTACACAGCAAGTGAATGATATCAAGGGACTATCCATATGCAGCCGCCTGGTTTTCTATAGACAGCCTATGCTCTGCAATATGCAGTGCAGACGAAACAGAGCTCAGTCTTTCTAGCTGAAATAAAATAGATTCACATAAATTAGTTGGCCATTTCCAGATTCCTAAATCCCCTATTACAACTTTTATTGACAGCTCCTGTGAGGATAGCACAAATGGTATTCTCTTTGTATTCTTTGCTTCTGTACCAATCACACACAGAGGGAAATGTACATAGGTTGTCTAGAAATTAACATCTTGTTTTCTGTAATCCTGGATTACAATTAACTGTGTACATAATAAAATCAGGAAATCAATGAGCATATTTATCATTCCCAAGTAACCAATGACATTGTGTAACAGTTCACAGTTCAACACATGGTGCCAAAATTTTAATTTCAAGAAAATCAAAGTTGCAGCCAATGAAAGTGTGGCTAAACAACTTACTTGTCTTGATATTAAATGGATTTTCACTACAATAAAAAACTTCCAGTCACATTTGCTTTATATAACACTTTCTAATTCTGAATTTTTACTGAATATTTAGTAATTGTTTAGCAATTTTTCCTTAGCTAACAAACTCCTAACATTTTCCACTTCTAACCAGACACCATTCTTCAAACAAGGCACCATCTCATTCCAAAGAGATACTCCAAGTTTGTTACTTTAAAAAAAAAGGCCAAAAAACTCAAAACAAAGAAAAACTAGGCCATTAGAAGACTAGGCCATTAAAATAACTACATTTGAGCTGGTTTTGATGTTAAAATATTCTCCTAAAACTTCTGCATGAAGTTAATGTTACATAGCAAAGGTTACATACCATGCTTCCTGGTAAAGATTCTTCCCATATCAGATAGATAACATAAAATGTTTTAGATACTCTAATGATAATCTGAGGATTCCAAAAATTTAAAGCAGAACAAGGAACAATTTTCAAAAGGTCTGTCCACACAGGGGGTCAGGCAGAGCTCAATTTGTATTTCTGTTGGTTTTCTCTAGCAGAAACACTGGATTCAATCTGGCAAATCAGAAAAAGCTTGGAGATACTCTAAAAGAGAAGACTAATTTTTCACATTATCTCTACTAGGCACTGGCAGTTTGTCTCCAACAGGAACTCCTTCATCTACTGATCTTAAGCTGACAAGGAGCTCAATACTGTAAACATAAACTCACATAATGCAATCCTGTGGTGTTAAACAAGAGACTACCTACATCAGAACAAGCAGGTTTTCAAAATAGATTTCAAGTAGTTATCACTGGTTCTATTTACCTTTGGGAAGCAACTCCTAACAATCTCACAACCATGTATAAAATGCTGTATATTAACAGCCAGATGCATTCCAGGGCTTCTATCATCCTCTGCAGCTCTACATACACACTCATCTTTGCTGAACAGCAAAATCCGAATAGCTGAGCAGAGCCGTGGTTGTACACAGCAAGTCTGGGCCTCTGAAGGATGCTGAAAGTCACTTAATGGTTTCCTGTAACAATGTCAAAGTTAGGACAAATGCAAAAGGTCTGACAGACAGCACAGTCACTTTCCTGGTAACTGAGAAAATATGTCTATGTGATGAGGGTCAACTGACGATATTCTGAGCTATATACACTTATCTTGCATTTCAAAAAATTCACTTTAACAGACAAACATTTAAAATTAATTTTAATTAATGAAGACAAAGAGTTACAAGTCCTATTTTCACATGAGGCACTATCTACAACCCTATAAAAGCTGAAGTTGTCCATGGCTCACATGCTTTCTGCACTTTCCAGTGCTGAGGCACCTTCTAGAAATAAGCAGGTAATTTTGGAAATAACACTCAAAGAAGTGAATAGAAGAGGGGTAAATAATTCCCCTATGCACTGACAAGTAAAAAGGCTGTTTACTTAAAACATTTGTCATTACAGGGATGATTGATTGCTGGTAAAATAAAAGAAATCCACAAACAGAAAACCAAAACTCTCCACATCAAACCAACCTATTTAGGTACACTATCCTTAAGGCTGTTTAGAAAGAAACACAAATGTCTTAATCTTACCCCAAGTGTCAGTCTCAGATTAGAATGCCATCATTGAAGAGTACCCCATAGCAGTTTATGAACACAGAAATCACAGTGTAAGATCTTAAACACAGTTAACCAAACCTATTACTAAACATTTGAAAAACACAAAGGCAAAACACAGACCAATTTTAGCACTGCAGAAAATACAACAGTAACAACAACTCTTTTTGTGTGTTCAATACTTCCAGGTTACAAGCATCACCTTCTAATGAAATATCAGATTCATACTCTACTTTAAAAAATGTTAAAACCAAGAGAAAGTGAATACACAGACAAAAGTGAGCTCAGCATTTACATTTTCAAGTTACCTGAACAGAAGGAAAAACAAGTGCTTCTCATTGTTGTAACTCTAGAAAAATTGACGGCTTTCCAAAAATGTCTTTTAGTTACTAAGTTCTAAATACAAATGTACATGGAGTCAGCTACTTACTTTTTCATAGCACAAACATATGTGAATTGATGCAGTAAAAATAAAACTGTAATTAGTACTTTTTTCTCATTGCTCAATAAAATTGTTTTAGTTATTTCTGAGCTGGTTTATATATAAAACACAAGTTCTGAAAGTTCTCCTCCCCTTACAGATACAAGTATTAAAAAAAAAGTTCCAAACATCAATAGATGAGTGCAATGATATTCAGTCTAAGTTAATCCCCAGACATCCAAATCCATGAATAAAAATTCATCAGTTTTAAACACACTGAGCCTATTAAGCAAGAACAAAAGCATATGCACAAAAGAGCTTTTAATATATTTCAAAGCCCACAAGAGCCATGGTCTCATTAAAATTATAAATTACACAAACATGGAATAAAGATTCAAACTGCAGTGCAGCTAAGCAGATTACAGAAAACCCCGCGTTCCATATGATAACACTCCATGGCCCTCCCAGATGGGGGCTTGGAACAAAAAGGCCATCACTGCAGCTAGGGAAAACCTCCTTGTGATCTCTGGTTTCTGTTCAGCAGATGACAGCCAAATAATGTGTTGATTATTCTGTTTGCGCTGCTAAGCTTGTAAGATGGAATAAAAGCGATATGATCTATTGTGAACTCAATGCTAATGTGTTGTTCCACTCATTAATAATATACTGAATTTATTCTGAAACTACCTTTTTATCTGAGTTCCAGGTTTTAAATGCATGAACTACAGTAAAAAGCCAGCATAAACTATTATTTAATTTCATGGCTTAAAGTAAAAGGTATAGCTGACAATAATAAGTGAGAAAACTGACTACTTAGTGAATCCAATAAGCAGAAATGCCTTTCTCAAATTCAGCAAATCACTGTATGCTGAGGTGCAGAGTACCTGCATGACACTGAGCACACTCCAGCCCTGAAATGCATTATCATTGATACCAAACAAATTACAAAAAAAGGGCCTATATAGCTTAATTTACTACACATAACCACTCCAAACCTAAATTAAATGAGGACACAAGTACCTGTAAATAGAAAATAGTACAGAAACAATAATTCTATCATTTCACTAATACTACATCTCCTAACTTAACTATTTACGTTTTTAATAGGGATCAGATTTTACTTCATCTAAGTTTACTAAATTGGCTCTTTCCAAATACACACAATTTGCCCCTTTCTTCCATAATATACTGCCTTTTGAAAGGGATAAACAGTGACTGGTCATACAGCTCCCTTTCACAGACTGATGATCTTCCCACAATTTCATGTCTTTCAATTTCAGGTCTTTTATGCCAGAAATGTTAAAAAGTCTATTTAAAAAAAAATCACTGCGGCTTGGAAGTAGCATGAAAATATCAAAACCAAACACTGTTTCACACTTTTTGGACCAATGGAAGCACGTTGATACACAGACATAGTAGAAACATGCAACTCCAAGAGTGCAATAGTTTTCTGATAAACATAAAAATTTATTTAAAAGCAGCTCAGTTACATTTCTTCCTTTGCTAGGGACACAGCTCTTAATTCACAGAAATAACAAAAAAAAAGGAAATTGAAGAGATACTGGAATCAAGCATATGTAAGTGTTGAAAGACAAACTTCAGACAAATTACTTTCCTAGAATAAGACCCCAACTGCAATGAAATAATACATATACATTTTATACAAAACCAGGATAACACCTTGAAATAATTAGCAAGGCTCACAGTCACACTAGCAACTACAACCTTACTGTTTTGTAAATGGGGCAGGCTCCTTGTAAGTTATTCCGCAGTAACCAGTTAGTCTTGTTATTTCTGTGACTTTGATATTTCGGTTTCCTCAATCTATTTCAGTTTCTACAACTTTAAATATTAATTTTCTTTTATTCATCTTACACATGTAATCTCATACAAGATGCAAAACAGTACCTGGGGGAAAAAATATTGTAGCAACTCAAGTATCTTCTTCTGATACTTTTATATGTCTATTACCAAGTATTTCTCACATTCTTATGGAATTCGTATCGTGAAAGGGTTTCAACAATAAAAAAAATAAATAAATCTTTTTCCAGCTACTGTCACAGCACCAATATCTAACTTAACACAAATTCAATGCATTACCGGGTAGATAACTTGACTTGAGTAGGTAGTAACTTGAGAATCACAAAGGTGATTCTCAGACACTGAAGCACAAGGGAGCTAACTTGCTTGGGTAGCCCTACTCCTCAATACATGCCCCTGAAAAGGATTTCAGCAAACACAGCAGTTTTGGTATGGAATTGGTAGGCTCAGTGCAGGAGATGCAAGAAGCTGAATCCATTGAGAAGAATAACAAAAGTTTGCTAAAATACAGCCTGGCTACAAAAAAGCCAGAAACACAGTCAGTGTTTTCTCCTTTAATCACAATACTATGCCAAGTTTGGAACATTATACATTTTCTTAACTAGCCATTAGTGGATCTGGTTTATTATTTTTGGAGTGAGGTTTTTTACTATAATGCTTGCTTGTGTTTTATCTAACTGTATAAATCACATAGTCTAAATTTTAATTCTTCACTACTTAGAGACCCAAATGCTCTTTTTCATCTAACTCTCAAGACATAATTAGTTTACCATTCTAAACAACTTCTTACAACAATCATACATTTTGAAAAGCAAGCAAGACTTCTGTCTCTGTGCTGAGAAAATGTATAGTTACACAACTCTACAAAATTATTTATAGCAGCACATCTGGCTTCATCCCCCACTCCATGGATGGTCAGGATGCTGTGAAACTAGATGAAAGTCCATCAAATACATGTGAATGTTCCTATGACTCTGTAGTATCTTGCTCCTGTTGAAACCTGAGCGCTGTACACTTAGCAAAGCCAGTGACTAACATCATTAATTGGGAAAACAGAACTTGCATCATCGTGAGCTGGGTCAGTAACTGCATCACTATTCACAGTGCTATGTAAGCCACTACATTTAGCTCCATGTAACACACCTATATACATTTCAGTTCAGCCACTGCTCTCCTGCATGTCATCAGACTAAAGTTTGAATAGCTCGTAACACTAAGACCAAAGGGCAATAAAGGGAGAAAAACTGCTTCTTGGAGGATACTACACTGTCCGAAGTTACTTCCCTGCTGGCAGGGGCTGAATATTCCAGCTAGCATTAAACTACCTGTCCGGAATATCTATGGAAGCCACAATGATCAGCATGCATCGTTGGCCAGTACACTGGAAAACTGAGGTTAAAAGATTGTGGATCTCACCAAGAAGTTACATCCTTGCATATAAGCGCGTTAGCAAAGATTCCCATCTTTGGGAATCTTGCAATCAAAGGTCTTGGGATTTATTTTCACCTGTCAGTTCATCATTCTACCCCAGAGCAGGAGCTTTCTGAATCTCACCCAGCACACCTGTTGTACTTCAATGGATATGAGAGCCTGTTGTTGAAACCTAAGCTTAAAAACAATGCCAGCAATACAGATTCTATACTTCAGTAGTCTGAAGTCACCTATAAGCATGACAACAATTAACAATAACGTTTCCTTTATTTAAGAGGGGAGGTCAGACAGGTGGGGCTGTGTACACATAAGACTTCTGACTTCTGACTCAGATTTTGTTTCCTTGTAATTTCAAAAGCTCCTGCAGAAGTTTCTTGATGGCACATTACTGTTATGTTTTGGCCAACATTAGAAGAGAGGGACAATTCTCCATTACGAAAACTTAAAAATATTTCAGCAATAGGAGACAAACTACAATTTCAAAAGAATTCTGAAGGTGATTGGTTAAATCTTCTCTGGCCATGGGCAGGCCTCAAGTGCTTTGCAAATGCATTTCACAGGTTTCAGGTCTCACAATATTTCAGAGATGATAAGACACCTTCTATAGTGCTTCTCTAAGTACCTTCTATAGAATCCCACAATGTAGGTGAGGAGCAAGCACTGCCTATATTCTAGCACCTGCTGATAATATAGATTTGTAACAGAAATAATATGGTTATTTGGAATAATGCCTTTGAAGACTAAAAGGCCTCACAACTTAGCAGAAAGCGATATTTTTCTAAAATCCAAAGTGTACCAATTCCAAACCTTTGTAATACCAGCATATTAGGAAAAAATGCTATAGAAACTATAAATTAATCTAAATAATACATATGTTTTTACAGATATTCAGTGAATCTTAGGCTCTAAAAGCACATACAGTATGTTACTTTGTACTTCTGCATTAACTTCACTTATATAAATAAAATTTTAAAAGTCACAGCTATTAACTTTTCCATTAATCTTAATTACCCACATTATTTACCTAGCTTTAGAAATGCCTGTTTAATGAAATATATGCAAACAGATACAACTGGAAGACAAAAACAAAGACTCAAGATATCAAAGCATTTAAATTACATTTTCCCAGCTGAAAAAACAAAGTTTACTCTCCACCTCTTCCACTGCCACGCTGAAGTGATAAACTCTTTTGTTCTTTCAGGGCAGCCATTTGATTCAATATTAAGCAGAATTCTGGATGTTAAGCATCTGAAAAGGCTACATTCAATCTGCCTTAATTTCTAGTTTTTAATCCTGAAGTAAGCTTGAAAAAGGAACCCAGTATGGAAAACATTACAGAGTATCAAAAGCCACAATACAAATAATACTCCTTTTCTAGTTGGTGGTTTTGTGATTGGTTGGTCCCCCCCCACCCCCCAGCCCCCTTTGCTTTTAGTCCTATCTTGCGAGTATTTTTAAATTAATGCACTTCTTTTTACAAACCTTTAATGATAAACAGAAGGAAAACACTCCATGAAATATGTCACTAATCTGTATGATACAAGACAGTACATTCAATTTACAACTACTTTTCGATATTACTGCTCTGCAAGTTGCAATACGTTTTTCTAATCTAAAATTACAGAAATATTAAATAACCTTTTTTATAATTTATTGTCTTCAACACATACCACTAACTCATGTCTCCTAATATCTACTTAGACTGTTTTAAAAGAGCTGTTTAAATTTGACACAATTAAATTTTTATTGCTGCTGTTCAACATATCCACAGGGATGCATTTAGGTTAATATCCAACAGATTTCTGAAGGAAAAAAAAAGTATCATACCATGTCTTTTATAATATCATAGAACTGGTATGTCTTAAACCCTCCCTCTAATCCTTGCTTTGTCCATGACTGATTAGATAAGTAGTCTTAAAGCTATCTCATACTAAAAAAAAAAACAAAAAACCAACGAAACAAACCCCACACTGAAAACACAACCAACAAAACCAAATCAGGTCTTTTGGTATCAGAACTTCCAGGATTAAACATTCTTTCCATTTGTTGGCTCATGGCCTGAAGATCCTGCACTTTCAAAGTGATCCCTTTCTAGCTAGTTCAAAGATCAGGAAAATGAAGCCATCTTCTTTGTGGCCATAATCCATGACCCATGCTGTTAGATACTTAAGAACATCTCAAAAGCAAACCACCTTGTTTCAGCTCCCTGTGGGAGCTCAGCAGGGCACTAGGTCACATGACTGCAAGCCCCACCTAGTCAGGTGACTCTACAGCTAATCTGACTTGGTGACTATAAAACTTCAATCAGTACAGTCTAATACCATCACATTCCAGAACTGATGAGAGCAGCAGCTTCGTGAGGTAACAGCAAGTGCTAACATGATTAGAAATTAGAACTGCCCTTCAGATGCAGTTTTCTAGCTCTCTATCCCACACATAAACCCAACAGCAATGTATCACTGAAAAATGATCAGGCAGGCATGCAGTTTTGAAACAAAATGCACTGAAATGTTTTATTCCAAAACAGACAGCATTTTGCTCATTGCCACAGAAGGACAAAAGCACACACTGAATGTAAGAAGGCACAATTAAAACCTAGGAAAATCACTGACTTGAACTCAAGGAAAATAAAACATGCACAATAAAATAACATTGTCTGCTCACACAACAGAGCTTCAGCTTGCATTAACTGAAAGTCCTAAAAATTTACATCTGCAACCCATGTTGCAAAGAGAGTTAATGAGAGCCCTGGCAGGTGTTTCCACTTACCAAGCACAAAATACCTAAAAAGCACACTTTAAAAAGCACTGCTATTTTGGGGACACTAGGATTTTTACCAAATCTGCTTGCTACAGTGAAATGACAAACATACTTGCAGATCAAATTCCGAGCATACCTTTTCCCAAATGTTTTGATTGCTGTCTCATTCACCCATTGTATTCCCTCCATTTTTTTCCTTAGGGAATTCTCACCCAAAAATCCTCTTAATCCATCTTAGAATCTGCATTTGGCATAGACAAGTAGTGAGAATTGGATCAGGTCTACATGATAATACACAAGCTGCAAGAAAGGAAAGTTGATGATTCTACAGTTTAAAACATCCCAATCTAGACAAAGGCTTAAACTTCTTCTCCCCCTTACAAGTTGAGTTTGACCACAGTTGCTACAGCTCAGCTGATAAGTAAGCTACTAAGACATTTCCTGATCACCTGCAATCATCTCCATTCTTTAGTTTCTCTACATTTCAATTCCACCCCTACAGCAGAAATCATACGACTTATCTACCTACTAATGTAATGTCTTATATATGATGATGGGGCTTTTATATGCTAATACCTAGAATTACAAATTCCTGCAGTCTTGCTTTCTATAAGACAGCCCCTAGTGGGATCTTCTACAATGGCTGGAAATTCATCTTTTGGGGAACATAAGCAAACCTTTAGTATCATTCAAAGAGAGTGAAAAGGTTATTATTCCTAAAGACTAAACAGAGCTGATTTTAAAATAAAGAAGTTTCTATAAAACTAATTTCTTCTCTATTTATCTGAAAGGAATTGCAGGTGAAATTACAGAATCACAGGATAAGGTTGAAAAGGACCTTCAGATCATCTAGTTCCAACTCCCTTGCCATGGGCAGGGACACCTCTCATGAAACCATGTCACCCAAGGCTCTGTCCAACCTGATGCTGAAAACCGCCAGGGATGGAGCATTCACAAGTCCCTTGGGCAACCTATTCCAGTGCCTCACCACCCTTAAAGAACTTCCTCCTTACGTCCAATCTAAACTTCCCCTGTTTAAGTTTTAACCTGTTACCCCTTGTCCTATTACTATGGTCCCTAATGAAGAGTCCCTCCCAGGCATCCTTATAGGCCCCCTTCAGATACTGGAAGGCTGCTATGAGATCCACACAGTCTTCTCTTCTCCAGGCTGAGCAGCCCCAACTTTCTGAGCCTGTCTTCATACAGGAGGTGCTCGGGTCCCCTGATCATCCTCATGGCCCTCCTCTGGGCTTGTTCCAACAGTTCCATGTCTTTTCTACGTTGAGGACACCAGAACTGCACACAATACTCCAAGTGAGCTCTCACAAGAGCAGAGTAGAGGGGCAGGATCACCTCCTTCAACCTGCTGGTCACGCTCCTTTTGATGCAGCCCAGGATACGGTTTTCTGGGCTCTAAGAGCACACTGCCAGCTCATGTTAAGTTTCTCATTGATCAACACCCCCAGGTCCTCCTCTACAGGGCTGCTCTGAATCTCTTCTCTGCCCAACCCATAGCTGTGCCTGGGATTGCTTTGACCCAGATGAAGGACCCTGCGCTTAGCATGCTTAAACTTCATAAGGTTGGCATCAGCCCACCTCACAAATCTGTCAAGGTCCCTCTGGATGGCATTCATTCCCTCCAGCATATCAACCAAACCACACAGCTTGGTGTCATCGCCAAACTTGATGTGGGCACACTCAATCCCACTGTCCATGTCACCGACAAAGATGTTGAACAAGACCAGTCCCAGCACCAATCCCTAAGGGAAAGCACTTGTTGCTGGTCTCCAGCTGGACATTGAGCCACTGATCACAACTCTTTGCATGTGGCCATCCAGCCAGTTCTTCATCCACTAAGTGGTCCACCTATCAAAGTGATGTCTCTCCAATTTAGCGACAAGGATGTCACGTGGGACAGTGTCAAATGATTTGCACAAGTCCAGGTAGATGACATCAACTGTTCTACTCCCGTCTATCAGTTCTGTAGCCACATCACAGAAGGCCACCAAATTGGCCATGCACGATTTCCCCTTAGTGAAGCCATGCCGGCTGTCACCGAGCACCTCATTGTTTTTCATGTGCCTTAGCATGCCTTCCAGAAGAATCTGCTCCAAGATTTTGCCAGGCACAGAGGTGAGACTGACTGGTCTGTAGTTCCCCGGGTCATCTGTTATCCCCTTCTTGAAAATGGGGTTGTATTTCCCTTTTTCCAGTCAGCGAGAACTTCACCTGACTGCCATGATTTTTCAAATACGATGGACAGTGGCTTAGCAACTTCAGTTGCCAGTGCCTTCAGGACCCGCAGACGGATTTTACCAGGTCCCACGGACTTGTGTACATTCAGGTTCTTAAGATGGTCTCGAACCAGATCCTCTCCTACAGTGGGCCCACGGTCTTCATTCTCACAGTCCCTGCATCTGCTTTCCAAGACTTGGCTGGTGTGGTTACAGCATTTGCCAGTTAAGACAGAGGCAAAGAAGTCATTAAGAACTCAGCCTTCTGCAAATCCAGGGTAGTCAGTTCTCCTGATAGCTTCCAGAGAGGGCCCATGTTGTCTTTAGTCTGTCTTTTATTCGCAATGTAAGTAATATCCCTTCCTGTTATCTTTCACATCCCTAGCCAAGTTTAAATCTAACTGGGCCTTGGCTTTCCTAACCTGGTCCCTTGCTTCCCAGGCCACCTGTCCTTGCTTCCACCTTTTAGAAGCCTCTTTTTTTCCTTTACATTTCCTGCACCTAATGCAACCTATACTAGTGTATCTCACTTAAAAAACACACAAGGAAATACTTTGTCTCATTGAAGTAACAAAAGGAAGCTTACTGTTTGGAATGGGGAGAAAAGTAATCACTGAGATAAATGCAGTGATTCTTTTTCTGGTAAGTGGTGACTTATTAAAAATATCCTTATTGGGCCTAAAAGTATTCTGTAAAAAAAGTAATATAATATACTGCAATTTTTTAATAGTGTTACACACATCTGAAATATTTGGATATCTGCACTCCAGTGCAGTAAGAAATGGAAGAGCTGATGTGATGTTTCAAAAGTGAAGAACTCTTCAGTTTCAGCTCCCTCACTCAATTAAACACCATAATTTCTTCACCATAGGATCCCACAGACAATAACAGATTCTTGAACTCTTAAATGGATTGTGAATTACACTTTTTATTTTGTTAAAGTCTTTTCTAATCCAGATATTCACAATTCATTACTAGGGCCAAAGAGAAGTGACATTCAATAGGTTTATTTATTTCTTGCCATGTTTTTAAGTGTGTCCTTTGATTTTTTTTCCTCTAAAGACAAATACTTCTAAATTTGAACAATAATCTTCATTTGAAATTAAATATTCCTAAGTATTTCACAGTTTTGCAGCAAACATAAAACATTAAAGCGACCTCTTGATACTCATGATAAAAATTTAAAATGTCCAGTGTTTAACATATAAGATGCTTGGCCAGCAGCAAACTCAATGCAGTTTCACCCGCTAGGAAGAGATAATACTTAAAGTTCACCCTCCTGACTTTGAATTTTATATGGAGGAAAACCTTTGAGGTTCAGGATTGTTACCATATTGTTGCTCTTTATTGCTGCTTATATTTAATATGAAGATCCCCTACTTCTCCTCCACCCCCAAGAAAAAGGTAGGATCAACAACCAAAGGTGCTCAAAACTAATGGCTTAGAGCAATAACAAAATCATTCATTAAAATTGGAGCTTAAGAGTGGAGAATTACATTACAGCCTCATTAGTACATCCTGCTATGTGCAAATGCCTTTAAGTAGCTTGGGACGCATCTGAAATGCCAACAGATTAAAAACAAACACACAAATACCTGTGACAGTGGCTATTCCATATGCTTATGGGGATTTCTCTTAAATTCAGAGTACTATAAAGTGTTGATTTACACAGCAAGCATACTAAAGTTCTTCATTAAGACAAAAAGCATTCTAATGTCTTTGTATATAGTAAGTACAGAAAATGAAATACCAAGTTCAAATATCTCACTCATTTTAGGGTGTTTTTTTCCTGCAGTGTACAAGGCCACAGGCCACTATCAATAAATGGCTAATAAAAAGTAAAGGACAGGCTAATCCTCAAAAAAAAAGACCAAAACAAAAAACCAAAAAAACAACCAAACAAAATAACTTTTAATGGGTTTAGTTACTGATTCAACAACTACATTTCTCGTTTAAAGTAACTTCTCCTATAGCTCTTGGCATGATCAAGAACCACTGCTTCCAAGAGAGAGGGTGTTAGATCATACATTTATTACAGACCTGCAGCTATGTACAAACGAGACTCCAAGCACACTTACATACATTACATAGTTAACTGAAAACCGTTAGAAAACGCTTTACAAACACTTTTTCCTTCCAAACTCGCACACAAGCTTTTTTCCCAAAGGGGGACGCTGACCGGGCGGCACAGAGACTGGCGAAGGCACTGAGGGATGCACAGGCTAGGTAGGCCTCTCCCCCTCAGGGCTCACTGACCTTTCAGCAACCCAAACCCCAGGAAGAAAGGAATGCTCCCCTCCGCAGCACGGCCGGGTCACCGCCGCTGCACTACTCCACACCTCCTCCGTTACAGGGCAGGGTACGCCGCCGCCCGACCCACCCCTCACGCCCGGTCGTTGTTCCAGGCCTCCGCCGAAACGCAGCCCACAGACCAAACACCCCCTCCACACTCACCTACCTATCCTCCACCGGAGGCCCCAACCTTCTCCGCCCCTTTAGCCCTGCGACGTGCAAACAACGCAGTCTCCCATTGGGCAGCGGGTTTCCTACGCGGCTCTCCCATTGGTGGATTGGAAAAGGCTTGATTCTTCCCGGTGGCCCCTTTCTCCTGCCAAGCGACGGGCAGCCGAGATGGCGGCAGCGGCTGGCGGGGCGTCGCGGTGTTGCGGGGCCACCAGTTTCCAGCGGAAGGCCGCGGCCGGCAGCCGCTTGGCCGCTGTGGCGGGCACCCGGCCCTCCGTTCGCCACGGGCAGCTGCTGCTCTCCAGCGGGCTCCCCTCCCTGGACTGTGTGCTAGGTTGGTGGGAAGTGGGACTTGGGACCTGGCTGCTGCCAACCCCTCCGTCAGCCCGGCGGCCCTGTCTGTCGTTTACCTTCCGCAGTCCCGCAGCTACTCCCGCAGGCTTTTCTTTCCTCCCCACGGTTCCTGAGATTGGGGGGAGAAGGGAGGGGGGGGAGGAAGGGGAAGAGGATGTGGCAAAGCAGAATCTGTTTCCCGCCTTGAGCCCCCCGCCCTGTGTGAGAAGGGGCAGGAGAGTGAGCCCGCTTCCCAGCCTGCTGCTGGGGCATAAGATTGCCATTTACCGCTCATATAAATCGGTTTAAGCAACCTTTCTAGAGAGAAAAGGTACTCTGTAACTTAGTAACACATTCCTGTCTATTTCAGACTAAGGGATCTGAAGCTGTCGGTTTTGAAAAACGTGCCTGTCTGTTTCAGACTAAGTAAGGGGCCTGAACTTTCCAGTTTTGGAAAACGCTTGCTGAATCAACTCCTAGTTGCATGTGGTGTAGTTCTTGGTGGTTCAGAATTTTTAGGCATTTTTAGGATGTGTTTGACTGTAAAGCTGGTTTCTCAGTATGTCTTTTCCATGTTGCTCACCACTGCTACATCATTATAAATGCCCTGTTTAGATAAATTACACTGGTGTGATGCTGTTCTTACTGTCTGTGAATCTGCTTTTGCCTGCTGTCAGTGTCAAGATGCTAGATAGTTCCTTGGACTGATCTGTTGTTGCAATCTGTGGCATGAAGTAGTACTCCTTACCTGGATTGAGAACTAATTAACTTCACCGGTATAAACAGGTTGTTTTATCTGTATATGCTAGGGCTGAGTGACCCTCTTACTACTGACACAGCTACAGTACTTTTTCAGTGTATATAGATGGGACTACTTTTAGATGAGGAAAGTCTGACTTTAGCTTTGGTCATTCGTCCTTGGAGGAGTACATGGATGTCCTGGTTTCAGGAGTGGTTCACTTTTCTTTCTAAGGATATCCTAAGGAGTAATGACAAATACAAAAGTTATATCCATTTTATAAATAAGTTTTTGCAGCCTTTATATCTTACAGAGAATTATACTAATTTATCTTTTGTGTGTATGTGTCTGGTAGGGAACACCTGCACTTTCAACAGGGATTGGCATCTTTGTAGAGAAAGCTCAGAGGGAGAGCTTTTAAGACAGAAATATTTCATTAAGTGAGTGTGATTTTTTTAAAAAACCTTTAATTGCATAAATGCAAGATCTGCATTGAATATTCCAGTTGTTGTTCATATTCCCTTTTATAAACAGTGGATTTTGCACAGCATAGGTCAGACGATGTACACAGCTTCCATAGTAACAGGCTCCTAAATGTCCAGGCACTTGCTAACATAATTTTTAGTTGTTTTGGTTCACATTTGTATGGGTTTGTATACAAATCCTTTACATATGGTCTGGTCTGGAAACTGGGGAGACGTGTTTCAGTAAACTTGGGATCCCTTCTAAAGTACCTCTTCCTCATGTTTTAAATATTCACTGATTTCCTGACCTTAACAAGTTTAACACTTTAACGTCAGGAAAGTTGTTCAATGCTGGCAATGTCATTGGGTTGTGGCATTTTTGAAAAACTGGAAAACCTGAGAAGCCAGAAAATTTGCTGAGTGGGTAAGGCCACAAAAGACTGTGCAAAAATGCTGAACTACAATAAAATTCCTGTTGATACCAGGTATTAGGCATTGTTACAGACAGACCGCCCAGCTGGGTGGACCTGTACAGAATCATTGATTTTGGAGGCTGGAGAGGGACCTCAGGCATTCAACTACAGCAACCTTAAAGCTAGCTCAACACTGAATTCAGAGTTGGTTGTTCAGGGCTTTGTAGAGCTGAGTCTTGAACACCTGCAGTGGCAGAGAGGCTTGATTATCTTTGTGGGGAATTTCCTGTTTCCTTATATCCACTTTGAAATTCTCCTGGTTTGTTACAGTATTGTTGATAGCTAGCTCTTCTTAATAAATGCATTTCCTTCCAAAAAGAAGTGGTAGATAAGTGCTGGATTTCAAATGCCATGTTCCCATCTCTAGACTTTATCTTCAAATTCACTTTCAAGATTTATAGGCCATATGCTCTGTAATGAGCTGTAACTATTGCGTAATATAACCATCACATGCTTGGTACCAAATGTTTTGTTTCAAGGTGCTTAAAAAAAGGTTACAGATACCGTTTGAAAACAATGGGTTCTCAACTTGCAAAGGCTGTTGTGTTTTTATCTCTGAGATCTTAAATCTCATTGCTGTAAGTAGCAGTGCAGAAAGTTACAAGTCTTACATAGTTGTTCATATGTACTATTCCCTTAGATACTAACAAAGAAAAATTACACTAGCAAGGTTAGAAAGAATTACAAGTTCACACGTTTTCTTAGAAAACATGAAGATTTTACATTTTGCTTTTGATTCTATCAGCATTCCTGCTTATTTTTTTAATGTTGTCTTGTTTTTGCTTAATTTACTATTATTATTGTTCATTGTAATATGAATGTGTAACCATGGTAACTGCAATAGTTTTACATTCCATCTAATAGAGTACATTTGTTCAGGCTGTTCACTGCACCTGATAATGTAAAGCCAATCCTCTGACCTGACTTTGCCTTTAGCAGTCAGGGTATGCATGTTCCAGCTCTGGCTTGTAGAAAGAGGCAGTACAACTGATGATCTGAAAATACAGCTTGTGAGAATTTTGACTGCAGTAATACACAGTTTGACAAATTCCCTCTTGTGCAAGCAATTTAAAAGCAGAAGAGACACAACTTCTGTGGTGGCTGCAAGTGAGCTTTTATAACCAAGGTTTTAAGACCTTATTGCCATGAGGTAGTATGTTACTTATGGCTGTTTTGATCATCTTTTCCGTGTCAAGCCATGATTGGTAAAATTTCGTAATTTTGAGCTATTTTTTTCTATGTGCTGTATAAAATATATGCTGATTTTAAGCACATTGTTAGTGAGCCATGCATTCTGTCTCCTTGAACAATTGAATGTGGTGAATATTGGAAGCATACTTTGTATCAAGCATCTGCATGATTTCTGATTTTGTTCTTTTTTTCTCCTCCTTGCCCCTGTGGTACGTCTTTGTACTTGGGGCCATTTGCGTTTATCTCCCAAGCAAATAAAATGAAACAGAAAGTAGTGGATTAGAGCATGGGGATTTAATGAGTGATTCTCACACAAGGATAACAGTGCTTCTAGTTGGTTTTGGGTTGTTTTTTTTCAAATATGTAGGAAATGCTTGATTACTTGATCAGCTTGCCATAAACGTTGAGGCTTTTGTACATCTTGACTCTGGAGCATAGCTTAAAAACCTTGTGATGTGTTGAACTACAGCTATGAAATTGGTAGCTGACTAAAATTTTGTACTGCTCAAATTGTGGTACATCATGACAAAAGGATTGTTATGGTTTTAATTCAGGTGTTATGCAATAATATTAGCACTTTTTGACCTAGGGGAGAAAAATTTGCTTTTTCTCTTCCTTCTGGGTGCATATCAACATTTGTAATACCACCGGCAGAGCTAAAGATCAAGAAGTTGATCCAATCCCCATTGGAATCAATTTCAGGTGAATTTAATCAGCTATTAAATTGGTAGACTGAATTATCCTGTTCACTACAGTCTACCTATGCAGTCCGGAATTGACTTCTTTTATCAAGAGCTTTGGATATTGTGCTGATGTGATTCCATTTGCTCCTAACTTGCTCTTAAAGCAGTATGTAATTGCAGAAGACACATTGCAGTTTCCTTCATGCAAAGCACTGCAATAGGCTAGTTGCATAGGGCCATCTGAACAGTTCAGGAATTTTTAGCTTTCATATTAGTCTTATGTGATTGTTCAACAAAATATTTGTAATCTGATTTCAAGTTATTCCACTATTTTCAGTCTTGGAATTTGGATTATAAATCTGTTTACTCTTAATCTAAAATAAAATATGAATTCTTCTTTCACTGTCTTTATAAAAATTCCTTCTTGAGACAACCATTTAAACCACTGTTATATATTTCTGCTTGCTGTCTCTTTGAGAAAGAAATAAAGCAATCAGGATGGGAGTTCATAGCTGATTTTTTATTTTTTTTTCCTGGTCCTTCCTGTTGAGATCAATGGAATAAGAATCTATGCATTAACACATACTGGGAGTATTCTGTCTATTAGTCAGTCAGTCATCTGTGCTGGGACATAAGCATCTATTCTAATTGTTTAAACAAAAAGAAAAATAGTAGTGGCCATGTATAAATCTGTCAAACTGTATTTTTATTTTTGAACAAATATTTCAATCAACTGCATTCGTAAAGTTGTTTTTATGTCCAAGACATATTGCAAGAGACTTTAGCAGTCTGTTTTTTTTCAGATGGGTGTTAAAATGTTCATGATCTGTCTGTCCAGGTTCCACTGGTTGAAATCCTACCTGCCTTACTGCCATGCCAGTAATAAGATAAAAAACAGTGGAGCCAAGATTTTAACTCATTGACGTGGCTGGTAATTTTCTAGCCCATTATTAGGTCTCTTTACATACACAGTCCTTGGTACAGAAGAATATCACTTGGTAGTGATAATATGGATTTAACTGGAGCCCCAACCAAAGCCTTAGCCAAATCCCACCAAATCTTTCCCTCCAGATGTGTTCACAGGAAAATTCTGCTGTGCGCTGCTCCTGTCCCAGTGGCAGTGGTGGTGCCGGGGTGGGAAGTGGGTCCTGAGCCCATAGGGTACATGACCACAGTTGGTCCCTGGTCAGAATGGCCCAGAGTGTGAAGGAGCCACTGGGGCAACCATTCTGAGCTGCTGCTCCTCAGAGAGAGCTCTTGCAGCCGGGGGGGCTCTCCCTGGGGTTGGGAGCTTCTTGAGGGGAGAGCCTTCGCTGTGGAGGTGAGTGATGGTGGACATTGGGTCGTTGGATATAGACTATAAGAGTCTATAACAGTGTAGTGGCGAATCCCGAACCTGTAGCTGATGTAGGAGGTGGCTGGTCTCTTCTTCAAGCAACAAGTGATAGGGCAAGAGGTAACAGCCTCAAGGTGTGCCGGGGCAGGGGGGGAGGGGTTGGACTGGATATTAGGAAAAATTTCTTCCCCCAGAGGGTGATCAGGCATTGGAACAGCATGCCCAGGGCAGTGGTGGAATCACTGTCCGTGAAGTGTTCAAAGCCGTGTAAACAAGGCCCTTAGTGGTTTAGTGGTGGACTTGGCAGTGCTGGAATGGTTGGACGTGATGATCTGAGGGGTCTTTTTCCAACTCAGTTGATTCTATGGTTACTCACTTGAGTCATCCAAGTAAAAATTTGCTGGCTCAGACCATACATCATTACTGTAGTACTTGAGCATAGTTGCATGGAGCTCTGCTGGATCTTTTAACCACAGTGATGATAGTAAGTATATTGTGAAAGTAATTGTAATGTCTAATATGTAATTACATGTAGCGTATAATTATTTCATAATAGAGAATTGTAGGAAGTATTGCAAAGGTAATTAAAATGTTGTTCACTTTTATATTTTTAAATTCCCAGTTATCACCTTTCTTTGACTTACAAACTAAGAAAACTTAATTGTTCTCTAACATGCTATTAAAATGTAGTCTTACTTTATCTTCATTTTATTTTGTTTCCAGGTGGAGGCATAGCTGTTGGAACCCTTCTTCTTATTGGTTAGTATAGAATATATAGATAAGCCATATTCTGATGTGTTTTGTGCTTTTTAATGTATTTTAGTTAACCTATCTTTTCATTGTTTTTTAAACTTGGACTTTTAGGAAAGTGTAACTTTCGGCCCACTTCACTTTGGATAGCCTTCAAAGTGGACTAGTGTCTATTTCAAGAATTACTTGAAGTGGATCAAACACTTTCAGGCAGTTTTGACTCCTCAAGGAGAATACTGCAGTATTCTTTTTGAAAGCAGGGCATTTAGCAAATTTCAGGAAAATTTTCAAATTATTTAATATTTTCTAAGGTCCCTGATTTCCTGTAAGCTTCAGACTGTGTATCATCTCAGAGTTGGTTGGTTGGTTTTTCAGTTTGGCTTTCTGAGGAAGCTGTGAAATACAGAATCTTTTAATCTTTTGGTTGCTGAAATCAAATAAGAGTAAGCTGTTGAAAGCCAGCTTTCTGTCAGGATGTGGATGAGGCACACTGAGATGCTTAAAGTTTACAACAGAATTCCCTTTACAGTTTACATTGAAACTGTCTGGTACCATGTCTGCATTGCAGCTGAGATGCCCAGATTTCCTTTCTATTTGAAGTGTAGCAAAGGAGAGAAGGACTGTTGTGCACATACATCTTGTCTTCATATCCCCACGTTATATACTGGACTGTACAAAAAATATTTCCCAGGCCCCTCAGTTTAAGCATTGCAGTGAAAACTACAATTGTGAAGGAAGACTAACTTCTTCCAAGTTAGTCTTGTAAGTGCTTACAATTTCAGCATATAACAATGACCATTATTGCAGAAGAGGAATTTTACGAGATACCACCTGATTTGTCACATCAGTTCATTAATCTTGGGCTTCTACTACAAAACTACTTCAAAAGGGTGCAAGGGCTGAATAATATAAATTTTAATATAAAATCATAAATTTGATTTTGGTTGGGGTTTATTTTCTGTTTTAAGTGTTTAACAGATTAATGGGTCTTATGAGAAACTTTCAAGCTTGTTACATTCCTAGCAAAAGAGGTACAGGGGAAAAAATGAAATGTTATATAGTAGAGAAACACCTGTAGTTGTGTGGCTTGTTACTTTAAAGTACTTTGATGGCTACTTTCATTTCTGCATTTTATCCATGGTTAGAGACAGGTGTTACTGTCTCGCTGAATCTTAGAAAATCTTGATTTTTACATAAGGTATATAAATCAGTGCAGATTAAGTCATTTGAATAGTTGGCTGCCAGAAAAAAATAACTGACATTAGCTAATTCCATGTGGGCCACTGTTTGTGTAAGGGCTACTGTTCAAGTTCACATTCTTTGAGAACTTTTTTTTGAAACATTTTTTGAGATACAGCAGTTCACTGTTGCTGAAAGAAGTTGTTCAAATTCTTCTCCCCATTCATGGCTGTGCAATTTTATTGTTCCTTAAGCTGACGCCAGTGCTTTTCAACTCTCAATTCTCCCAAGTTGACAGAAAACTCACCCAGTTAAAGAGTGGAAACTTTTCTGTTTAGTGACCTGAATCAGCTCACTAACATGAGATGAGTACCAGAGCCAGCACAAGGGAAAGAGGGGTTGCACAGTGAGGACTAGGAGAGAAAGTAGATGCCCTTTGTCAAGGCAGAAACTGCCAGTTAAGCTCAATTTTCCCATGAAATTTCATCCAAATTTCTGTGAATTTGGAAAAAATGATAGGTTTGTCTCTTACTGCTTTCAATGAAGATCTTTCTTTTCTAACTCAGTTTGAGAAGAGCTGCAATCTTGCTATAGACAAAGAAAGAAGAAATAAAATTAGAACCTATCATATTTTACACATCAGAGATTAGTTTTGGTTTTTCTTCCCATTACAGTATTCGCTGACCCTTTCAGTAGATGAACTGGATGACACCAAATGAACCTACTAGCTGAAAGATTGTAACTAAACAAAAGACAGTTGTTCTTCAGGTGGTATGCAAGTGGAATACTTCACCATAGGCTGTTGTGAATGTAAAAAAATGTAAATGTAAAAAAAAATCATGGTCTCAGTGGAAACTGGGCAGCATGATGGAAGAGAAAGAAATTCACATTACTAGGTTAGTGGATATCAAGTCCAGCTAAGGAAGTCCTTGAGTCCTCTGAATGGTGTGAGGCTGAGCAAGTACTTGGGTGAAGCATCACATTTGCTTGTTCAGTTCTTACTACCTCTTCCTAAATATCTGCTTTTGGCTACTGTTGAGCATCAGGTTAGATGTCTACTTGACCGGACCTTAGTGGCACCAGACAAAGTGCATGCAGTGACAGTGAGCTGTTTGTTCTAATGAAAAAGATGACAAGACTCAATGATTTGAAAATGGGAGGATATTTACCTCATTTCTCTCTTTTCCGCTCCTCTGACTGCATAGCTGGCCATACTCAGTGGTGGGGCTTAATTTACTTATCCCTTGTATTGGTTATCTGTGATCTGATATCAAACTTAGCTTCACAGAAACATGAAGGAGTTAGTTTCAGTTTTGAAAGCTATTTTGTCCCCAGATAAGACAATATATTTTGAAACATATATATATACATTATATACAAAAAGTCTTAAAGTAAGAACTATGTTTATTCATGAGACATTAAAATTTTTTAAACTAAGTTTTAAAGTTGGTGCAGATAGAATTGTTAATTACGTTGTTAGAATATCCTGTCAGTATATAAAAAAACTGTCGAGAGATTAGTCTAGGCAAGCTTAATATTATACAGGATTGAAGCTGTCAGTGATAAACCTCCTAGGAAGATCTTTTGCATTGTACTCCAACTGTTATAAAAAGGTTAAATTCTTCCCCCTTCCTTCAACATTCTCTAAGGCAAGAATAAATTGCATTACTTTTGGATTAGCTCCCTTTGCAAATTAAATGCTCATCTTCATTATTTGGCATGTTATCTTGGTTAATTTAACCAAATAATAGTAGATTCAGGGTATTAAAATATTTAACTGTTGTGTTGTGTTCTGAAGATGCAGTAAAGGCACAGGTCACTTGCTAAGACTGCAAACTATTGTTTGAAATGTAAGTACACAGTTTTTTAAAACTTATTTCATAATAACAAGTATCATGATTTTCAGTTGAACTTTATCATATATTCTTTTGACAGTGTTTTATTTATATGAGATTTAAAGAGTTGAACACATGGTAGTCTCATGCAAGTTTCTAGCTACTAGAGGAACTTGAAATTTCCTGGCTTTTGGCCATACAGCAAGAATGTTTTGGATTTTAACCAGTCCTTTAGTTGCAAAAATTAGTTGCAAAAAGTTTGGCTTATGAGAAGTGGTAAAACAAGTATTCTAACTCTGCGTGAAATTAAATTTAAAAACAAAACAGTTTGTTCGGTATGAATGTGAGGCAACTTGTTTGTTATTTTATCATAAACTGCTTCAAAGTAGCTTTCTAGAAGAATCTCCCGTTTCAAAACAAACAGTATAGATGTTGATTAAGTACACTCCTTTCCCCCTCCTCTCTCCAGTGTACTTCAACCTGTTGCATGTCTGTTTTGCCAGCCTTGGGAAGTGTTTCCAGGAGGATGTTGTTTTGTTTTTTACATATAAGCCTTGTTTATGTAATGCAATCTACTTAGTGAGTTACAGCACACTCAAATAGGTCTGTCCTACATACCTTATAAGAACCCATCCTTACATACCTTTAAGATGCTCTAGTTTTGACAAGGTCATTGATGGCTAAATGTTTTAATTATCAGTAGGAGGTTTTTTGTTGGTAGCTGAGGTCAATATTAAAGTTGTCTGGTTAAAAGCAGGTCTATACTTGTACATTCTAAGCCTTGAAGCAGTTTCAGCTACTTTAATTAGCTACTGTTATTTTTGTTAGACATGCAGATTAACCTGAACGGTAAGAGCTCTCTTCACTTGTCAATATAATCAAATTTATCTTTTTAAGGCTGAAAATTCAATCTCAGAAGAGGTACAAAACAGTGATTTGCTAAATGTAATTCTACAAAATACAAGTTACCAGAATTCACCTTCTTGAAGTATGGCCAAATGCCAAATATTGTAACTTACATGTTTGACAACTCCATTTTGGCATGTGCTAATTAAATGCAAGTGACACAAATATATCCCCTCAAGCTTAGTAAATGTGGACATTAGTAAAGTATCTTTTAAATGGAATTTCAGATTATTAAAATAATCACATCTTATAACCTGCAGCAATTCAGAGAGATGTTTCATAGCTTCAGAAAGACACACCTTAGGTCACAGTACCACACTGTAGAACTATCTGGTAAAAAAATGATCCATACTGATAGGCTATGACAGGCTTTTGGCAGCTTTAGGGCAACCTGTCTAGACTTTGTACAGGGAAAAAAAATCGGCTATCTGTACATTACATTGTTGCAGTCTTATTTTTTCCCCTTGTAGCTCTCATCATTTTAAGCAATTATGCTACAAATCGCCTCTGTAATCTTTCAAAGATCTTCATACTGTTCATTATACTGATGTTTAAAAGTTGGCTATTATAAATACTGTCTTTGCATATTTGTTGGATGGTGGGCTTTCTTTGTGACTTTTTGTTCCTTTTCAAGTTACAGTGCTTATTCTCCATCCCTCTCTTGGAGCATGAATACTTCTGTGCAGAAGGAGCAGTTATGGCTAAAAATTTTTCCTTAAGGCCATGTGTTTACATTTACATATGCATATGCAAAAATCTCACCTATAATTAGGTGAGATTTTTGTCCTTAATTTTTATATAAGTTATATATTTACTGTGCCTCACTCATATCTGCTCACTTTGTTTTCTGTGCCCTAGAGAAACTCCACTGCCTTAAAATTTTGTTTCTAATTCTGTGACCCACTGATTTGTCTGAGTAGTTGCTACAGACAGTCTGTGCACAAAAGTGTTGAGAATGTGTCTTGTGTTCAGTAGCCTGTACAGTGTAGAGGTGAAAAGAGCCATAGATAGGCACTGGTCTTTATCCATAGTTTTCAACATGGTTATATGTTGGAATTCATTGCACTGATACTGACAATACTGCTTTTTTCTTTGTGACTCTTTTATCCATGAAAGGATGCTGTTGTGGAAAGAGACCAGTGGATAATGATCACAATAAACTATTTTATTTATGTCCTTATCCATAGGATAAGAAGAGGTTTTGTCCTGGCAACAATATGCATAACTTCTAGGTAAATAATCTCTTTTCCTTGTATAGTTTTACGCTTCACTAGTTACTCACCTGCTACTTAGCTGTAGAACACTCTGTTCAAAAAGAATCAGAGAAGGCTGTGGGCTGGCGTGTGACTTGCGGTGACTGGACCCAGGAAAGAGTCTGCAGCTGCTAGAGTCTCATTTGTTTATGTGCCTGATTAGGTAGAAATAAAATTCACAATGAAGGCTGCTGACAGGACAGCTCTTCAGCATGGGGACTAAGAATAAAGATTGGGCCAGGCTTGTCTTAAGTATTTGACTGACTAAAATGCACTTAAGTGTTAGTTCCTACACATACAAAATGGATGTTCTTTTGGATGAGGGTATAATTATAAAAATAACAGTTTGAGACTTTATCCTAGCCCTTAAAATAGTAAGTCCAAGTGTTATCAGAAAACAAATACACTTCAAAGTCTTTCATTCAATTTATCCGTGAAAGTAATCAGTAAGCTACTGAAGTACCTGTGCTAAATGATTTGTTTGTTTATTTACAAGAAGAAAGTTGTACTCCTATGGTTTTGAATAGTAATGTAACTATTGAAGCCAGGCTACAATGGATGCTATCAGAAAAGCCCCATATGGGTGCACTTTAGATCTTTTGAATACCACAAAAGTTTAGTGACCTAGAAATGAATCAATAAAAGGCCATCCTCTATCTGACAAATTGAAGAACTGAGGGATTCTTACAGATGCATTGACTTTAACAATCCTAGATTCACTGTTTGTAAAGGCTTTCTGAGACACATTTAATCCTTAGAGTACTGTAGCAGACTGTAAGGTGTTTTATATTTAGATCAGTCTCCAATAGTTCATTTCCTATTTTTACTTTAATTTTACTGTTTAAAGTTTACTGAAAATCAATCTAAGAAGACCAGAGGAAATCCTAATGCTAAAATGACATGTCCGTATACAGAATGTGAATACTTTTATTTGGCTAAATTGAAAATTCCTTATTGTTTTGAAAATCATGCTTTGAAAGGGTATGGCAGTGTAAGAACCTCTGTAGTCCTGTTATATTACAAATAAGTATATTACTCAAGAAAATGAATTATAATGTTAGGTTAGTGAAAGGGTATATATCTATGTTCACTTCTACAGTTTGTTTTAACATTTCAGCGTTTCAAATAAAATTTGAGTAAAAATTCTTAATTACTATAGCCTTATTTCCTTTTAGTTCAGTTAAACAGTCAACACACAGTATGATTTCCTGTATTTATCCATGGTTTATGGAGTTTCCATGTTACATTTGACACAAAATTGAGTATGTTGTTCACTTTCTAATGAATAGTTAATATCAAAACAGTGATCCAGAAAGACTCTCTATAGTTGCACACTCAAACAATAAAATACTTGGACCAATTGAGATATTGGCTTATACTTTATTAAATGTAATTTAAGCACTGTCCGTATGCGATACAACTCAGTGTCTCTGTGCCTCAAATGGTGGATGTTTTTTTATTCACCAAGGATGGCAGCTTAGGATTCTTCCAGAGCACCTCACTAGTGTTCCTTTTCCAATTTTGTTCAAAGGAAGGGAGGTCTAACAAAATTTTCTCCCTCCACTGACAGGTGCTTCAGTGATATGATTACAAGGGAGGTTTGGTGGCTTCTTTCAGGTAGCTCAGACAATTTAAATAAATAATTAATTAATAAGTAGATAACATGCTGTTACTTTGATTTCTGGTGAGCATTTGTTCTTAAATTCAGAGCTTCATAGATGGAGGTTAGCGCATGGAAGTCAATATAACTGTGAACATTATATTACCAATTATATTGGAGTAAGCAACCAAAGCATAAGTAACTAGAGAGAGCAAATGCTTAGGGGTGTAGGAGCCATATGTATGTGTTCCTGGACTCCAGTTACAAGGGAGGATTACTCTGCTTATGTGTTTTGTTTTCCTCTTGTTGAAGCAGTTTTAGATCTTAGCAGGCTCCAAAGACTATACTTACAAAATAAGACTGTAATACTTCTTCAAAACTTCTGATAGTGCCAGTTTTACTTTTTCCTTCTGCAACAGTAGGCCTTCAGTTTTATCTGAATTGAGTCTTCTCTTCATCCTAGTCTCATACTTGGATCTACATCTTGGTTATGTCACAATGTGTGGAGTTCAATTACCAGGAAAACAGTTCTTCGGTAACACAGTTAATAGCTTTTTAAGCATGGAAGAGTAAACTGTATAAAATATTCAATTAAGAGCTCCAAGCTTTCAAGAAAATTGGAGTATGTAGTTCTGTGATGCTTTTGGAAATGAGTCTTGCTGAAATCTTAACAAGGATCCCATGCTGTTGACAGGAAGCTTTTGCCAGCACAGTACTTTCCGTGGTACTGATCTGTACCTGTTTTTCCCTAGAACATTATTTTTACAAGGTGTGTTATTGGAAGTACACAGAAGAAGGTTAGTATGGCCTGCTAGGCAGGTTAACAGTATCAAAGGTAAATTATATTAATACAATCTGAGTTCTTAAAACCCACAGACTCTACAATAAACTGGCTATATCAATGGCTAGCATTAGGAGAAAGAGTGTTGTAATTACTGTATTCCCTTTGGTTTATTTGGACATCCAGTTTTATGTAATTTCCTGTCTTAGGGACTGTGTTTTAAAGGATTTTTCTCTATCTTGAAATGTTGCTTTAGAGTGATTTCAAGTTCATTTCTTAGGTTTAATGAAAGAGAAACTTTTAAGTAAGTATTTCTCCTTACCAGCAAAGTAGGTAGTCTTGATGCAGCATCTTTAGGAATTATTTTGAAGAAGAAGAAAGATATGAACGAAACAAATCTTCCAAATTTTCAGTTTATACTGTATACTTTTTTACTGTAAAAATAAATAAAAAATAAATAAAAACTCCCAAATACTACATTTAAAAGTGAAATAAAAATTTTAAAAAGGCAGGAAATAAATACTAGTTCACCCAATATCCCATGGTGGATATCTCTGGAGAATTGTTCCTTTCCCAGAGAATTTGAAAATTTGTGGTTTGAATTTTTCTCTTGTTGATCTAAACACTGAAAGTACCATTACTTGTGCATGATATTAGGAGTGTAGCAGTACAACACTATTTTTCTGTAATTTGTTTCTGAAGTTTCCCCATTACTGTTAATGTTCTTTCTCCTGTTTGGATGTATATCGCCTTTCATTCTTTCCTCCCACTCCACTTTATTGATTCTTTTGACTCTTAAGCTCCAAAGCATACTATTCCGGTACATATCAAAGTTATATTCTTTTTTGTTTTCCTTCTTTAGTATTTTTACAAGTTTAGATATGAATAACAACTTTCTTATTTTCAGCCTTTATTATTGATTTTGTGGTTTTTAGTTTAATATTTTTTTATGTGATAGGGAGGAAATTATTTCCAAATCGCAGAAAGAAGGGATTAAGAGTCGTGTTGCTTCTGTATAAAGAAAATTCGAATTTTGTTTGCTATTTACTCATTCACTTTCACTTCCCCCATAGTTTTGAGTTATGATAATTTTAATTGTATGAGTCTGGTAATTTCTGACATTTAACATGCAACAAAGAAGACAAAGGAAATGCTGGCCTTTCTGAAGTCAGTGGGGTTTGTATTTTTATTTCAATAGTATTTTATCCACAATGTCTGTCAACAAGTACTGTCTCGCTTATTAAACTGTAAGTTTATGTGTGGTTTGAATGTTTTAATGGTTTTGCTTTGCTTACCTTTCAAATATGGTGTTGCAGATTGTCTGGTTTTTCAATGTATCCATTTGTTTTGCCTATTTTTATAGTTTTCAGTTTTGAAATGCAGGTGTAAGGATGTCTCTATAAGAAATTATACCTTTCTATAGCTTTAACAGGCCAAATACAATTAAATTTTGAAAAGCATTAATTAGTAACTGCTTTAAGCAAGTTGATTAATATTTTAAGCATTAAGAATGTAAATATTAACATGGTTCTCCTAAATTAACAAACTCCATTCCCATTAAGCCTGATCTTAGTTGATAGTTATGGGAAAACTTACTACGAAGACATTGCTGTAACCCACCCATGTCTTAGAATCCAATACTTGATTGGATATGTGAGATGATATTGAAAAATGAGGAATATACTATTATCAGTCATTATTTTTTAAAGTTTTGCAATCATATTTTACCTGTTATCTCAGTTGTACATTATATACTTTAGGAGGTAGACCAACAGAGGGCTTTAAAAGTGTTATGAAAATGGAGATGGGCGATTTATCTAACAAAAAAAAAAAAAAACAGAAAAATAACCAGAAATAAAATCCAACTGTTCTTGTTTTCACAGAGGAAGATAAATATGGTCTTTACTCCAATTTGTTGTTCAAGTATTTTCTCGCAGAGGGAGTTGTCTGTGGACATGACTTGTTTGTTGCTTCTGCTAAAGAGCATCCTGACAACGTCTTAAAGGTAAAAGAACACTCACAAATTTTTACAAGTAAAGTTGTAATCTCTTGATGACTTGAAATGCATTTTAAAGTTCATAAATGGTTTAGAAAGAAATTAATTAATCTTGGTGATTCATAAGAACCCGACAGACTGGATTAGTTGAATGGTTTGAGTAAACCCCACAGTGTACAGTTTCCACCTGCGTATCAGGAAGAGTAGTTAAGCCGCTTCCAGTATATTGTGGTAGAAACTGTACAATTTGTGTAGATATTTTTATAGTTTCCCATAGAAAATAAAAATATAATTTAACCTCTTTATGACTTCCTTTACACATACTTTTCATTCTGTCTTTTTTCTAATAGGAAAAATGGCCAGTTTTGGATAGGTTATACAGAAAGGTTCCTTTCAGACTTAAGCTTGCTTCTAAGCAAACACTGATAGTTTCTATTATCAGGAAACTGTATAAGGGGAAAAGCCTAATCAGCAATGAAAAAAATGCTGAAGTGTGAGGATAATCTTACCAAATGCCATTAAATATTTTGTGTCTCTCTAATGCTGCTTTTTTCTAATATCAAAAGTAACATATAATTTACTGATTTCTTCTGCGTCAAGTGAAGTTTGGCTGTTTCCTTAAGAGTGTTCAGAGACTATTTCTGGACAAAATTATTACTTTTTTCCTACCTTGTGATGGCATATTTTATGCCTAATCTATTCAATACTGTCTTCAGTATTCAGGAAAAAGTATGTTCTTAATGAAGTTGCATGATTGTGGTTACGAAAGATCTTAAGATGTTTTTAATGAACTTGAGCCTCAAGAGGGTTTATTTAGGGGTGAAATATTTATAATTTGTTCTTGTGGTTTAGAATATAGCATGAACAACTAGATTAAAATTTTAGTTTGAAGTAGAATAGAACATGCTATATTTTTAAATAATATTTATTTTTTAAAAACTGATGATTAAGGCATTGACCGTACAATATATGATTACTGCAGTTGTTCTTCTCATAAAATTTAAATCATTCAAATTAATGTTTTCATTGCATTGCACTAAAACTGCTTAAAATAGAGCAGCTAGCATACATTTTATTCTTTCACCTTTGAATCAGTCGTTCATAGCATGTTAGATTTTTCCTAGCTCTGGTTCTTATACTTTTGCAGGCCAACCAACAGACATTGTTACTGCATCTCTCCTTCTTGTACCAGTTTGAGCTTGTAGTCATTCTGACTTACTGAGCTCTGAAGTCTTAATTTGCAATAAGTTTTCCTTCTAACTTTTCAGGGGTAGATACTAGGTAATAATACTGCATTCCTCTGGTGTAACTTCATAGTGGTGTTACTATAAAGGATTATAAATGGAAGGACAATATTACTACAGGAAAGCTGAAGAAAACAATTTTGTTTTCTTCCTCTATTTGTGTGTTTATGTATATCCAACAGGATTCTTGTCTGTGCTTTTCTGCTGTTACTGTGACTATTCAACACTTCCTTTGCTTAACAGACAAGACACAGTAGAGTTGATTTTTCTGGTTTCTGTTGCTGTCTGAAATTGCTTCAGTGAAATAACCCTGTAATATGCTAGGCATCAATCTAAAAAATTACACTGGGAAAGCTTAGGCACTTCTTGAAATGCCAATATGTGTTACCTAAAATACATTATTGCCTCACTTAGAAAAAGGGTGTTGTTGGCCACAGTTAGGTCTCCAGATCACAAAAGTGGAGGAGTTTTCCCTACAACTGCTTCACTTGGCTTTTTTAAAAGAGAGAACCTTCAGGTATTTCAGGAAGTCCTTGACTGTCATAAAAATGAAGTTTTGGGGATTTGGATGTCTCCATCAGATCAGAATTTTAGTATAACATATCTGACCATTGACTAACATTGCATTTTATTTAATGAGACTGTATTTTTTACTGAAAAGGCAATGTAAATAATGGTACATGTCAACCTGAATTATACACTTTATGCTTGGGTTTTATTTTATAAAATTCAAGTATGGATTCAATATATTCCTGTCGTGGTTTAAACCCAGTCAGGTAATTCGTTCGCTCACTTCCCCCCCTTTTCTTGCCCTCCCCCTGCTCTCAGAAGGACGGAGAGGAAAATCGAAAAGAATGCAACTCCCACAGGTTGAGATAAGAACAGTTTAGTAACTAAGGTATAACACAAATCACTACTGCTACCACCAATGATAATAATGATAAAGGAAATAACAAGGGAAGAGAATACAACATCTCACCACCAGCCAACCGATAACTCGCCCCCCCAGCCCGACCAAGCTCTGACCGATACCTCCTCCAACCCTGCAGACTCCCAGCCCTTCCGGCTAACTCCCAGTTACATCCTGGGCATGACGTGCTGTGGTATGGAATACTTCTTTGGTCAGTTTGGGTCAGGTGTCCTGTCTCTGCTTCCTCCCAGCTTCCCCTCCTCCCTGGCAGAGCATGAGGCTCACAAAGTCCTTGGCCAAACCAAAACATCGCTTGTTATCAGCTCCGTTCCCGAGCTGAAAGTCAAAACATTGCACTGCACCAGCTACCAAGAAGGGGAAAAATGACTGCTACTGCTGAACCCAGGACATTATCCACCCCTTATTCCATACCATTCACGTCAGGCTCAGATCCCACATTTTCAATATACCATCACTCTTATCTCAGTGCATGGACCAGTCCCTATAAAGCTGCTGAGTCCATCTGGTCCATGATGTCAGGCTCCATCTCTTGTAACAGTCTTCCAGAGCAGGAGAGACTGTGTGCAGTGTTCACACTCGTGAATAACCTGGGCAATATTGTCCATTGCTAAGTCCACCCCTCGATCATGAGTCCATCTCTGTGTGCATCTCTGCTCTGATGGCCTGAAGTGCATTGGGCCCACCAGGCTCAAAATAATTCACTGTCCCCTTAAGCAGTTTCTGCAGCTTGTTGCTGGGGACTCCATACAGCTGCCTTCCATCTCCGATGCTTCCAAAGCACTGGAGGGGCCCAGTGGACTAGATACTTGCCCATACTGTCCCACATACCCTGCCACTCATCACTGTCCAGCCTTGGAGAAAACCTCTTGGTCCCCCTATATCCTCGTCTAACCCCAGACAAGACCCAGACCTGACTCTGCTTAACTTTTGAGATCAGACAAAATGGTTTTGGGTAGAACACAGTCTGTGTGTGTGCCAACATGCTGATCCCCATCACAATCAGCAGGCAGGTCCCAAGGATGCCCAAAGGCCATTCAAAACCTTCAGAACTCTCAAACGATGCTGCTGTACTTGTCACTGGGGCTGGTGCAGCTGCTGTGCTTGCCGGCTCTCCCACCGCCAGCTTCTCTTTTCCCGAGTCCAGCCCTTCCTCCTCTGCCTTGCTGGGAAATGCTGCGTGGTCTCCTGCATCCTCCTGGGGCTCGGCGGGCGGCTTCCGGGAAACGCTCTCGGCCGTCGCGGGGCTGGGCTCGGCCGCGGGGCTCGGCTCCTCCGCGGGGCTCGGCTCCTCCGCGAGGCTCGGCTCCTCCGCGGGGCTCGGCTCCTCCGCCGCCTTCTCCCGCTGCTCGGCAGCCGCCTCCTTCCTCTCCTCGACCGCCCCGGCCTCCTCCACCGGCAGCCGTCCCCTCGCGGCCTCCGGCCCCGCTCCCGCCGCCGCTTGGTCCCCGGGGCCGCTCTCCCGGGCCGCTTCGGCTGCCGCCGGCTCCCGAGGCCGCTCCCCCTCAGCTCCCCGCAGCCTCACGAAGATGGAGAGTAGGGTGAGGGCCAGGGCGGTGAGGAGCAGCCGGACGGCCAGGTACAAGTCCAAGGCCACGTCCGTCCCGCCCTGCTGCTGGAGCCCGCCCGTATTACAAGCCATTGCCATAAAGCACAGTGAGACAAGAACCTTAGCCCAGGCCCCATACTTGATAAACACTAACACAGCAAATACCGGCTCTACGTAAGTTACAACATTCTGAAGCTGTGAGATCAAGCGAAACAACTCTGAGAGCCAATAAATCAGCATTGTGACGAGTGACTATTAATTCGGTCAGATCTGTTGTTATCTCAACCCTTCGTGCCCCACGTTGGGCGCCAAAAAGAACTGTCGTGGTTTAAACCCAGTCAGGTAATTCGTTCGCTCACTTCCCCCCCTTTTCTTGCCCTCCCCCTGCTCTCAGAAGGACGGAGAGGAAAATCGAAAAGAATGCAACTCCCACAGGTTGAGATAAGAACAGTTTAGTAACTAAGGTATAACACAGATCACTACTGCTACCACCAATGATAATAATGATAAAGGAAATAACAAGGGAAGAGAATACAACATCTCACCACCAGCCAACCGATAACTCGCCCCCCCAGCCCGACCAAGCTCTGACCGATACCTCCTCCAACCCTGCAGACTCCCAGCCCTTCCGGCTAACTCCCAGTTACATCCTGGGCATGACGTGCTGTGGTATGGAATACTTCTTTGGTCAGTTTGGGTCAGGTGTCCTGTCTCTGCTTCCTCCCAGCTTCCCCTCCTCCCTGGCAGAGCATGAGGCTCACAAAGTCCTTGGCCAAACCAAAACATCGCTTGTTATCAGCTCCGTTCCCGAGCTGAAAGTCAAAACATTGCACTGCACCAGCTACCAAGAAGGGGAAAAATGACTGCTACTGCTGAACCCAGGACAATTCCATAACTAGTATTCTAATTAATAGGTGTTTTATGTAAAGGCAGTTCATTAACTGCCTTATGTCCATATTGTGTGGTCAGTCTATCTATACATTCAGTTCTTTGCTAAGATGACATAATTGCCCTATTCTAATTCTGTGGTGTGATTGGAAGTTTCTTGAACCTATAAACAAGACAAATATTGCTGGTAGTAAGAAGGGAAAAAGACATTCTTAGAGACCATAATTATCTTGAAATTGTGTATAACTAGAAGACAAGCAGAGGATAAAATGCCCTGATCAGCTGCCTAAGATGTATTATATTACCACCCACCAATTTATCCATCATCCTTTGAAAACATATTCATACCTTTTGTAGTCAAAGCTTCTTCGGGAAACTGGCATTAAGACATAATGCTGAAAAATTATACACCTCTGGTAAAACTTACTGAGCTATACATACTGGGTTTTAAAAAGTATTTTAAACATTTGAGAGCATTTCTGTTCAATTTATGTTCTTCAACAAAAGGCAATGTTTTACTGTAAGGGCATAAATACTGGGAATAGTATATAATGTAAGAAACAGTATGGTATACTTCCGTGATTGCTCATAAAATAGAACTGATTGCATTGGTAAATGGAAAACTAATATAATAATAAAATAACAGAGGGAAACATGTCTTAACATTCAGTTTTCAGTACCATACCTTATTAAGCTTAGACCACAAATTATGATAGACTGTTAAGTGCTCAAGCTTAAAACCAAAGAGAAATTAGTAAAGTAGATAATTTTTTTCTCGTATCATATTTCCTTAACTTCACTGCATTTAGTGACTATACTTTTTTTTATAATTAGCACTCTAAAGTTAATGACAGCTATTTTGAAGTAGCACATAGTGTATGTGTTTGAGAACGTACGGATTTAAGTATATGTTTACAGTTATTACAAAGGAAATCTTAAACACTGTTATGCTTTTTGCAAGAAACAGCAAACAAGGGAGTTGAATGTTTCCTTGAACTGTAGCCAAAATTAGAACAGGCTTGCATCCACTTTAAGTTAGGCTGGGTATCAGAGTGACTTCTGGAAGCCATAAAAACACAGTAACTGTAACAGCTTAGTTCTTCACACCTCTTCTCCTTGCTAGTGCCAAAGAATGGTTCCAGTCTTAATAATTAAAAAATAAATAAATCTTTGTGATGGCTGCATTTCCGTATTTCTCACATTTTCTGCTTTTGATTTGGCACTAAAATTCTAGAACTGCCTATAGAAAAATTTATTTGCATTTTCTCCTAATTTTTTTGTCTAGACCTTTCAGGAGAACTGATTCTCACAAGTTTTAGTGAGAAAAAATTGGATTATATTTGCTAGTTATGAGCTCATCTTAACAATAAAGAGTGCTCTCTGTTAAGTCACTTTTTCTGGGGAGCCTGTGCAAAGTTTGTCTCAAAAGGAAGACTTACTGGTCAGTATACATGCTGGAAAACAGAAAGCAGCATCCACTGAAGGCCAACAATTTCCATGTGGGACCCTTGGCAATGTTACATCAATGACCATTCCACTGGGAACCTGGAAGCATGAGGTGAAAAAATAGGAGGTTGAGAACTGCTTTCTAGACCTGTGTCTGTTCATCTCCTATGGAAAAGTTGAACACTTTTCCATAGGAAAAGTACTTTGCTGAAATAGACCTTTTTTTTTTTTTTTTTGTAATCACACAACTTTTGGAAAAAGAATACTGCTTTTTTATGGAATTTCTGTTTTCAAACTGGAATTTTACTGCAGGATACTTCTGGACTCCTTTGAGATTGTCTTTTATAGGTTCTCATACAAGAAGAGAGGATAAAGAGCACATCCTTCAAGAACAAAAATGTATTTGAACATAATCTGTGAGCCTACTGCATATTGTGGGATGCTTTTCCTAACTGTCCTATAGAGGATAGGCTTCTTAGAAGGAAATGCGTTCCCCAGAATTTTGCCTCCAGTCAAATCCGTTGAGGCTTACCATAATATGGCATAAACCGGTATTCACCTTACACATCTGGTGTCATTGGACATCCAGGTTTGAAACTGAACAAATGTGCAAACTCTTTGCTCTCTGGAGATTCTTTTTAGTAGTAAAGCTCTTAGTGTGCCCAGGTATCAGATACACAGCTTCAGTGTGTTTGCTAGATACATCCTGAAGTCAAGTCAGTCAGGAGACACCAGGATTCAGCTGTTGCATGCTGTTCAATGTTATCACTTAATACACAGAAATCTAATTACAGTTACAGCACTGCTGAACTTCCCTGACGCCTATTATTTCTGTTTTTGAAGTGAAGATAGCCTTGTGGCACAAAGACTAGGGTTGAAGCTAACCCTGGCAGCTGTCTCAGAGTTTGAAAGTTTCTTTGAAAAGTCTCATTTCCTTACTATATAGCTCTTGCTCATCTGTTTACTTTTCTTACTTGTATGGTGGGTAAATAGAATATCTAATTTTACTTTTTTGTCTATTAAAACATTAACGTTTTAAGTATATTATACTATATAATTTTCTGTATGACAAAACAGTGTTATAAATTTCACAAAGAAGTTGTATGGGTGTGAAAGGATGCTGGAAAAAAAATCACTTCTCTTTAAAAAGAATGAAATCCTTTTAAGCAGTATCCACGCTGGGAGCTCTCTAATGTGTAAAGCTTAGTCTTTGTCAAAAGTTCTAACCAATCTAATAAAAAGATTTTACAGAACCAAAGGAAATAAATGTTTGGCTTAAATTTCAGGTTTCCCCTCTAGCAGTCCTTGGCTGTTTATTACAGTATTTTCTTTCATGATCTTAGTTATGAGATCGGTTGTTTTTAAACGCAGCTCTTACTTAGCCTGTTCAATGTATCATGAAAGTAGTAGCGTAAAACCTCCGAATGTTTAGGCTTCAGTGTTCTCAAATAACTATTTTACAAATCTACTTGGTAACTCTGTAGAATTTATTTGCTCAATTAGCGAACTATTGCTGATGGTGCTAAAGGTGTTTGTGAATAATGCTGTTATTAGATCTGTTTAGGCTTAGCTTATTAAACGTTGCAGCAGAGTTTACAGAATTTTGGGCAAGGGCACTCATTTTTATTTATTCACATTACTTCTTTTACTAGGTCATTCTCTTTTTTGTTGTATTCAGCTTTTATGTAAGCATTCTTGAGCTGATTCAGAAAAAATGAAATAAATAAAAAAATCTACTTGTATGCATTCCTGGGTTTCAGTGGTGTGAGACAGAGCCATAGTGCAATGAAGTTACAGCAAAGGGTTCTGTGACTTGACTGTAGGGTTCACTCCTGTGTATATGAAGTAGAGAATATATTCGTATGGGTTAAAAAAAAAAATAAAAAATCCCCCTTACAGTACTTTCCATTAACCTTTTTTATTTCCTAACCCAGAAGAATATTACTTCCCTTTTCACATAATTCTTGTTTATCCTGAGTTGACATCCATTTGGTCCTTTTGAATGCCAAATAAAAATTTCCATAGCACAGCCTTACCTGGAGATGGAAATAAATTGTTGCACAAAGGCCACTGAAAGGAGAAAAATTCTGTCATTTGTGTTCTTTAACAGTAGACCTTGTCTTCACAAGTGTTTACAATCAAAATAGAATCCTCCCCCCTTATGGGAGTAGGGCCCTTAAAACTGACATTTATATAATACCTTATTGAAAAGAAAATATTTTCCCTTCCTGACTTACCATCTGGTGTCCTCTAAATACTAAATATTAACATATTGAAAGAGAGCCTTAAACCCATGTGAGTTTAAACTATTTAAATATTGTTGCAGTTAAAGTTCCACAGTGAGCTGTACTCCCTTTAGTATTTTTTATTCCACATTTCTTTAATCATACCTATGATGATAGTGTATTGCAAAATAGCTGCATAAAACCATGTGAACAACATATTTATTGATACATAAATAGATAATGTTTTAAATTCTTAAGTGCTATTAATTATACAGTTATTGAAACCTCTAAGGATCAAAGGATTTTATATCAGAGGGATTTCACATACAGCTTGGATTATGTTGCTAAATAATAGCACAGTAGTACTTCTTTAGAATTGAAAAATAGCTTAGAGAGGAGTATGATGCCTATAGTTGGTGTAATGCATTGGTAATTAAGAAGGTGTGAGGTTAAGCTTCATTAGCTGCTGTGGGATTGTATCTTGGATTTTATTATCCCCTAGAGAACGTAAGAAGCGAGAGAGGTCAAACTGTTAGAATCTGATTTTGCTTCGTGCATCTGCCAAAACAAGGCAGGCAAAGTAATGTGGCAGCAAACACAGAAAGGCCTAGCTTGCTCACAGATATGGGTTGTGCTCCACATTATTACAAAGATAAAATATTTATTAATGAAATTAATTGTTTCTTGTTTGCAATAAAACCTTCATAAGCTGAGTTTGTAGAAAACAAATTTATTTTAGTTGCATTGTCCTTTAGTATTAGCACTTTGGAAAATAATTTTCTTTCCCAAACTTTTTATTTTAAAACATAGTAACAAACCTCTCTTTCCTTCCTACTACATCTCACCCAAAGACAAATGCCCAATCAAACCGCACTTAATAACTTTAGCACTTGTCTGCCTTTCTGTGTACTCATGTTACAGAGCAAAGACTGGTATTTTAGTTGACCCCAAGAAATGCTGTGGTTTTGGTTTGTTGTGGGTTTTTTGTTTTTTACTACTGCACTGCTGTGTGCTTTGGATTTTAATATACCTTATGAGAGATTTATCTTTTCTTAGCCTGGAAGAATGTAACAGTTCTCAGGAGTTGATACACTCGATGCCACAAAATTGTCAGTCCGAAAGCTTTTCAAAGCTATATGATGTGGGAGCGGAGATACTTTTAAGCAGAAACAGGTTAAATAGAGATACTACAGGCTGATAAATCAAGTCTCTTAGTCTTTTGTTTAAGTAACACTTTTATTTCCAAATTCTGAATGTAATTTTGGAAAAGTAACTTTTAAGCATTTTCATTAACTTGTATTCTGAAATTCTGATTTTTATTCTAAGAACATAAAGGTATTTAAACCTAAACAGGCTCACAATCCCAAATCCTACTTTAAATTCTAATATTTTCAGCAGAATTTAAGCGCTTTTTCATTGTGATAGAGAAGTACAGTTCTCAAACATAAATAATTATTTAATAAGACTGCTGGAAAATAGTGTGTTTCTTAATTTGTAATGAAGCTGGGAGAAAGGGAGTTGTGCTAAATCACTGCTCCTGAGTCCACTCACACAGATATCTTGAGGAGAAGCCCAGGCTTACCCATCTTAAAATGTTGCTCATAAATGTCTTCGACTACTCTCCATGCATGTTTTGCTGTATAGTTTTCAGTTCGCTTTTTATATAGCTGTGCCAGAAAAGCTGGTGTTCTGTGGCTAGTTTGGCTGCTGGTTTGCTTCACCCTTTCCATAACTTTTCCTTGTAGTTTTAAGAACAATCTGAGAATTGATGAATATGTTGTAGTTCTTGGACAGTGATGATACTTTTCATGACATGGAAGAGCTATGAAGTACTTATCTAACAACCAGCCTTAATCTTTGAGAGTATGCCTAGGTTATGACAATGGAAAACTTTTTCGCACTTGGGTGCTTTGTATCACTCAGGTATGGTCAGGTTTGGAAAGAGCTATTTCCTTGAAACAAAGAGCATTTAAATATCAGTTTCAGAAGAGGGGAAAACCTTTTGTTCCAGTTGCATTTATCATGAAGATAAAGATGTTTGGATCATTTCAATTTCAGTATTGCCCATAAAACAGGTTTATATAACTGTGTTCTTTGTCTGTAATTCTCCCAGTCCCAAGCCTACTAACCAGTTCTAAGCTCTCCTCCTTTCCAGATGTGCTTATACAAAGATCTAGTTTTGAAAATTATGGACTGGGATACATGAGTCAGGACATCCTAAGGCAAAACAACGTTAGCAATCATCTGTATATCATGCTTAGTCTTTTACGAGGCTAATGAAGGCATGCACATTGACTTCTAGTCAATGGAGACATACCTTCAAATAGCAACCACATGTTCTGCCTCTCTTTCATACAGGTTAGTGTAAATGAGACAGAAACAAGGGTAAACAGAAGCTGGGATAATTGTGGTAAAGTTAGGATGTTTCTTGCACAGGGACAAGAACAAGGTACATCTAAGAAACATATTTTTCAGCTAAGTGTGGTAATTATTAGATAATGCATTTTGGAAAATCCACTGGGGAAATAAAGAGTTGTTCTTGGCATGAGAGTGCTTCTGATTCCTCCTGTGGGGTAGCAAGGGACTAGAACAGCATAAACCTGATGTAAAATAATGTATGTGCTGACTGCAATGGTAATAAACTATACTAAACTGTGTTGTCAAAAAAAGACTACTTCAGATGATTACTTAGAAGGGTCTTTATTAGCTTCAGGTAAAGCCATTTTAACTTGATCTCTTAATCTGCTTCATTCTTAGCAGCAGTTAGGGCATACCGCAGTGCCTAATTGTGTTGCACTGATAATGCATCTGCCTCTGATTATTTTGGACTGAGGTTCTGAGTGTCATCAGCTAGTGTCTCCCTTCCATATAGTGCTGTGTAAGAAGGTTTTGTTCTGTGTTTGACTGCAAGGCAAAAGCTTTCTTTCAGTGTTATATGAGGGTATTGAAGTAGCTTGTGTTTCATCAGTAATGCTTGGAGAATCTCCCCTTACTGTCTTGACCTCTGTCACATTATGTGTGATGTATATAAAGACAGATGTATATAGCTAAATGCCTCCATCTCAAATTTGCCTTTGCCTATTATTATATAGTAACAATGAACTAGTAGTACAAGTGACAGGCTTTTGCAGTGATTCTAGAGGAGAAAAATATTAAATTGCTTGAAAAAAATATTGGTGATGTTTTTCTTCTTACTTCCAGTAAAGGTGAACTATGCCATTTCCTGGATTTCAGCTTTGTGTTTGATGTGATCCCTGCTCAGTCATAATACAGCAAGATGAGGTAGCAACTTGTTACATCAGTGGTGGGATCTGAAATGGGCACAAGCTCTGGGAGTTTGATGAAATGCTTAAGCAGGATTTCAGGATTTCCTCCAAACTTCTCTTGGCTGGCACTTGTTTTCAGAAAAACAGAGGTTACTCACCAGAATAAAAATTTAAAGGTAGTACCTGGGAGCCAGTTGATCTTGCTGAGTGAAAGGAAGAGAGATCTGGAAATGTTGGTTTGGCCTGTGGGATTATTCCTTTACATAACTCACTTTTTAAATGAAGGTTGACTTTTTCTTTTTTTTAATTACTGCAGTTGAGCAATATTTTGACATGATCATGCGTTAGCAGCTTTTCACTATAAAAGACATTTTTACAATAGCCAGTTTAAATCTATGGATACGTCTATTAGGAAATTAAATTTGCATAAAAGTTTAACTGTCCAGTAGTTTGTTTTCAACATAGCACCTTAGTTTGAAATAAGATTCATTAACTATTTATTGTGGATATCTGAGTTACATTAGAAATTCAATTTTTTCTTTTTTTTTTTTTTTTGTAATTAAAATCCTTTCTGTAATGCTCTTAGAAGTAAACACAAATAATATGTATCCACATAGATGTGAAATGCATTGGTGTGCTTGTCAGCTCATGTTTGTATTTAGACTTTTTCAGAAGCTTTCGGTACAGTGTTCTGTTTTCATTTTCTCCTACCCATCAGAAATCTTTGAAAGTTTCCCTGCTTTCATTCTGGGTAGGTATAAGGAAACTTTGACAAGAATAATTTTTTTTTTTTTTTAATTTATTTTTCTTTTTACTGGAACATCCATTATAAATCTGTAAATTTAATGAAAGTGGTAAATACTAACTTACAATTACCATCTTTGTGTAGCTTTCCTACCCACAAAGCTTAATTTTTAAACTGTACTAGTATCGGTATGATATACAAGTGTATCTTTTAAATAAGCTGTAAGAAATCTTAACATTTAATTCTGTACATCACCATCCTCCTTCACAGCCTTTGCCAGGCTTTTGCCAAATGAAAGTGAATAAAATAAAATTATGTGCTCAAAGGTATGGCTTCATCTTCTGATCAGCTTCTGAAACACAGGGGTACAGCTGTCCTATTTCTGCAACTGTTGAAGCAACTACATAAATGTTTTCGTAGCTTCCATTACCCTTTCTCTGTGGGGGCATACTGACCAGCCACTGAAAGAGACAAACAGTTGTCCTGAAATTAGAAACATTTGTTCTCAATGTTTTCAATAATTGTAGATATTATGATAATTTATACTAAAGAAACAAAAATAAATCATGTTGTTCCAAAGATTACATACTGGACTATACGCAGGTTTTCTCTCTTGTATTCTTTAATATTGAATTAGTGTAATATTAAATCCAAAATGGATTAAAACTTTCATTGTCTTATTTCTATGTGTGTCTGTTTATACCGTGTCTGCCTACATAAAGCTGTGACTGTAATCTGATGTTTATGGCCCGTATCAGCTCTATGTTATGTTTCATTCGTATCCCATACTTCCATTGAGCTGCTTTTCTGAAGTTTTCAGATTTTATTTTTTTCTTTTTATGTCTTCACACCTCATACCTTATAACAGAGATCCTGGCTAGCTCTATATATTTTTAACCCTTGAGACTACATCTCGATTCTCTCTCAAGAGTCTTTGTTTAATGAACTTAGTTTTCAAATAGATCTTGGCTCTATTTATAGCAGATAAAGAGTACTTTTTCATTCCAGCTTACAGAGATGGGTGATAAAGTTGGGTCAGAAAACTTGGTAGCACTTCATTCCTCTAGTCAAAGAGCATAAATTCTGAACACTGTGCTTGGATTGCATCCAGTGTTGTTCACTTTTTCAGCAATGCAAGAAAGATAGCAGAAGAGTGTAATACAGCATTGTTCCTAATCTAGGTCTAAATCAAAGCTGCAGTTCTGTCCTCATAAAACAATTACACTCTCCTGTGTGCAACGTTCTTTTTTATTTTTATTTATTTTTAAAGCCAGAAATGTTTTCATTAGATCCTTCTGATAAACATTCTAGTACTAAATATTTGTCCCTTCCTTTCATTCCTTTATTTGTGCTCTCATGAGGAAGCCATCATTAGTAGATATCATGCATAATGGCTAGGAGGAGAGAAAATTGAAGCCATCCTGTTACAGTTATTTTCAGCCTGTGTCGGTAGGCTGTTGGGTCTGTTGAATGCTGTTGAAAGATCTACAGAAGCTAACAAAGAAAAGTGATCTTATTATAAAATAGGCTTAAATTCACTATGCAGTGAAGTTGTCTTTTCTCAGAAATAGAATAGTTTAGGAGATCAATCTTTAAAGCAAGACGAAAAAAAAGGGAATGTGGATGTTGCTCAAAATGTGTTGCATATTCAGAGTGGTATTTCCATTCTGCATTCTCTTATAGTTGCATAGTTTCCCCATAATAATTACATGTATTTCTTCACTCTCAGTTTTGGTAGTGAGGCAGTATTTCAGAACAGCTATTTTAATCAAGTTTTGTTAAAAAATTTGCGACTATCCATTATATTAAGTATATTATCTAACTTTTGTGGGGGAGAGAAATAAAAATCTGAACTGCCATTTCTACCAACAGCTGACATTCTCTTGCTCTCCATCTGCAGGAGCTTCCAGCCCCTTTTCTTGATGAGCAAAGAAATGAATTGGGAGAAGAAGCAGCAGCTGTTAAGTCTGCAAATTTTCAGGATTCTATGAAAATAGCCTGGCGCTACCAAAATTTACCAAAAATGGAGGTAATAGATATTTCATGTTTTTTTCCTCTTGCAGTCAAAATGAATTTGCAGAGCATATGCTTTTCCGTATAATCTACACAACAGAACTGCCAACAGACAGTTTTACAGGATTGCCTCCTGAGGGCAAATTATCATACACCACAAATACCAAAGTAGTTTTGATTGCTAGAGATACAGAGAGAAAGGGAATTTGTGAGTGCAGGAAATGTAAAACTTTATGCAGACAGTAGTAACTTAAAAGTAAAAAAAAAGTTAACATTCCATGGAATTTTTCCATTAGTATTATGGTATTATAGTATTAGTATTATTAAATTGAGACAGCTTGTTGTGAAAGTTTTAATAATTTGGTCACTTACAAACTTTCCCCAAATTTAGTTGTACACAAATTGCTCAAGTAGGTTTAATCAGCAGTACTTACTAGATCTCTGTGGTGAAAGTACTGGTGTGAAAGCAAGCTGTTGTCCTGCTTATCCATGTGCATAACAGAAGTAAGCACTTGAGATTATATCAGCATCACTGTCACTAGAAACTAATCACTGTGCAGGGAGAATACAAGAAACAAGCCCAATGATCAGTCTTTCAGAGTTTGCAGTTGTTAGTGTTTTGTGAATAATATACCTCCAGAGGTTGGTGACTTTCTTACTTAATCCAATGGCACAATCAACCCATAACAAAATTATAGCATTTCTGATGATCTAGAACAAAAAGCTTATTTTCCCCTTACATTGTAGCTTACATTTATAAATTCTGGTTTAGATGTAGTTATACCTGCCTAGTAAGTTCACTCTTAGTCTTAAAAACATAATGTCGTGGTTTAAACCCAGTCAGGTAATTTGTTCGCTCACTTCCCCCCCTTTCTTGCCCTCCCCCTGCTCTCGGAGGGACGGAGAGGAGAATCGAAAAGAATGCAACTCCCACGGGTTGAGATAAGAACAGTTTAGTAACTAAGGTATAACACAGATCACTACTGCTACCACCAATGATAATAATGATAAAGGAAATAACAAGGGAAGAGAATACATCATCTCACCACCAGCCGACCGATAACTCGCCCCCCCCCAGCCCGACCAAGCTCTGCCCGATACCTCCTCCAACCCTGCAGTCTCCCAGCCCTTCCGGCTAACTCCCAGTTGCATCCTGGGCATGACGTGCTGTGGTATGGAATACCTCTGTGGTCAGTTTAGGTCAGGTGTCCTGTCCCTGCTTCCTCCTGGCTTCCCCTCCTCCCTGGCAGAGCATGAGGCTCACAAAGTCCTTGGCCAAACCAAAACATCGCTTGTTATCAGCTCTGTTCCCGAGCTGAAAGTCAAAACACTGCACTGCACCAGCTACCAAGAAGGGGAAAAATGACTGCTACAGCTGAACCCAGGACATTATCCACCCCTTATTCCATACCATTCACGTCATGCTCAGATCCCACATTTTCAATATACCATCACTCTTATCTCGGTGCATTCTTAACTTAGTGCATGGACCAGTCCCTATAAAGCTGCTGTGTCCATCTGGTCCATGATGTCAGGCTCCATCTCTTGTAACAGTCTTCCAGAGCAGGAGAGACTGTGTGCAGTGTTCACACTCGTGAATAACCTGGGCAATAGTGTCCATTGCTAAGTCCACCCCTCGATCATGAGTCCATCTCTGTGTTGCATCTCTGCTCTGATGGCCTGAAGTGCATTGGGCCCACCAGGCTCAAAATAATTCACTGTCCCCTTCAGCAGTTTCTGCAGCTTGTTGCTGGGGACTCCATACAGCTGCCTTCCATCTCCGACGCTTCCAAAGCACTGGAGGGGCCCAGTGGACTAGATACTTGCCCATACTGTCCCACACACCCTGCCACTCATCACTGTCCAGCCTTGGAGAAAACCTTTTGGTCCCCCTATATCCTTGTCTAACCCCAGACAAGACCCAAACCTGACTCTGCTTAACTTCTGAGATCAGACAAAATGGTTGTGGGTAAAACACAGTCTGTGTGCGTGCCAACATGCTGATCCCCACCACAATCAGCAGGCAGGTCCCAAGGACACCCAAAGGCCATTCAAAACCTTCAGAACTCTCACACGATGCTGCTGTACTTGTCACTGGGGCTGGTGTAGCTGCTGTACTTGTCACTGGGGCTGGTGTAGCCGCTGTGCTTGCCGGCTCTCCCACCGCCAGCTTCTCTTTTCCTGAGTCCAGCTCTTCCTCCTCTGCCTTGCTGGGAAATGCTGCCTGGTCTCCTGCATCCTCCTGGGGCTCGGCGGGCGGCTTCCGGGAAATGCCATCGGCCGTCGCGGGGCTGGGCTCGGCCGCAGGGCTCGGCTCCGCCGCGGGGCTCGGCTCCTCCGCCGCCTTTTCCCGCTGCTCGGCAGCTGCCTCCTTCCGCTCCTCGACCGCCCCGACCTCCTCCACCGGCAGCCGTCCCCTCGCGGCCTCCGGCCCCGCTCCCGCCGCCGCTTGGTCCCCGGGGCCGCTCTCCCGGGCCGCTTCGGCTGCCGCCGGCTCCCGGGGCCGCTCCCCCTCGGCTCCCCGCAGCCTCACGAAGATGGAGAGTAGGGTGAGGGCCAGGACGGTGAAGAGCAGCCGGACAGCCAGGTACAAGTCCACGGCCACGTCCGTCCCGCCCTGCTGCTGGAGCCCGCCCGTATTACAAGCCATTGCCATAAAGCACAGTGAGACAAGAACCTTAGCCCAGGCCCCATACTTGATAAACACTATCACAGCAAATACCGGCTCTACGTAAGTTACAACATTCTGAAGCTGTGAGATCAAGCAAAACAACTCTGAGAGCCAATAAATCGTCATTGTGATGAGTGACTATTAATCTGGTCAGATCTGTCCTTATCTCAACCCTTCGTGCCCCACGTTGGGCGCCAAAAAGAACTGTCGTGGTTTAAACCCAGTCAGGTAATTTGTTCGCTCACTTCCCCCCCTTTCTTGCCCTCCCCCTGCTCTCGGAGGGACGGAGAGGAGAATCGAAAAGAATGCAACTCCCACGGGTTGAGATAAGAACAGTTTAGTTAGTAACTAAGGTATAACACAAATCACTACTGCTACCACCAATGATAATAATGATAAAGGAAATAACAAGGGAAGAGAATACATCATCTCACCACCAGCCGACCGATAACTCGCCCCCCCCCAGCCCGACCAAGCTCTGCCCGATACCTCCTCCAACCCTGCAGTCTCCCAGCCCTTCCGGCTAACTCCCAGTTGCATCCTGGGCATGACGTGCTGTGGTATGGAATACCTCTGTGGTCAGTTTAGGTCAGGTGTCCTGTCCCTGCTTCCTCCTGGCTTCCCCTCCTCCCTGGCAGAGCATGAGGCTCACAAAGTCCTTGGCCAAACCAAAACATCGCTTGTTATCAGCTCTGTTCCCGAGCTGAAAGTCAAAACACTGCACTGCACCAGCTACCAAGAAGGGGAAAAATGACTGCTACAGCTGAACCCAGGACACATAATTGGAATGTGACAAAACGATCTTACAAGGCTTGGCATGTTTGGTTTTCTGTGAAATTGCACAGACACGGTTATATAGTTGTGTCAGAAAAGACTTATATATGGTGACATACCAAATCAAACAGCCTCCAGGGTAGTCATATAATCTCATCAATTTTATTATTGTGGAGCTGGCTTTGCCACTCTGAACCATCTCAAAAATAATTTGTCCTTTTTAAAATCTAGCAGAATTTCTGGTACACTGATATTGAACTGATTGCATATTGGTCACAAATAGTGTTCTGATGTCCTAACAAAATAGAAAAACATATAAATAATCCAGGTAGATATGTAGTCATCTTCTATAACTTCATAGAAGTAATCACTTTCACTAATACAATATTTCACTATAATACTTACTTATTTCACTATAATAATTACTTATCCTCAGTTACTGAAATTTGATTATGCAAGATAGAATAAAATCTTTTGTGGGGTATTTCCCTTGTTACCATGGTTGCTTTCTGAATAGTCATGGATGCCGATCAATCTGAATAGCTGAGATACAACATTTTTAATGTATATGTTAAATTTACTTTAAAAATGAAAACTTGCAAATGGCGGTCTAAAGCCATCTAGACCTAAAACTCCTCAGGATATTCTGATAACTGAAAAATAGGTTTGAAATTTATATTTTTCAACATTTTATTTGCTATTTTTTATGATTTATTTATATTGTTGGTGCTGTGCTAGATTTGATTGGTGAATATACACCATTGAGGAAAAATGTCATGTTGCCTTGCAGCACCCTAGATGTTTGATACACTTAGCCCTATCATTTAATTAACAACTTCAGCTGTGATTTATTCTTTAAATATTCTTTTGCTAAAAAAAAAAAAAAAAAGCCCAGAAACAAAACAAAACATTGAATTAATTTTCAAGGTGTATTTTCCAAAGTGGTTGAAATGAGAAACCAGTACATTCTGAAAAACTGCTGTCAAATAATTTCAAGTATGAAAGAGAGAAAATAGCTTTGCTTTAACTAGAACTCTATAGTTAGCAGGAAACTTTTCCATCCACTATCTGCCTTTACATGAAGTTAAGAATGCTGAGTAAAAGCTGGTTTTGTGGTTTTTTTAGTCCTTAATTTAGTTTTTATTTCTAAGTAATAAAAGAGATTTTCATTAATAGTTCACATGTTCCCTTCCCATTTATTAGACCTTATTTCTGCATGGTATTTATATTGGTACTCTTAATGACTATCACAGTTGCTCCTTACATGTTGCATATACCTTGTACATCAGAAAAAGACAGAAGATAGAGAAGAAATTTTTCAGAGTAACATGTGCTTGATGTGCCTTTGCCAGTTTGTTACTTTCATCTGTATCAGAGGTTAATTTTGTTTAAACTTTTGAGTATATGGACAGCCTATTTTGCAATACAAGACAGTTGTGGGGTTTTCTTTTTCTTTTTTTTTCTTTTTTTTTTTTTTTTTGAATGAACTGCTTATGTTCTTGGGGCAATATATAAACTGTCACAGCATGAAATCAATTTTCTGCCTTGATTCATCCTAAATCTGAGATTTCTAGCACATTAGTATTGCAATTAGAAACATTAACAGCAGACGGTAGTATAAAAGCATGCTCTGCTCACTGACAGTTTAGTGTATTTCTCCTTGTGCAAAGTAGGAAAGAACAGGCTTGAGCCTCCAATCCACTAATAAATTTATCAGATCAAACTTAAGAGGAGTGGAAAGTCTCTGCTTCACACTCTCCATGGTCATTCTGCTAAGGCAGATTATTCATGCTTACTTGATTCAGGTAGGCTTTTTGCAAGCTTCCCCGCTAAGCCTGGGAATGCAGTACATTGAGGCCTATTCACAGGCTTCTGACATAGACCGAGCTTTTATTGCATGGTGTTTTATTATAGACAAATCCTAGTCTCCACCCAGTTTGTAGGCACTGTGCTTATTCTTTTGAATCAAGAGAGGTTATCACCTACCTTAATCCATGCAGCAGCGTGGATTAAGGACACCAATGTGCCTCAGGATTCTCAAAGAGGATCCTGGAAACTTCTTGTTTCTTCTTTTTTGCTGTCTTTACTAAACTCTATTGGGTCTCAGTAAGGATTTGCATCTGAAATGGGCAACCTGGAGCTTCTCTCAATGAAGACATCAGATCAAAGTTCAGTTAGTCAAGGCCTTTCTAAAACATTAAGGGGGCTTGGAAGTACACAGTAAAAAGATGAGCTCTGGCAGAGATTGCAGTAAAAACATTCTGATCTGTAATCCGGATAAAGAATAGATTATAGGCCAAAGAACAGCCCCTGTTTAAATTGCTTTCAGAATCCTCATTTTAAATAAAGTTACATTTTATGTTAAAAATATTTAGGGTTTGATAGATTGTTGCATTTTGTTGGACTTCCTTCTTTAAAAATCAGTTACTGATAAATCGGAGCACTGATTTAGAGAATGTGGGTTTCTTATATTTTTTTTGAGAAAACTGATCTGCCTCTTATGACTAGATATACATGAACAATTTTGTGTTTTTTTTTTAATTAAAAACTAATTATGCATTTTAGTGAAAAGTTTGGGTTTAGTTTGGTTATTCTATTGGTTTTGTAGGAAAGATTGTATTATTGTTGCTGTTTATAATCTTTGATAACTGATCAGGCCTACTACCTATTAATCAAATAATTTCAAAGTATATGCTCCAGATCAAATTATTCTAATTAATCTTAACAGGTTTTTGTAAGCTGAAGCATGAAACAAAATTGTGAAAATAAATGGCGTGATTGATTTCAGAAAGCTAACTATAAATACATGGCCGTGTCTGGCATGTCTGTATATTTTTTTTTACTGTTATAGTACTTACTTTATTAGCAAGAACAAGGTTTATGAAAACCACAAGCTTTCTTCAATAATTGGAGTTGAAACTGAATAATTTGTTGCTCAATATACAAACAAATACTTAGATCCCATTACTGTAATAATTCAGTATACCTATTGCCATTCCTGTACATAGCAAGAATAGCAAGTGTGGAGATTGGAGCAGAAGTTGTTCCAAAGAAATTCGTTGCATACACACACAACCCTGCTCAACTTTCAAATAGTGGATAAAATGTATATATATTGGTCTGCTCAAAAGAAAAACCCTTTTATAGAATGTTCTAAATTGTTACAGAACCTATTGAAAAACTTTATTTACTGAGGGTATTTCTGATCACTTTTCGAAAGGAAGTCCATGCTTTTAAGTACAAACAAAATAATATTTCATTTTACCTACCAGTCCAAACTTCTCTTCAAAACAACCTTTCAAAAGCATTCTGTTCTACAGCATCAGCATCCTTAAATATCTCTCTCACCTGTTCTCTTACACAACCACTGAGATACTTCATCTGTTTTAATACTTTATCATTTAATAAGTGAGGTGGCTCTTGGCTTTTAAAAGGAATTCAGCTTCACAGTAAGTCTTGGAGTTAGGAGATAGAAAAATGACTTTAAAATATTTTTGCATATTCCTGCAGTCCAGGCCTAGGGTAGTTGTCCTGTAAATAAACTAATAGGTGATCTGCTGTTAAAAGTCCAGGATTCAGCACCTTTCTCAGTCTTGGCATCCTGCCAAGTAGAAATGCAGTGGTTTTGGTTGATATTTGTATTATAAAACTTATTTGGTTATTCTAAATGACCTTTCTTTTTCCTCAGAAGAGTTAAAACAGTTGATGAGATAATCTGATCCAGAGCACAGTGGTGTTTGTGCTATAACCTAAAGATCAATTTCAGTATTGTTTTGATAATCTGTTACTCCTTTACAGTGTGTTCATTAAAAAAATAAAGTGGTTTACATTTGTGCCAAGTGTTTTCCTTCCCTTGAAGTTCCTCATTTGCCTCTCAGCTTTACTCTGCTTGACTGTTCATTCCAGGATAGCTTTGAAGGACAGAAAAGATGAAGAAAATGGATTGCTACATGAAGAGCAAAACCTGTTCAATTCCTATAGCAGACAACCTCAATGTACTATGTACTACTGCATATTATAACAATCTAGGGGATGTTAACATTACATGTTTGATTCAAATAATGTTGCAGTTTGTGTGCTGAACTCCACTAATGTGGAACAAAAATATGCATTCTTTCCCTCTATTTATTAGCAAAGCATATTAAAATGTGTAATTCCTTCTATGATATATATTAAATTTAGGGGGTTTATGATGTTTTATATACCCAAAGTTGAGACCTCATAAAGTTTCATTACAGTAAACCATGGTTATTGTATGTAATGTCTGTGTAATGCTCAACCAATCAAGACATTAAAAGTAGTTTTTAACTGTTTCCTCTTTTTTAGAGTTTTTTATTAAAAGCAGTCCTGTGAAGATGCAATGGTAATTTTTTCTTCTTTCTCATAAATAAACAAAGTGAAATATTTCCAAAGTCAACTGAAAATGTTTCTGTACCAACATGACATTCCTAGATACTGAAAAATCAGATAGGTGGAGCGCATCCTGGTCTGCATATTCCATATTATCTGGCCTTTTGAAGTTTGTGATCATGGGTCTAGAACATGTGCAAAAATACGTATCTAAGAATCTGACTCCACCTTTGTGATGCAACTTGCAACAGTAAGTGCTGAATTCTCTGTGAAAAAATCACATCTGTCAACAGGGGTACCAAAACTTGGTAGTAAATATTATAATGTTGTTCTACTTGAAGAATAGGAAAAAAAGAGTGGGGAAAACCCCAGATGTTTCTTTCAAATGTATTGCTAGTTAATTACTTTCTTTTGACAGATAATAATAGGTTATTGTAATCAGTATTGTTGTTTCCACAGGCCAGCCCAACAACATCTACTAAGTTTGGTCATTATTATGATATATCCAAAACAATGTCTCCAGAACTGTTTCAGTCAATAAAATGGCACAGTTTTTACCTTCCTGAAGAATTGTCTTTACAGCCTACAGTGAAAACATGGTAAGTTGTAATACCACATGCCTGCGTATTAGTAGTAAAGGATATTTTTGCATCTACACTTGCTGTGAAAAGTCTTGTAGTCATGCATGGCTCACAAGCAGTTCAGCTGTGGTTCTTACGTCAGTCCTAAATGCCACAACTGGCAGCAAAGCTGCCGTGGCATAGCGACAGCTCAGTATACTGACTCCTTAGCTGAGGGGGGAAGCAAGTTGGCAGGGACAATTAAGGCAGGCATTACTAGGACAGCCTAGCTACATGTGCCGTCCAGCCCTACTGACAGCTGAGTGTGAGGATTGGGGAAAACTACTACTCTCTCTGTGAACTACTGCCTGAGCCCCATACCCCATCAGCTTTCAGAGATGTGTGTGTCATATGGCTATCAGTTTTAGGAATATATCCATACAGTTTTTAGGGCTAAGAAGACAGGCTGTCTTTGACCTACATAGTTTAGGATGCTATATCACATTAGTTAATTATGTGACTTTTACTGCTTACATCCTACAGCTTCACCTAAGGAAAATATACTGTGAATAGATTAAAATCGCTAATGATGTCTTACACAACACCCCTAATTCCAGCGGAAATCATAAACTCTTCTCTGAATGAAAACTTATTATGGTTTATGCCTATCAGTAATGAATTAAGGAAGATCAAGAGAAAATGAGTGACGGAAGCAAAGCCTCATAATAGCCTGTAGCACACGCATCCAGTATATATTTCTTGGAGACATTTCAGTTCAAGTCAAACATCAAACATGGGCAAGCGATCTCTTTGTTCAGCCCAGTCACTTAATTTATATAGTACCTAGTTTTATGGATCCCAGTGTATAGGGCTGATTCCTGGAAATGGTATGCTGTGTTGTGGTTGATTTTTACCACACTGTGTGTGTGAAGATTTTTGAGCACGCTGAAAGTATCTTCAAAATGTATTACCAGTGTTGTGTGATTAATGCAACCAAAAAGCATAATCTGAAAAGCATGGTAGTGCTAAAACTGGAATTTAATGTGGAAGACATGCAAAATCGTTCTGCTCAGCCATAATAAGGCTTTCCAGTTTTGATAGCAATCTTCAAGAAAACTCTGGAATTAGTAAGAGAAGGTTGTAAGGACAGGTGTACATCTAGAACTGGGATGTATGGCCCATGACAGAAGAATGGAAATTCTTAGACAATTCTAAGCAGAATCTTGAAAACTGACATTAAAAATTGACATACAGAGGGTAGTTACTCTGTTGTCTGCAGGGAGGACAAATAGTCATGGGCTACAGTAAACAGGAGGGATAGAAATACAGGCTGGAAATAAGAAGATATTTTTCAAATAATTAGCATGAGATATTTTTCTCATGATTAACATGAGAAGAAGTTGTCTTGCAGACATAGGTTGGGGGTGTTACAGAATCTCCATCACTGAAAATTTCTAAGGATAAGTTAGGTAAATAATCTGTCAGACCTCTTGAGGTCCTTTTCATCCCTATCTTCAGTGATTCTTGAATACACATTAGTCAACACTCTTAAATCCAATACTAAGTGTGAATGTTACCAATTATTTCAGTGCTTTGAAAATGTTTATGCTTTTGTATTAGGTTTCTACTGTATTTTTAACAAATATTGTGATGAAATTCTGAAGGAAGCATTCTTTTCTTGAGGAATGAAAAGAAGTTAACAATCCTGTCAGGTGGATTTAACCTAAAAGCTTGTAAAAAGGGAGGGAAAGGATATTATTACTGTGTAGGCATTAGTGCTTGGAAGATCAATACAGTGCTCCCGGCATGTAAAGCTAACTTCAATATATCATAAATAGTAAAATTTTCTGTTTTATTGATTAACTAGACAATGATTTTGAAACAATATGATAGTCACAGTTGACTCTTCCAATAGAATTTAACAGTTTGTACTAGACCTCATCTTTGACTGCCTGAAAGTCCCACTGGGAGCTTGAGCTAACCTTTTTTGATGTGTGTTAACAGTGGGCTAGGAGCGTGAACATGGCTAGTTAGGATGTCTCCCCTTAGAGGATATAATTTGCTAAACATAAGCTTCTCGTACTGAGGGTCTTAGATGCATAGCCCAGAAAACACTTGGTTGCATAATGCTGTTAACCTATATAGCATTGCAAAATCTCTGTAATCTATTAGACTGACAGTACCTCAAAAAAGTACTGATAGCCTGGAAGGGACTAAAAAAAAATGTTACAAGAAATAGTTGAAATAGAGAAAATCTCTAAAAATTGTTTGGGGTTTGTTTTTTTTTTTCAGTTTCATTTATCAAAGGCTTAATAAATAATTCCAAAATAAAATTATACAGTTAAAGCAGAAAATACACAAGAAAAGTAATATACCATGTTTTGTGTATAGCTTATACTCTTCTGACAGAAGCAGTGACTATAGTGAACATATATTTTACAGTCCTTGGAAAAACAATGCTGCATCTTTTAATAGGCAAGATAATTACAGTGCTTCCATTACTGGATCAGAGATGGGGAGGCTTTATTTGGACTCTTGGCCCTTTCAGAAATCATGTATGTGTCCTTCTCTTCCTATCCACACAAGCACTTGGCTTCTTTTTGGTCTTGCAAAGAAAGGGGATTCTTTGGCTGATTCAACAGAACAAAGTTATTGAGTGGCCTTTTACTTTGCAATTAAAGACAGGTTTGGAGGTTATGTACATCATTGGTTCACCTTAAAGTTTGGACCAGCCTTTCTTTTCTTCCCTGTGTTTTTGCAAGTGTGTGTGTATCTGCTTTTTTATGGGGGGAGGTGTGGAGTACTGTGGTTGATCTTACTGCAGTTCTGGTACCTGATGGGTAAATTGGATTACAGGGTCCCATTTTGGCTAATCGCTCAAGATGGTTAGAAGTTCATTGCCCCATGATAAACATTAAGTGAAAACAGATTGAGAAATCTATTCTAAAGGAAGTAGTAAATGGGACTGGGTGTTTGGTGCCAAAAGAAGGATAAATGTCTTTCTTATCTCCATATTTTTTATGTTAGGGAAGGGGCGCTATGTCCTGCTCTACTGCTAAGGCCGTGTCAACAGGGTTGTGGGGCTTACAGCAGCTGTTTTCCAATTGTTGTTGCTAGGACATTCTGGTGTCCTTGTTGCATCGCTAAAGCTGGTACGTAACAGCAAGGCAGACATATCCTTTATGGTATATCTGTGCATCGCAGAAAAGACTTCCTTTCTACTTCTCTACTTCTGTCCTCCTCATTCAGTTGCAGTTACCAAAAGAAAAGTTTGATAATCAAGGGAACTAAAATAATTAAGCAGCAGCTTTTCAGTAATACTCCTAAATTTTACCCTAAGAATTATATGCTTTTGAAAAAGAATAGATTTATCTAGAGTCTAGATTTACTGATAAGTTTAGATAGAACAGGTTTACCTGTCTTGCCTAATGGGGTCTCCTTATACATAATAAGGCTATTTGTCATACCCTTGATAACCTAACCTTTGTTAACTGCTGAGAAACTATCAACAGAGAATGCAGACGCTCTGTTGTAACTGGGATACCTTCTTGCGGCTCCTGCTTTATCCATTGCTGAATTGCTAAACAAAAAGAAAAAAGTAGAGAAGGAATTGTTTAAACTCATTATCAGAATTAAATGGTGTTTAGTACCAAAGCCAAAAAAAGTTTAGAAATCAGAAAATAAGAAATATCTTTATTTCCTTCTTTAAATATTATAACAAACACTGCCAGAAGGGTAATAGAACTTGTTTTTTTAAATAGTGTTTCCATAATATTTTTCATGTCCTTGTTTACATTGCATGCTTCAAATTCAATTAAACCATTAATACTTTAGCACGAAGTAAATAAGCACATATTTATACATTTAAAAAAAAATTATATTCGTTACATTATTTTCTTTAATTCTTTCTTTGCTGCAAATCTTTCGTGGATGGATTAATTGAAGACAGAATCATAGAATCATAGGATGGTTTGGGTTGCAAAGGACCTTAAGATCATCTAGTTCCAACCCCCCTGCCCATGGGCAGGGTTGCTTCACACTAGATCATGTCAACCAATGCTCTGTCCAGCCTGGCTTGAATGCTGCCAAGTATGGAGTTTGTTTTAATTTTGGAACACTTTAATTCTGGTGTTTTATTCTTTTATCCATTAACTTTTAAAAGCAAGTTAATAATAAATCAAGAATTGAAAAGTATTGTGATTGCAGTATATTCTCTGGCATCTCTATAGATAGCGTAGCACTCATAAGCAAAAGAACTGGTAGATACACAAACTTGAAAATGGTAGTTTGTGGTGACAAAGACCACAGTCATCTTTTCATATTACACATACTGTGTGCCTAGCTGTGGCTAAAAGACAGTTGCAGACTCCTTTCTAATGGTGGCGAACAGCGGCTTCTATTTTTTCCAAAAGTATAAAGGAGTATCCAGAAGGGTACACAAATTCTTCTGGTTATTGTGTAGTGTTGCAGATTCTCTCCAGCTCTGGCAAAAGCAGGAAGAAATCACAGCACTCCATAAGCAACAAGGATTGTGTGTTTGTTGGAATAGTGCAAAGGCATGGAGAGAGAGGACACTTTGGCTAGTTTGGAGGCTAAAGCCCTCTTTGCCACCACCAGCCCTGTCAAGTGACACCTGCAAGACTGTACAGGTATAACATTTAGCAGACATCCCTTTTGCAACTGAACACTATGAAAGTAGTTGACTTCATAAGAAAAAGTTTACTCTTTCTTTCCTCTTTGAGATGCTTTACAGGTTAAATGTCATGTTGAGATTATGTATTGCCAGTTATTTTCAGCTGTGAATTTCACAGAGTTAAATTATTAAGGTATATCAGTTTAACCAGTAGCCTTCTAGGCTGCTAAATCTGAAAACAAATAAATGCAGTTTAATTTGAAGATTCTCCCTTTTATTTATATCTGAGAAGGGTAATCTTAATGTTTTATAACATTGTTATATATGTTTTATAACATTAAGTATTTCAGAACTTGAATTTGTATGTTATGTAAGTTATATAATTTATATACATCGTTATATAATGTTTTATAACATTAAGTGTTTCAGAACTTTATTTATTAAGACTGTATGGCTTATTTGATTGTAAATGCTTGTAACTTAAATATATCATTTGGGGGGATTGAGTTTGGATTGCTACTTGAAGGAGATGTAGCATTTTGAGTTAAAGCTATGGTGTAAAAGTCAGACGTTTGTAACTCTGAAGTGCTTCTAAGAAAAGCTGTCTTCCCTCCCGTGCAAAAGCATGAAAGCAGTTTATTTGGGTTTGTTTAGGTGTTCATTAGTAAAATACATTTGAATAATATTTGGCTCTACTAAAGTAGCAGGAATAGTTTCATTAATGTTTGGATGAGATGATCTTTCAAGGTCAATTCCCACCCAGGCTGTCATCAGACCCGACATATAAAATGATTGGAGCAAATAAAAGTATTTTTAGTGACAAAATTTTCAAAATAACTTGTCATATTTCCCAAGCAGTACAGAAGAAGGTTTGAGTCCACAACCCTCTGGTGATTAATGAGCCTACAAGGAAATGGTGATTCTAGAAAAGGTAGAAGGGCTTAAACTCTCAGCTGCAGTGAGAAACCTCCATCAAGTAAAGACATACAAGCCAGTACTCTCTATGGGATTTAATAAAATAGTATGTCTCTTTCAAAAGTGAACAACTGGCTTCTTTTTTTTAAGTAAAGATTAGATCTTTCTGTACTTTGTATGTATCAGCCTGTGGATTGGGGAGCATGGCTGGGATGGTTGTCAAGGAACTGAACCTTCTAAGATTTTGACAAGACAACTTGCTGAACTTTCATTTGGTTTTAAGTCTGCTTAAATCCATATTTAGCTACTCGTTTGCTTTATTTATGCTGTATTTTCTAAATAATACATAAAATAAATTCTACCTCACAATTCAGCTGTCATGATAACACCTGTAGTGTGTGGATACAAAATGGAACCATAGTAAAATATGTCTTACTCTCCTGATAAAGTAAATTAACTGCATGAACTTTTGAATTTAGGAAGTGTTGTCTCTTTTCTGTTTTTTTTGTTTTGTTTGGGGTTTTTTTTGATCTTGATTGTTGTAGCAGTTGTCTGTATGAATTTTTTCAGTAATAGGAAGTCAGCTGTTCCTTGGAATAACGGTAGGGTAGGTCCTTGTCAGTTACAGATTGGTGCTGTGCTATGATGCTTTCTACTTTAAGTTGATACATTAATCTTCTAGATGGAAATAAGCCTGATGTAATTAAGTTATCTTAATCCCTAGAGATTTTAGCTTTCACTAAATGTCTGAGCACTGGACTACTTATCATGAAACAATCACAACTGCTTATAATGTCAACTTTATTCTAAGAGGGTTAGTTTTTTTTCTTCTGTGACACTTTTTTTCTATATTATGCTTTCAGACCGAGTGCTACATCTGCTTGTATTTATTTTAATACAGCTGTTAGAAACATGTAGAAAAGTATTAAAATGCGTTACTAAACTATTTCTTCTTACCAACAGTAATATGAACAGTGCTTATGGAAGGCTGCTTCTGTCCATTCAGAGGGTCATTTACCAGGAAGGGTTTGATGGCTCTGATCCCCAGGTATTGAAGACCATTGTACTCTTCTGTAATCCTATAACTAATGTAGTTTTCTGAATTTTCAAGGGTGGCACATAAGGTCTTGGACAAAATAACAAAGAATAAACTGTTTCTAAGGATTGCAAGAGTAAAGAAGCAAAGTAAATATAGTGTATGCTTCATATTTTAATATGCTTTGGGAGTTGTTACCTGTTACAGATGCGAGACCATGCGAGGAAGAACTGTAAGTTAACATTAGTAAAATGCATATTCTGTGCAATTAACTAATAAATGGATTGCCAAGTATAATCTAGTTAAGCAAAACACATTTTCCCCTACAGTATTTTTTTTTCAGACTACAGCTTTAGCAATAATATGTTCAAGACTGTTGAGATTCAACATTTAATCTTAAGCTTTCAGTTCTTTTCAATGTTATTTTAACTGGAGTGGAGTGAATATTTTAATGAATTAAAGGGCATGCATCTTTATGTAGCAAGCATTGAAACACAAGTAAAGAAATAAGAATGCTATTTCAACTTACAAATCAAAACAGCTTACCAGACTTCTAATAATCTCTGTACTCTTCATAAATCATACTGTGGGTAATAAAAAACATTTTAAATGTAACAACATAGGCTGAAAGCCCTTTTTTTAGTTTGAGCAGAGCCCTATCTATTATTCTTTGTCATATTCAGTAATATGCAAATTTTTTGGAGTTAATGGGAATAAAATAATAAATTATATATATTGCTGCTTAATTGACAGGTAAATCGCCTTTATTGTGCAATAGCAATGTTACTATAATAGAAGTTGGAAGTATAGGTGTGGGAGACCCTCACTGTGCACTATAGTTGAATATCTTAGAAATAATTTTTATGGGGAAGATAATGTTGGAATGGATGTTTTTGTGTCTAACAGTATGTTTTAGAAACATTACCTGCACAGAACGCTTGTATGTAAATTCAGGTTTTTGGTGCTCAGTGTTTAGTCTCTGCTGAGCTTTATGGGAGAGCCTGCCTTTGCTTTGGTGGCAGTGCCAGTCTGGAGAAGTAAATTAGTCCCTGACAGACACCTCTCCCCCCGTGCTGTGGTAGCCATGGCAACAGGTATGTCATTCCATACGACTCCGCCTGCAGAGATGCTTCTCCTGCAGAGTGACAGGTCCTGTCTGAGAGCTGCAAAGAGCAGTACTGAGTGAAACAAACACCCTGCCAACCTTCAGCCTGCAAACCACCACATACTGAAGAGATTAGGCTAGTGTTTCTTATTTTTCTTTGTCTATCCCTGAATTTTTTTTTACAAGTAAAAGAAAATGAAGGCTGGTCAGAGCCAGTATTTTTTGGTTTTTTGCTTGAAAGCAAAACCATCCTGGATAGCTATTTTCTGTAGCTGTTATTCATTGTTTAAAAATGTCTTACAAGTGTCAATAAAGCAAGAGCAGTACTGATCAATTTAACACTGATCAATTTGAAAGTATATGTTCACTAAATTACGTAGGTAAGATTCTGAGGTGTAGTTTTAAAAAGTAGAAAAAGAGTCCCTTTTCAGGCCAGTTTATCCATCTAGAAAACCATTAGTGCTCACCTCATTGTTTCAAGAGAATGAATATGCATTTTCAATGCATATAATTTTTCAATGCATATGATATTTACATTTTGCATATGCATATGATTTCCTAGAGTGGTTTCTATTACTTTCTTGTAAGATACCTTTTTTCCCCATGCGTCATCTTTCTTTGTACACTCAAATTTCATACAGTTAGAAGCAGAATACGATACTTCTTAAAAATACATCCAGAGTTAAATGTTGTTATGGCCCAGAACATACCTTGGATCTTTTTATCTTCTAAATCTGAGAAGTTCACCTCTCTACTTACTGAACATTCAGAAGTACTTTTTAAGTAGCCAGATAGGAAGACTGTAGAGTAAGGACCAGCCTGTACTCTTCTGGACATGAGTCCTGTCCAAGCTTTTGAGAAGTTTATTCATATATGCTCTTCTCACCCCCAAACAGTGATCTTCCTTTTGGGTGGGTCCTGCTGCAGTGGCTTTCATGAAGTTCAGAGAAAACTTCAAAGGCCAACATGTAGCAAAACGTACTGAATTTTCAAGAAATTTATTTACTGACTTTAATGGACCTTTTAAGATCCATTAATCGCTGTCTATGATTGACAAAAGCTGATGCCATTAAAGCTTCATTTTCTTGTGAAGTGTAATCCTTCCAATATCTCTAGATTGTGGAGGTCTAGAAATGTGTTGCTTCTTGGATTATGATTCCTATGAAAAGTTTAACCTGACTGGTAAAGTTTTCAGAAATTTTTGGCTAATTTCGCGCTAGTAGGCCTATGATACTCAGACTTCCTACTACTTTTGACCAGTATTTGGAGAGGGGCCTGAGGAAAAGTGAGCAGAAGGTGGCTCACCCCAGTTCTCAGATGTTTGACACAATTAGGAAAATTAGTGAAAACTGCTATTAGAGGCTTAGTAGACCACTGATAAAAATAGGCATCTCTGGAACCTAGCAATATGAGTTAATGTTAGTTTTATACAACTGTCTGCTGTTTGCCATTATAGATTTTTATTTCTTAACTATCCTGCATGACTTTGAGGGCCTTTGGACAATAGATACTGTTTACAGGTATTAGGCTACAGAAAAGTTTGGTTGAAGTTAACCAAAGTACTGACTTGTTTGTTCACACAGCCAAGATCTGTCTGGAAATGTGTGGTTTGAATGACTAACCTAAAAATATGAGCATCAGTTTTACATCCTTTCTAAAAGCTCCTAGTAACTCTTTGCTGCTGATCATTAGTTTTAATTCTTCATAAATTGAGCACAGTTTGAAGTCATACAGGAGAGCACTTGTTTGAGTATATTTAGGGGTTTTCATGTATGACAACAGAACTTTCCTAGGCAACTCTGTGTCCTTAACATTTCTTTGGTATGCTTTGAAGCTCAAGTTGGGTGACTTTGAATGATAAAGTTGGGAGGAGACTGTTTTTTTTGTTCACTTGGAGTTGGGTTTTTTAATTCTCCATAATCAAAATTCTTGCTGCCAAAGCAAACATTCTTACAAAAATTACATGAAAAAGGTTAAAAAAACAAACAACAACAAACAACAAAAATCCAAATTTCCGAGCTAATGGCAGTAAAAAGATCTAGTGGCAAATCTAAAAAAAGTTATCCTACTGTTTACCATAGATTTATTGTTATAGAATATTAGACTTGGGCTTTTCTTATATTTCAGTTATGGAATAAGCCATTGGGCCTGACAGTTATACCAGTAGAAATTCTGTTACTGGCCAAAATAAATACATCCGATATCTGGTGTTTGAATAGCTATGTCTTTTACAATTTTTACAATTTAATATTGTGAAACAAGCATCTCTTATCCTTTGTCCAGTAAGAGAACTGATACTTTGGGTGTTGTAATGTATGTCCTTAAGAAAAAACATTTTTCTCATTAAAAAGTTTCTGTAAGACTTAATGTATGTTTGCTCTGAAATTCTGAAATCCCAGAACACTTTCTCTGCATGGTCAATATCAATTATAACTGAATAAAGCTGTTTTCTTAAATGCCTGATACTGTACTATGGTTTAAACACACATCAAGAAATGTGTGAATCTGCCCTGATTAAAAGTCACTAAAGAATACTGGTCTAGCTTATATTTTCCCTATTCTTTTTACAACTCTGAGCATCCAAGCCTAACAAATACCATACAGAGAAGTCAAATTGTGTCATATTATCCTGTGCTGTTTTCCTGGTCTTCATATGGTAGTGTAAAAAGTTAACTTTACCTAAGTAAAGCCTGCAAAGCCCAAGAGTAAGGAGCCCACCAGAGTTAAAATATATATTGCTTTCACAAAGATTGTGAGCAAATTGGCAGATCAGCTCACTGTGTACGCCATGAGCGTGGGATGGGTGTAGAGCCATGTGGTAGTAGCTGTGCTTCACAACTCAAGCTCTGTCTACCCACTATGGAAAAGGAAGTATTTGCAAGAGTAGCCTCTTGTCTAGTCCAAATCTTTCCTCTGGATGTCCAGAGCAGCTGTGCAATATTTTGTGCTTAAGAGTTACTGTTCATTCCAGCTGGTGGAGATGAACATCTACAATTTATCAAGGGACTTCACTGTAATGAAAGTACATGGAAGCTTTTATTTATCAAAACTAGTATTTACATATATGTGTGTGTATGTATTTTATAAAATTTTAAAAAGCCTTTAATTATGAACCCTGAATTCTAGAAATGTATTTTTGATCATCTTGTACAGGAAGTCTTTCAACAAGGGTGTCTCATCCTTTGATAGCAAATATACCTAAAATCCTTCTCAAAGATCACCAGGAAAGGTCACATCAAATAACTAGAAGTGGATGTGTCATCATCTGAAATGAGAGATGGCATTTATTTTGCATAAACAAATCTGGTTTCATAATCTGCCCCTTCAGAAAAGGGACCTCTGCGTCTGTTGGCTGCTCTTCTGCCTACTGCAGGGCAGCAAAGTGTCTTAGGCAGGTAACGCAAGTGGCTGTTTAGGATTTTACATGTCAAAACAGCTTAGATTTTAGTACCCAGTAGCTAACAAAGTAGATCCACACTTATGTCAAGGACTTTCAGAAAGGTGTGGTCCTTAAGAGACAATCTGCCGATGTCTCAGACATCAGCATCAGACTCAGTTTCTCCATAGCTGTGGGTAAACCTTCCTTCAGTAGTTGGAAGGAATTAACAGGAATATAGATGGTACTTAAAGACATCTAAAATAGTGAAAGGGGCATACTCTGGTGAGATAGACCACTGACCTTGTTCCTTTAGAAGTAGCAGAAGTGAAACTGAAGCCAGACGAATAATCAGGTTGTGAAAGTAACACAGTGGAAAGTTGAAAATAGAGAGAAAAGTTGTGTTTTGATTTATCTCAGGCCTTTCCAGCAGACCAGTTTAGAACTGGGAGAAAAGATTCTTTAGCATGTTTTCTAGGGAGGAGAGAAAGGACATGAAAAATCACAGTAGTATTGGATTTTGTGTCGGAATATACTGACATTTAGCAGGTTAAAATATGCTGATTAGTAGTTTGGTATTTCTGAATCTTACACTTGTATTTGCTTAGCTGGCATAGTATGATAACCAGTCAGTGAATAAAATGCCATTCCATTTGTAATTTTTATAATATAATCTGAGATTAAGCTATGATTACATAAACTGTGTTGCTATTATGGATATGATTTCTATGCATTGTATTTTTTTAAATACATTACATGAAATTTTCCTCTTAGTGTGTAAAAAAAAATCAGAAGTGGCTTCTTTTGTTTGTTTTTTTTTCCCAATAGAAAAAACAAAAGAATATTTTGCGGATAGGAATTCAGAGTCTGGGCTCTTTGTTGTGGGGTGATGATATTTGTTGCAGTGATACTCCTGAAGATATTCATAGCCTTACAAAATTCCTGTATGTTCTCCGTGGCCTCCTCAGAAAGTCTTTGTCAGCCTGTATCATTACCATACCTGCTCACCTTATTGAGGTAGGAATTCTCTCTTTGCTATATTTCATAGCTGAGACATCAGCTAGCAAGAATGGGAAGTTTATGGTAAGAAAATAAATGCAATTTTGGACATTTTGGAAACTTTTTATTCAAAGGGCTGTTGAAATGTGACTTTGCTGTAGTGTTTATATACTTTTGTGGGACAGCATGCTGCAACATCTGTACAGACCTAAGCATAAAACTGTCTTAGATAGTTATGCAAAATTTCAGAAACTGTAGAAAATTAAAGAGAATTCTGGTAATCTCCCTTTTTTTTTTTTGCCTACAAGACATTTTCAGTCCAGTGTATTCATCTGTCATGCTCCTTATGATGATGTGCGGTCTTGTTTTAAAGCCAGGAATTGAAAGATACAGGTTTCCGCTTTAATTCTAATATCCCCATTTACTGGCACCAGGAGCAAACCAGTTACATTATAAGAGTAATTTTCCCAACTGCAAAATCAGGACCTGCTAATAGCACCTATCCTGAGAGTATATGGGCACTTAAATATATCTTCTGGAAATAAGTGTTTTTACTAAAAAAAGAAAAATATCAATAAGGTTTGAGGGGTTTTTGTTTTTGGTTTATTTTTTATCTGAAAGTGGTAATGTAACTTAAAAAAGCAAAATTATTATTCACAATAACTAGAGAACCTATAATTTTACATATTAACTTGATTTCACTATAGTAAAAAAAGTACTGCATAAAACCTCTTATTATGCAAAGTGTTTTCATAGTAGATGAATTTATCATTAGATTAAATCCTATATCGGGAAAGTACATACCACTTACTTATGTATATTGCATTTTGTAAAGGTGTTTGAATACCTGTAAATGTTATTTATCTAGATACCTGATGCACTTACTCCTTAGAAAATATAGAAAATTGATTTTCTAATTTTACCATTGCAATCAAAAGTGTACGAATATTCCTCTTGCAGTTCAAACCTCCGTCTCCTTACTCAGCTATTTTTAAACATTAGATGGCAGTTTGTCTTCAGAAAGATTGACAGTAAAATTTAATGTAATTAATAGAATTTGTGAATGTAAAACTAGCACCCTTCTTTTTACATGTTGGAATTACCTGTCCATAATTGGGATGTAAAATCAGTTTCATTGTAATTTTTTTTTTATAAATTACGTTGATAAACAGTATGATCATATTTTAGAGAAATCCAGAAGCATCTCTAAGAAGCAAACTGAAGGACAAAGATTTTAGCAGCTGGGAGGCTGCTTTTCGGTTTGTGATTTAAATTCCATATAAATTGATTGGAATGGATTTAAGATTGATAATATGTCTGATTTTTAAATAACTGATTTTTTAATTTTCACAGAATTGTTTTACAGTAACTGCTAGACTATATTGAATAAAAAACAGCAAAGAAACATTATTCCCAGAATCTTTGCTTAGCAGCCTTGAACAAATGAGAGCATTTAATTTTTCTGAAATTATTAAACTTCATGTATCCTTCTTTATCGTTTAAACTACGGAAAAAACTGTCATTAGGAGGAGCAAAGCTGCTGGGGGTTCCTTATACCCCACATTACTCAGTTCCCAGAGCCCTGCTGTGTAGTTGTTCCACTCTCCAAGAAGCCTGTTAAAGAGCCCCTGAGAGCATGTGTACAGCCCTCCATGTTAATAGTTAATTGGTGAGGATGGCAAGATGAGAGGACAGCCGAACATGTGGTCTCTCAGGCTCAAGCCATAGACAGACCTTTAGTTATAATAACAGCAGCTGCTCACATTCTCACAACCCAGCTACTCAGCATTCTGTTGCTGAGGTTTCTTGCTGGATTAAAAAAGTCATGAAAATATCTTTTCTTTCCAAGAGAGTAAGAGAGAGGGGTTTGGGGTTTTTTCTAAGTGCATTTCTGTATATATATATAATTTGATAAAAGTAAGTTCTAGCATACACTGTCTCTGTGCAATCTTAAAGTCAGTACACTGAAGGCATAGAAAAATACACACTATTTTTCCGAATATGTAGTAAATTCCATGTTTCTTCCCTAAACTACTATTTCTGTATTTTCTGTTATCTTTGACTTCCCAGCTGTATTGATTAGGTGGTATGCAAGTAAATTCTTCACATGAATAATTGCCATACGAATAAATAAAAGTTCAAAATCAAAATTAAATCAAGGGGTTGGCTGAATAAGATGTACAGAAAAATAGTTTCATTTTTACCTCCTTTGTCTTGGAAAACTAGATTTTCAGTAGTCACTCATACCATGTCTTGTCTGTGCCAGCTCCCAGTACTAGTTACTCCGGTGAAAAAGAAACAAAACTCACAACTGGTAGTACTGATTTTCAACAGGGACAATATCTTTCCAAACCAGACTAGTTAAATTTTTTATATGTAGTATATGAATAATGCAGATACAGATAGATAGATAGATATAGATATGGAATGTATGTATCTATAGTTCAAGATTGGTTTCTTTTGCATATTTTCCTAAATATTTTCAGTCTTGTACTTTCACAAAATAAGTCTACATTTTTTCTTTCTTTTTCAGAAAATTCAATTTTGCCTTTACTTCTCATAAATTCTGTCTTTGTTCTTGGCTGATGAGACGATAAAAAGAGGCTCATGAGGATCCCTATTTTATCTTTTCTGTATTCAGATTGTTTTGTAATTTTTCTCATGCTGCTTCTTAAATCTGTTTTAAACACTTTTAATTACATTTTACTTTGTTACAGTAATGTAATACAGTAATGCTATTATGGTTTGTTCACTTTTTATACATTTTAGTGTCTGCTTTGTCTCTTTGATGACCACTGAACATTAAAAAGTGATTTTCTTTTTGATGCTTTTCTCCTCTGTGGTACACATCCACCAATGTAGCTCTTTCATTATGCCAGTTATTTATTTTCTTCGATTTAATAACTTTGAATTGCATTTATCCAAAGATGTTGCTCATTCACCCAGTTTGATGGGACACTGAATGGCTTCACAGTCTTCTGTAAGGCTATATTTTGGTAAAATATACAAATTCACAAAGAAATCTGGTTGTGTACAGAGAGGGTTTTTTCAGGATAATTTAAAGAAATTGTAGTCCACTAAAAAATACAGATTCTTTGTGTTTTATTGATGAAACTTGTAGTGCAAGCAGTGCATGAAAAAGAAAAAAGAAAATTCTCTTTTCTCAACCACAAAAATAAGCATATATTATTCTGGAAGAGGATTTCAAGAAAATGACACTAAAAACTTACTCAATTATAAATTTTATTCAGATGATGTGTGACAGGTTTTACTTGATTGATATTTTCTACCAGTTGAACATACTCTTATCTTACACTGTCTGTCAGATAATAAATATTGAGATACTTATGAGTATGATTAAAATAGTTGATGGAAGGTTATTTTTCAAGTCTTTTTACTGCTTCTTCAAAATGCATTGTGCCTATGAAATCAGATGGTGCGTTTGAAAAGGGAAAATTACTTCTATTTTTTAAATTTAACATTGATCAAGGAAGACAGGCTGAAGAGGGATTTAATGTGTTGTTACACGTTCCAAATATAAGGAATATTCTAAAACCAAGTAAGGACTCTTTATCTGTATGTTGATAATCTGTGCATTTTTAGTACCTAATTTAAAAAAAAAAAAAAAAAAAAAGAACTTTTTGTGCAAGGGAGTGTCACTTGAAGGACTTTAATGTCACTGTTTTATACTTGCAAAAGCCCTGAATTAGAATTTGAAGTCTTTTCCTATTGTATTTTTCTTCTTTTTCTTTTTACTGGAAATCATTAATAAATCCAGAAACATCTTTCTCCCAAAATACTAACTGATGTTCATAATTCTGTTCCTGTTCTTCCCAATTTTGTATCACTTAATTAATATTTTTTAGAGTAGATTCTTCTTTTCACTGGGAGAAAGTGTAACGCTTTTATTAAAGCCATCCTTTATTTTGAACTTGAAGCTGTGTTTATTACTGGTAAGGACTAGCAACCATATTAGTCAGCATGTACCAAGGGAAATTAATTGACTAACGAAAAGTCAATATGAATAAGTCTTGTTACAGAACCAGTCCTTAGAGTCTGAAGTTCTGTTTAGCAAGGTGTTTTCGTTATTTCATCCAGTATGTTAAAAAATTCATTTCCTACAATATTAATGTTTTGATGCCTTGAATTCACTGAAGTGCGTATATTACTGTATGTTTTGGTGTAGAAAAATTCTGAAACTAACCTTTTCACATCCATAGGCTTTTATGTTCACACTGAGTAATTTAGCAGCTAAACCTGAAGTCAGGTGATCGAGTGGTTTAGAATCCATTGGTAATATGGGATTATAAAATATGAACTTCTAAAGCTTGTAAATTTCTCACAGTTTGAAATCTTTACTTCTAAGACAAGAACTAAGAGTGATTGCTTGCCTGAGAACTAACTTCTGAAAGTTCAAAAGTGTAAAATGCTGAATACCCTTCAAATGTATTTGTGTATTCAAATGTATTTGATATATTTGATAAGGTAGCCACTGACACAAATATATATTGAAATCAAATACGTAGTTTTTATATCATAGTTAAGCAAGCTTTCAGAATTTTCTGCAAAGTAGAAAAAAATCTGATTAAATGCGATATTGATATTGTTTAGCTTGCTTTTTAATGTTGCACATTGTTTTTTGTTATATGTGAGAAACACAGTTTAACAACTATGCAGAGAAATACTGAGAGTCATGACTTTTATGACAGGTGTTCTTCGGCTGTCCACATAGTTTTTTCATATCTGAATATTCTGGTTTGTATATTCTAGACATTCACAAAAGCATCTTTTAAATTATGATTAAGTAGGAAGCTCAGAGAAGTATACAATTTAAAATTTAAATTGGGGAACAGTAAGTAATTTTTTTTTTTTTTCAATTTCTATTGTCCTTGATAGTATTTGCTAATAAATTTGCAGGAGAAACAGAAATATTTTGTTGCTTCATAAAACAAGTTTATGGTTGCCAATAGGCTGTATTCTGGCTCTGCCACTTGTGATTTGGTAACAGGTACCCATTTCAGAAACAAACACAGTATACATCCAAAGCATATGTTTGTACCCATGTTAAAATTGCATGCCAAAAACGGCCTTCTTATTTTAATAAATTTTACATTTAGAAGGACACTATATACACTTCCTTATCACCATCTCTTCAACACATTGTCTCTTAATAGAAAAAAAACCCACTTTTCTAAACTGAATACATTAAACTTTATGAGTTAATGAGTATATGCAGCATTGCAATTTTGTTTTGCATTTTACGTATATAATCTGAAAATACACCTATGAAAACTTTAAAAAATTAGGTAAGATTTAGAACTAAATCTTTCAACTGCAATATTAGACCTAAACAGTTAAATATCCCATCACAGTATGGAGATAGTCATCTGTTCAAGCATATGGAATCTTTTGGCTACTGGACTAAGTAGTTAATATAATGCCCAGTGTCCAGACATGGACACAACTGTTATGGAAGCAGAAGGGAAGAGGCTCATGTACTGAGCCCATTTGGACACTGATAAGTAAAAATTAGAAGACTGACTTTAAATAATGCAGGACCAAACTAGGTACCTGCTTTAAACAAGTAATTCTGTTAGAAAATGGAAGGTAGTACTGTTTCTCTGAAGAAATACATTTTTTTTTTTGTTTGCATAAGTAGAGGTCTAAGTTCTTGTAAAAAAAGCCCTGTGAGTCTAGCATTAAATATCTGCTGTCTATTGTACTTCAGAACAAAGAGTTGTAAATTTTGTGTAAAACTCTATTTAAATTATTGCATATATATTTCCCATCTGAAGTGATTTTCAAATAACTCAATATTGAATTTATGTGCAGTATTTGCTTAGAAACATTTGTATGTGAACTTTTGGTGTTGTTTAAAAACCTTGAAATTTCAGAACCTAATTTTACATCTTTTTGTTTAGACCTGCTCTATTAATGACAGTGTATCATTATAAAAAGGAATACTACATCTTTAATGATGTTTTTGTGCCTGTATAGTTAAGTTTTAATGCTAGGGAGAATTAAAAAAAAAAAAATAAAAAAATAAATTAGCCTTGTAACCTCTTTCTCTTCCAGACTGATGATGGAAAATAGAAGCTCTTAGCCACAGAATGTAACACTTAGAATTAATATTTAATTAGACCAGCAAATTCTACACCATGGCTGAAAGCTTCCAAAGAGTTGTTAGTGCCACAATTGACCTACAAGTTTAATAATAACTCACTTCTAGGAGCAAGTGCCAGTTCAGCATAGTGGAGCCACTGTAAGAAAGTCCTGGGAGATTAAAATCAGCAAACCAAATGGCAGGCGAGGATTCCTGGGATGGAGCCTTCTGGAAAGCTGGGAGCTGGAGTAGCTTTTCAGCCAGGATTCAGATGAGAGCAGTGGGCAAAAAAAGCTGATCCCTCCTGTTCTGGGAGCTTCTGGTTGTAGGCCAAAATCCTAGAACAGATTTTTTCTAAGTGTTCTTACTGCAGCTATTAATTTATATCACAAATCAAGGAATGAATGACTTATCTTCATATTCTAATTAAGTTTTAATACAAGCATTATCACTGAATTCTCTGGCAAGGAGGAACACCGCTTTTTTGGAGTGACTAATTTAGTATGCTTGTGTTGCAGAATGTTTCATTTTATAGTATCTAACTGCTTCGTAGATGGTTCTTGTTACAGTATATGATGAGCAATTTATTGTAGTGTTATGAAATATGTAAATTAAATAAAAAATGTGTATACGTTGTAAAATAGAGTATTTTGAAGGTTAAATAGCTTAATCTTGCTTTTCATTTTCAGAACAATTAAAACATAAAGCCTGTAACTCTACCATTAGATATCCATCGGAGCCTTAATTCTATGGCAAATTATTCTAGTGAAATAGGGCACCCACCATAAGTTCAAAAATGTGCAGACACACAGCAACAGACTGAGGAAAGAACATTCTGCATTATTTATTGGCTAAATCCTAAATAATTAAAGAAATGCCTACTCATTAGTTAAAAATTAAAGCAGGTGAGAACCTTGCCAGCAGAGGGAGCAGTCATGTCTTTCCTTGGGTTCCCACCGTTTCCAGCCTACCCATCATTTCCACCCTACCTCCTCTTATTTCCCAGCCAATTTCCCATCTGGACCTAGCTTTACCAGCCTGTTCCTGATGACAGCCTATAATTTTATACTGAATAAGGGATTCGGTTTTAAAATTATTTTATATTTCGTCATCTTTCAGAATCAGTTAGCTGTTCCATTTGATAATTGAAATAATGGTGGAGGATCTTTTTGGTCACCTGGGAGTAAAATGTGGTTCACTGTTTAAAGAATTAAAGTTGCAGCTATAGTTGGCCTTTCTGAATTGGTAAGCAAAATGCAGTGACTTTTTTTCAGGCAAAATTGCAGCAAGAACTCCTAAACTTTATATATAAAATTAAAGTAATTATATATTAAAATTAAATCCTGTTATTCCTAAGGGAGTCACAGGATTTCAGTTAAGCTAGTTGGTTTCAAATACATTAATTTCAGCAGTTTTGTTGTGGCTTATTTGTAATATGACTCTTTTTTTCAGTCTACTTTTGTATCTCTACTACCCTATGAGCAACTCGTAGCACTCAATGGGTTTAATTTTCTAAAATCTGCTCAAATGGTCATTTCATTTTTGCAATTATTAACGACAGATAATACCATTGAGTTTTCCACATATATATATATATATGCATGCTTTATAACAATGAGATAATCTCATTAATAACGACCAGATAGTATTTAGGGAAGATGCTGGGCTCACCTCAGCCCAGTTTTTGTACTCATTTCTTCCCAGCTCTTCACCCTTCACTGGAGAAGGGCTCGACGAGGTTTATTTTATCTACCCACTGCATCAGGACTCGTGCAACTGCACCCCAGAACTGTTCATACTCATGTGTAGCCTGTGCTTTCAGCTACCAACTGCTAAGGAAAGAGTCAGAAAAGCATTGAACAGGGATTCAGCTCAAAACATGTCACTCTTTAACACCCTGTACATCTGTCATCTCTTTCAGCCAGATATTAATGGGATTTTCAGCACCCAGCTTTCTGAGCTTTGACTCCCACGTTATCTTTGTGATACCACCAAGTATTTTCCTGATGCTCCAAAGCCATAGATGCAGCCTCCTAAGCCAGGTCTGAAATGGAGGGAAAATAGTGAAAGGCTAAGTTCAGTTCCCAGCTTACTGTCAACAGGCTTGTGACATTGGACAACTCACATGACATCTTTGTGCTTGTTGCTTGACTTGGAAATGCAGAATGCAGGACTTGCCTTTCTTTTGTAAAGCACTTGGAGATCAACAGATGGAAAGTTTGTTTTAAACTACATAGTCTTTGTTCTCACTTTTGGTTTTGTAGGCCTCAGCAGCAGCTGTTATTGACTTCCTTGTTTTACCTGTTGAGTCATCATTTATTTCAGTGTTGGCCTTTTTAGGTCTTTCCTCTCATGGCAAAATATACTTTTATTTCGTAGGGTGCCAAGGTTTGCTGACATTAAATACTTTTATACCTTAAGTAGTAGGCAAGTCAAGGCCATCCATTTTCAGTGAAGATCTAAAGATTTTTGTGTATGTATTACTTTTTATTTCCAAGCTGATTATTCTTCCTGAAAACTTATCCTGAATTTTTTTATGGATTCTGTGTCATCCACTATTGTCTGATATATTTGATAATAGCATTGCAGTGTTCCTATAGCAGTGATAGTGGTTTAGGTGTAAGATAAGGGAACCATGCCTCAAATGTTTTGAGTTTTTAGGAAACGAGAATAATAGTTCTAACTAGTTTCACAGTTGAAAGACTCCGAAGACTATCAGGACACACATTATTAAAAGCAACTTCAAGAGAACCAACCAAAATCTGGAATTAATACCTCATGTAACATATTGGCCAGCAGATGCTTTGTTACTCCCTTCCCATTTTTACAAGTAGGTTGTATCTAATTACCTGCTCATGTCTTCACTGCTTGTCCTTTCTTTGCTTCTGTAACCTGTATGTAATTATTCAAAAATGCTATTCATTGCTTCATAGCTAGTGCAGTACACTGTGTGTCTGAACAAATGAACCAAAATCAGGCTTCTGTGATTTCAGCCATATGAACAGATATTTATACTTAAGTTCTATTTTAGTCAGTAAGGTTCTTCAAAGGTAAAAGAAGATGCCTGATCAGTCTGAATCCCTAAATGTGAATTTCTTGTCACTTGAAGACATTATTTGTAGTAAATCTTGAAATATGTTTCTAGGATATCTGTCTTCCAGCAAAGACATCATGCTTGTATTCAGTTTTGTTGTGACACTGGTAGAGATTTCTGCATGCCAAAATTTGTTTATGTATTGTTCCTTATCTTATGTTCCAGTAGCCTGAGTGTATATTCATTTTGGAGCCAAAATTCAAAGTTCAGTGAGTAGGTTTGGTGTGTGCAAGCACTGAAAACTGTGCTAATCAACTTAAAGTCAGAGTAAGTATAGAATTTTATACTTTGCAGGCTTTATTAATTACTGCTAAAACACTGTTTGGCAGAGCAGTTATTAATCTTTTGAGGATTTGTGGATGATGAAAAAGTGCACAAACTGTATCTCTATATAACTAGTACAAGAACCTGATACCTAAATTATTTTCCCAAAATGTATGGGTAATTCTTGGATTTTCTAAGCAGTAATTATTTACATAGACTTTCAATTTATAATTCTTTGGAAATTAAGTAGTAATGGCAAGTGGTAAATATTTGCATATTGTGAAGTCATTACCACACAATTGTGTGATAATCTCTCAGAAAATATCAAGAATTATTTATCTATTGGACATCCAGCCAGTGCTTCATTATAGTCCAATGTGGCACAACCTAGTGTTGATCTTTTTTGTGAAAATTCACACACCAAAATATGCTTTAAGTTTATAAGGTTCCTGTTACTTTGCGTGCACTTGTTTGCTTGCTGTTTATTATTGAGACCTTCTTTCAAATGAAGTGTCAGGATTACTGCACTCACCTGCTGTTGACAACATAAACTGTTGCCTGCAATTACAATTTACCTAAACTTGGGGGGAATATCTGAATTCATCTTTAAATTCTCTGCTGTTATATGGGGGATGTATGCAACTTATTGGGTTTTGTCCCAGTGCTAGCAGTTGCTTGTAAGTAGTTTTTTAGGTAATGAAATCCATTTTAGGATTTGATGTATTAGCTCTTTAATTAAATGTTTTAAAATAAAATCAGTGATGGAATTAGATTACTAGGATGTAAAGGTACAGAAGTCAGATAAAACCCTCTGTCAAAAGATAGGCCTAATGTCTCTTTGAAGAGACATAGTCTTAAAATACCTTATTTTCAATCCAATATATGAATTAGTATTAAAATTATGTTCATGTATTGATCTGAATACAAATGCAAACGCATGAAGCCCATATGATTCAAGAGCTTAATGTATTTATACAGGTGCTAGTTGGATCTCATTGTAGAGCTTTAACATGAGTCTCTTATTTTTCTATTAAATTTTGAGATAGGTACTATATACCAAAGTTGAGGCCATTCTAAGAACATTTTCAGTTTTTTTACTTTTTTATACTTAATCCAGTGGGAGGACTAAAAAATTAAATATTATTATTATTACTTAAATTTTGTGAGCTTTTTAATTTCTTTAGAAACTGATGAAATAAAAATGGGAGGACATATCTCTGGGTATTATAAAAAATTTGACAGGAAATCAGAGGAGAACTAGAAATTAGAGCAGAGTTGAAAAGAGAGGGTTTTTTTCCTAATACAGAATACAGATGAACCAAGATTGATTTGATTATTAGTAGTAATTGTAAAATTGCAGTACAGTAAGAACTCAATCCAGGAGAAACACAGTATTAATTTCAGTCTGTAAGTCTGAGTACAGAGGCTGTACATGTATTTTTGTTGGTAGAATACTGTGCTTTATACTCAGACACAGGAGATGATATGTTTATTTGTAAATAAGTATTTACAAATACACACAAATAATTACTTGAAGCTATGTAGATTCTGCAAATAAGTTAGTAGGACAAAGCAGTCTTTTTCTATAATTGCCCTTCCCAAAAGCTGGTTAAACAAATATGTCTAGTTTCCTATTGTTTTGAAACTACAAATTTAGTTTTGCTTGGTTAAGCCCTAATATTGCAAGTTTGCCCTTAAAAGATAATTTCTCTCTAAAACAGCAAGCACAAAGTAAGATATAGAATGAATGCCCAGCCCAGCCTGCACAACAGGCTTGCTACCATGTTGTTAGAATAATTACATTTTGGCTGAACTAACTAATTAAGAAGACCTGCAGTGCATCTAGCAAGACTGAAAACTTTTCAGGACTGGGTTGGAGTTTGGTTTTTTTTTATTTTTGCATGCAATTTAAAACAATGCCTCTTCCAGCTGCCAACAAACTCTTTCCCTGAATCTCCCCATTCCTGGCTTCTCTCCTGACCATGTCCTGGCTCACCTCCAGAGCTGCCAAGTTTATGCCAGAAGCAGGAGGTAGATTTGTATGGGGCTGGAGGAAGATCTGGAGCTCTGTTAAATTTTCAAGCCCAGATGGGGCAACATGATTTGTGTGTTTATGTCAGGATGCCATACATCACAAGTATCTGTGTGCTGACGTCAGCTTTGATTGAACATTAATGTGCTGAACGCTGCAAACTAGAAAATACATGATAGATACAAATCTATGGCAACAATGCCACATAAGCAAATGTCTGTTTGGTGTGGCAATTCACTGTGCGAAATATTTCCCAAGATGCACTGCATTAAGCCAGGGGAATATTTTTACACACTTTAAAAACAAAACCGTAATCAGCAGGCAAACAGACTGCAATTTAAGAAAGCAAACCTATTAAGAAAAACTGAAGCCAGCATTGACATATGTATCATTAGGCAACTATTGAGGTGCTGTCCCTCACTTTAATCTTTCCAGAATTAAGGCCAAATAGGAAAGATGCTATTCCTGTTTTTTGCAGGACTGTTAATGGTGAGGATACCTTGCTGATGGCTGACCATCTTTCAGTCCAGTTTTTGTAACCCATTTTTATCCAAACCAGCAAGCAAAAACATTAATGGACAGCAAATTTTTCTTTAAATGGTAGAATATTTTTTCCATACTGAGAATTAGGTTAGCTTCCAGAAATCATAATTTTGTTTATTTATGTACCAATTTTGTTTTGCCTGCTAATACAAATAACATCCAGCATCCTGCCGAAGAACTGGAAAGATATGGTCATTTCTGGTCTGTGGAAATCTAGAGATCGTTGGCTACTTCAGATTTATATTTATACCATCTTTGTGTGGTTGTCTCTGTAGAATAATGTAACCAAAAGGTTCCATTAATATGTAGTATACTGTCTCTCTCTTCCTAGAAGAGGAAGTAACTTGCAAGTCAGCTTTAATATTTCGGGGGTGGATATAAAAGCAAAGCTTAGGGATTGATGGGTAGCCAGTGTTCTTTTAACTCAGATCACTCATGTTATTCCTCATAAAGGAAATTCTGTAGTGTTTTATCATTATCCATCATTAGACTTTGCAGGTAAAACTGAAGTTCCCTGATTCTGTGGGGATAGATCATTTTGGCCTGTGCACAAGTACGGGCTTTTAAAAGAGATCAGTCCCCAGGATTTAATGCCATCTGGCCCTAAGGTGGGAATGGGAGGGGGTGTAAAGGTGCCATGGGATCTGTGGATTTAGGCCTTGTAACCTGAGCAGATTGGTCTGTGCAGGCAGGCTGCAAGTTACTTTCTGTAGAGGTCAACAAGGAGAATTCAGATTATTCTTTGATGAGAGTAGGAAATGTTCAGCTTTCATGTCTGCTTTGTAGGCCTCTCTGTGACTAGGAAATAGACTGTCACTGAAACGTGGGTTCCTGAAAGCAATTGATGTACTAATCGCTATTTTAATAAATGAACCTGTATGTCAGTACAATGAATGGACTTTTCCGACTTATCAAGGGATGTTTCCCTTCTCTCTGCTCCTAATTACTTTACAAATTGTTAGTATCAAATACTTCAACAGTATTTAAATTGGCATTTCATAAGAAGCATTGCTTGTATAGTTTATGAAAGAAGTGCAGAATGTACAAAATGCTTTAAAATACATAAAAAATGAAAAACTGTAACTTGTAGCTTCTTCAAACTTGTAATGGGTATTTTGAGGTGTTTGATCTTGATAGCCATGAAAGTATGATGGGTATATCGCCTACAGCCATCAAGAACAAAAGTATACCAGCTGTCCAGGCAGCTGCAAGATAACAACTTCTTATTTTAAAGAAATATTTTGCTTTTAGCACAGATTTGTCTCTTTTTTTTCTTTTTTTTTTTTCCTCATTAAATACTGACATCATCAAATCATTTAAGAACATTTAGTCTGGAGTTAACCTCTGAAGATCTCTGTTGTCACCTTTGAATGTTGTTTTCTGCTCCATAAAATGAAGTAAGGAAAACTGCGCAGAAAACAGCTTATTTAAGGCACATGGCACTCCATTGTTGCACGAGGCATAAGGCTTCACTTACCACAAATATATTGAGAAATTCTAATGCTGCTTGAAGCCTTAGATTCATATGTTGTGTAGAGAGTAACTTTTAGAAAGAAAAATACTGGAGGAAAGAAATGCTTTGGGTTTCCATGGTTTTGACTGATGACCAAAACAAATAATCATGTGGGTTGTACTTGCTCAAAATCTTAGAGATATACTTAAGTGTATCCAAAACCAAAGTTTTCAGAGCACAAACAAAAGCTGGGCATCTTGACTCATAGTAGAAGTCAGTGAGAGGTGCTTAACTGCCGCATAGTTTGTAAATATCTCTTGATGTGAGCAAATGCTGATGTTCTGAAGATTTAGGAAAATATTAATTTTTTGCTGAGTTAGCCCTTTTATAGTTTTTCCTTGTCAAATATATGTTTTCTTTAGACCAAAATTTCAAGTCCTTTTTCTTAAAAAAATAAAAAAGCCCTCTAATGTAATTTCTAGGTATTTATGACCTATTTTCTCCCCAGTTTGCCATTGAGAAGACCAAGGCTTACTCTATGAACATTAATTACCTTTTTCATCACATAGGATGTGTATTTTGTTTCCATGTCTTACAGAATAAAGCAATTATGGAACGTGTAACAAACTTGTCAGATACAGTACTTGGTCTTGAATCATTTATTGGCTCAGAGAGAGAAACCAATCCATTATACAAGGACTACCATGGTAAGTTCCTTCTTTAGCAATGCAAAAAGTCTGCCTTGAGTGTTTCTAGGGCACTTAGTGGCTTACCCTCCAATTGGGTATCTGCTATAAAGTAGCATTTGATTTCATTTTAGAATAAACCTCTTAAATGTTTCTCCTTGCTAACCAGGCTTGAGTTAGGAAAATTTTCAGTAAAGTGCATTAAGGCTGCAAAGGAAACATGGCAACTCCTTGCATGTTGTCAAGCCATATTACGGAGGCATGGCTCAATCAGATGTACATCTCAACAGGCAGGCTTTGGGGAATTCACATGCAGAGGAACCTTGGCAATCATCTGACCAGCGAGCTGAATCTGTCGTGAAATCAATACTTTTGATCTGCCAAGTTTTAAATAGAGAACACGGGAAAACATATATTATATTAAGGTGAATAAACTGCTAAATGGTGTGCTGTATAAACTTGATCTAAAAATAATGTTCTGGTTTTCAGCTTTATGTTATAGCACTTACGCATTTAAAGAAATGAATATGAATATGTGTGGCATGGAAAATGCAAAACTAATTTTGGTACAAAATCATGTAGACTTTCAAGTGATTTATCTTTGAAACGTGTAATGGTGTTTAATCTTGTTTGTTGTTTCCCAAAAACTATGTTAGCTGCTTCAGCAGAACTATTTAAATTTTAAAAGACTAGATTAGAAGTTATGCATAGCCAAAGCAGTGAATGAGAAACAATTTTAGCTAATCCAGAGCGGTGCTCCAAGGGTGCATAAATTACAGCTATTATTATTATGATACTACTGGAGTTCCATAGAAACCTTTAGTTGAAAGTAAACCACTTACCCAAAACCTGCTGTAAACATGTGAGAATGTGGCAGTGTTTTCCACAGCAGCATACACAGAAAAAGAAGCAAAGATGGTGTTGAGACACCATTGTGTGTATGCAGGCTGTAATTAATAAATCAGAGAAAAATCTTTTTTAATCTGAAAATAGTGCACATCTCATTATCTGAAAAAAAGGTGAACAAAAAAAGAAATGTGAACCAAAGCTAGAATAATTTGCCTCATTATTTTTTCAGCTGTATAATGGTGCTGTGGCATTTGTTTATGCTAACATAATTCTGTCAATTTGATACTCCCTTTCTCAGGGAAAGGAAGAAATTCTTTAAGACAATGTGTGTTTTAGCAGTTATTTCCTGGGTTCCTGTAAAACTGTATGCTAAATCATTTCTGGTACTACTTAATAAAAATGATATGCCAATATACATAGCTTTTGAGGTTTAGGCAACCGTAACTTAACATTCTAAAAAAGGTATTCTTGACAGTTTTAACTTTGTGGATTCTGTTTGCTTAAGAATATATTTTAAGATTATTTAATTACTGCAGATGGTGGAAGATTTTGACATTCAATAGAAGCTTACTTAAATTATTGCATTATTTAATAAATCCTACACAAATAATTTTATTAAGCTGTCTGTAAATCTAAATGATTGGAAAGTCCATATAATAACAAAAGAATTATATAGCTGATTTTTAAGTAAAAATTTTAGAATACTGTGTATAAGCAACCTTGTGTTATACCTGGTATTTCTATACATAATAATTCTATTTTGAACTCATGAGCCAAAGAAATAATTCTCCTATGTCACCAGACTGGAGACAGGGATAGAAGGTTTCAAAGTATAAAAATATTTTTCTAATACTGTTGAGAATTTTTGTAATTGGTACCCATAAAAATGGTGCTTTTAAAATTATTTCTATTTTAGGAAACTTTCTACCCTTTTTCTTCCTTAAAAAAAAAGAAAAAAAAATAAAACCCCCCAAAAATACTTGCCTTACTTTAAATTAGGGTTTTAGTGCTTGGGGTTTTTCTCACAGCTGCCGTTTTCAAGTAAGTTGTCTTTTATAAATGTTCAGTATTTCCATTTAGATGGTGACTTTATGAATAGCAAATATAGGCCAGTAATTGAGAAGCCCTGTAGAATTTTCCTGGGTTTCAGATGTAGGAAATCACCCTTAGGTTGTTCAGAAACTATATTAGGCTGCACAAAAACCATCCAGCGTCCTTGTCAGAAAAAATCAGCTTGAGCTTTAGCTGACAGAATGCAGAGCTTGCAGTGCACCTAGTACTGTTAAAATCATCTGAACAGCTCTGTAAGCCTCCTGCACAAAGAAAATGTATTTCTCCAAGCATGGCATAGGGGTTAAAATTTCTTGAAAAGCAGGATCTAAATCAGTATTTTCCAGCAACTTGATTTCAAGTCGTTTTCAGGGAGCAAAACGAAGTACTTCTCATTAGAGCTTCAGTGGTTATCACTAACCCATAAGCCTTGTTTTGCTGGCTGCTTACTGGTGCATTTAATAAAATAAAGATCACTCAGTGGTGCCGTGGGCAGCATGCAAGGTGATAGCCATATTTGCTTACTGTAAATAAAAGAGAAAATCACACACAAACCGGCTGTAGTTTTGACAAGTACTAAGATCGCTCTTTACATCTGTACTTCTGTACCAAAGTGCAATTAGTTTTCCTCGCAAAAGGATTTCTGTTTATCTTATTCTGCTTGATTACTTGAGTATAATCACGCCATTTGCTTCATTGCTCCTGGTAGTAAGCTCCAGTTTAAAAAGGGGAGGATGAGTGTGTAAATATACAGAATTCTGCTGTAGGACTAATTTATGCATCTAGATGACAGCGTTTTCTTAATTCTTTTTCCTCCTTTACTCTTTCTTTCCACCAGGTTTGGTTCATGTACGTCAGATTCCTCGGCTTAATAGCTTGATCTGTGATGTGTCAGACACGAAGGATCTTGCTTTTAGATTAAAAAGGAAGCTGTTCACCATTGAGGTAAGAGAAACAGTTTTGTTTCACTATTTAGAACCCAAAAGGTGGAGCTAATCCCATCTCTTATGTTTCGTTTTGTGAAATGCATGAAATATGCATCAGATGTTGTAAATTCATTTCACTCTGGTTTTGCTGTTCAGTATGACTTTATAAAATCCTGTTATATGAATTCTAATTAAAAATGTCTCATTTGCGGCACTAAATCAGTCCGTTATAAATAGTTTATTTGGCTTTAAAATGTACATAGAAAGTAGGCCACAACCTTCAATAACAAAGTGTGACATGTTTCTAAGGGTGTCGGGAGCATATTTAATTAAATGTTAATGACTTGCTCTTACTTGTGTTAGTGGGTGGGAAAGTAGCTACATGTTATTACCCCAGTAGAGGGATGTTAATGTCTAATGCTGCCTAAAATTGTGTGTGGTATGAGGGATAAGTGTCCTTATCAGTATTCAGAAACCATTTTCTTTGCATTACAGAAATCACCTTTCGCTCTTTTATGTCATTTTAAACACAGTATCATTTACACTAATGTCCCTAAGTAAATTTCCTACTAAATTTAAACTTTTTTCCATGACCTTTATGCAGACAGTCCTGATAGAAGGCAGTAATACAAAAGATGTATTTCATTTTAATCTTGCTAAAGAGCAAATGAACATAGCACTATTAAGCAATTAGAGCTGATGTATTTATTAACCAAGTAATGCTTAGAGATGGAAGATGGCTTTCAGGGCGCTGTGATAGTCATTGGTACAGTCTGGGCAAATTTTTTTTAACAAAGACATAAAACAGCCAAGTATCCCTGACAAACCATTTTGTTTAATCTCTTTTCAGATGAAAAGCTCTTAAGCAGGCCACTTGTCTTAACTTCTTGAAACCATAAAAAGAGAGAATTGCCACCAATAAATTAGCATATTTTTTACTCCATCACCAAATGATGGTCAATGTGGCTTGGCACTGCTTTGGTGTTTGGGACTTCACCCTTAAGTGACCATTTTGGCCCTTATTTGACCCTCTGCCCTTTTTAGCTGGCCACTTGATAAGGTAACTTAAGGGTTCTCTCTCTTCACTGCCCCCTCCCCTTCACAATTGCAAGTAGCCCTAACCTATAAATCATTGAAAGGGCCCTATCAAGTGACAAATTAAGGTGCCCTCCTCCTAATTAATGGTCATCAATGTCTTTAATTATCTAACCCTATTGAGAGTAGTTAATAGTTAATCAGGCAGCCAGTTCTTCATGCAGGTCATCTCTGCATGAGTGCTAGAAATTTCACAACTAGAGGTATCCTTTTCAGAAGCCACTTAAAGGCAAATACATGGAGGAGGAGGTTTTTCCCAAAGACATTCCTTCATAATGCTTCTCACTTTCCAGGGAATGTGGTTAGTGAAACCAGTTAACCCATTTTAACAACTGCTTTTGAGCGGTACATTAGAAACAAATACCTTAATAGCCATCTGTTTGATTTTGAAATACAAACATTCTTAATATTTTCAGAAGTGCAGAGAAGAGTGCACCCTCATTTCACAACATAGTAAATTTTCATTTATTATGGCTATGAATTAGAATATTTGGGTTTTTTTCCCTCACTGAGTCCTGACTCAGAATGTATCTTTTTCTGTCTGCTGTATTTGGGATTCCAATTTGTAATGTGATTTGGAACAAAAAAAAACCAAAACCAACACCAAACAAAAAATGACAAAACCTTTAGCAGGAGTCTCTGTAAAAAGCATGGAATTAGCAATGGGACAGAAGTGTTGGAAATGGGTGTAGCAGAACTCTTGAAACAACCTGTTGCCCTAGACTTGCATGGATGACCTGCCTGTATAATTTCTCCCTTCCTTGCTTAGCTGCACCCCCTTTAGAATAACCAGGTTTTGTCAGAGGTGTGCTTTCTATAAGCTGCTGAACTAAGACAAACTAGCCGGTTTTGAACATGCAGGGTCAGTGTCCTACTGTGATCTTCCTGTACACATTTCAGTAATCTATAATATAATATATATGTTTTTCTTCCTCATACTATAGGGGAGGCAGCTACGCTGAGTAGTACACTGAGGTCCGTAAGAAAATGGGAGCAAGGGAAAACTGAATTAAGAAGGGATGTGAATAAGATGGGTTTCTGCAGTTAGAGTGTGTTGTGTCAGCAGTCAGGTTTGGTTCTGGCGGTAAAAACAAAGCAGCACAACACTGTGTATTGTGTACAAGCAACAGTATACTTTGTACAAAGTACATCTAAGTTGTGTACAAAGTACATCTAAGTTGATGATTTCTTTAGTGTGTAGGTTAAATGTGAAGTAAAAATGTATTTTGAGTATGTTACAGTTTTTCAAAAAACTGTATCTGCTGCTTAGATATACACACTTTAGGGTGAAGATACTGACCTCTACTTGAAATGCCATTTTAAAAACAAATTATGTAAGAAAAGTTAGAAATATACAACCTGTGATTTATGGCAAAATTTCTCTAAAAAAGCTTTTCATCACTACATCATTCTTTTTTGACAGTTTAAAATAAGGGCATGGGACATGGATTTTCTCAGCTCTGGATTGCTTACCAGTTAAATCATTTTATGGTTTGGCCCTCATCTGTAAAACAACCTTAAATGTCAAATCCATTTTATTAGATTGCAGTTTTGTGAGAGGGACTCCTCCTCTTCATAGTCTGCAGAATCATTGAACTGTTGCAGGTTTTCCTGTATCTTCGTCATCAAAATGAGATTGACTGAAATGTATTCTGAAGGGATTTTTTTTTAATTGAAGATTTTTTTATTAATATTTATGAGTGTTCATTTTTCATTCGTAAATAATGTGGTAGACCCTTTCAAGGAAAACTTACATGTTTATCATAAAAGGTGCAGTAGCTCTATCAAGCTTTCCCAGATCTTCACACAGTAGTTACTAGTGATATATTATTATATGGAATATTATCAGAGATCTGTCATATGTGCATACCACTTTAAAGGATACAATTTTGAAGTTAGCCTGTCTAATCCTATTTCTTCCCACTTCGGAATCTTAATTAGAAGGAGATAAAAACCATCATTTGACTAAATTATTGTCTTGAATCTGTAGCAAAAGGTATAATCCGCAATTGGGCCAATTAGTGTACCCCATAGTTAGCTATGCTGAGGCAGGAAACTTGATTAGATCTGACACCAGCCTAGTTCCCACTGTTGTTTTGCCAGGTATGATGGTCAGACTTCAAAGGGCTTGAGGCATCAGCAGGGCAAGGTTTGGAGGCCAGCTTAGGTCCGGTCGTTAATCTCTCTGCTAAAACCACAGCAGCCCTCTCACAAAACAAGCTTACAGGACACAATCATGCGGTATTAAAGTTTGGGTTGAGTCATGCCAATTTGCCTTTGATTTTCTGATGATTGACTAAAAGATGGCTACATGACTAGACACATACTGAAAGTTTACTGATTAGATAAGTTCCCCAAATATTTGAAATATTTTTTGATTTCTCAGTTAAATGATATGACAGCCCATTCATCTTAATGAAACTTTTCAGCAGAATTGTTCTTGAAGTATTTTTTTGCTTTGTTTGTAACTCTGAATGTAACTTTCCTCAGCATTTGATAAATTGCACAGGGACGTTAGCTTCATAGTTTTATTTGGTAGAACTTGGTCTTTGTTGTTCCAAAGCCTCCTGTATGAAAACTAAAGGAATCTGTGCCTAGGTTTGATTTTTTTTCACTCCTCAAAATTTCTAAGGAACTGTTGTTTGCCTTTGTTATTACGTATGTTTACGATTACTTGCAAAAAGAGAATTTCCTCTTAATTATTTTCCACCTTACTGTAGATTAAAGTGCTGTTCCAGGGCTGCGATTACATAAGTGTTCCTTTCTTTTTCAGTCTGATTTGTTGAAATATTGCAGTAACAGTGACATGTTTCCATTCTGAGAAGAGCCTAAGGCTGCTTTAGTATTATTCCAAATGATTGAAATTGCCATCTTGCTGACTTTCCCTTGGGCAGCTTAAGGCCTGTTTACTTTTGTATTTGTTTCACATGTTCCCTCTGAGTTTGGCTGGCAGGACATCATTACCTGGTTTGACAAGACATTTGGAGAAGATTCATATTTGATTAACTCCCTTTGTTACTGGCTGATCAACATAAACCTCTGAAATTAGGTATTTAAAGTTAAAACTTTTGATGAATTCATATAAATGTTTGCAAATAGGAAAATTTATGAGTTTAATTCCCTAGTTTTGTTTTACTGCTAATTTTTTAAGTATTTGGGTAACAGTCAATTCGTAATAGTGAAGAAAATAAGCGTTTTCCTACAAGTTTTATAGTACAGTTTGTCAAATAAATGCTTGTTGTGACTTTTATCAGAGAGCCAGAGGTAAGAGTACGAGCCAGATGATATGATTTTCTTTTTAATGGCTGTATAGCACCTGTGCAAACCAGAATAGAACTCTTAAAAAAACAGCTCAATTTGAAACCAAGTGTCATATGCTATATAAAGAATTGCCACACAGCAAAAATAAGTAAGTTTCCAGAGCTTAATGTTTGAGCTCAGAAGATTCTTTTCTGAGAGGTGTTTCCTAATAGGAGAAGTAAGTCAGAATGAAAGGAGTCCTGTGGCAAGCAAGTTGGTTTCTCAGTGGCGGGCAGATGCAATATGGTACTATGGAGCACTCTGCAGTGCATTTTTGCCAGTGGTAATTGCCTGAGTAAAAGGTTATGTCTTTGGAAGGAAACATAATCACAAAACTCAGCAATTAGGTCTGTACAGAATTAAAGTAAATGTATGATTCCAAAGGCATTAAAATAAAGTCCTTTCTTCATCTGTCAAAAAAGACGATAAGAAAATTAATGATTGCCAAAATATTTTTAATATTTAATTGCAACTCCAGACATTCATGTGTATGCTGTGTCCAGCACTGGTATCTGGATGGAGGCTTAAAACTCTTTTTTGTAAGATAGTGAATTTGGCCATTAAAACCAGGAAATATCTTAGGTAGCTTCCATCTGAATTCTCTGTTTTTCTCTTTTGGGTTTTTTTAATACCAGTTGTACTGTAATAAATTTTAAAGAAGAAGTGCAATTAGCCACTGCTGTACATTATTTACCAAAAGAGGTGGTAAGACCAAGTCAGAACTGATGTCTTCAGTGCTTCAGTGTGGTATTAGCATCACACAGTTTGGTCCTAAGAGACTCAGGAGATGGTGGTGTCAGTGAGTGCCAGAACTGTGCTCCTGGAACATTTTGTAGTTATTCATTAAACACATCAAGAACAGATACAAACATAATGGTTCAGGGTTATTCATGAGCTGTTTCTTCTGGAGCAATAAATCAACCCAATCATCAGTACATATGGGATCAGCATATATTTAAAATACAGAGGTTGTTATGGCATGTATGTGTATCAGTGAGACTAGAAAGTGCCTTTTGTACCTCTAACAGCATCACTTCTTATAGGCTTCTTCCAACAAAATTTGAAGCAGCTTTCATTAATGACACCCCCTAAAGCTGACTGTATTTCACTGATGTTTATAAAATTGAGCAATTTTATAAATAAACAAACACATTTGAGTTAATCAACTATTTTAGGCACTATTTTAACAAAAAGAATCTGTGAGACAGTGATCTGACAAAAGGCAAAACATTGGTTTGTTATAAATTTCAGTAAGGTAATAGTTCTTTAGCAATTGAAAATGAATTCTTGTTTGCTGAGATGACGTTCACGCATTGTAACACCAATGCTGGTATATGCTACGTGATACGTATTGTAATGTTGGGAGCTCAGTCAATGTACTTTGGTAGATAAATCGTGGCATTACAAGACTTGACCCCATGTTAGGGCCTTACAACCTCAGAATGGAATCTGCTTTTACCAAGCCAGAGGGTAACACAGTTGTGACTGCCCACTGCCCAGTGTCTGGAGCATAAGTGAAACTTTACAGTTTTTCCTGATTGAAATGTGAGACAGAACTTTTCTTTAGGGTTGCAGAAAGTGTATTTCTTTAATTTTCTAGTGTAATAAAATCCTTGGGGTCTCTCATTCCACATGCTTGAGAACACAAGTACCCTTGGAGCTTACGTGGAAAACTTCTCTTTCTCCTCAGCCTGCCTTGAGCAGATAGCATCATACCTGGGGCAGACTGTAGTATTGGATGCTCCACTTCAGCTCAGGGACTCAAATGTAGAGAACTCTGCACATAAAACTGAACTTTCTAACAGAGAGTGGTAAAACATTGTAATAAAATTCAGATTAAATTTAAGCCAGTCAAACCACTGTTACATTGATTTTTGCTGGCCTTTTTCCCTATGATATTAATAAAGAAATTACCACTGTTTTATTTAAACATAGTTCAAAAGATACTAATTAGAACACCATAAAATTTTCTCAATCTAAAATTAGTAATACTGCAAAAAGATATTTCTGCAAACTATAATATCATAATTCCAAGCTCCATTTTGCATTATTTCATCTAGTAGCCAGTTCAGGTTCTTTACCTGGTATGGTGTACTTCACTGAATTGTTTTGTCAGATGCTGTCAAGCCAACCTACCGTTGTTAAAGAAAATCAAACTAAATCATTTTGTCATGAGCCTTGCAGGAATAAGGCACAGAATATGAAGGGTTTGATGAAATCAAGGATTTTATTTCAATATTGTAAAAGGCTGCCTGTCAAAAATATATTACATTCTTTCAAACACTTTTGAATAAATAAATGTGTTTAAAATTGTGACAGTGCAATTTAGATAAAGTTTTGGGAGATTATTTTTAGATTGTAAGAACTTGAGGTAAAACAGTACTCGGAGTGCTCATAGTTAGAAAAAACCCTTGAATATTTATGGTACATAGAACTGAAGTCAAGTGATAAGTTTTATGTGGTGTATGGAATTTCATTCAACTTGTATATTGTGAACATGTGGACAAATTTAGTTTGAAAATAATCACCTTATTGTGTAATACAGAATAATGTAGACTAAATTATTTTAATGTTCTGAAGATGAATATGGGAAGGTACTGTTAACTTTTAGATTGCATACAAAGAGTTGTAGTATCCTGAAGTTTATTTCATAATTAATTTTGATTTATGGGTTGTTTGACATTCTACAAGTGTAACATGAGGGTTCCATTCTAAACATTAAAACTTTAAATACAGCGCATCTGCAGTTCGTTGTCAGTAAACAGAAGTCATATATATTTTTATTAAAACAAATAATTACGTTGTTTAGAAATATTTATACCATAATGGTGTTTTTGCAATGGAAGAACAGGCAACAAAACCATTAATGCAATTAAAGGTCACTGGTACATATTGTAATGGACTGCTCATTTACAGGATCTATGTTAAGGGTCAGTGCTGCAGCATGAAATGAATTGGCCCTGTTCAGTCTGTAAATGAATGGGTCAAGTTATCTTTTATTTGCCAGGAAAATAAAGTAGTTAGAATATTCCTACTTTCTTAGTATTAGAGGACAGGTAGGCTAAAGAGATCATTCATTAAAATGTTGGTTGGTAAAGATTAAAAAACTCTTTATCTACAAGGTATATATTTCTCACTAAAGTAGTAGTGCTCTATAAATATAAGTTAGATACTGTGTTTAAGAGTGTTTAAGAAGCAGAAAGAATTAAGCACTATACGCATAGTTCTCAGCTGGAGCTGAATGCCACCTCTATTAACTGTTTTTTAAAATACCAAGTTTTAATAAAAATAGGGTATTTCATAGTTGTATGATGTTCTCACTTTACAAAGAATAACAAATTTAATGATGCCGTTACATGTTATGTTGGTGTGCTAAACATAAGGAGGACATGGAGCTGGTGGAGCAAGTCCAGAGGGCCACGAGGATGATCAGGGGGCTGGAGCACCTCCCGTACGAAGACAGGCTGAGAAAGCTGAGGCTGTTCAGCCTGGGGAAGAGAAGGCTGCGTGGAGACATAGCAGCCTTCCAGTATCTAAAGGGTGCCTACAGGGATGGTGGAGACGGACTCTTCACTAGGGACGGTAGTGATAGGACAAAGGGTGATGTGTTCAAACTTAAACAGGGAAAATTTAGGTTAGATAAAAGGAAGAAGTTCTTTACTATGAAGGTGGTGAGGCGCTGGAATGGGTTGCCCAGGGAAGTTGTGAATGCTTCATCCCTGGCAGTGTTCAGGGCCAGGTTGGACAGTCTTGGGTGAGATGGTTTAGTGTGAGGTGTCCTTGCCCATGCCAGGGGGGTTGGAACTAGATGATCTTAAAATCCTTTCCAACCCTAACTATTCTATGATTCTGTTATTCTACACAGTAGAACAGATCTCTAAATTTTATACATCTACATTAATGCAGGAAAATAAAAATTTAAGCTTATAGGAAGTCAAATTTTCTCAAGCACCGGTTTACATCAGATCTCAACCTTATTGAAATACATCTAAGTAGTAGTTCAGGGCTGTTACTGAAAAGAATGAGAAGAGGATGAATTTACATCTCTGCGTGGTAGATGCATATCCGTCTGGATCATCTCATCTCAGTACTGTTTGTTATGCTTTTGATTATTGATCTTTGGGCAGAAAATGATTCAAAGTACTCTGTAAAGTAGGAAACTGTAAGGTAGCCCCATCTAAAACTTGGGAAGGATTAAAATGTCATTTTGTAGGTCAACAGAGCAAAGTTGTGAAATGTTTGCTATGACTAGTAGCATGCATAATCAAACAAATTCCAAACTGTTTTTTTGTAATCTTGCAAATTCAAGATTAATTCTTAACATTTCCAGTCTTATGAAAATATTAGTGATTTTGGATGAACATAATCTGTAAGAAACCACTCATTTATGGTTTCTTTAAATTCTTCACCTCTAAAAAAACTTTTTCATGCCATTTTTCTCATCTCTTTGTTTTACTCATTCACAAAGGATATTACCCTTTACTGAACTTTTAATATACAGGAACATTTTATTGAGAGCAAACTAGTCTTACTATTCTTAGTCTGAAATACTTAACAAAAGTGCTGAAATGAGACAGGGGGGGAAAAATAGACTACAGAGTACTGCAAGTGAAGAAAAAATGTTCTGTAACTGTTGTGCAAACACAACTTTCTGCTTTGGCCAAATTATGAGGTATTATTTGTGACTGAATTCCAGAATACATTTTATTTCTATATTCTTGGCTGAGAGGATTGTGCAAAAAGTAGATTGTCATAAGCAAAATGGCTGAGGAGTATGGTGCCTAGGGCATAAACAGACTTAGATTTTGGTCATGCCATCTTTATTGCTCTCTATCTCACAGCTGTTTTAGTTGCTTGTTATTGATTTTATTTTTCTTTTATTTTTCTTGGTTGTATTACGTCTGGTTTTCAAAGGAATCTGTTGTTATGCATAATGCAGTTTTAAATTTTTTCATTCCATATTAAAAACCAGTAGCTTTTCAAATATCAAGTGAGAGTGTCCCCAGGAAGATTATTTATTGCAGTTCAAGAGGTATTTCTGGCCAGCTTACTGTTAACACAGTATTAACACCCTTCAGAATAACATCTTGAATTTGAATGGAATTACCAAATTGCAGTTCAGCTCCCTCTTTCCTCATTCATTCCTTCTGAAGAATGTGAGTGGTAACTGTATAGAGTGCAATAACCAAAGCTTTATATTGATACCCAAAAGTACATAAATAAAGTGAATTTGTGTGCCAGTGTATACCAGCCATTGACTGCTTGACTTTCAGAAAACAGCTGGCAGCACTCACTAATTCATTTTAAGTGGCTCAGATATTTTAAGGTTTGAGAAACCCATAGTTTTTAGCTTATGAAAATACTGTCTGTAGGCTCTTCATCTTCTTTCATCCTACTTCAAGTCTGTTATAGCAAAAATCACTGAAGAATTTTCACTTAGGGGTTCATTAAATTCATATGTTTACAAATCAGTTATGAAATAGACTTACCTTTTCTTCATACTAAATCACTAACCTTTGGGCAGTGTGCCTGCTTGAGTCATGTTTGAAAGTAAAAGCGGAAAACTTTGACGTGAGAGTGGTGAGGCACTAGCACAGATTGCCCAGAGAACCTGTGGTTGCCCCATCCCTGGCAATGTTCAAGGCCAGGTTGGACGGGGCTTGGAGCAACCTGGTCTAGTGGAAGGTGTCCTTGCCTGTGGCAGGGGGTGAGAACTGGATGAGCTTTAAGGTCCCTTCCAACCAAAACTAGTCTGGGATTCTATGGAAAAAAAAAAACAAACAAAAAAGTTTATCACTTTTAAGTAGGATGTGAGAACGGCTGTTCAACAGAAATCAGTTTTGCCTTACATTCAAAATGGTGCTTGCCCTTCTTAATATAACATAATTGTTTAATAGTTGAAGTTTTAAAATCTTCAGTAATCTTTGCTAAGGAGCTGTACATTCACTTGTTTTGAAAAAGATAGGCTCTGTGTGAACTAAAAAGTTTTCAGGTCAACGGCTTCCCCATGGTAGCTGAGTCTTAAGGAAACTTCTGAATGATTTAATACAATATTCATCACTTTTTATTTTAAATCTCATGTATCATATAAAGAGGAAATGAGTAAACTCAGGAAGACCTTGTTCTGGTTTTAGTATTTTTGGCTTAAAGACATAGGTGTCCGGAATTGGTAGTGCTGACTTGCAGATTGAGAGTAGGATCCAAGTAGGCTATGGTGAAGCTATGCTCTCGGGACTGGCCAAGGAAAGTCTGCTTGTCGATATAGCCACAGCTTGTACTCATCCTGACATACAGTATGTGATGTATAGAATAAACACATCCCTCAGCTGCTTGAGCAACTATATATCACTAACTGAGCAGCATTTTATTTTCAGCTCTTTATGATGTGGTGTTATCCCTTGATTTCATCTCTTCTCTCATTGATTTATTAGGAATTTGGTAATGTGTTGCTTAATCAATAAATACTGCAGTCTCTTCAGGCAGTTATGTCTCAGGTGCGTAATCTAAAGCCCCTGAGGCAACACCATATACTTCTTAATCAGTACTTCTAACCTTTTGGTACAAGGCTTTGTAATTCTGTGTGGATTACAGGTTTCCTATGCTGCCTCAAATGACCTTTCACAAACCTTTTGCTACCAGAGAGTAGGTTTGACAAGAGTTATATGAGGTTTTGCTCTATAATACAGAGGGAAATGATTCTCCCAGGATGTTTATTAAGAGATAAGAACCAGTATTTCATTTGTAATTCTTGTTGCTGTTAAAATAAGGAATTAATAAGAAGAGAATCCAGTATTTGTGTTTAGATCTGATCCTCAACAGTAGCATAGCCATGGGCTGTTTGTACTTGGTCTACATCATCTAGACTAAAAATAGCCTTCCTGTCATTTTATTGGCAGAGTTTTAGCTACTCCTTTAACTCTGTTTAAAAAAATGGATAGAAAGACAGCATGAATATTGAATGTGTGCAGATATTCCAGCGAGTAACTAAAAGGAGATTCCTGATGCTTAGAAGGGCTGTATACTTAAATAGAATTCACATTTTGCTTAAGTAAAGAGGCATTCTGCAAACTATTATTATCCTTAAATGTATTAGGTCAAGTTTTTTTGTGTGTATGTGTCATTAAAGTATCTACATTCAAATATCTAGCCATAAACATATTTTATGTTTTATTTTATTTTATTTTAGCTTTATTTTATTAGCGTCCTGCTTAGGTTTTTTTCTTTTTAGGTTTTCTTTACGTTTTGATAAGAACTTACAATGATGTATTTAATTTCTCAGCAGTTAAATAAAAAGCCACATTATTTCTAATTTTTCTTTTAATCAAGTGAGGTTTTGCAGAGTAAGAAGACAAATCACTATTGCCTGCTAAAATCTTGAGCAATAGTCTGAAACTTCTGGTAGTTTTATGTTTTGTTTTTTTGAAAACCTGTGGAAACAGCAAAGGAAGAACTGGCTTGTGCTTGTTCTGTCCTAAGAAAACATGGGCAAATTTAAGAATTTTCAGGGCCACAGCTGCAGTATGGAAGAGACACAATTTTGATATGGACTTGCATCTGTGTTGTTTTTTTTTTCCTGATCTGAAACGGGTGTTCTGGCTTTGGAAAAGCAATGGGAATTAGATTCAGGTTACTGAAAAGCCTCTAAACCTACAAAGGAAAATTTTTTTGTAAGGTAGAAGGGTTACTGAAAGCATTTTGAAAGTAGATTACTTATATCCTCATGTAAGAAGCACTTTTTCCTTGTGTAGTCTGAACTAAAAATTATACACATGCATGGTGTGTTCTGCTTTTCCTTCTCCTTTCTTGTTCATCCACACCATGGTGTGGATTTGTATCCTTTATGACATTATTCTGCACATTCGGTGTAGAAGTTATCTGTGCTCACACAAACATCTGTAATACCTTCTTGCAGCACATGCTTGCTTTTTATTATTTTTTGTTTCTCTAGTTTGTGTTTTGAAATTACATTGTTACTTTGCAAAGTTTACCATTTATTGAAGGTGCAGTAAGAGCAGACATGTTTGAAAGCAAAGTACATTAACTGCTGCTTTTATGGAAGATAGTTAATGTTGTTACAAACAACATTATGAAGAAGAGCAATCAGCATTGCAGTTTTTACATTAGCGCATCTGAAGTAAAGGGAATAATTGCGATCTGTTACAAGTGCATAAATAGCATTGACATGGGGGGGTATAATTTTCCAGAACTCATAAGCAAAACAGAGTATTTACTGGAGACAATTAGGCATAAGTAGTGTATTGTTATATGCACAATCTAGACAACTGGTAAGAATATCTATAAATAAAGCAGAATTTGTACAAAGCCAGGAACAGTCTGTAGCAATAATTTTTACTGACAGAAGTATCACTATTTATACCAAGTGTTTAGTGAATTAATATTCAAACTATTTTATGAGTGGTTTTTAAGCTTTTTTTCCCCGAAAAGAACTATAGTTCCATACAAAATTATGCTCCTAAAAGATTTACTGTTCTCAGCATAATAAAAATATTATAAAATTACCTCCTATCTTAAAAAATTGAACCAGCTATTCTTGTTTCAAGTTTCATCTAATATATTGTTCCATATGGTCATATGATAAACACATTATTCCTTGAACAGGAACTAAGAGTAAAGCTGCCAGGAAGGGGTTTTATTGTCAGAGTAGTTCCCGCCTCATGTTTTGTAAGAGATTTCATGGTCCCATTGTAAAGAGTGGATGATTTAAAACGTGTTCCCAAGATAAACTTTCCCATTGTCATTAATGAGGATGGATAATACTGAGTGACAAGTGCATTAGGAATGACACAGAAAGAGCTGTTAGATTTGTCAGAGTGTATCACTTCAGGCAATGAAACTTGAGGACATTCTCTTTTAGCAAATTTTTGCTATTTATTAGAGAAACAAGGATTGTGATTGCTCACACAGGTGGATTTTATTATTTCGTTCATTAAATATTTAGGTACCTTTGAAAAGGTAACGGTGATAAATATGACCATTATGCTCCACTGTAAGGGGTGCCAAGGGTTGCTTTGCTTACAAACAATTCAGCAAAACTCATATACCTTGTAATTGTTTTAAAAATGTTTATTTGGCGGTTAACTTTTAGTTTGCAATATTGTTACAGAACAGGAATATTTGAGGTTATATAGTAAGTGTGAGGAACTGTCATACTGAAGCTTCTGGGATGAAAAAGCTTAAAATTAGGACACTATACATGTAATATGCATTGACTTAAAAAATTGTATTTCTCCATAGAGAAAGACTTTTTAAATATTTATGCCTGGATAATTAATAATGTATGACTTTTTCTGGTGTTTAAAATCTTTCCAAACTACAATATGCCTATCAATTTCTATTTTGAACACGCAATTGGTCACTTTTTCGCCTTGATTCATCTCGCCTGGCTGCCAACCAAATTTTGCCTTTGTGCACCTTCTTGACACTAATAATGACTGAGTTTCTTTTCGTTTGCGTGCAGGATTTCCCAAGCGGCAGTTTCGGGCTGGGATAAACTATCTATCATGATTGCGTACAACTAATCTGCCTCAACCAAACCACCCGATGATTGAAATTGCATTTGACAATTCACCTCTCCTTGGCGTGCCTGAGGTGAACATAGCTACAGACCATCCCCGGAAGGGCATAGCAGCTCCTCCATATGTTGGGGAGGATCCTTTTATTTGTGTCAAGAGACTTTTAGCAAAGCATGTATAGACAGAGAGGATTTTTTTTCTTGGACACCCTTTTTTTCAGCTGCATAGCTGCTGCTTTCTCCTAACCAAAGCATTTTGGGTTTGTGAAGCATCTTCTGATTTTTAATTTAGAACTGTTAAAGTCTTTCTCTGAGACAAACCCATGCAATATTGGATGGATGTATAGGAGGTAAAAAATTCCAGAGGTATCTAAAATGTCATGTATTGTTTGTTAGAAGGTTATGTTATTAATAGATCAGCAGCGATAGTCGAACTTAAGACAAGATGCCTGTTACTGTGTTGACCTTTACCAAAGCTTACACCTGCTTGGAGCATTTTGGTAATACACCTAAGAAAGAATGACAAAGCAAAAACTGCTTCTGTTCTTGTAATCTTGAAATCTTGTAATTTTTTTCAAAATTGTAAATTTATTCATATTGTGTATGCTTACTGGATTGAAAAGCTGTCTGTCAGCTTTCTGTGTCTGACAGTCACATTGTCCTTTCAAATAAGTACTGTCCATTCCTGTTGATGGAAAGGGCAGTTTCAGTGGTGCGCTCATGAAGGCTTGACCGTCAGCCTAATTTTCTGACACATCAAGTCATAGTCCTCTCCATTCTTAAAACTGAAATACATTTTTTCAGTCTTTTTCATTCAGCAGATTAAGTCCAAGCTGAATTAATAATAATTTTGAAATGCTTGACAACTGAATGTGGTACATGTATCTATTTTAGTTGTGGGGAGGAAGCTAAGTAATATGAGTATCATGCTTCCTGTAGTGTTTCCTAACAAGTCCAGAAGAATCAGGACCCTTTTGAATATATAAATCTTAGTAACCAGCTGCACTGAAGGCAAGGAAGAATAACTCAGCCACACAGCCATGCTCAGTTCACTTGGTATAGTAGCAGTATGCTAAATCTACCCCTAACTTAGGTCCTGCTTTCCATATTTACTCATTTATTATAATTAATTTTGTTCTCAACTTTTCTTTGAGCATATTCTGTATCACAGCACAGTGCCCTGTGCAACTGATGCTATGTCTAAACCAGCTCTCATGGGTACAAGCAGCGATATTGCCATGTTAGACCTGGTTGCCAAAGCACAGAGCACCCACTTAACCACAGCTGTTTGTGTCCTATTGCCTCAACATCTTCTTGTTCTTTGCAGTAATTATTTGGTTGGTACATGATTCAGAACTTTCTTTTTTTTTCTTCTTTCCCTTGGTATTAACCATGACTTCTTAAAAAACTACTTCTTAAATTTTCAGTCTGTCTTTCAGATTTTCTTGTGTATTCTTTGCTGTGTGACATCAAAGCTTTATGCTAGGAGTTGACATAATGTTCTTTCTCATATATAATAGTTCTTAGTTCTTTTGCACATCAGAAGAAAACATTGTCATAAAAAAATCAGCTCTTTCTCAAGCCTCTGCTATGAAATATTAACTAGCTATGCTGTTTTTACAGACTATAAAAAAATATTAAACAGGTTTGGAGATGGCAGAGGAGTTCCATCCTGTTACTGCTGCAGCACCAAAGAAGTTACAGGAGTGTGATTTGGATGGTTAGGGTCTGAAAATTCATTCAACAGTTTGAAAAATGAAAAGTTCACATCCTGCTATTCATATTAAAGTAAGGATTGGTGGTGGTTAGAGAGCTGTTCTTCAATCTTGCATAAAAGGATTCTGACGTTGGTTATCAATAGATTCCTAAAACGTATATATGTGATTGTCTTCATCAATTCCTCTGTGTTAGTCTGAGGCCGTTAGTCACTTCTCAATGCTTAGATTTTCTTTTTTGGTTCCAGTATTCCAATTTTGATTTCTTAAATAGTTTCTCTGTGACAGTTCCCTGTCTGTCTAGAAGCGTATGTGACAGATCCTTTCTGGGAGTACTGAGTGGCAGTGACTGAGAAGACAGATTGCTGGTTTTATAATGTGCAGTTTTATGTGACTATGGTTTTGACTTCTGGTATATTCAGTCGTATTTATTACCCAAGAATGATTTGTGACTTATGACTTCAATGAAAATGCTAGGTTAGTAATATATTCAATACATGGTAACTGGAGCAACTGCACTTTTGGGCCTAAATTTATTGACCGCTTCCTGATTCTTAACAATTAGTCTTAAAATGAAGAATTTTTAATAAATATATGTATTAACCTGATAACTTTGTTATCTGCACCAGTTTTGTTTGTAAATCAGTCACAGTGTGCTCATGTGTGCTGATGACTTAGCCTGGTATAGTCACCAAAAATCTGAATTTGAAAATATCGAATAAATTAGATTGGTAGCATTATAAGCATGATTTCCTGTCAGTTATTATTTCCTATCACTCCGTATATTTTTCAGTTTTACGTAGTTTGGTAAACATAGTTATGTAGTACGGTTGTTTCATGTATCATATTAGATATTCAAGAAAGATGGCCACTGTAAAAAAAAAGGGGAAGCTGCCCAAAATGAGAAATATTAAAGTTCTGTGAGTATTCGTGCATCCTAAGTCACTACAGCAGTTGTGAGAGCAGTGACACTCCTTGTAAGAAGTCTTCAAGACATTAAAACATCATAAACAGCAGATAAGGATGATGCATATCTAGTCTATAATTCAGGGGAAGGCTTTCTTATCAATTTCCATATCTACACACTGTGGTGATTCAGAACAGCTTTGTTATTGTAGAAGCAAGAAGAGATCATTGCAATGCCTTTGTATTACAGAAGCATAATTTTAAAATCTACTTGAAATTAAATTATTGCTTTCAGAGACTGAAGATAGAATAGACTTTTAAATGTCTACTTCAAAAAGTAGTAATTTTTATAAAAGAGAATATGTAATTCTCTCTATCATGTTGATAAAACTTCACATCCTCTGAAAAGTACTTCATGGACCACACAGAGTTGCGACTCCTGAGATACAACAGATGTTAGGAAAGTGTCAAGTCGGACTTTGCATTGACTAAAGGCCGTATGTCAAAAACCTCATTTTAGGATTTGGGGATTTTTGCAAGCAGTGAGAGCTGTTTACACAAAACTGTACTGCAGAGACTGCTGATTTGTGAAACTGAGCATTTGTGTGCTGTTTGCATTTGTGCAAATGGAATCAATAGATGTATGAACATCTATCTGGTTGATATGTCTATAAAGCTCATGCCCATTACTTAGAAAAAATCAGTCTGAAAGTATATTAATAGCAGAGGCATTGTTTGCCCTTTCAGAGAGAATGAAGCTTAGGAGATTGGATTACAGTTACAATAAAAACAAGGATACTTTGGCTTGGCTAAGTTGACCCCAGGAATTCAGGTGATATTCTTTTTAAGTATGAAAGAAAAGACAAGAATATTTGTCTACAGAGAGAAACATCTTTTGTGGGACAGGGGGGTTATTGAGTTCAGCGAGTGTTTACGTGCTCGTTTAAGAAAGACCTGATAAATGTTCAGGTTATTTGGCTTAAAATACAAATAGTGTATCCTAAATGCATATATGAGAAGACTGTTGTCAGTTCAAAATAAAGTTAAGGATGAGAGAACATATGAGAATGAATTTTAAGTTTCATCAGGTGTGATCTGCAGCAGAGCAAACAGTACTAATTATAGGAGAGTTCGTCAATATGGTTGATGGTACAAAAGTCTTGAAACAAGTATAAAAGTTACCAGAAGAGAGCATGCAAAATAAAGAAAAAGTGTTACATCTATTAGAACAGACAAACCCCAGAAAAATACAGCATCCCCTCTTGAATTTTAATAGTGATTTTTCCATCAATCTGTCAATACTCTGTGGTATTATGATATGTTTCCATGTTTGTGTTTCAAATGTAATTTTGGGAAGCCATTCATTGTTAAAAACAATGTCTTAACATTTTATGGATTTTGAACTACTTCCCAACATTTTTTACTGACTTTGCAACACTACCATACCAAGAGAGCTATTGGAAAAATATTTCCTACTATTGGAAAAATATTTGCTATTATTTAGCTACCAAGAGTGCTATTGGAAAAATTTTGAATAGCAACATTCATAATAAATTTTAATGCTGGGATGAACTTTAGGTACAGTAGGAAACTTTGTAAAAATGAATTTAATAACAACTAGGTGTGGAATGATAAATAAGGCCACATAGCAGTTGTGATGTATATTCTTTATATAATGCTGCTTATATATCTTTGAGCTGTTTTTTCACTGATGTTCCTGTTCATCCTCTTCATCTGTCCACCTTCCTCATCTTTGCTTTAAGAATCACGATAGGAAGATCCAAGTAATCTTGCTCTTCTATACTAGATGGCCCTTAAAGGTAACTTCCAGCCCAAACCATTCTATGATTCAAACAAAGACCCCAAATATTAGAATGCCTTTAGCAGCTGGATTAATGCATTAACTTCTTTACTGCTACACTTGATTAGCAACCAAACACTTGGCTTGCTATGAATATAAACTCTTGGAAGATAGATGCAGGGACTGTGAGAATGAAGACCTTGGCCCACTGTAGGAGAGGATCTGGTTCGAGAACATCTTAAGAACCTGAATGTGCACAAGTCCATGGGACCTGATGAAATCCATTTGCGGGTCCGAAGGCACTGGCAAATGAAGTTGCTAATCCACTGTCCATCATATTTGAAAAATCATGGCAGTCAGGTGAAGTTCCCGGCGACTGGAAAAAGGGAAATATAACCCCCATTTTCAAGAAGGGGAAAATGGATGACCCAGGGAATTACAGACCAGTCAGTCTCACCTCTGTGCCTGGCAAAACCTTGGAGCAGATTCTCCTGGAAGGCATGCTAAGGCGCATGAAAAACAACAAGGTGCTTGGTGACATCCAGCATGGCTTCACTAAGGGGAAATCCTGCCTGACCAATTTGGTGGCCTTCTCTGATGGGGCTACAGAACTGATGGACGGGGGTAGGGCAGTTCATGTCATCTACCTGGACTTGTGCAAAGGGTTTGACACTGTCCCACATGACATCCTTGTCTCTAAATTGGAGAGACATCAATTTGATGGATGGACCACTCGGTGGATAAAGAACTGGCTGGGTGGCCGCATGCAGAGAGTTGTGGTCAATGGCTCAGTGTCCAGCTGGAGACCAGTAACGAGTGGTGTCCCTCAGGGATCAGTGGTGGGACCTGTCTTGTTCAACATCTTTGTTGGTGACATGGACAGTGGGATTGAGTGCGCCCTCAGCAAGTTTGCCGATGACACCAAGCTGTGTGGTTCGGTTGATACCCTGGAGGGAAGGAATGCCATCCAGAGGGACCTGGACACACTTGTGAGGTGGGCTGATGCCAACCTCATGAAGTTTAACCATGCCAAGTGCAAGGTCCTACACCTGGGTCTGAGCAATCCCAGGCACAGCTACAGGTTGGGCAGAGAAGAGATTCAGAGCAGCCCTGCGGAGAAGGACTTGGGGGTGCTGGTCAATGAGAAAATGAACATGAGCCGGCTTCAGTGTGTGCTTGCAGCCCAGAAAGCCAACTGTATCCTGGGCTGCATTAAAAGGAGTGTGACCAGCAGGTCAAAGGTGATCCTGCCCCTCTACTCTGCTCTTGTGAGACCTCACCTGGAGTATTGTGTGCAGTTCTGGTGTCCTCAGCATAAAAAGGACATGGAACTGTTGGAACAAGTCCAGAGGAGGGCCACGAGGATGATCAGGGGACTGGAGCACCTCGCATATGAAGATAGGCTGAGAAAGTTGGGGCTGTTCATCCTGGAGAAGAGAAGGCTGTGTGGAGACCTCATAGCAGCCTTCCAGTATCTGAAATTCATCTGTTTGATGAATTTCATTTAGCTCCACAACTGATGAAAGTTCTACATAACAATAAAAATTCTAGACATCCTTAGATGTCTTTGCTTCCCAGAGCCCATAAAGACAAAGACAGAAAAAAACTTTTTTCACAGACTGAAGCTTGTTCCTCATGAATATTCAAAGACTGGCTTCAGTCACAAAGAACAGGAAAACTTATCAGTCCAACCACTGATTCAGGTGTTTCATCACACAGTCCTTCCTCTCAGTGGAAATCTGTGAACTGTTTCCCTTTTTTTGAGTTTTTACCTTCAGTCTTCTGCTGCCTTAGCACTTTTTGAAGATAGGCCTACTTATTACCGTCAAATACCATTGCAGATTATATAAGACAGAGGAGTTATGGACACGGTCACCATTGCTTATTCAGTTCATTTTGTCTGTCTGCTGTTACACAGTTTGCATGTTCTGTAATGCTTAGGGACCCTGGTTGCATACATCTGCTTCTAAGGAAGATGAACTTACTTTTGATTGGAGTTAAAAAGCGCTTAAGAGGTGAGGATTCATACTGTATTTCTCTGTGCACAACAGAAAGAACTATGTTGGCCCAGCTTGAGTTTATGCTTCATTTGCAAGTTCAGATCCAGCATGATGATTCTAGCATTTATATCCTTATTTGTAAAGGACTAGCTTTAAAGCTGAAGGAATCTCCAGGGTCCTGTATCTCAGCTGGACAAAAGCTTGCTCCTGGCCTAACTCTCCTGGTTTCTCTCTCTCCCTTTCTTGTAAAATGCCTTTATCTTAAGACTACCTCCTTCTCCAGCAGTCCCACAGGAACCTTCAATAGTTTTTCATTCTATGGTGGCCTTCTTCATCTTTGCCAAGCCGTGCAGCAGTCAAAAACTTCTTGTGCAAATGAGATGTACAAGAAGAGATCCTTGCATTTTCTCCTATTCCTTTTGCAAAGAGAAGGGAAAAGGAAAAGAAAGGCAATGTCAGGAGAAAAAGCTGGAGAAGAGTTCTGCAAGTCATGGCTTTTGACCTTGTTTGCCACTACAGGTGAGACTGTGCAAAGAAAATTAGTTGTATTGTGGAGGGAGCTACACATACACATAAGCGCACACCCTGATCCTATCTCTAATCCTTTGGCTGCAGCAAAAACAGCGTTTACATCTCTATTAGGATGAGGCTGGGAAATCTGCTTAGGCTAACAATGCCAGTTCTTATCTTCTTAAGCAGAGGCAAAAGTCAGTAACTTGCTGTGTTAGGATTTCATCAGCATAGCCTAAGCCTTGTATTAGTCTGACATCTGAGTTCTATGAGGGAAAAGGTTTTCACAGAAGAAAATTTTGAGGAACTGTTGAAGGAGTGTAATGAGACATTTGTGAATTTTCATACGGAGAGCATCCCAAACCTAAGAGGGGAAAGCCAGAAATAGATTTCACAAATAGAAAATAAGTATGCTGCTCTTTAAGCAGTTACAGTTAAAGTGATACTAAATTGCAAGGAATTTGAAAATTAAGAAGTGTGCGTACTGTTTGTTTCAGTAGTAAAAAAGGGGATAATAGAAGGGCAGATGGAGGTTGGTGTTCCTGACCAAAACACTGGACTAAGGTAATAATGCAATAATGTTGAGAATATGAATGGATTTATCAAGACAATAAGAAAAAGACTGTAGAGAAGTAATTCAGGTCTCAATAAGGGAAGCATAAAATATATGGACTGAGGAGAAAAGTTACCTACTAGGAGTGTTCTAAGGGAAGAAGTATTACTTCCTTCTTAGTTTTTATGATGGTGTTTAACTTTTGAGGAATGAACTGTCACAATCTGAGTTTGCAGCGTCTGAGTGCTACTGTTACACTATTATGTGCTATCATATTATCTCTTTAATTAAATCATAGCCAGTATTATGAAAATGATGGGTCAACAGAAGGGTTTTTGATGCTTATTCCGCTTGTTTTGGTTCCTTGGTTTGACTGTCAACTTTCAGCTGCTGAGTGAAGAATACTGTGCAAGAATACTGTGACTACCCTGACTGTTAATGTAAATTTGATTGAAGTTTCATCTGATTTAGAAGTACAGTTTTCATGAAGAACATTTTCATAAACACACAACAACCAATGTCAGCTAGATCTATGTGTCCTGGTAGCTATAAGATAAATGAGTCATAAAAGGCAAGTGACATAAACAAGCAGCGTGGTTTATTTGCTTCTTGATTGGGCTATAAATAATATTTGAAGCATATGATTTCAGAGCTCTGTGGAGCAGACGATGTAAGAACTAACAGAAATATCACTGTTAGCCCTGAAAAATTCTGGTGATGTGTATATCACTGCCTGTACCTAATGGCAGAGGATACTGTTATCAGGCACAAGTTCGTGGGCATAAACTTCAAGGTATTCTTGTTTCACATTGTGAATCAGCCTTTTCTTCTGGATTTCTGCCTTTAGAGGAGCTGTGTTTTGACTCTGTGTAGGCAGTTTCCTTGTAGTCATTCACTTTCTTTGGTAGTCTGCATGAATGCTTCCAGGCTCAGCTTTGTCTCAAATTCAGAGGAAGCCAGAAAGTTGTCTAGAGTGGAAATTGGTTGTGTCATTGCATGATGCAGTGGATGGGAGCAGGTAAATCACTACAGGTTTTTGCACCTTTGGGTGCAAAGTTTTCTATACTCTCTATGAATTTTTTCCTCTAATGTGTAGCACATTAATGTAGTGAGGGGGAATGATAGAGTAAAAAATCAGAGGTCTCTGAGATGACAATGCTAAACACTTGTTGGGATGTGGAAGAAAAGAGAAAGATAAAAAATAAGAGGTGAAGACAGAAGAAAGCACTAGTCTGAGGAAGAAATTGAGGACGTAGGGAACAGCCAGTTCAGGTCTTCAATTAAGATGATTAACTGTATAATTCATTCTTTTCTAACAGTGTCAAGGGCAGGTTTTGGGTCACCCTTGCCCAGCAGAAAGGTAGTGATTGTAATTCACTGAAGACAAGGTGGGTACTATTTTTAACCACAATGCCAAACAGCCATGATATTTGAGGATAGTTCTGCTTAGATGTCTTTGTTTAGTAAATTTATCTAGATTTGTCAGATCTTTAGAAAAAACAAAGTGCTGTCTCAGTGGTTTTAAATTAATTTGTTCTTGCAACTGGGATTTAACAGTTCCTTTGAAGCAATTATTAGTTTAGTACAACTGTATATGAGATGCTACCTGTCAATGAGTACTTAGGGAATCCTCAGTATGCAGATCACTGACCTGATAAACTGTAACAGCTCCATGGGAGTTGTTATGATCTGTCTCATCAATGAGTATTTAGGTACTCTTTAATAGGTGGATTATTAGGACAGTAAAAACGTCGGCAGCCCATTGTGTCAGTGCAGCTGATCCACGTGAGCCTTAAGATATTACACAGCCTTACAGAATGGTGTAGAAAAGTAGTTAAGCTTATGCATTAGCTGTGATTTTACATTAAACAATTGTTTTTTTGTAACATTTTCCTAAAATAAGAAATTTAGGCACTAATCCTCATACTAGTCAAATTTTGAGATTGCATTTGTAAAAATTTCTGTTTTCCAATTACACATTCAGTGAACAAAAATTTCCCAGGTTGAATTCTGTGCTGATTTTCTTCCCTACATTTTTGCCTGCAGTTTAGAAACAACAAAAGTAACAGAATTTCTCCCATCTATCCCAAGAATAGGCCGGGAATAAATTATCACATAAATAATTCAATTTTTTTTTTTTTTTTAATTAGCTTAACAAAATTGCCATCTAAAATGATCAGATCCATATATGAAGTTGGATTCTTCATACTGATTTCAGAAGTACTGGAAATTTGGGTTAGATTTTGTCTTGACTTTTTCCCTTTTGTATTTTCTTCTGTAAATGAAGAGAGATTACTGACTTCCCTAAAATAAGAAGCTGATCATATGGACATGAGTAAAAATGGTGTTAGATAGAACTTTGTAATCTGGTATTGAAATACAAAGTTTGAAGAATTTAAAGTAGTTGTATGATAAATTTATACCGAAAAATACTGATTCTAATCACAAAGTCTTGCTTTATCATCTTGTGTGCGTCTTCATCTAGTCAAATCACCAAACTTTATTTGAAGCATTCTTGTAGGCTGTACTGATTAGTGTAGTTAAAAATAATTTTCCTTTTTTTGGAACAGTGTTTCAGAAACTGTCCAAGATGCTGGAATACGGTAAAATTTATATTACTCTAGGAATAGTTTGGCTTTTATTGTTCAACACAAATTGATTTTGAATGCTGCACCAAGGAAATAAGTTACATACATCAGACAGGCTCCTGGCCAGGATGCATTCCAGGTTTGTGTCAGTCACTGTTGTGACTTCAGCAGAAGTTTAGCTGCTTCAGGGTTTTAATGTGATGTTGCTAACTTTTGCTACCATTTTCTATGCATAAGAAATATATATGGTAATGTAGATGCCAAAGCTGCAAGTATGTAATGAATACTAAAGGAGGTCCAAACTCCTTCATTTTTAAAGAGTTATTGCAAATTTTGCCTAGATTTGATTAGCAACCAAACTCTTGGCTTTCTATGAATATAAGCTCATTAACAAGATAATATAAATAATTAATGTGAGAAAATGCCTAGCACAGAACTTAAGGGGAAAAATTTTAAGTGGTGTTTACTTTCATGTTTACACTTTCATGTGTATTTACATCTAAAGGGATGTTGTATAGATGAAGCATGAAATTGCAGGTTTTGATGTCAGAATTTTAAACATGATTTTTCCATTTGTCAAAACCTAAAATAAAAATGCAGTTTTCAAGTACATGCCCTAAACCTGCTGAAAAGCTGTCTGATTTGTAGGGGTTCCTTTACTACTCCATATCTGTCACAGGGGAAAGTGTGGAAGCATGAGGAGTACACATTCGTGCTCATACTGTCAGAAGAAACTCACTATAAACATCCTCAAGGAGTCTAAATCTTTCCCCAGTGTTCAAAACACATCTTAAGCTTAATGTTTTAAGTGAACGAGAGAGAGAAAAATATCTTACTTAGATTACTTTTAAAACCAAAATCTGATTACATCTCTTGCCATTACGCTTTGTAGTCATCCTGAATAGTTCAGTCTATTTTCCAGTCAAATTTAACACCAAAGTAATTATGCAACTGCAGGTTTAGTTTCATAACTGAAAAGAGTAGCTGGATTTGTGAGAGTTTTCCCCAGTTTGCTAATAAACAAATTTGGGGTTTACCCTTTCTGAATTCTGATTTGAAGGAACTGAAGATGTGGTAGCATTTTAAACACTGAATGCTAATTTCTGCTTCTTAAACTGAGGCAAGCTGTGAAAACCTTATTGGGAGGGGTTGTCAGCATAAGTTTACACTTTTGATATATGCTGAGGTTCTCAAGGTTTTCAATTTCTGAAATTACATTTTTTGCTTTAAAAATATTCCGTTATATCTATTCCCAGTACTCTTAGAAAAATAACATATCATGGTATCTCTATGCCACATCAAAAAACCAGTTGGAAATTAAGAACAATAAAGTGCTAATTAAAAAAATTAACAAGTTACTGTAACTATTAGAATTATATTAAATTATCCCATTAAGCAAATTATCATGATAAAAAATGAACAATGTGTATAAATTTTAGAAAAATTCCAGATTCAGAATTTTTCCAGAGTCAGTTTACAGTTAGAAGTTTGTGATACACTGGGTATGTCAGTTAAAATTAGTAAGTTTGTGTTGTATCTCAATGCCAGTTATAAAATAGGATAGCTGAGAAATATGGAGATGGCTTCACATCATACCACTTTCAGGAGTGGATGTTAATCTCTCTGTTCTCTACCCATGTTTTAAAGAATCACTTACTGAAAAAAATGTTGATAAATTCTGCATGATGGCTTTCATGATCTGTTAAAAAACTGGGAAAAGAATAAATGTGTTAAATCAACTGTATGCTTATAACATGTATATTACATATATATGTACACAAACAGATTTATACATAGATATATATATATGAAACACACTCTCGGATCCTTTTAAAAAAGTGGTAAAAAGTCCTATAAAATTTATTGTGGTATTGTGGTTTGGGTTTTTTTCATTCTGCTTCCCTTTTGCCTCTCCATTTTCCTTCTAGAGTGTTTTTCTTATCACTTTTGAAATTCTTTGCGTCTAATTCCCACATCCCATTTTTCTATACCTTCTCTCCTGTCCTCATGAGGTTTTGATTCTCCACTTTTCCCTTACATGAAAATATGTAGTAAAATTCAGAGTAATATGTACAGCTGTATTGTCTGGAAAAAAAAAAAAGATCCTTGCTTTAAGGAAAGTACAAAAATAAAGATAAATAAATGAAATACATTATAACCACAAGTAAGTTCATTTTGAACTCGGTTGAATGTGTTCGATTCAATGGAATATATAACCTAGACTTTTTTTTTGGGGGGGGGAGTTTGCTGTCTTTTAAAAAATATTTAAGAACTAGTTTAGTTTATAATTTCTAATTATTTCAGTTCAGTAATTTGAGCCTCAGTTTCACTGTTCTATGAAACCCAAACATACAGATCCCACAAATATCAACATACATCCAGAACCTGTAAATTCAAAGTTTCAGAATTCATTCTGTGAAAATTTATCTATTGCAAAATAGGAAATAACAGTTAAGAAAACAAGTTCATAAGTGGTATATAGATGTTAATAAATTATTTTAGATGTCATTAGCCATTAAAGCATACTGATTCTAGAAATACGGCACAAAATGTTGTTCTCTGTTTTCACTCAGATCATTTTATAATCAAAACACAGATTAAACCCAGATGTATGAAGTCATTATTTGTAACAACACCAAAATCAACAAATGTTTCAGGATATACATGCAAGTTATTTTTGTCAATATTATGACGGCAGGCCCATCTTGGAGCCATCTGGCATTAGCTCCATCAGACACTGGGGAAGCTTCTGGCAGCTTCTCACAGAAGCCACCCGTGTAGCCTCCCCTGCCACCGAAACCTTGCCATGCAAATGCAATGCACAGTTTATTCTCAGGTTTTATTTTTAAATACTCATTCACATTTTCAGGGGTTCTGGTGGAGAGAATTTGAAAGGACAGTCTACCTCTGTTATGACATTTGCATGGCATGCAGTGGGAGCAGCATTTAAATGTGATACGATGACTAAGGGTAAAATCTGTCTAGATAACATTTGTCTAGGTTATCATAGAATGAAATACGATAGATAACACACCTTGATGGATAAACTATTACAGGTATTTAATCTTTCTTTCTTCTCTTTGCCAAATACTGTGCAACAGAGCTTTTAAAAACACTGAGAGACATTTCTACTGAGAAATGAAAACTGATATACAGATTATGATCTAAGTAACAAATTTGTCATCCTCACACAGATACTTGATGTATGTGCTATTCTGTAAACAGCAAAACTATCATTTATGCAAATGAGGTGAAACAGCTTGTACATGAGTTGGAGTTGCAGTTCAGAGGTCTTGGAGTCATTTGTGATTTTGTCTATGTGAAAGCCTTAACATTTGAAATTAAGTCCATATACAAACCTATTATTTGATCACTGTTTTTCACCACTGTTGCTCTAGTAGAGCAAGATGACAGAATAGCTAAATAATGTGTGTATAGAATAAGTAATGTGTGTTCCTTCATTTCTGTGATGTACAAAAATATTTTTGCGTAGTGTGTAATAAGGATTTTAATAAATGCTTGAAAATGGATTTCTTAATATGCTCATTATGTTTCTGAGCCTGCTAATTCTTTAAGGAAATGAAGAAAAAATAATGAAATTATGTTACACAGGTACTTAATTTTTTTTATCTCTGATACTACTCTGGTAATTAATGTTTGGTTTATGCAAACTAGACGATATCTCTTACTGGACACATTACTGTCAAGAAAATATTACTTGCCTTAATTATCAGTAATGAAGCAGGAATAAGCTGCTCACTTAGATATATCTAATGACCTTTTCAGCTAAAGGTTATGATGAAAGGTATCAGTTTCACAAATTATGCCTCATTCAGTTTCTGGCCTTTGTCTAGATTAATGTTTTGAGGATGAGTTTTAAAGTCAGGCATAAATTGTGTTTGGTGTTTAAAATCAATTTAGTGTCTTGCTTTTAGTATATCATTTTCTCTCTTATAAATTACACCAAGCCTCATTTTTATCTTCATGTTTTATTATGAAAGTCAATAGTTAAGTCTAGTCTTATTAACTATTGCTGTATATTTTAAGAATAGTAACTGGAAGAGGAAAGCTTAAATAAGTATTTGAATATGAAGGTGTATAATGATTTTTTAAAAAACTTCAGATGCGTTTATTTTAAAAAGCTTTTTGATCAAAGTTTTTCTTTCCTAATTCTTAATATATAAGGCTACTTAAAAAAAATAACATTTTCTGTTATTCTAGTTAATGTCATTAGGACTGAAGTGGGTAAAGTTAACCACTTTCTACTTTTTCCTTGCTCTACAATATGATCAACTCCAAAGTATCTGATTAATTGTATAACTGTGACAGTTTTTATATACAGTGAGTAAGTACAGGGGGTATTTCTCCTTGTCCTTAATGACTTGGGTCCAAATGGACTTCCACTAGTGTGGTATATTTGGTAAGCAGTTTGAGTCCACCACCTAGATGTGAGTCAGATTGGTTTTGGCTGATTCAGCAGTTATATCAAGAATTAATCTAATGTTCCGTTTACTCTGGAGGATGAAACAGTACAGTGATATTTATTGCATTTAAAAATTCCAATGTAGATCAGTTCCTTTTAGAAAATAAGTTCTATTTTCTTCTCTTGTAAGACTTCAGTCATATTGTGGTGCTTGTACATCCAGTATACTTGGTTTCAGGCATTTGGATGTAATTCAAGAAGTCCATAACAGAGGGTCAGTTATATCTTTACTGATATATAAAAGGAAGATACAGCATGGTCATAAATCAGCTTGATGTGCCACCTATTTAGCATTTAGAATAGTGGTTGTTTTGCATACAATAAGAAGTATGTCCGTGGATCAGTTTAAGCAGTATCAACTTTCATTTGTCAAGCCAGCATTTTAGTTGGTTTTGGTATAGTCTGTTGAGCTCTTGTAAATAACTAAACCCATGATAGTAGTTATGAGGGATGTTATTAGGTCTCACCTCAGGTTTGAAACCACTCTTAGTCTTCTGACACAGGAGTGGAGGTTACAGAGTCTTTTAAAGACTTCAGATTTCTAATTCCCTTGACAGTGTTAAACTTCTAGCCTGTGTCTGTGTTGAACAGTGTTGAGACAACTACATTTTACCTTCCTCATGGTAAAACGGTCACACTGTCCTATTCTTAGCCTGCCTGTGTGTCCTCAATGCTATCAGGGAATCAGAAAACACTGGCTTTTTTCAGACCTCTCTTCACTGTGACTTGACAGAAATAAAACTATCCATAATACAGGCTCTGATCCACAGTGTGATTTTGAATAAAATAAACCCTACAGACCTCAGGCTAAACTGAGAGGAGAGAGGACAAAGCAAATTGGGTTTTAGACAGCCTGGGAAATGTTAAATCAATTGTTGTAGCAGGGATTAATCAGATGATACTAATGCTACTTGCCTCAACCAAAAAAGATTAAGGGCCTGATACAGAAAGAAGCAGCCCTGTTCTGTCCACAAATGCATTTTTTAAGGTAGCTCATTCCCTAGCCTGGACTGTGTGCAATCTCCTGCTATTCAGTCAAGATACCACTGCTCTTCAGTGTGGAGAAAATAAATATTCCCACATTTTATGGTGTTGCTTCCAGATGTTTTGACAAGCCATGTGCAATCCTTTTCACAGGAAAGAGGGAATATGATGACTGCTCAGCCAGGGAATATGCTACTCTGTTTTCTTATCATAATGGTATAATTTAAGGTTGACTGCTTTTAAAATTGGCTTTTTTCATTTTTTTTTTTAATGGTCAATTGTGGTTTTTTACCATTTTAAGAAGTCTCACTTTTCAAAATTATTAAGTCTAGCATGCAAGCAACAAACTGAATTACACTTTGAATTGTTTGATACACTGTTATATTAGATACAACCTGGATATAAGATATACTTCTCTTTATTAGAAATACCACTCTTTGGACCATGACATTTCTTGAAATGAGGTTAAGAAATTAAACAGTAAGTGGACCTTAACAGTGTGATTATTAGGAAGATCGCAGCAGTAAATATAAATTAAATCATATCCTTTTCAAACACTGTTTTATTGTGTTAACAAACAATGAAGACAGGAATTAAAGTGTAGGTACAACAAATTTAAGTGTTATCAAGAATGTGTCAAAATGAGTTGACATTATTTATAAGAACTAAAAAAGCACTTACATATATTTGAAATGAAAGCCAATTTTTAGAAGACAGTAAATCGGGTGGGAAGAGGCTGGGATAAGAAAAAAAACTACTTCAGTCAACTATTGTTCAACTTCTTGCATCAGATGCTGTGTGTTTTTACTCTTTCTCATCATTTCTTATATTGTATCACTGCCAGAATGAACAAAAAGATAATTACTAATTCAGTAATCATAACTTAAGGTGAGTGGCATGACCATTCAGTGGTCAGGGAGTAAATTTCCTGTGTGTTAATGAATCTAAATAACTCATGCGTAATCTCTCTCCCAATCTCTATGGAGGATTCATTTAATAGTCGGGTTTTTTTTTTCTTTCTGATACCTGTAATATAAATAAATATTTTTCATTTTATGTTCTCGGCTCCTTGTACCAAGGTTTTGGTAGAATATAGCATTATTATTACCATGGCAGGGGAGTTGGAACTAGATGATCTTAAGGTCCTTTCCAACCCTAACTATTCTATGATTCTGTTAATTGGCTTGACCAGTGCTTGTAAAGATGCATGAAGATATTCTGATCCCTGCTGCAAATTAAAGCCGAATTAATCGATCGCCATTTGGATTTACAGACCAGTCTCCATTAAGCTGGGCTCTGAATCACTCCCTGAAAAATCGCTGCAAAACATTATCCATTTAAATTTATAGTTATCAGAACAACAAATCTTTTACTCCTGATCAGTCCTGCATTCTTCATGCAATAATAGATCTCTTATTCGTAATGCCTCTGAGTAAAACCAGTCAAAATCCATAGAGATAGCGAGGGGGTATTCACACTGCAATCTTTCCTTCAGCATGAATTGCAGAAAACTCGTACTGCTATACCTGTAAGTCTTATGTGGAAATGGTTCTTGGACCTTAGATGATGATGAACTGCATGGAAACTTAGCTGCCACTTTTGCTCTGCCTTGTTTCAGTCCTGGTTCACATGCCAGCTACAAAAGACAATTGCAGACCAGAGAACCACTGAAAACCTTCACTGTATTAAAAACCTGAAGGAACCTCAGCTGCTGTTATAGTTCCATGGGATGACTGTTTTACCCACTCCAGCTCCAGCACAGTGGCTGGAATGCAGGTTAAATAGCCAACACCAATAACTAGATTAGGTAATCTCAACAAAACCTGTCCTTAAAGTAGAAGTCACAGTGGTTCCCTCTGAGCTTGCCTCAATCTGTCCCCCTGCCTGTGCACCCAGAATTAACCACAGAACTCCTGCTGATGTTAATTTAAATGTAAATCTAGATTAATCCCAGATTTAATCCTGTACTCAAAACGTTGCACATTACATACATTCTGCTTTTATAATACCAACCTGAGTCCCATGTCTATAATCTTACTCTAGAAAATTTGCAAGATTAGTGGACTATTTAGTAGTCTATAGAGCAACATTAGTAAAAAAGGCAGACTTTCGCTGTTGAATAGTAACTTTCTAAGGCATTGTTTTGTCTTTTTTGTGTACTTCAGAACAGAAAAAAATGGAGGAGTAATAGTAACAGTAGGCATCCCAAAGAAGAAACATGAAAATAAACTATCGCATCATACAGGAACATATGTGATAATGATATTGAACTTGTGGGTGTATTTTAACCTCAATAATATTACTTTGAAACCCTTGAAATGTGATTACATAGTGATAAAAATAATGGCTGTATTAAATGATTGCTCTATGAATCAGAGCTGCAGTAATAGGTTATGTTTGCATGTGTATTAATAGCATAGAGACACATGGAAAACAAAAATAATAAAATTTTGAAAATCACCTCAGTATTACTAGATTTAGTATAATGTGGAAGTCCTTAGTCAATGCAGTTCAACAAATGCACATCCACTTCTGATTTCTGCAATTTTGTGGTTTCTGATACTAGGATGCTAATATGTTTTCACGCCTGTCTTCTGAATAATTAAATCATTACTACAGCACTAATTAAAGTATACCCAAAGGTGTTTGTTTAGATGTTCTCCAAAGTATAAAGAAAATTAGATAGTGAAACTCTGTACCTTTTTAATTCTATGACTACTTCATAGTAGTGAGATAGTAATGTTTTTGAATATTGCATTTCATTACGTACCTTTATTGGATTTTAACCTATTTTTTTACTGTAAAGCACTATCTTGCATACTCAGGTCATTAGTTAACTTACATATATGATAGTAAAATTTCCACTGTTCTTGTTAATCATATCTTTTTTCATATTTAGTGATAATGTCATGTAAATTTGATCTGTAATCACAGGGAAGCCATAAATGCTCATATTTATCTTCAACTAGTAAGTCAAAAGGCAAAAAGTCCAAACTAACCTCTGCCTTCTTTGACTCTCCATGCCATGTTCTGAAGGATTGGGTTTGAAAAGAAGTTATATACAGGTCAGCAGAAGTTGCCTTCGCTGAAGAATGCACAGCAAATCTTAACTATTCAGCTATATCACAGAATGGTAGTCCAACCTGTCTGCGCAGGCAGGGTCACCTAGAGCAAATTATAGACTCATAGAATAGTTAGGGTTGGAAAGGACCTTAAGATCATCCAGTTCCAACCCCTCTGCCATGGGCAGAAAATTATAAAGAATTATAAAGAATTGTGTCCAGATGGTTCTTGAATATCTTCAGGGAAGATTTCACAGCCTCCATGGGCAAACTATTCCAATGCTCAGACAGAAGTTCTTCCTCATGTTCGGGTGGAACTTCCTGGTTTTCTTTATGTGGCTTGTCCTATTGCCTGACACCACTGAGAAGAGTCTGGCCCCATCCTTTTCAGATGCACACATTGATCAGATCCTCCCTGAGCCATCTCTTCTCTAGGCTGAGCAAGCCCAGTTCCTTCAGTCTTTCTTCACATGGGAGATGCTCCAGACCCTTCATCATTCTAGTAGCCCTTTGCTGGACTTGTTCCAGGATTTCCATGTCTCTCTTGTACTGGGAAGCCCAGAACTGGACACAGTACTCCAGGGAGGCCTCACCAGGGCTGAGTAGAGAGGGAGGATAACCTTTCTTGACCCAGTAGCAATGGTTTTTCAAGTGCAGCCATTTGCCACACATAGTGAATCTTTGTCAGAAAAGTGGTCTTTCCACTTATCCAGCTGGATGCTTTCTATTTCATCAATAAATTGAGGGTTCAAACATTCTGCCGGCATGTTTGTCCTTCTTGGGATATGACTCTTTCTGACTAGTGCCAATTAATTTAACCCATGAGGTGGCAAATGAACCAAATTGTTTCAGTAATTTCTACCTAGTTTTTCAAGATGAGGCAAGATTCTGAGTTGGGTTTTTTAAGTTGTTGTAATAGAAGAGATAAGGAAATGCACATAATGTTTCCAGAGTTCAAAGGAAGAGCAGGTATGATGAAAGACCTCGTATTCTAGATCAGTATTCTTCATGGAAGAGTCTATTGAATCAAATGTGGCATTGTTTGTAGCAATAAAATGATCTTTCCCCAAAGATATTGCCATTCTGAAAAGACATACAGCTGAGACAGAGATATCTTACAAATGTGGTGACGCAAAATAGTTGTGAGACAAAGTTTTTTCCAGAGTTAATTTTTGCAGAGCTGAGAATTAAACCAGGAACTTTTTAGGTCATGTCTAATTTCTTCATAGGAAAAAAAAATGTCTCTACTTCCTACACCACTCTTGTTTACTTAAAGTTCCCCGAAAGCTGTTGAAATAGTGCAAGAGCCAAAAACAAATATATTTAGAGTGAACTATTAAGCCATGATTTCATAAATCTAAATATGCATCTGCAAGCAACTATATATTCCTTGGCAGGACTTACCCTTTAGAACTAGCATGTAAACATTTCAGGTTGGCCTCAGTTAAAAATGTATTTACACAAGCTTCAAAATTATTCTGTCTAATTGTTTTTTCCTTATGTATTCTATAAAAAATGTGGAGACTTATCTTTTGAACTGTTCAGTTAATAAAAAAAAATCCCAAATACATTCCCCCCCCCCCCCCAGTATTACACTGCACTAGTTGCAGCCTAAAACGAAAGTAAGTGTGCTTCACTGGTGCCATATCAATGATACCTTTATGACTACGTATACTTAAAAATACAAGTTAGAAAGCATATTGGTTAAATATTTTAAATAAGTTTTATAATATCATTTGAGCAATGTCAAATACAATTTTTATTTTAAAATATTTTGTTGGAATTCAGTTTAAAATATTAATAACAGCTTACAGCAGGTAGGCTATAAAATAACACTGTATGCTGTCTATTTAGTTTCTGGTTGAAAAAGCACAGCAGTACTTTAGTTCATTACCTTTGAAAAAAACAGTAACAAGATAATACAGCTGCCTCTGATTAAGATGTAAATTCTTTCTAATTAGAATGTAAATTCTTACATTTAAATGAAGACATCAATTGTCAGGATGCCATATGATATCTTATTCCACCTTGCCTGAATGAAGCCCTCACTGTTCATCTATGGCACTAAAATAGTTTTGCAATCCCTTTGTTCTCTGATTCTTGTAATATTCTCTCTTCATGTTCCCTTTACACATTGCTTTTGTTTGTTTTCCCCCTGCATCTGATATTGTTGTGTCTTGGGATTTTGCAGAAATTTGGAATGAAAATTGAGTTCAGTCAGTGCCAGTATTTGCCTGTGCCTCAATTACTTCTGCTGAATTTTCCTCAATGCAAATTAGGCAGGTTGCATAAAGTGATGCATGTATTTGAAATAATTAATTTTCTGTAAAATGATGGATCAAGTCCAATCAACCTTCATGAAATCTAAATAAAAGAGTAGAGAATTAGAAATTAATTAACATTTTGTGTTGCTAATACTTTATTATGCAGTCTAAACTATAAATAATAAGTTATATTTTTAAGCATAACTTTTTAGTATGAACTGTTGATGATAACTTTTGACATAATTATCTTGTTAAAATGTATCATTATAAGTATATTAACCTAAACTTAATGTCATGGAAGGCATTGTAAATTAATAACGTTTTAAAATAGAAAATTATTGGATAAAAAGTGTTTAGGAATTGACCCATTCATTAGTTTTGCATGCAAAATTCTTCTGCAGACTTAAAGTAATATATGTCTACCAGTTGATTTTAAAGTGTTTAATTTCAGTGTTTTATTAAAGCAGTCCATAATACTAAATCTTGTTGACTGAGAACATATCCTTGAATTTTTTTGTTGGAAGCCTGGCTTTAATCAGATACCTGTGTAGGAAAAAGCTTACATTCTTCTTACAAACACGTGTCTTTGGTTGATACTCCAAATCAGTCTTATTTTCCCCATTTATAAGCTGTATTAATTTTTAATTATTAAACATTAAACACATTTATGTGTTTCATGGCAGTAAGATTCTCCACGTATCAGACTTCGTCATAGGTAGTGACACTGTTTTGGATAAAATGACATTGATCTTAATATAAATGGCAAAAGATCCTTTGACCTAACATAATTACATAGGTATGTGTTGTATAAATATTATTCATAATGCCTTTATATATAGAAAGCTATAATTATGACCAAATTGCTAGTAGTAATGACAGTTTATATGATGATTCCAGTTCAATTGGTATGCCTGTATCACAGATCTACTTAAAATATTCGACCTAAAGTTCAGGAAAAGTTGAGTATGGTTTTAAAAAGTTAAAAATCATTCTCATAACAATAGTCAATACTAGTTTTAGCATATTTATAGTTTAATAGTGTTTGCCATAGGGTGATTATATTTCGGTGTGTGTCTGTGTGTATATATTCTAGAATGCTTTGGATGCTATATTAATATTTATATTATTCCAAACAGAAGATGGAAAAATGTCACGTTTCATAATGTGGATAATAATTCTCTTAGTGAGTGAAGAGGAAATAACTCCAGTCGGTTTGCCCAAGATATTGAAAGTGGTAGAAAGTGAGATACTTTCATCCAATTAGACTAACATCCAAGAAACGTGATTATAGATAACACAGTAATAAAAATAAATCTATGTACTCAGACATTTTCATATGTAAAATGAGCTGAAAGCCTATAGAAACTGAGCAGATTCTAGCCTTTGAGGGGATTTGTTAGAGAAATAACATATAGCATCATTTACAACAGTTTTCCTTCTGTTGCTTTCTTTCCTCAGAATATCATGTGGTGTCACACAAAGACATTTATAAATCGTCTTCACCTTTGCTTTTTTAATATTATTTTTAAGTTTGGTTGTTTGGGTTTTTATAATAAGAGGAGCAGACAGTAAAAACCAAGTCCAGTAAAAAATCAAAGAATTAATTTTCAGATTTTCTTTAACCACTTGATCTGTACCGAACCTCTCCTAACACTTCTAGTTCAGAATACACAGTAAGGTGATTGATGATGGTATACTTCCTTTTCTGCAACACAGTGATTTGCCCTGTGTCTCTTCCTCCTTGAATTTATATTTGGTGCCTTTATTGTCTTTCACTTCATTCTGTATTCCACTCAGATATGATTTTTCTCTAGGAAAAAAAAAAAAAAAAAAAAAAAAACATACACAGCCAAAAATAATTGCCTCCAATTCACAGTTCATTCTGTTCATCAGACTGACCAATTTGACAACTTCTCATTCACAATAGCTGTTATAAATCCCATCTCTAGTTTTGTTTGCAGTCAAAGTCTCTATTAGTTCTGTTTCTGTGAAAGAAATCCCAGAATCTTTTTTCCCGTCTACTGCCATATCAACAGGACTATTTAACCTGTGAGCTTAAGAAGTTTGTGGAAGTGATCTTATTTATATCCTGCCATTAACTAATTTAGTTTTCACCTTCAGTAAGTTCTAGAATTGATCTACCTTTTGTGGCTAGCCTATAGTCTCTATTTTTATATTCTGATATGTTAAATTTTCTGATGAATCAAATTTCAGCTGTAATTACAGTCTTCACTGGATACCTCAGTAGGATGTGCCAGCAGAGAAGGTGAATTACATTCTGAATCATACCAGGCTCATATCTCTCACTGTCTAATAGTGTCGTTCACAAATGTATCTTTCATCAATTATTGTCTTGTCTTGTTTTGGACATTTCATGTCATATTTAACTATTGTTAACATACTGAGAGTGTTGCTCTGTAACAGTAGCTGCTTGGCTAAGGCCCTCTTGCCACGGGAAGGTCTCTCTCTTTTCCCTCCTTTCTTTTTTTTTATTAGTTTTTAGTGTATTACATTAGTAGGGCGATCTTGAGGGCTCTGTTCCAAAGGCATAAATATCTTTTACATGACTCAGCATCAGCAAGGTCAGCTTCTTCACATTTTAAGACTGCCTATGTTAAACCCTGATGTATTGCTACAGAAGTTGTTTCTATTTTATATGTAAATCAAATTAGGGTGTTTTTTTGGCCTTTTGATTAAACTGTTAAGAGAACTGTGTAGAACAGAAGTGTCATTGCATTCAATTTTTAGCACACAAGCTAAACTTCGGGTGGGTTGTCAGTCTACCTACAGATAATTTTCTAGGTTCGAGGAGGTTGTTCTGAATTTTGAAATATTTAAATACTCCACAAAACAGTTTTACTTGTCTTCACCAAGTAAGTATGAGGCAAACTGCCAGAGTTTATTGTACTAATCATTTGTCTCTGCAGTTGGTGAGGAAACAAAGACATCTGCCATATTAACGGGGAAACATCTGCCCTTCAAAAGAGAGAAGCCTGATTAAATAAAAGAGAATAACTTATATTATCAGTATAACTTATATTGTCAGTATGAGAAAGAGCGTGGGATAATTAGTGGGAAATTACTGGTCAGGTGTAGGGTTTCTCTGACATTTTTGGTCCCTTTTATTAATTCTACCAGTTTTTGCCAAAATGTTGGCATATATTAGAACTTAAGTGTAAACTGTCAATATTAGCTAGACCTGCCAAAAACATCTGAAAGATTCAAAACTAAACAATTAAAATATTCATTTACTGTGAATTTGTAGCAGGATTCCCATTACAAAATGATGAAGTAATACCTCTTATACCTCTTCTTCCTTCAGAGGCTTAAGAGGAAAATCTTTTTCCTCACATACAGTATTATGCAAGACAAAATTAATTAAATGCATGTTATGATAGTTGTGTTATTCTTTTTACTTAGAAGTGGAGAGATGATAGAATGAGAAACAAATATTTTGAATAGAAGTTTTAATAAATGAAAGCAGTGCTGTGTATGAATAAGTCATGTTAAAAACAATTCAGACACTTACTTTGGATGTACATAACATTATTTTGCCTAATATGAACATTAGGTATGGCTTTTACATATAGTATGCCCTAAATATGTTGTCAGAAAGCCTTCTTCTGAATAAACTTGCTTAAATTATGGATGTAAGGACCAAGCATATTTTAAAATAAGTTTTTAAAAGTGTGCAGAAGTGACATTGAAACACTTCCTATGCATTTAAGAATTTCATTTGCTTTATTAATTTTTAAAAGTTGAGATACGGCTTCAAAATTTTGTATAAGAAAATTTGCTACTAAGCAGTAAAATAGGCAGGAGCTTTGTTTTTCAGCTTCTACCAAATGTGGATATTCATCACTGACTTCCCCACTACCATCAACCAGACTGAGCCTATCAGTCTGCATTATTACTACAAAAAAGAAGTTGCAGCTTTAGGTGTTGAAAATAGGGAGTTTTCTCACTGAATGTTGACCTATCTACAAATATGTGCAGCCTGATTTGAAGATCACTTAGGCAGAGAACTGTATGCCTGTATTATTGTGTGATCTTTAATATGAACTATGGTTTTAATAATGTATTTGTGAAAAATCTGCAAAACCTGAAGATAAAAGCACTTCTCAACAGATTGATAGTATTTAGTAGAGTGACTTGTACAAATACATAGATGTTGAGTATTTTGAGTAAGTACAAAATAAATCGCAAAGGGGTTATGGGGAGCACATCTCTGAAATAAAAGTAGACCTGTCTAAAATTACAGTTCAGAGCAGGTTATGCATGCAAGTTTTTAGCATTCAGATATGAAGATGCTTGATTCATAACATTCACTAAAAATATGATTGAGACACATAAGTGGTTGGTTTAAAAAGATAGAAAGCAATAGAAATATACAACAAAGTGGTTGCATTATACTAACTTTGACTATAAATCACTTAGTCACATTCACTTGTAATTTGCAATCATCCAGATCTGGGTGATGTTGAGAAAATAATGCCCAATTATTTTCAAGATCCAAGTGAAAAATGTATCCTACACCTCTTTCTGTTTTCCTTGTCCTGTGGGGTTTTCAGTTGACTATTTTCTTATTGGATATGGATGCCAGTCTTCCTACTCAAATGAGTACCTGATGCATCCTTCTACTTACGTGTCCCCTTAAACTTCTACTTTACAGTGTATAAGGGTTGAAGCATTTCTTGGATATTACATGTCTTCACACCAAATTTCACAGTTCTGTATTTAAAATCCAAATCCATTCTACTGCTCTAGCTAGTAAACCTTTACTCATTGAAAAGACTTCTCAGAACTGGTTTTATCTTTCATATAAAATGATGGTATGATAATATGACTTAAAAGTAATCTGGGCTGTTTAGCAATTTCCATTGATGCATTATAGATACAAGTCCATATCTGTATGTTTTATTTTTAATTGTTCATTGCATTATTTGGGTTTCATAGAAGCATATATTCCCAGTAATTTCTTATGAAGCTTGCTTGAGTTTGTAAAGAGATTAATAAAAACTTGACAAAACCCTAATCCAACATTATATCTAAATAATCATTCCTGGCCTGTGTCGTGGTTTAAACCCAGTCAGGTAATTCGTTCGCTCACTTACCCCCCTTTTCTTGCCCTCCCCCTGCTCTCGGAGGGACGGAGAGGAGAATCGAAAAGAATGCAACTCCCACGGGTTGAGATAAGAACAGTTTAGTAACTAAGGTATAACACAGATCACTACTGCTACCACCAGTGATAATAATGATAAAGGAAATAACAAGGGAAGAGAATACAACACCTCATCACCAGCTGACCGATAACTAGCCCCCCAAGCCCGACCAAGCTCCGACAGATACCTCCTCCACCAGCCCTTCCGGCTCACTCCCAGTTACATCCTGGGCATGATGTGCTGTGGTATGGAATACCTCTTTGGTCAGTTTGGGTCAGGTGTCCTGTCTCTGCTTCCTCCTGGCTCCCCCTCCTCCCTGGCAGAGCATGAGGCTCACAAACTCCTTGGCCAAACCAAAACATCCTTGTTATCAGCTCTGTTCCCGAGCTGAAAGTCAAAACACTGCACTGCACCAGCTACCACGAAGGGGAAAAATGACTGCTACTGCTGAACCCAGGACAGCCCGATACTACGTATACAATCCTATACATTTTTGCTTTGTATTTATACTATCCATGAAATTAGAAGAAAACTTTCTAGTCTTTCATTTCCATAGCAGTCTGAGATCTTTTTAATTGCTTTACTTGAATTTTTCTGTTAGGGTTCTCCAACCATTTAAGCAGTCAGCACTGTTTGCCTATAATCTTAAATAGCAGAAAAGCAAAGGAGTAAAATTTCTTTTTATTAGCTCAGAGACAGTCAAAAGAGAATAGGATTAGTGACATATCTTTTCCACAATCATCTGCTACAAATTCAGATCAATAAGCGTGAGCATGTACATACCTATGAATGTGCATGCTGGGAAGATACTTTGTTGCTCAACAGCATGTTGTGTCCCCTTATACGTGAAACACAGTACGTATATGCCTATATATGTATATGTGTGTATATATATGTACATATATGTATATACACAGACACATTTATATAGTCCTTCAGCAGTGAAGGAGCTTAGTTAGTTAGTGTTAGTTATATATTCAAAATAAAGTGTTAGTTATATATTCAAAATAAAGAGTTATATATTCAAAATAAAGTTTCTTTCACATAAATGTTTTGTATTTTGATCCTGGGTGAGTCTTATCACAAAAGTAGATACAGGCAGATACACGCAGCCAAATTTTAGAAGTTGACAGAATGCTTCATGCATGTATGAGTTACTATATAATGTAGAAATCTTTATGAAACTCTGTTTTGGATGACCCACCTCTGTCTGCTGAATTACTCATCTGAAGTAATTTTGCTGTTCCGTAATAAATTGCTACCATAGCAACCTCATAGTACTGCATCCTCCCAGATCTAAGTCAACAACACATACTCAGTTACAAATCAATGAAGCTAATTTAATTAAGAGTTTGTAAAAATCAGTAAAGTTCATCTATTTTTTATACACATAGAAGTTGTCCTTACTGACTATTGCAGTACTGAAATTGTATGTTGTTGTTACATGTTTTGCATTGTAGCTGTCTTTGTTTTAGAATTTAACATGCAGAAAGCCTTAATTATAGTCCAGAAGTCCAGCTGAGAGGATTCCACTATGCAGAAAAAGGAGATGCCATTTTTGGAACTGAGCAAATCTGAGTAATCTGAGAAGTGCTAAAAGGTATGGGTTTAGCATATTGGTCAAATATTGTTTTCTCACCTTCGTGCATGCATTAAATTTCAGTTGTCAGTTTATTACTTTGCTGTGGATGTCTGTTAGAATAAGAATTCAAGTCAAGGACTGTTCTTGAAAATGAAGCTTTGTCCATTCATGTAAACTATTTTCTTATAAAAACTTGAGGCTGGTGGTGACTGACACTTTAGGTAGAGCCACCTGAGCTATAATGCTGGTCCATAATATTTTTCATAGATGCCACAGATGCTCTTCATGAATCTGCATTTTGTCTGTTGTCAATTGCTTGACTATTCTGAGATCAGCAGATCAGCATCTATTATGAAATGTAAGATACTTTTTGAAGAGAAAATATTTCTTTTGGAAGAGACTCTTGGAGGAGGAGGTGGGGTATTTTGAAATAGTTTTCTCAAAGTGATTTGCATCTACAAACTGTGCCAGATTTTCAAGGAGTTCAGTTGCCATTTGTACAGACCTAAAGGAACTGGCTGTATTCACAAGTACTCAGTAACTCTTAAAAGCAATCAAATATTATGGCTACTTCATATTGCCATTTTCCAGTATCTATCAGAAGAGGTGACTAATGGTCTCCTGTAAATATTAGGTCGTTCTAACAGATTCTGATTAACAGTTTATTTTGAAAATTTTACATAATTTGCAGTGTGTGCAGCCATTGAAGGTGCACTAAAGAAACAATATCTATGTTAAGGTCTCTAAAAGGATGAAATTACAAAATAGTTCTATTAAAATTAAGTGATTTTTCATTTCCATGGGTGTAATATAGGTGAGTGGGTGTTTCCTTGCGCCCCTCATGTTTCCTTCTGTTTATGACTTCCATGTGTGCTTGTCATTGTGCACAGGTTATTCATAACAAGCCTGTTTAGGTGATCTTTCCCACACATCCAGTATTGAAATTAGATGCCTCTATTTTTATTCCATCAAAATAGTCAGAAGAAAAAAAAAATGTTCGGTGGTTACTAAACGTGCTGTGCCAAAATAATTGTGATCTTGTCAACACAATTTTTTTAAGACCTTCATTGTAATGCAAATAATGAAATTACTTTTAAAATAACCGTAATAGAGGTTGAAGGAAAAATGCCAAAATATGGCATTACATTATATATCCTTACACCTTCTGCCTTCTCCCCTGATTATTTTTTCTTAATTTTCAAGTGTCTGCAGGAAGAGAGAAGTGAGGGCATATCTGTTAGAGGAGCAATAGGCTCAGAGTGGGAGTTATCATGCCCACACATACTGCTGCTGATCCTACTTCATCCCACTAACTGCTGTATTTTCATTATAAGCTTAGATTCTGTTTCCCTCTTTATTACAAGGATGTTACAGTTCTTTATTCTTCACTGACAGCTGGCAACAGGTAATGCTAGCTGTTATTTTGTTCAGTCTAGTCAAGCACATTGATTTCCAAGTATAACCATGTTTTGTTTGCTGTATTTTGTTCTTGGTGTGGTTGAATGCCATCCTTGGAAAGATGTTCATTGAGCCAGTGTTGAATAAGTGGCTTGCCTTCGGCATTCATGAGTAAATTCTGTAGTTTTTGTTTCAAGCCTTTGACATGTCATCAAGTGTAAATCTATTCTAATGCCAAAATCCCTCTTGATGTCTGATGCCAATCAGTAGCTTTTCATCTTGAAAAAGGTAGTGAATAATTTGCCCTGTGGTTATTACACAGATACCATATATGGCAAGAAGCAAAGAGAGGGGAATCCCATACCCATTTTTTAAATTCAAATAATCATGTTCAACCAGTTTGCTTTCCTAAATACCATTGGTAGTCTGGTACATTTTCTTGCTTTCAAGTGAATATTGAATACTTGTCTAATTTGCATCTTTTCGATGTGTAGAAACAATATGCTCTTTCTGTGGCAGTATTTTATTTCGTGAGCAGTAGCCAACATGCTGAAATATGTGAATTATATTACTTTTGTTATTTTAATAGGACGCTCAAATCTTTTACAGCCATTGGCTTCATTAGTGGTTTTTGTTATAAAAAATAAAAAAAAGAGAATGAAAAGGCATTTGCTATATAGGAAGGTCAACATTTTCTTTGTGAACAGTTTGTGACCATGATTTTGAATTTCAATGAACTGTAAGCTGTAAGAGTGTTGAATTAAAGGCATAAAACACTGTAGTTCACTCAAGAGCTCAAAAGTATGTAATTTCCTTCCTTAGAAGGGAGACCTGCTGAAAACCTAATGATGTGTTTATATAGTTGAATGGCACTCATATAGTTTATACTCAGAAGAAAGAAGCAAGTAGGGCTTTGTATTTAACTGCCTTTCAGTCTGAAATATTACAAGATTTTAGGATGCACGGAGAATATTGTGATCATTTAATCTGACCCCCTGTATAATACAGGTCATAGTACTTTGCACAGTAATTCCTCCATCAGGGCAAATAAATTCTTCAGCTGTAGTGAGTATTTTGTACTGAGTTTGATTGGTTTAAGCTACCACCTTACCCTAAGTCTCATATTAATGTTATTAGTAATACCAATACTGTAAGGTATTTTCCTTATAATTTATAATAATGTTGAACCTTTCACCCAAAGTTATTCAAAACAGCTTGCATGACTTAATTAAGCTTGGAGTTATCAGTATTTTTAAATGACAAGTCATGTATATCATTTCCAGTGTAGTTAATGAGGAACAGAACTTGAACTTGTGATCCTTTGTTTTAACAAATAAATCACGAAAACACGCATTAGCTGATTCACTTACCAGTCATGATTTTAGGCCAAAAACTCTATTCATACTTAGATTAGTTAGTAAGTTAATTTTGTCAGGTTTAAGATTTACTTAAAATTACAGTGAACCCAAACTGATATTTAAAGATATTTGCTACTTCAATATTCAGGTTCAAGTTCTCATTCTAAAATCTTGGGGCTGCATTGCATACTTCTGTGCATGTATGGACTGCCTTCATGCACAAGACAACCCAAAGAACCTTAACCACTGTTTTTATACAGGGAATCACCCATGTGTTGTTTAATTGCAGCATTCTTTTAGGAATGAAATGCAAGAACTCTCCAAGCCCTCAAAACTAAAATATTATTTTGGAAAATGTAAAAAATGTTCTATCCAAATAAAATATTGTGCTAGCATTTAAGTAGGCAATGATTATTTATCAAGGGTAGGATTTTCCTAGTCCAGGGCTAATAGTTGACTTCTTCAAAAATGGACTCTCTAATATCCCGTGACAGGTGAACTCTAAATCTTTTATCTCATCTAAAAGATCCGTTGGCAGGACAGATAATCAGACATCTACCTACTAAAAAATAGCCAAATAACAATATTCCATTTTCTATTCAGTTTTCTTTCTTTTGGTAAATTGGTCAACTTTCAGTTAACATCAAGGTCTTGTCAATGTTTGATACGGTTTTGGTGTCCATACAGACAAACCAAGAGGGATGTAGCAACGGGGCAATGACTATAGCATAAATGTTATAATAAATGCTATATGTAAATGTTATAATAAATAATCCCATCTCTCTGGTAATAATACAGTGCTATAGTATTATAGGAAGCAATATGCAGTATCTCTCTTCACTGAAATATTTCACCGAAATACTATTTTATATGTTTGGCATGGTAGTTATAATGGAATAGTCAAGTAGAGACCAGTGAGCCATAGGGACCCATAAGTACAAAAATACAGCAAGCAGATGTTCTTTACTCTATCCAGACAGACACCTGGCAGAGAATAAACATATAACATGAAAGTCAAAACATAAATACATAAATTAACACCACCAAATGCCATATTAATGCCATTATTAATATTCTGCTGGGTTTATTTGGAGGGAGAGGAACTTAAACAATAAGCTAAAAGACAAAACCAGGAAAAAAACATTGAGCACAATCAGATGATGCCAGTGGGGCAACAAGGAAGATAACATAGATGTTAAGTGAAAATGAGGTAGGGACTAAGAAAGGGAGAGGGTTGAAGCAAACTAAAGTAAAGTAATACTGGCCAAACCTAGAGGAAATTTTCTTATTGTCTGAATCTCTCTATTTGGGCTGCTTCTGCATCTTTCCCTACAATTTTAAGGTCTAGCTAGGTCTGGCTACTTTATTCTTCCCTTTTTTACTCTCCGTTCTTGGGTCCTTGTGCTGTGGAATGTACATGGGCCTAGCAAACACAGTCTCTGGTTTGGCTGTTTCTGCTGAAATCCAGGCTCCTAGTTTCTGAGGAAATCTTTTTGTTGTTTCTTTTTTGAAGTGCTTTGCAACTCTGAATGTATGTGGGTGTGGGTAGGAAGCACTATCCCATCTCTGCTTGGTTTACAGTCACTGGAGTTCTTACTACACTGAAGAATTCAGTATGGGTCTGTACGCAAGTGTGTCTTTCATGTCTAGTGAAACTAAAATTGAGGAAACTCAACTGCACCGTTGATTAGAGTTGTTACCTTGGGCTGGGGTTTTTTTGCATGTGGTGGTGTTTTGTTTGCAATAAATCATTTATTCACTGCTGTATCAAAATTATGGTTGAATATTTGATCAAGTTTGTACCTAATTTCCTGTTCTTGTGGCAAACTACTGAAAGTAGTAAGGCATGAACCAAATTCATAGAATCACAGAATCATAGGATGGTTAGGGTTGGAAAGGACCTTAAGATCATCTAGTTCTAACCCCCCTGCCATGGGCAGGGACCCCACACACTAGACCATGTCACCCAAGACTCTGTCCAACTTGGCCTTGAACACTGTCAGGGATGGAGCATTTATCACTTCTTTGGGCAACCTGTTCCAGTGCCTCACCGCCCTCACAATAAATTTCTTCCACTTAGTTTAGCCCTGTAAGTCAAGGATATCTCATGCTGTTAGTGACATGTTAAAGTGGCTTTTCTATTTAGCCTCGTAATTTTTATTTTCTGACAGAGAGGATCTGTTCTAGAGATATTCAACCACCCTTCCTCTGTAGCTAACTTCCCATCAGGATCTTCGCTTATAACAACTTCTGTTTAAAAAGTATATTGAACTGTAGAAGGCTACTTCAGTGAGGATAGGCCTACAACTTCCATGCAGCAGAACTCAAGCTTGGTGAGAGCAGTTAAAATGCTAGATGGTCTTAACTTTGCCATCTATTTTGTCAAAAAATAGGAAAAGTTAGACTGGGCAGAAGTCTGGGTTTCCGTGGCTAGATTTCTGCCAGTGTCTTGCTGGGCGTCATAAAAGAAATCTCTATCACAGTACTGGAAAAATCCTAGCTGAGTACCATAGTTATTGGGCCATTCCCTGTTGGAGTAATTTATTGAATAGATTTATTGGAGAACAATGTAGGTATGTGTGAAAAGTGGACAGCATGATAGTGACTAGGATGCAAATGAGGAAAATAAATCGTGATGAGCTAGATGCATAATTAGGGAATGTAGGAAAAAGAGGTGATCGTTTTTGCAATGGAAAGTTAGATTACACACAGCAGGAGTTATGTTAAGAATGAACTATTAGATTTCCTTGGGTTAGAACATTTTTGTGACTATTTGACAAGATCAGATTAAAATTAAATATATATTAATCTTATAGTTCCCACCACCATATAATTTTATAAAAGCTAAGTAACTACTTAATTTTTAACTTATTTTTAACATTTGATCATCAAATAGATCTACTTTCTTCAGTTCAAAGGTCTGATTTAAAATACAGATTACTGTTTGTAATTGTCCTTGGGTTCTCCAAAGACCTCACTTTGCATTGCTAAGTGAGTATGCTGAAACTGAGCATGGACATAATCTGAAATCTGGATGTAAATGTTTTGTTTAGATTCTTTAGTTTTCCCTGTACCACCACAGGAAAAGGACACACACTATGAAAGCCTGTGGTCTCCAGGAACACTGCTCTGCTGCTAAAAACAATTATAGTGAATGGTTGCTGGGCAATCAGCTATCAAGTAAACTGAGATCCCTTAGCTTTCCCATGCTTATCTTGATTAATGATTTAGCTAGTCATAAAATATGTATTTGTAATTTAGATAGAGCACTGAATGTTTTTCAGGGGAAATAAAAAATATGTCTCATCTGTAAAAGCCTGTCTTCTGGTTGAAATAGGCTGTAATTAATATTATAAATACAATCATTTTGAAATAAATCTCTAGTATGTTTTAATGGCAAAACCTTTTATGTTTACTGTGACAAATAATAAAGTATCGAACTTGTCATCATTTTTGGTTCTTTCAGTTGACACTTTATGAATATTTTTTAGAATGAAACCAGGCTACCTACTTCTCAGTTGTTTTCAGCAATAGCAAGGTCTGATCCAACTTTGATTCGCATTCATGGGCGGCTTTCCATATGCTTGCAAAGCTCAAGGATTTGGTCTCAGAGTCAAATGCTACTCAGAAAAAAACAAACTACCATGTTATAAGAAATATTTCTCAAATTTCTTTTCTTCTTCAGTTTAACCACACGGTATTTCAGTGTCTTATTTTTAATAACAAAATATGGACCAGTTTCTTTCAAACTGAGCAGAGACATTCTCTCAAAATTGATAGTCGTATGAAAAGGTAATGTCTTTGGTGTTTCATTTGAACAAATGTAAAAGGCATAACCAAAGCTGTCTTTACCAAGTTCTGTAAATATACTAAAAAAAGACTGGTAACCACATACATGAGACACAAATTGCCTTCCAAGTGTCCATGTACATTTTCCTACAAAAATATGAAAGTGACATTCATTCACAATGTCAGAAGAATATTATTTTTATGCTTTGGCTTTATGGGCTTAACACATGCACTAACTTCTTTATGATTTGTTCTGTCTTAGGGCTATTTTCAGCATAATCTTTTTATGGGGCTATATTATGTATAAAAATATAGTTTTCTTGACATAAAACATATGTTCATAGGACCATAAAAATGCTTCTTCTTTTGGATGCTCAGGACCATTAACAGTATCTAAATTACTAAAAGACAAAACATTTTATTTCAAAGTTGGGAAGAGAGTTTCAAAGTAGCTCTTTCTTCAAATTATTCTTGGAGACCAAGAACAAAGTTTAGCTAGTGCTTATCTTAGATAGCTCAGTTTAGCTGGATGCATTCACACAATTGCAAGAATGCTACACCTACATAATGCAAATGCATGCTTGCATGTGTCTGTACGTATATATAAACTCTTTCAACAACTTTCAAAAAAATAGTAATTACTTTAAACCATTCCATTTTAGATCTTTTATACACTTATGAAATTTGTTGTTTGTTTGTCTACTTCCTTAAAAAATGTCAGATGTTTTGCAAACATATTGTAAGTCTTTTGTGTGAAATAATTTCAACTGAAGTGGACAATGTGGAAAAACGAGAACATGGGAAATAATAAAAGTCAAGGAGGCAATGTTTTCCATGTATTTCTTAATATTTTTTCCACAGTTAAATACTGTTATCACTAATTAGTTAAAAATCCTAACTGATTAATTCATTCCATTCTATACAGAGGATAGATATTTATCAAAATCTTTAAAAAGCACAATATATTTAATTTATTAAGTATACAAAAAGCTTTAGAACAGGTAGTAGTGTAACTACCTGATAGCTTTCAGACAGCTAGTAGTAGTAGTATTGAGTTTAAAGATCAGAGAAGAGCAATTCCTTTTTGTCACAAATTAAGTTCTGCCTTTGATTTTCTGTTGTATAACACTGAGGACCAGAAAATAATACATGTTTTAGTTTTATAGTATTATATTACCCCATAATTTCATATAAGGAGTTTTTCATTTGACATGTGTCAAAGAAAATCTTTTACTAGCTTTGGAATCAAATTCTTCTTACTGTTTAATGTTTTCACTTTTCTCCATTATTAACCAAGTTAGTTGGCCAAGATTGTTCCAGCTAAGAAGTCACTAATGAAGTCAGGAATTTCTTGGTAATCTTGTTTAATTGATTACAGAAAGACACAGTGTCTTCTTCAATTCAGCTTTTCAGAGGAAGAAAAAGAAGCTGTGCCTTCTTTATAAATAAATTTGGTTTCAATTTCATCAAAGGAATACCTGAATTCCTTACTTTTTTTGCCTCCTGAGGCACCAAATCAAAACCACTTGTGTACCTACCTGCTTACACTGAAAAGGGGAGTTATTTAATGAGCATTTAAGGAATACTTTATTCAATTAACATGATCTAAGAAACAGACAACAAAAGCTCTGCTGAGCTATTTTGGAGTTAAGGATCGTGTACTTTTCAAGAAATTGAAATCAAATTTAATCTTCTTTAGCTTTTGAATCAGAATGTTACAGCTACAGAACCTGTTTCATCCTGTCTTAGAAAATGACATTTCAAGCAAAAGGGCTGCAGGTGGTTTTTAAAGTGTGTTTGTTTGCAGATAGAGTTCAGCGTAGTGAAAATGCTGCATACTTTCAAATGGTTTTTTTTTATTTTTACAAAAACGATTTATAAACAATGAGAAATCATACTGTAAATTAAAATCCTACACATACGCTGCTGAAATTCTCTGCTTGCAGAGCTTTCATCTAGTTTTAAGTCTTCACAAAAACGCCTTGAAATTCTGCAAATAAAGCAGTGTTTTTTAACAATAATTAAATCCTAACAGGCAAAGAAATTCTTTTTAATAATACCATTCATGTTCATAGTCTTACAGAAGTGGTATCTGAAACTGGCTCCTTACCCAGAAAGCATTTTCTGCACCCTGTCGCACGGAAATGCAACAACCGAAATAATAATTTGATGTTATGCACAGGCCAGTAAATAATCCGTAGTTGTATCACTTCTGTGTTCTTCAAATTTCCCAATAGTTCTTTTGATTATGTCCATCTTTTTTTCTCTTGTGTTATACTTGCAGAAAAAGTGAATGAAACACAGTACTTTCCTTGAACATAAACTAGTATTATTCTTACCTGTTGCTCTATATGAGGAATTAATAACTTTCTTCCACCATGAAAGTGATTTTCAGCTAATTGCTCAGCAGAAACTTACGTACAGGGTAAAGGCCACAAGCTGGTTTTGTGTTATACACATTAAATGTTTCCTGTAAGAAGAGGGAAAGTACTGCCAAAAAGGTAAATATAATCTTGATTTTGTGATTTATATCTGTATGTGTGAAAACCTATATTTTAATACATACACATAGTGAATATTTAATTGGGCAAAACAATACTGAAGTCATTTTGATTAGCAACATAGAAACAGTATTATCATTTCTGATGTTCGCTATTTTGGAGGGACAAATTAGGTTAGCATTTCATGCACTAAACTGATGGTTATGTCTCCTTTTAATGAGACGGATATCTTAATTTCATTTTTCATTGTGCAGTTTTCAATTCTTTCTATTTTTATGTCTTTCCTAGAACAAAATGAAAAAAATATCTTTATAAAGTAACCTAACTACCTGATAGACTTCAGTTGCATTCCATCTGCTTGCTTTGGTTTTATATGCAATGGAATAAATCTGTTTTCTCTGTTGAAATTTCTGTGCAAGGTTCCTCAAAACAAAAATCTTTCCATATAATCCTAAGACTATTTCTCTTGTTCACCTTGAAAGAAAACAAATCAGTAAGAGGCTGATCCAGAAAACTTGAGTTGTCAGTTCAGCTTCCTAATGAAGCCTCCTCGTATTCTCAACCTGTTTCTGTGTCTTACTGCCCTAAACTGTCCAGTATTCTTTCTTCTGATCTCACCTCAGGTCAGCAGGAAGAATATAATTTTTTTAAAAAAGGCATGAAATATCAAAAAAACATGAGACAGTCATCAGTGAGAGAGACTAACAAACCTCCTGCTGTTGCCTGATACAAAAGACACAAATACTATGCTGGTGGCATTCTTCAGCAGTCTTCATAGAGTAAAGGTGGAGGAATTCGCTCCACAGAGTAACTCTAGTTATTATATAGGAACATTCAGTTTAGTGTGCATTTCTGTTTCATCCCCAAATTAATGTAACATAAAGGGACTATATGAAAAAAAAATGACATAGTACAAGCTTTTGAAAGGTTCATATCTTACAAAATAGACCAGTGTGGATGAGGATAAAAAACAGTGAATGATAGTTCAAGAATGTCTATTTCATTTTCCAAAGTTTCTCTTTAGCCTTTGGGCTAAGCTGCTCCACCCTGTAGGTGGGATTTTTGTCTTACTGCCTGTTGCTTGGGCTATAAAGCGTGGCAGTGCGTCCTTTTTGGCTGAAAGATGCTAAAGAAGGAAAGCTGAGTTCTTTTCCTTCTTAATGATATCTTTTTAACAGAAAATGTGCTTTCTTGATTCAAAATCACACTTTTTATCTCATAGAATATGGAAATGTACAGATGCCATTTTTATGGTAGAGACCCAGCTAAGCAGCCTGTGGTACTATGTGCATGTCCATGGAAGAGAAATACATTGTCTGCTTGTTTAAAAGAGAAGAACAGCTTTCTCTCCAAAGCATCCCTCTTTTCCTGAATATTCACAGGGAAGTAACCTTCAGCACATTTATGCACAGTAGTTGTCTGCCTAACTAGTTCTAAATTTTGAAAATAAATTCTGTGTCATGTAATTAGTTCATCAGTGACAACAGATAAGTTTGCAATTGCAGTATTAAATGAAACTTTACATGCTTCAAAAATTATTTATGTTCAACTCTAAGTTGGGTAAAAGCCATGGGTGCTGATTTCACCTTTTGGGGGTTTTTTTGTGTTTTTTTTTTCTTAATGATTGGTGCTTATTTTCCCTTTTTACCTCTTTGTGGTGGTTTCCTCCTCTTACCCAACAGTCCAATATCTCCAGGTGTTTTTTTTCTGTTTTCAAATGCCCTGTGAAGGTGGATTTCCTTGGAGAAAGCAGTTCTTTTTTAACTGTCAGACTTCATCTTTCATGTCACATTCTATAGGTACCTATTTATATATCAAAAATAAGGTCCCAACATGGCACTGACATTGCAAGCAGAGCTTCTCATCTTGAGTTTAGTCTATGGCTTTCTTCTGAAATCAGTGATTCTTTTCATGAAGGGTCTAAAGTTTTTGAATCTGTTTAATATCAGTGTCTATTTCTAAGTGATTGGTACATACTAAAAATTGTAGAACTGTAAAGGAGCAGGAATTATAACCCTCACTGATTAGCAACTCACTGATTTTGAAAATGCAAAATAATAGGAGCACGTAAGTTGAAGATTACTGTATAATTGTTTGTTATTAGTAGGAATGCACAACTTTTGCAGCATATTTACTGTGCTTTTTTTTTCACCTTCAATTTCTTGTGACTTGTATATGAATGTAGTTTGGGAATGGATAATTTAAGAAAAATATAGCATCAGCTAATTTAGAAGAATGAATCTATACTACATTATTTGGGAGGTTTTTTGGCTATTTAAGCAATAATTGAGTAATTTTTTGACACAGTTTCATAATGTGCTGTCCATAACTTGGAGTTATCTGGGTTCTCTAGAAATTCTGCTGTCCTTAACACGCTGAAGAAAAAGGAAAGATAATGACCCAAGATAAACATGTGAAAGCTCTCAGGTTAGAAGCTCCAGCATTTGGCAGTGCATGCCCTACTTAGCAATGTCTCGCTGTGTATGTGATAAGATTGGTTTAGGCTCTTCATGACTCACTGCTCACTTTTTCAAAGCTTCAGATATTTATGTTGTACTGAGAGGGACGAAAAGTCCTACATAATTAGTTCTGTTTACTTGATTAATAATTTTACTCATCTACTATGTGAAAAGTTCTGTTTACTTTGATTACTAATCTTACCTGTATACAATATGAAAGTATTTTCCCCTAGGTGACAGCTAGAGCAAAATATTTCCCTTTTCATGTCCACTTTATTTAACTTCTGTTAAAAAGGATGCTTTTTTCCCAGCAATTGCTCCAGCTCTTACTTACCTCAATTCCTAATAAGAAAGTACTTCATAATGCTGGAGCCTTTATGCTGTCAAGAATAACTTATTTTGCTAAGAATAACAAGTTGGAATTTCTTACCTGGACTCGATCATTTACCAAGTACCAAAGTTTATAAGGAAGTTCAGGACTGGAGTGCAAAGCAGGAAGATGGGGGATGAACTGGATTTCTAATGCTAATATTTAGTCAGAAGGTTGACTTCTTTTAACCTGATATTCTGCATACTACCTGCAGTTGTTTTTAAAGTGACAGATTTTTGGCAACTACCTGATGTTTCTGAGGCTATAACATGTAATAGTAACAGAGAAGGAATGATCCTTTCAGAAGTAGGATCTTCTAATAAACTCAAAATAAACAAGCTGTTTGCTTCAATAAAACTAATTTATATTCCAAAGCCAGGCTCTTAGTTACTGTGTGGTATTTGTGAAAATATTCTTCTCTTTTGTTTTTGTTGTACTTGAGATGATATATTCTTGAATGAAGTCCAATCCTTCCAGCAAAGATGTTTTCCTACTAGACTTTTGGGTGCAAGTTGTATTTTCCCAGAGTAACTCACCTAACTTGTAATAATAAATGGCTTCAATAGAATTCACAGAGCTACTTTTAAAAACAGAAAATTTAAGTCTTAGCATTACCCAATCACCTTTTAGGGTTGCAAAGAGAATACAAATATGTGCTGTAATTGTCAGAGAGTTTGGCTGAATTGAAATATAGGTGCACATTAGGCTAAATGGCATTTTAGATTTGCTTACAAAGTAGGAAATGAATGCATCATCCAAAATGGATTTTGCACTATAATGGTGCTGTGGTTAGTTCACATTAAGTTTCAATTAGACATGAATGTGACAGGACCATTTAATTAGTCAATAAATTTCTGTCGCTGGAAGTTGACAACCTGGAAAGCAGTCTGCTTTGGCGGTTGTTACCCAGCACAAGTTCTGTCAGGCAGCATGTGTCATTAAATGTTGTGCAAGACCTCACCTTCAACTGGAACACTTAAGAGTAAGTGGCTTTAACTTTAATTCTCATTCTGTGTTGACAAGGGTGGAATTTTTTAATAGGAAAAAAAGAATTATGAAAGTCTTAAGTAAGAAGCAGTCTGGGTTGTCTGTGTCATATTATGTAACGTATCAAACTGTCTTTTTCCCCAACATATGATGTGTGATATGCTTAAGACTTAATCGCCCAAACTTGTTAAGTAGAAATTAATTAAAAGTGTATAATGATGTGTTCTTCAGAAATAATTGGTGTGATTAAAAATCTGACTTTAGTAACACAAGGCATCAAAAAGTTTTTCATGCATTTTCCTTATATTTGTTTTATTTCTTTTAATTAAAAATGCTGGGGTTTAAAACTACATTGCATTATTTTAGATAATTACACTTTCTTTCTGAAAAAAATAAAATTAAAATTAGTGCCAACCTATTTTCCCTCCTGCATGGACATAATTACAGTCATATGGAATAGAGTTAGAAACACATGACCTCTTCAGAAGTAAGGATTGTAACAATAGATCTTGATTCTTAAATCTGTGCTTTCTCAATTTATGAGTAGTGGGAACTTCCCTAAAATTTATAAAAAGAAGGGATTGACTGTAACTGTCTTTTCCTTTTTTGTTTATATTTGTTGAAGAGCTACCCTGGTGCCTGTTTAAAGACACATGCTCTGTGTTGTATTGAATGTTGAAATACATAGTCATTGTGCTTTGTGCTTTTCCAGTGATAACGTATAGTTGTGGTTTTGCTGTTTTTGGTTTTACACAGGAGTTACTTTGCCTCACAGGCTTTGCAAGGTATTGTACCTGTTGCAAATGCACTTTTGAACTGCTAATTACTGGTGTGGATTTTCTGCCTGTGTTGCCATATTCTTCTTAGGTAACCAGCCTTGTGACTTCAGGAAGTGGCCACATGTGTTGTAAGACACCTTGGGGGGGTGCTGGTCATACTCACAAGAAGCAAGAATGATCCGGGGGCAAGGTGCACTCAGCTTTGACAAGTGCTAGACGACATTCATCTGGTTGGCTAGAGCTGTCTAAAGCCAAGGGCAGCAGTGCTCAAAGTCATCAGTGGCTGAAGCTATAAAACATCTCTTGACTCTGCATCAAGTCCACCTGTTCTGGAAGAGACCATTGCCATAGCCATAGCTATATCCAACTAGCTCTTCATTTACTCTTCTCACCAATACTGGTGGCTGTTACTGGCCCTGGAATGGAAGGAAGAAACGTAGCAGAGAAGGAAGAGGCAAGGCTGAAGTTGCTCCAAACTCTCCATTATTTATGGAGTTGCTCTGCCTGTTAGGATTTTGAGCTCAGGAAACACGTGCATCCTTCACTGGTGTGACCTTTTTTTTTTCCCCTGGTAGTGGACATGACAGCCACTTCATCCTCTTCTCATCAGACACCCCTATGCAGAAGCTGGGGAGTAGAAGAGGATACAAAGCAATAGTTGGCTATTTTCCTTCTGTGCCTTGAAGGATATTTTAAGGAGGGTGTAGCATCAAGTGGGATAAAACAGCAATGCATTTATAAGGGGGGGTTTGGAGGAGTAAGAAGCAGCTAGTGAATGGGGATGTGTTAGGATGAAATTATTGCATACAAAATTTAGCATTACAGTGAAAAGAATGGAACATCATCAGTGTTCTCAGTGGAAGTGTTAACATAGAGCTAAAAAACTGTCCTGAAGAATAAGGAGAAACAGAAAATCAGAAATAAAAATCTGAGATGTAGGCTAGTACCAGTGAAGTGTTTCTCATGGAAGCTAGGTGCAAAAGGTTAATTTCTTTTTCATCTTTGAAGAAAACATGAGAAATGTTGTGCACCAGAAATCAAGCAAAAACTTTAGTTGTTAGTTGCACATGAAAAAAATCCTTTCCTGCATTTATTCTTGCAGCTGAAATCTGGACATAGTTCAGGAGACTGTTTCAAGGCTATCCTAGATTTCTGTTGCCATAATAAAATCTAGTTTTTGCTTTTAGTGAAATTGGCAGCCAACTTCCTCATAGAAAACACATTATCCCACAAATGAACATGGGATTAAGCATCTGATAAGTAACACCAAGGTATTTCTCTGGCCTTCCCTGCCCTTTGCTGAGTATGGATCAGAAGATCTGACAAAAGGAAGGGTATTTTCCTGGTAACAATCAGTTCCACTCATGTTACAGAAAACTCAGAAGAGCAATACACCTACTTTCCTAGCAATAAGCTCTTTTAAAAAGACTCACGCGATTTTCCCCACAATGCTGGCAATTCTAGCTGAATTAGTTAATATCCTGCCCATATTTTTCCACATCCTTGTTCTTCTACCGGTGAGAGACATTTCTGCATTTAACATTTAAATATTCGCTTGGTACGCAACCACATCTGTCTTACCTGTTTTACTTGATGCCTAAATGTCAAGTGAAGCTATCTATAAGGGATCCAAATATAAGTGTTATGCTGTTCATTTTATACAAGTATTTCCTTGTCTAGTAAACAGCATCTTTGGCAAGGATAAAGAAATATTAAATCAAATCTGGCCATTTTTTTATCTCAGATTCTTTCTATTGCAAGAGATCTCTGTTGCTGCTGCACTAAATCCTCTACCTAATTTATCCTCAATCACCATTGCCATATCCACATTAAGCCTGTTGCTGTGTAGAATTTATCTCTAAAGTGAACTAATCCAAAACTGTCATTCTTACCATTTTAACAGCATGTACTGTTCCACTAGATTCAGATATATTTATTATTGTGTGTGTTGCAAAGTACCTGTGTTTCTTAAGATGAAAAAAGATCAGGTTCTCAATGTTTTTTGCAACCCGATTTTTCCTGTTGGATTCTGTTGCCCAGTGAGTTTGTAACTAATTTCTGTTTCTTTTCTTCCAAGCTGGCAGCATTGACTGTAGTTCTTTATTTATCATCATTTCCCCAGAGTTTGAGACTATAATCTAGGCTATTCTGTAATTGTTTGACCCAACAAAATAATGCTTGAGTGTACTGCTTATCAGTACAGCCTCACCACTTATGCATTAATCCAGTTTGGTACTAGATTTTCCCTTCTGATGGAAAACCCACCAGAAGTGCAGAAGATAAACAAGAGCTGACAGGAAGTTCATGAACCTGACCTTCAAATATTTCAAAGTAGTCTCTCCTTTGGATGAGGCTGGTTCAGAGGTGTGCAGGGCAGAAAAGGCACTCAGTCTCTCAGCTTCACAGATTTTGTGGATCTCTGATACAGGAAAGATTTTGTCCTGCTTCAACTCAATCTTGCTTCACTTCCTTCTGATTAGAGAGTTCCTTCAGGTCATGGG